>NC_050735.1:7993757-8631761 GCF_014529535.1 Bradysia coprophila
ACACTTTTACTGAAAATCAATATATTCAATCTTGGTTCTTATTTCCAAATTTTAATCGAAGTTTCCTATACAGATGTGATGATGGCCAAAAAAGAGTGATAATCTCTAATTGTTGAAAAAACCTTTTCCAGTCTGTACCCATACTCCTGCGTTTAAACAAAAAAAAAATTGAGTGAAAATTATATTGCATTTTTTACTACCCACTACCACCACCTTTTATAACAATGAAAAAACATTATGTCATTCTTCATTTATAACAACAAAAAATATTTTCATTTTCAATTTTATGTAAGTAAAATCCAAATGAAAACGCGAGCTGTTTTACTGTTTTCTGGCTTTGAGAAAAAAGTATGATATCATCGTAGTCGCAAGGAAATGAAGCTTAACCTTCCATTTATTTTCGAGAGATAGAGAGAAAAAAGCTTTAGAATTTTGGCGATGTTCTGTTTTTAATTACTAGATAAGCAAAGACTATATCATCTGGTAATGAAGAGATGGTAGTAATGAATTAATGGTAAACTTAACTCAAGACAAGTTTTTTCTTTTTGTGGGCTTTGTTTGTTTTATTCGCTTTATTCGTTCCACATTCATTCCATCACATAGTAGCGTCTCTCTTTTCATTTCTTTCATTCCAAGCGTATAAGTGCAACGGCTCTCTCTCTCTCTACGTTCCTCCTGCTGAAAACATAGAAAGCGATGTCGAATATAAAGATGAGTACACACTGTGTACTACATAGGTCATAAAAAATGGTTCATTGCATGAGGTAACAATTTTGAGATAAAAGCAAACTCCCAAATGTGTGTGTTTGAGTCATCGATGTAATATAGGGTAGATTGAAGAACGTTTGTGCGGAAAGAATGTAAAAATGTATGTGTAACGTAACTTACGTTCTGAGAAAGCGCGCGGAATAAAGCCACACAAATATTCCAAAATCTTAATGTCCCCTTGCTTTTTGAATGTACCTTTTAATGTCCCTTCGCTTCGTTTTGTGTTGTGATTAAAAATTTTTGTCGTTGTGTGTGTGATATATATCCGAATTTTCGTTCTTCGTGTGTACCAATCTACCCTATATTATATCGATGGTTCGAGCAAACAAGCTGTCTTTTCGACTTCAAATCGGATATACAACTACACTGACCGAAAAATAGTTACCGAAGTTGCACAAAAATTCACGAGGGAGTTTGCGACTATCACAAAATTGTTTCCGAATTGATGAATTACGTAACAGCGTCCAATGTATGCTGTTTTACTCTATGCATCATATGCGACAGTTCACATAAAAATTCACGAAACATATGTACCGAAAATATTCTTCATGTAGGGTAAGCGTACCAATCCACGGACATTCATAAACATTTTTTATGAATATAAGAACAATAGGTTTCTGACGACTCATTCTTGTCCGAGGATTGGTACGCTTGCCCTAATCGATCATTTTTGCGGTGGGAAAATATTCCATTTAGCATTTTGTGCTGAAAAGGTGTGAGTTGGAACAGTGCTCTTACTGGATTCCACAATTCAGTTACATGCCACATATTACTTTTAATCCCAAAAACTCGTGATAAAATTGGTTCAGAATCGGGGTTAGCAAAATTCTTTTAGTTAAATCCATTTTTAAAAATTATGAATAATCCACAGCGATGAATAGAAGGATAACAAGCGACAATGAGTTTCGTTTTTACACCAGAAAAAGTTTTTTTTATTTTTTGATTCCATTTTTTCTCTATCGGTTGGTTAATTGTAAAGTTTTCTATTCAACAGAGCTTCATATCTATTCGTTCATCCATAAACAAAATGTTGTAACAATACGAATGTCATAGACAATGCTGATTTAAATACCAAAGTGAAACAAAAACCAACAAAAAATAATGGAAAAATTCATAAAAAATATTGTGATAAAAACATAATGTAAATACCGATGTACAGAATATAAATGAAAGAAATAGAAAATCTAAATAAAAAATTCTCATAAAAAAAATTATCAAAAGAAATATAAATACAAAATGTTGTCCTGTGTTTGTCGACCTGTGAATAGTTCACTGCCGAAGCCACCCCTATCAATGGCACCACAAAAGCGACCGTCAATTGTTGTGACATGCGAACCGCGTATCGCTACCGCAACAATAGTGACAA
The DNA here is from genome assembly GCF_014529535.1 of Bradysia coprophila. Classification (NCBI taxonomy): domain Eukaryota; kingdom Metazoa; phylum Arthropoda; class Insecta; order Diptera; family Sciaridae; genus Bradysia; species Bradysia coprophila. The sequence goes on from NC_050735.1 coordinate 7,995,892, forward strand.
AGAAGGTAAAACTTCAATGGATGCACACAAAATTATAGATATTTGCGTCACACCGAGAGAAACCATGCAGTAAAAGTGTGTAAAAGTTGTATAGAGGGAGAATTAAGTTTATAAAAATTCCTCGGATTGCAAATTTTTTTCTACACTAGAAGTACGTGGTTTCTTTCCTGTGTTCCACAACACTTTACACGCGTCATGTTACGAACATCTCATGCAACCAGAGACAATAAATAGAGTGTGTGATTGAGCAAGAAAGCGAGCTTGTTAGATTGAGCTAACTCCGTCTTGGTATGCACTGGGGACTTTATTGTTCTAGCACTTATAAAGAGACATTATTTGTAATTGACCGGGGAATTTATCGTTACCCTACGTCTGTATTCTCTGTTTCGCTTATGCAATAAACTAGCGTATTGACATTTAAATGGGAAATTTTGGCAAGCGTCCCTGATTACCCGTACATGTCAATAATCTACTAAAAGCACGTCACACACATAGCAACACGTCGTCTTCGCTCCTTGTACTGTTTGCGCGTATGCTAATAACATCGAATATTAAAACACCCAAAAACCAATGGTTTCGCATAACTTTCGGCTCGTGCTTTTGCGGGGTTTCGTAACATGACACGTGGAAAGAAAAATTCAATTTTTTTGAAAATGATATTTTCATAGAATTTTTATTTGAAGAACAATTTGGTGATTTTGTAGTATTTTACCCAATAGTAAACGAACCGTATTGCTACCAAACATATTTGGTTTTCGAATAACAACGAGAAAAATTGTCTAAATAAATGTATAGTCAATCGCATGTTACACATGAATAATCTTCTTACATCGTATGATATTATTACAACCCGATATAAAATAGATATACTGCCATGCCAAACATGTGTCTTTCGCTCACTTCATTCAATATTCTGGCTGAGTCTTTTTTTTTTCTTCGTTCATTCAATGAGTTGCCACATAATAATACAGACCTAATAAAAGGGTTTTATGTTTATGGATCGAAATACAGACCGAATAGACCTTCTACGAATTCGTCGATTCAGTTACCAGTTACCATTTATACTGTAAAAAATATCGCTAAAAAATGAACCGAAAAGTCAGGCAAGTGAAAATTGTATTTGGTAAATATTATATGTCACGCATTTTATATTTTCTAAGCTCGGAAATGTGGAAAATGTTGGGGGTTGGGTTGAGTGTATTTTTTTATTAGTTACATGAATTGGTATTCTGTTGCTCAAAGTGATTGATTTTTATTTTTATTTTAGAATATTTGACAACCGCAAGAGAGAAAAAAATCAAAAAACATTTTTTATTGGAAAAATCAGTTATCCGAAATTTTGTATTATTTTTGTGTATTACAGACAAATAATACAATTTTGTGATTGACATTATTTGACTCAACGAAATACTGAAATGCATTTAAAACAATTTTTTTTTGATATTTAGACAGCTTGCAACTGAAATTCGAATATGTTTCGTTGTTGTCGGCTTAATTCTAGTGAAAATGACTCGGTCTAAAACATTTCGTTTGCATTTTAACGATATTGTTCGCTACATTTCAACCAAAAAAAATCCATTTCAAATTTTTGAAATTCGATTCCATCGCAGAATTTGCGTACTTGTTTGGACGTTGGCAAATTTTTCAATTAAATTATAGATGGTGTGGGCATTACATGGTTTCAGTTGATGTGCATTTGCAAATACCAGTGGCTTTATTTTAAAGTTCTGAACATATTTGAGATTTTTTAGAGTTTTAAGAGTCATCGAAGTGTCCAGTCCAGTTAAGTGTTTTCAGGTTATGATAATTTGGCAAAAAATTTTAAAATTCCTTGGCGAATTAAAATTTTACGCCAAAATATTATATACTGGGAATTGTAATCACTTAATTGACTGGGAACATCGATGACTTTTAAAACTCTGGTTAATCTAAAATTGTGTTTTCTAAAGGTGAACAAATTGTAATTCCTGTAAAGAGGAATGAATGACGCAGTTCTGATCTTTTCCAACTTCTAAAACATCTGATGCCGCTGTTGTTGACACATTCTGCCATAGTACGCAAAAAAAAAATTATCAAAAAAAATTATCAAAAAAATTTGACTAAAAAACGTTTCAACAAAAATTTTACCGAATAAATCTGCGTGAGTTCTCCGTTTTTAGTGATCTATAGCTCGTTGAGCCTATTTTCATTATCAAAAGGAATTTTTCAGATTTTGGTCAAATTAAAATGTTCGCCTATATGTATTGCATGGTTGCTGGCGCTGGTCGCTTCCTTCTTTTTAAGAAGTAGGAACTGCGTCAAAAACTCCACTAACGCTATCGCCACATTCATGATTTGTTGGTTCAGATTTTTTCTTTCTTTTTTGGAGTAGCCTCAATACAATACAAACAGTAAACAGATAATAGCGGCCGAGTCAGAGACGAGAGACGAAAATTGGCTAATAGTTAGTTGACATTTTCAATCGACAAAAACTTTTTATTTCTTCAATAGATCCAACTAATGACTATACGTATACAGTCGATATTCTCGACATCACACGTTATCCTCCTACAGTTCACCAACCAATGTTGTGTATAAAAGAAGTTACAGCCAGTAAGCCGAAAATCGTTTGAAAACCGGCAAACTTTAGTCAATTTGCAGCTATTGACTTCTTTTGTACGCAAAATCGGTGATTTGATGTTAAATCGGCTGCTTAGACAATTTTCTAAACCATCGTAGAAATAAAAACTTATTATCTCGATTGAAAATGTCGGCTAACTTTTAGCCGATTTTCGGTTGTCGTATCTGGGCTGGATCAAAACACAGTAGTGATATGACCAAAATCTAAGCGGCTAAATTCAAACTTTTAGATCGAAATGATGTAACAACAATTTGTTTATCACCAAAAAAGCCGATACTTTTTATCAATTTTCATTTAGACGACAACAGAACCACCCGACGCCAACTTCCTCAATCAACTAAAAATTTCACTCGATCGCTATTATCCGTAGGCTATGTGTTTTGTTTGTATTGAAACGATTTAGCTTTTGCGATTAACAACAGGAACGCTACATGCATAACCCACTTGATCATCATGTTCTAGAACTATAGAACTATTCAAATCATAAACATTCAACAGTTCTCCTCGCTGTTGTTCTCCTATACTATGTTCGTATGAATGCTAAAGAAGAAATCACGGAAATTGGTTCCACTCAATTTACTCATACCGTTTCAAATATGTACACTTGAACACAATCATACTCATAGCTCAAATAATACTACCAATAAGCAATAACAATCAATTTATTGACGGTTTCCCCCTTTCGCATTCTCGAAACTACAATAAATAAAATCGCTCACGCTCTTCTCAACAATGGCAAGTCTTACTTTTAATCATGAATTTTCATCCAACATCACACCACCCCAACCAAAAAATACCTGCGAAACTTCATAAACTTTCTTATTATGAGTATACGAATTTTCATCATGCTCTCTATATCACCCGCGTGAGTATGCCATCGCTTACGTGACAATCATATAGTCATACTATCGTGCGAAAAACCGGTAAGCAATTCAATGAGTGAATTTCTTACAGTCGTGTGTTGGATGTGAAGAAAAAAAAAACTCAATATTTTCTTCACATTTTCTAACGTGCACAAGAGCGTTCTTCACATCGGGTCTTGATGGAAAGAGTTATTTAACGACAGATACTTTTCGCATATAGCAATAGGTGTGTACACTTATTCTACTTCTTCCTCTATTCCTATGATGAAAATAAAATGAATAAATTCACCCGCAACATAAGGATAGTAGAATACATCCCTAACTTTAATATAAGTTGAGACGAGAAAGCATTAAAAGCAGTGAAGGTAACGTTATCTATGTGTCTTTATACGTATGTATATTATATATTAAAAATGATGTTGGTGGTGTGGTTGACATTTTCTCAACTGTGTCATTAAATTGAGATCCTAATGTACATTATACGTATGTTCGAATAGACGGATACCTACCTAGTATATATACCAACAACAATACATCACACTGATACACACAATCACTGTAAAGCTTTTCCGGAAGTTTTTCTTATCGTTAATGCATAAGAAAAGTACAGCTCCCTTTGCTACAAAAAGAAGTCTCATTATCGCTTGTGCTATGGAGCAAATAAAAGTTTCGAAAACGAATTACCACATTAAAAGAAAATATAATGCCACTCGGATATAAGAAGTTGCTCGGGTGGTTTTACCTTAAAAGATGTGAAAAATTTAATATTTTTCTTTTAAAATAAAAAAAGATTGGCTTCGCTTTTGCTATTTACTCATTTTTTTTTAAATTTTCCATTGCAGGTGCCTGGACGGCCAAGCGGTGCCGAACTCAAGGCAATGGCACTTAGACAACAACAGCAAATTGATTCACAGCATCAATTACTTGCGGCTAAGGAGCAGAGATTACGATTTTTGAAAGCACAAGAAATTCGTGGTGCTGCTGCGGCAGCGGAAAGTGAACGGTTGCGACGGTTACGGGAACGGGTCGAGGCTCAAGAATCAAAATTGCGAAGACTTCGTGCGCTGCGCGGACAAGTTGATTTGCAGAAAACTTACAACGTAACGCTGAGTGAGTAATTGTTACATTTTGTTTTCTTTTTATTAATAACACTTTTGTAAGCCTAGTTGAAGCTTAAGTGTTGTTGCGACATTCAATCAAAAAGTTAATGACCCATTCAACGCCCGATATTATCAATCTAGTTCATGCTTACGTATACGCAATTATATTGTCAATCGATTTCGCCATCGAACATTTTAACAAAACTTATACTCAGCATTGTACCTAAAATTATTTATAAATAAATTAAACTATCTGAGGACAATTATGTCATTCACCTCAATTACTTGTATTACAATAATCGATTTTTTGTTCTTTCTCATGCGATTCAGTGTTCCATTTGCTTTCGATGGAAACTAAACTTAACTAAATGACAGCAAGCATGCAAAGCTATTCTCTCGTGTGTTTTTTTTGTATGTTTTTATTCTTGTTTATTTATGTGGGTCTTATAAATAATAAAACTTACTTACGTCGTCGCGTCGTCGCTGTGCTGTTCTTTTTTATTCGAAAATCTTACACAGCTAAGCAATTAGGGAAATGCTATTATTGCCAGTTTTAATGCGCTCATTATTACGTTTAATTTTATCGTAAGTAATAACAACGAATGGCTACGAAATCTTAGTATTGAATTTTCGCTGAATCTAAGTCGCAAGTTCAACTCAATGTATTACCTTTTCCAAGCGTATTATGACCATTTCGACGTAATCATTTTAAATCTATTTATCTTTCAGTTTTGAATTGTATGTCCAAGAGTTTCATAGAAAATCTTTTACTATGCTGGTGCATGTAATAAGGCTGTTACATGTATAGGCAATAACCTTTACATCACTCGCATAGTAAAACGTCGTACTACACACGGAAAATAAAGTTATATCTCGTATCACGATGAGTAAAAGTACCTCGGGCTGCCGCCCTCGGATACTTTTTCTCATCTGGATACGAGATATCACTTTACTTCCCTTGCATAGTAATGTACTATTACTACGATCGTTTATTTCCATTACTGACACTAGAGTTCGTCGCTTATTTGTTCAACCGTTTTCAATAATCGATGATATGACCCGTCGTTTCTAAGAAGTTTAGTGAACAAATAATAATAGATTCAATCTGTTACTTCTTTTGTTGTGAGTATGGCGTAATGTTTGATACCAAATCCTGTACTTCGTTAATGTCACCAAATATTTCGCTACATAAGGGCACCATTGCTGGAGATCATCATTTATTGCTTTTGCGTCGTTGTCACTAACAGTTGATTTATAAATCAAATTCAGATACAGCGATTCTGAACACGTAAAATGTCAGACAGTGAAGGAGCCTAGGATTCGAAAAATGTGACGTTTCTAACAAATTTACTTGACGGATGGAAGAGGTGGAGCCATAAAACTCAATATAAAATAAAGTGACGTCATTTATGTGAGACACCGAAGGTCACGCCGCAGCAACTTAACCTTGGTGTTTGGATAATTTAACACATGTTTTAGCGACTCAATGGCGGTAATGGTTAGCACGTTTGCTTTCCAATATTCGATTGAGTTGTCAGTGTCAGTGGTTCGAGCCTCAACCAGGCTAGAAAAGAAAATTGGTTGACAGACTTGTACACAAATACACGGCTGGTTGAATCGATTCATAAAAAATCTAGTAAAATGTGAAAAAGAGATTTTGATGATTTACTCGTAGTTGTTCTCGTCCCTGAGCGTTACGTATGTATGCTCAGCCCGTTGCCAAATTGTAACGTAAGAAAGCAGCTGGATTTGTTTCAGTTTCACTATGGCCATTCAGTTGAAAGTCAATTTAACGTCAATTAAAAACGAAATTTACGGGGTACGAAAAGAATTAAAAAGTTTGTGCCAATGGTTGAAAATTGGATGAAATGTGACCTCAATGCATGGAAAGAACGATCCGAAGTGTGGTGTGAGTCTAGTTTAGTTGGGTTCATTTGTTTTGTATAATTTTTTTGTTGATTCTGTTTGTTTGAATGAATTTTTTCTGTATTTTGCTGCGCTTGGGTGTTTTCACATCAGTTTTCCACATTATTTCCTGATTTTCCATCAGAAGATGAACTTGCTTTTGTAAACTTTCGAAACTTGTTCAACTGAAAGTGTACTGCTGTCTCGTGTAGCGGACCAGCGGAAACGACTGAAGATGGTTAGACCACGCTAACCTCTGACCGCCACTGGTTCCGGAGGTCGAAACAGAGATATTCGTCTAAGATATGCTTTACGCACACCCTGGAAAAGAGAAGAGCCAAGCTCTGTTCGTTAAAAAAAAATTATAATTTTTCTTTTGCTTTTAGAATTTTTGATAGGCATTACAGTTAGTAGTTGTCCTCGTCCCGAGCTTTATGTATGTGTTTACAGCCCGTTGCAATAACCGTAACGTAAAAAAAGCTTGGATTCTACTTGGATTCAATTTACTTTTTTCATGATGTGTCTGAAATATTCTTAGTATGGTTGTGTGTGTAGAGCTGTCACTCCTACTGCGCTTTAGTGGGTTTAGCACTGCTATAAGTACTAAGGCGCAATATTCAAAAATCTTTCAGAGTGTAAAATACTTAGAAGGCGTGGAATTCACGATAGGCATGTGGTCCTTAGTGTTAGGTCATTTCATTACAATACCATGTAAAAGTACCTCCACCAGCTATAGCAGCAAATGGTAGCCGAATATGTAACTTAAAATGTGTCCTCCTGCTGGCTGAACAAGAACCATACGCTATTATTATTAACACATTTCTTGTTGGTTTTATGACATAATTAAAATAAAAAGGCTTGGAGTATTATAAAGAGTCTATTTGGGACATGAAGACATGGAAAATCTCTTCTGAGCGATGCGACAATCCGAGTTACCTAGCTCCTTCGTACATCAATGAATTCTACAAGAGAGCAACGTGCAAATAGTCTCAAATAATCTAATTTAGTAGACTTTAATCTTAATTGAAGAAATTGCATTTAATACAAATTAGTATCTAAAATAGTTGTTTTAACATCTCGTCAAAGAGACCAAGCTGTCCAAGCTTCTTTTTTGTAAGAGAATGGACAACTCGAACTCTAATAACGCATAGTATAGGTGGTCTAACTTTAAAAGGTGTCACAAGCTAGGAGTTGTTAAACTGATATCTGTTTTTCCCATACGTGACCAAAATGACGACTTGGTAACATAAATTCGATATTTTTTAATTGAAATTTTTCCATTCGCTATTTATCCGAGTGTTTGTAGTCACAGCAAAGCTTTTCGGTGAACAGTTTTTTTTGTTTGTTTAAATCAATACGACGTTATGCCATTGACTAATGTTTAGTTATGCTTGCCTTATAGGCTTCTACATATTGATATTCACTTACCTTACATAATACCCTGCGTAGAAAATTCAAATAAATAATTTTGAAAACCTGTTATTCACAAATTGAGCATAGTTGGAAGTGAATAGCACCAAAAAAAAAACGATTTCTTTAGTGTGTCTCTGCAAAAAAATCTATCGACAAAAACTTAGAATAATGACGCAAAAATAATTTTGATGGCAAAAAAAATTATTGTTAATATGACTCGAGGAATCTGTGATTTTATGACCTTGAGTACAACGATCTTTCATTAATATTATTTTCAAAGCTTAATAACAACAACGAAAAAAAAAATAAATGGTAAAAATAACAACAACTAAATTACATCTAAAACCTGCGTATAATTATATTAAAATCTTCTAAAATCGTATGTATATAATGTGTTCAAATGCTGTTGAAAGAGGAAGGGAAAAAATCAACAAAACATAATCAAATCAAATTGGAAATTCACGATCGTGCTGCTAAGACAAATATTTATTTTTTTCATTTTTTTAACATAAAAATAAGAAAAAGCTTCGAAAAATATTAATAAAGAGAAAACACACAGAAAAAAAACAACGGTACGATGATAGGTTTTACACAATTATTCATATGGGTATTCATATTCAGAAGTACGAAAATTGATGTTTACGTAATCTCGTACATCTGTGTTAGACGTAATTATATATGAACATGATCAGCGGGACAAATGATGGTGCTTATACTTTTTATGGGAGGCGAAGCTGAGGTCGATATGCACACAAGACGTACCATTGCTATATATAATTATTCTCATTGAGAAATGACATATATTTGCCGCTGTGAATGAAAAGTCTTATCCCATTTTTAATTAGAAAAATGTTAAACTAGGGGTAAATCATCGTGGTCTGTAAGGAGCGTGTGTTTTTTTATTCGTACATAACTTAGTAATGAATAGTGAAAATGGTACTTCGAATCCGAGGTCGCGAAACACACAAGAACCCATTTCTCTCATTTGGTCCTCGTAGTAAGATCTTACTTGATTTAACCGGTGTGAAAACTACCGCGAATTTTGTTAAGATGATTAAGATGACAATAGGCAATTGCGAGACATGGGTTTTCATTCATTATAAAATGTGGGAATTGTTATCGTCACCACTGCAAATATCAGTGATGGTCGGTCTTTTGGGCTCCAAAATTTAAAAAACAAATTATTTGTTAAAAGTTTGAATTTTCGAAGATTTTCCATGAAATTATTTTTCGTGTGAAGTGACAGAAGACCGAGTTCCGGCAGCGTCATTCACAATCCTGTGAAATAGTGTTCAAATCCACAATCCACATTTATTCAAAAATGGTGAAGCTTTTGAAATCAAATACCTTGTTAACAGAACAAATTATAGAAATAGATTCTTCTCCTCGGCTTCGCCATAGCTCGGTAAATTACACACAAGAAGTACAATTTCCGTCATTTGTTCCGTTCATTGGTAAAGTATCAGGGCTAGTTTTTTAATTCTAAAAATTACCACAAACCACTTAATTACCACATACACTACTTACCAATGAACGGGTTCTGAAAATTCCGAAAAATTATGATTTTTTTCGGAACTAAAATAAAAGCAAAATAAAATGATCGAGTCTGGTTTTTGACAATTAAAATTCAATTGTCAAAAACCAGACTCGATCATTTTATTTTGCTTCCACCTTAATTCCGAATTTTTCAGCATTTTCATAATTTTTTTGTTAAACAATTCCTGTGATTAGTTGCATGCAAAATCGTTCGTGTGTTTTTCCTTACTGACTCAGTAATACTGGGCTTCATAAAAGTGACGCATTTTGGTTCATAAGCAGGTAGCAGAATTTCACAAACATTATATCTGCATACTTTACGAAGCGTAACGGCCTACCCCTACTGTCTACTGAATTGCGAAACCGGATTAATTACATTTGTTGAAGAAGAAATTGTGTTCCCAATAACTAGAAGTACGTATGAAATGAGTTCAACCAGCATCAAACGTAACGAAGATGTCATATTATGTAGGTACATACCATACGGCTCTATTAATGAATAAATTTGCCAGCAATAAAATGACTGTAAAAATCGCAAATTGCTTCTGCAGTTTTCCATGAATTTTCCTCGCGTCAACATCTCTTTTCAACACGAAGACTTTGAACGAGGGAAATATATTTTCGTTTTTCGGTAAACTGCGACCTACATCTGACTCATTTCCAAATGAATTGGTACTTTAATTAGACGATTTAAATGTGAACATTATGAAAGCGGAAAAGTCACAATCATTTACATCAGTCGACATATCAACGGCGGCATTCCCATTATTTTGTGAAACGTTTGAAATAATCTGTTCATTCTGCCTTCGAGCAAGTGTTTTATCTGTTATAAACATAAACCGAGAGGCATACGAGCTCTAGCTAATGGATTTATACGAAAAATTCCCTTTGAAAATGTTGTAATGAATCTTTAAGTCACTTCCTAGCACCACCTTCGAATCATCGCTACATCAACGTCAACATTATTATTTTTTTATGCTACCTGTCGCCGTATCTATACACTAACGCCATTATAGTTTCACAACAATATTCGTCCGCGTTACAAACAGCTTTTGTCGTACGATATGAACGATAATGTCGAATTATACCACCAACTTCTCGACTGACGCAAAATCGATAGATTGTGTACACTAGTTCACTATGGAACTAAGCGAGAAAATAAGCAACTCATCCATCCCCACATATCATGTCCTAAATACTTGCGAACGAAAAACCACAATACGAAATAAGTGTATTGTGGAGCAAGAGGGTAGTAATCAACAATAAAAAGAAAAAAAATCATATTTCCATATTAAATCGACTTAGTTGTTGTTCTAATGTACGATTGTGTAGTAAACAATGTGTACGTATTGGACGTATAATAAGGTTGCGAATGGGCGTTCACGTCCTCTTGACAGTAGCGTGTTTCATAATTAGTATTGACGTCGACTGGACGTATAAACTCCCTGTAATGGAAATGGATGATAATTTGTTGATTTTCGTATTTACTTAACCTGAGGTTATGTTTTTTTCAGACGTATGAAAAATTACACATGTTACATCACAAATTCTACTATAAAACGTGTATAACATGTGATAGATGCGATTCATCATCTACCTTATATTATGTAAAATGTAACTTTTTCTGGAGGGAGAGAGAGAGAGAGAGAAAAAAAGGGAAAAAATATTCAGAATATTTAAGTAAATACATGGGAAAGAACATCAAAATTTAGTATGGAAATTTATCATGGAAAAATATTTCTTTTTAAACAAAATTTCACTTTAAACGAGCGACATTTATTTATTCATCCATTCATCCTTCTCTTAATTTTTGATTTATTATTTTATTTTAAAAAAATTCGTGTTGTTGTTGTTGCTCTTTTTTTTTCTTAATTCTATTCTCCAGAGTATCATTAAAAACATGATTTAAACAACCATTAATTCCATTTGTCATAATGACTTTGTTCGGTTCTTTTTTTTGTCTTTTACTTTAACTTTTTGAACCATTGCTTTTAACACCTACGAAATTTAAAAACAGAATTTTTTTCATTTCCACGGAACGTGTGTATGTGTTTCATCGTTACGATTATTTAAATGAGACTCATAAAAAAATTAAGCAAATAAATTTAAGAAGTTTTCTCTTGGCTCAGTACCATCATAGTGGGTTATTTAGGTTGTTGTTCGAATGCAACATAAATTGTTCTAGCACGAAGAGGGGACGATGCTTCATGATGGAATTTTCAGAACGTGTGTTAATTAATATCAACGATAATTCGAGACCATTTAACAATTTTTATGTCATCACTCAGCGTCTCTTATATCTATTACAATAACAGATAACATAACGGTTCTTCAGGTATCAGCGTCAGTAATGAGCACAGACATGACAGCTATAGCTGTGGCACGCCGTCAAAAAAAATAATCATAAACTGAGGCTAGTTTGCGACTAAAGTCGTTTTTAAGGGTACTCTAGGTAAGGTTTAAATTTCAGGCTGAACCTGAATTTTTCGAACCTCTGTCAGATGACCTGACTCAAGTCCAAATTTTCATACTATTTTGACAAAAAAAATCAGGTTTCGGGTCAGGTCAAAATTAATTAAATCAAGTTTCAGGTCAATCAGGTCTTAGGTAAATACAGATAAACTTCAGGTCGCACTGAGAGGCTTATTCGTAGCACGAATTTCGAGCTAGCCTGACAAAGTCTTTGTAAGTAGTGGCCCATTCCCATTCACGCCGAATATACACGATGGCACACCTCCTTCCACACTGAAATATTCACCACGTCATACAAATGCGGTTTTGGTCTTTTTCTTTGTATGGAAAATTGGTGTTGCAACATATCTCTTAAAATAAAGATTTAAAATACCTCCCCAAAGTCTACAACTTTGCTGTACGTCTTGATCTGTCGGAAAAATCATTCATTTCGATTAAGTAAATCTGATTTGAACTGGGCGAAGTTGGCGAAAATTGATGAGTAGACATTTGTTTCGGCTCGACTCGGCTCTAAGCTGGCTTGAAACACTGCTTCCCTCTGCAAAAATAAAACGTAACTCGACTTGGGCAGCTGTCATGTCTGTTTGAACACGAATTTAATTCAATGAATACGAGCGCTCTTCAAGTTATAAAGTGCTAGAGTTCTAAAATCAATCCTAAAATTAATGTACCGACACACGAAGTCCTCAACCGTAAGAACCGTTGCAACGATGAGACTAATAGTTTTGTGTTGAACTCTATCACGTACTATTGAAACATACTAGGTCCCACCGGTATGGGTGGGTCAGATCCCTTGACTGTTGTGCACATATTTGAAAATTTAAATGAAACAATTGAAGGCGTTCCTAATCGAGTTAGTTTTGATCAATAATCAGCAATGTATTTACAGACGTAATTTACTCACTTCAATTCCACATTTCAAACAGAACCCTACCACTGTTGAACTACTCGACAGATTATCCTCGTTTTCAAACTCGACCTATAAAATCGAAATGCGCTTCTATTGAAACCAAATTAGTTAGGTTCGAAATTACACACTCTATCGTGTTCACAAACATTTACTGACGTTATGCTTTGTACACAATCCACTTAGAGCTTATAGTTAAGGGCTCGTCTATGGATGACGAATGACTGGACTCGATGTTAGGGCTGCCCAAATAAGTGAACCCTAAATGTTTGAAACATGTCGTTTTATCATTTTAGTGTATTTAAATTTATTATAAATTTGACTTTACAGTTGATGTGTAATTTGAGGCTCATTTAGTGCTGACAATTAGAACCTGTCGCGAGTTTAGGGCACTTATTTGGAGAAGTTGTTCACACTTTAAGTGAAAAACCATGTCATATATGCTGTTTTAGCAATACACTAAGTGTTTCAGCGCTAATTGGTAGAATGATGTTGAAGGCTCGTTTAGGGCTGACGTTTGGAACCGTACTAGGGCTTCTAATCGGACAAAGTTGTCCAAATTTTCAATCACTAGCCAACTAGCCATGCATTGTAGCAGTTTTCGCGATATATAAACTGATCATAGCTTACGGACTACATCCTATTAACGCTACACAAATCAATCATCATTAAAATAAGGACTAGCCAAAGAACGCTGTTTAACTTTACGGTACTTAAAAGCAGGATAAATGCAATCGTCTTCAATCGTCAGCCCTAAACTAGCCTTAAATTACGTATTCACTATAAAAATATATCAAAAAACCCTTAAAGGGTAAATTTGACGCAAGTCCTTTATCTTACTTACAAAATAACTGATATCGCTGAGGGTGACGCATTGTGCGCCGTACGCAAAAGTGTTATCAACAAAAAATTGACCCAAAAAATGTGTGAAAGAAAATTTTACAAAAAGAAATTTGCATCACAAGTGGCAGATGATTCGGTTTTCTTACGTTTCAATTCTTTCAATACATTTTCTAACCATTTACCTAACAATAATTTCCTCAACATCTGCCACTTGCGACGCAAATTTCTTTTTATAAAATTTTCTTTCACAAATTTTTTGGGTCAATTTTTTGTTGATAACACTTTTGCGTACGGCGCACAATGCGTCACCCTCAGCGATATCAGTTATTTTGTAAGTAAGATAAAGGACTTGCGTCACATTTACCCTTTAAGGGTTTTTTTTGACTGATATCACCATTTTTGTAAGTATGTCATTTCGACAACATCAAAAAACCTAATGGAAATTAAAAATTCTAGAGAAATCAGTCTGAATCCCAAAATCTAGAAACCAATCTTAGAGCACCTCAGGTAGTCCCAGAGGAATCATCTGTCATCCCAAAATTTAGGAACCAACCTCGGAACACATCACTCATGACGAAAATAACCCAAAGCCATCAAAACACTTTTTCCAACATTTACCAATCATAATTCATAATTAGTGAAAAAAAATTATTTCTTCACACACACACACACACAACACAAGCTGTTACATGGCATTGTATGGAAACTTCCGGGAGGCCTAGCTCCCAAAAACGCTTGCATACCCCCATTTTTTAAAATATTATTTTGATCTAGGGCCCGAGATGGACCTATAACCAAAATTTCAGGAAAATCGCAAGAAACGTTTAAGAGTTACGAAATCGTCCTTTTCCATAGGAACTAAGTAACTAACTAACGTAGGCGATTTCAGTTATCTGAAAAAACGAAATTTTTCTCATTTTCAAACAAACATCAATATTTCGAATTTCAATATCTCAGCCAATTTTGAAGCTGCAGTAACGTGTGATAGCTCGTTGAACTCGTATGGATGCCTAGATTCCAAATATCCTTGTTTGGAGCTCGTTGGAGTTAAGGGGGAGAAGTCAAAAATTTGCTGTAAATATGTTCCGCCGTCCTCAAAAATTGTTTTTAAAAACGTTTTTGGTAGTGGACTTGCGTCACACCCGCTTACTAACGTGCGGGCATGATTAAGGGATTCTTTTGGACAGCCTGCCGAAATTGGACGCATCATCCAGTGAATTTTTTATATGTGCCTAGATAGCTATTGGTCCCTAGAAGTCTAAACCACTTTCATAGAAATTCCTCGATTGTTGTGTGGCCAGCGAGAGGTGATCGAAAACCAAAAACGAGCACTTTTCTTATGGGAATTTCTCCAGATACACGAAACGTGCAAGGTCGTGTGATGCTATTATAAATGTGATTGTATGTACTTTCGGGGCAAACCTCTTATACGCGGGTAGAATTCACCTACGATGAGATATGAGTAGTTGCAAATAGGGGTAAAAACTTGATAATTTCGGCAAATCTCTAACGGTTGCTGACCATCCGAAACGTATCGAAAACACAAGAACTTTTGCCTCTGATTGCTACTGGTCTAAGCTTTTCAATGTCACCCAACATGCAAGGATAGTGTCTCGATGAGTGTGAATTTGAAGTGTAAATTTAACACCTAGTTCAGCTACTCAAAAAATTCTAACCACAAAAAATTTTACACATTCTTTTTTCTTATAGTAATTTTAGCTGCTGGATAATATTTTCAAAATCGTTATATCTAAAACAATGACGGGAAGCCCGGGAAGCGCATGTCTGCTCTAAATTAGGGCAAACACTGAATTTTTGTCTGGCGGTTTTGACTATCATTGCCTACGACGGATGTAAGCAAATTTATGTTCCTGAGAGAATTTCAAACAGACTGTTTTTCAAAAGAATCCCTCATTTCAGGGGCCGATTAAGGTTTTCAGCACCACTGGCATATAAAAATGCAGCGCCAGATTTCAAAAATTCAGCGCCAATTTTGTTTTGTTTTTGCATTTTATTGCACGTATTTTAGAGAACATTATTTGAAATTTGTATGGTGCACGAGTTTCTCCAGCGCCAAGTGTTTCCAACGGCATGGGCACGGTACCGAATTCCCCATAGGTTAATCCGCCCCTACGGACGGATAGTCTAGTTTTAGTCTACGCTAAAATGTTAAAACAACATTTTTCAAAACTTCAAACTCTCATTCGCCTTCCCTAAACGAGCCCTAAACAATAAGCCCTTAGTGGACACAACCCTAAATGGTGGGGGATCTAGAGACATGAAGCTGCAAAGTGCTACTGATCCACACGTCCGATTTTGTAGAATTTGTAGAATTTGGTTCGAAATTACACGCTCTATAGTGGTCACTTGTTTGAACTTGATTCTCGGTTGGAATTTTTTTTGTTGCGGACCCTCATCACGTCCCTCTTCAACAAAAAAGAAGTTTTTCCGAAATCGGTCAATTTACTTCCCCATATAAAATTTTTCATTCCATGAAATTTCATGCGCTCCCGCCCCTTCGAAACCGTTTTGTCACAAAAGTTTGGTGAGTGGACATATTTTGATCTTATGTCAGAGGTCATACCTTTCTATCGATACCCCACTCAATATATTTCACGTGAGAAAAATAAGTTTGTTGACTTGAAAATTGTCGTGAAGTCACCAACTCGAAAATAGAGTGAACGGAGTAATCAAAGAAAGTATTCATTTTCATAGATTTGTCTTTAAAAAACGTTTTATTTACGGTCCTTCTATCAAAGCCAAATAAAATATGAAAAGTATAAAGACTCAATATGAGTGTCCTAACTATTTAGCCTGTTTTCGAGTTGGAGGACTTCACGACAATTTTCAAGTCAACAAACTTATTTTTCTCACGTGAAATATATTGAGTGGGGTATCGTTAGAAAGGTCTGACCTTTGACTATAAGATACAAATTAACTTCGGTCAAAACATGGCCACTCACTGAACTTTTATGACAAAACGATTTCGAAAGGGCGCGGGCGCATGAAATTTCATGAAATGAAAAATTTTGTATGGGGAAGGAACTTGACCGATTTTACTGAATGCTGTTCTGAGCTCCCAATAGGTGCCATTTTGAGTGCATTTCCAAAAAACTTCTTTTTTGTAGTGGAGTGGCGTGTCATTTTAAAAATTTGGTTACGGATTCTCATTTTCATTTTTTTCTAAAAAAAAAATTTTTTTTGGTTACGGACCCTCATTTTCATTTTTTTCTAAAAAAAATATTTTTTTTTGGTTACGGACCCTCATTTTTATTTTTTTCTAAAAAAAATATTTTTTTTTGGTTGCGGACCCTCATTTTCATTTTTTTCTAAAAAAATATTTTTTTTTGGTTACGGACCCTCATTTTCATTTTTTTCTAAAAAAAAATTTTTTTTTTTGGTTACGGACCCTCATTTCCATTTTTTTCTAAAAAAATATTTTTTTTGGGTTACGGACCCTCATTTTTATTTTTTTCTAAAAAAAATATTTTTTTTTGGTTGCGGACCCTCATTTTCATTTTTTTCTAAAAAAATATTTTTTTTTGGTTACGGACCCTCATTTTCATTTTTTTCTAAAAAAATATTTTTTTTTTGGTTACAGACCCTCATTTCCATTTTTTTCTAAAAAAATATTTTTTTTGGGTTACGGACCCTCGTTTTCATTTTTTTCTAAAAAAATATTTTTTTTGGGTTACGGACCCTCATTTTCATTTTTTTCTAAAAAAAATTATTTTTTTTTTGGTTACGGACCCTCATTTTTACCCATTTTTGACCGTTAGACCCTGACTTTCAGTCAAGGGAATAAATCAAAGATGACTAATTGAGGAGAGATAATTGACCAATAAACGTCTATATTGCAGAAGACAAATGCATTCCTCCGTTTAGATCTCGTAGTTGACCTAGTTGTCGAGTTGTTAAACTTATCAATGGGTTTATAATTACTGTTAATACTACCCAACATCTCAAACTGACAGGGTCGAATCCTACGTCCTGGTTTTAACGGTCATCGTGGAATAAGGTCAGCTTGAAGTTCTTTTTTTGTTGTGAAAAATCATGAAATATTTATTTATCATTGTCCCTCTTCAGTTCTGTTTAATCTTCCAACGAAAAGATAGTACGCAAAACATTACGGACGATAATATTTCTCTCTTATCACTCATTCACATCTTATTGATTGAATTATTTGTACATTCATCCCAGGCTTGACCTTTTCTCTTTCGTTTCACTTTTTTTTTCTTTCTTGAGAAGCACCCCAGTAGATTTCTTCGCATGTGTATGTCGACCGATATAGACAGTGTGTTTATGGCGGTGTTAACCCCATAACGTATCCCTTTTTAGAAGGATTCAAATTGATTATGAGATACACAAACACGGTTCCATGCATTACAGCATCATCAACAGAAAATTGATAAACAAATATTAGCTCTCTGATTAACCCCTCATTTAAAGCACTATTAGCTGCTCAACAGTTCAATTCAATTAATATACTGAATTGATTAAGGTTTCAATTAACTTGTTATCAACGCAAACCACCTTTCATTTGCATACATTGTGTCATGTATGCATTAGCCGTTAACAATGACATGGTTTAATTATGCAAAAACATAAAATCAGCACATTTTCTCGAAACTATTCAACCAAGTGTATGCGTTCACATACAATAATCGTCGACTAACCAGCGGTGGTAGTATATGCAAAATTTGCGAAAATTTGAAATTTCTCCCAACAAATAACAAAAAAATTGCGGACGTGATGCTGCACTGTTAACCTATTCTTGTAGTTCAAGAATGGCTTTTATTCCAAGCCTTTTAAGCTTACATGCATGAACTGGCTTCTGGCTAAATTCTAACAAAATAATTTGATATTTTCGTCTCGAGAGCTTCACACAATAATGTTCGAACTGCTTGACTTGCAAAGGAATATTTCCTTTTCTTTACAAGTTTTTGGAAAAGAAGTCCACTACTAAGTGATGAATTCCATCACACAGTCTTTGCTCTTGAAGGGCACTGCAACATTATATCATTGATACCATTGCCTTTGGGCAAATATTAAAATTCGTTTAGCTTTTGTCTTTTATGGTATGTAAAGTAGAAGGAAAGGCCCACTTCCATAATGAGGAAAGACGAAACTTCTTCGAACATTCAACGAAAAATAAATAAAATTAGAATAAGTCGGAACAAATCGTCGTCGGACGTTACAGTTCGATCGTGAGGGTTTTGAAGATTGATGTTGCTACTGTTGCTCTCACTCGAACTGTAGGTTTTATTACGTTCATCCAACCACTTTTCACTCCCCACACATAAATGTGAGTACATTTTTTTGTGTTAACCTTTATGTACTTAGTTGAAGAAGAGCTATTGTTGCATCTTTTCCTATACTTTATACATGTACGTTATGTTCGCGATAATCGCAGACAATTTCTTTTATGGGAAATATAAAGGAAAAGGATTTTATGAAATAATTTTTTACAAAAAGATTTTGTAAGAGCCAGGATAATATTTATTGGTAGGTTGCAATCATCGTTGAAAGCTTGTGAGTGAGTGTATGAAACTTGCAAGAGTAGTAAAAGCCAAATGTTAGGGACATTTTAAAATAATGGATTTTTTACAATAAAAGTTAGTTTGATGAAATGATATGGAGGGATTCTTTTGAAGAACATCCTACCGAAATCGGACGCACTTTCCATTATCCAGCAGGATTTTTTTTATTTGGCTAGTAAGGTTTTGGTCCCTAGAAGCCAACGCGACTTTCAAAATAATTCATCGGCGCTTGTGTGGTTAGTGGGCGGTGATCAAAAACCGAAAACATGAACTTTTCTAATTGAAATTGCTTGTACATGACACGTAAAAGATCGTGTGTGGTGTCATTAGAAAGGTAATTGTATGTACCTTCGAGGAAAATAGGATCTTATAGGGTTTGAAGTCCGTTCACACTTAAGATATAAGCAGTTCCTTCCGAAACGTAACAAAAACATCTGTTTTTCCTGATCGCTACTGGTATCAGCTTTGAAAAGCAATCAAACATGCATGGGTGGGTGTGGGTAGTGTAAGTAGCTAAAGTTTATCTACTCGAATAAATTCGTGTACAGTAAAGATTTAAATTGTTATTTGTTTACCGGGGGAGACCGTTTCACTCTGACCGCAAACATCGTTCTTGTTGGAATTTCCTATTACTCCAAGAGGTGCATGTTGTGTTTTGCCGTTTTTCTCAACGAAACAGAAAACATCGATTTGCCATACCATTTTCGAAAACATGAACAATGTGACATGACACTTCGTATGAGAAAAGTACTTTTTTCTCACCACTGTAGAAAAAAAGGCTGCACTTTTCCTACCAGAAATGTCATTCCACAATTTTTAAGTGGCAACTAATGCTTCTTGCTATGCTTCGACTTCCCTGTGAACTTTTATGGCTGTTCAAAGTCAGAGGTTTAACATTCGATAACTTCTATTCAAGTCCAGTTGCAGTGACAAATATGGACAGATTTGATGTCATTTGAAAGCTATGAAAACTACCTTTCTAACAAGCCTCTTTTGAAAGCTACTGCAATTACCCTTCGATTGACACTAATTATGACCTGCTTAAAAATCTGACTGACAAATGGGGACCTTTTTCGTATTTTGGAAATATTTTTTGACTTTGGGCGAGTGCTGGCGCCGTGACGTGAGAGGTATCGGACTTCTTTGCACCCTATCTAATACTCCCATCTATTCTTTACACAACAAAAAAAGACTCACGAAAAACGGTTGATTTATCCCTGAGATTCTTCTCACACCGTTTTTTCAGATATTTGAAACACTGTGAATGCTAGCTTCTACGAACTGGCACGTTAAAAAGAAGTCCACTGGAAAGTGCGTCCGATTTCGGTAGGATGTTTTTGAAAAGAATCCCTTACCTTACAACATTCAAGACAAGGAATGTGACTGACTAGTTTGGAAGTTTGCTTACTTAATGCAATCGCCCATGGCATATAAAATTGTCTGTCGACTAAACTAATATTCTTCATCTTCATTCCCTTATCGTTTGTTTCAATCAAATTCAATGTTTGCAAATCACTGAATCGAATATAGTTCTTATTATTGTACAACAGCCAAGCAAAGTATATTTTTTTCTCTTTTATTCAATCACTTAAATCAACGCAAAATACCAATAAATTTCCATTCAATTAACTGACTTTTTTTCCCTTCAAACGTATACGATATAATGTAGGCTTTGTATCAAATGAAAATAAGAATACAAAAGGATTTCCAGATACAATGGGAATATGTATCTGGCAAATCGGTTCAGTGATATACATTCTGTGAAACCCACACCAAAACCTCTGTGCAATTTTTTTTTTCTGTTGCTGTTGTATTCTTGAAAGATTTTCCTTCTTTTTTTTCATTTCAAAGGCAAAACAATACCAGAAAGACACATTCTAAACCAGCTGAAATAATATTTTCTCGTCGGTAGTAAAAGATAACGTAGCTGATGAATGTATGTATAATATTCGTGCAACAAAAATTATTGTTCTACATACCGAGACATAAATTTGCTTCTCCAGTATTATGTATACGGTCGTTGTATACACGGTTCGGAATTTTCTTTTTGTGAAGTTATAACCCATGCATCAAATAAGGCTCATTATTGTTTTAGCATGTTTCGCTTTTCGGTATGAACGTTTCTTCTTTATTTTGATGTTTTGCACGGATATGAATTTCATGTAACAATCTTGCTCTACGGATGCTACAGATGTTATGAAGAAAAATGATGTGAGAACAAGAATTCATAAGAGTCCATGCATTGTCTTCGAACGGAAGGTGCGAAATATGGGCCTATAGTCATTAGGGTTGGACAATCAGGGGGAAAAAAAAAACAAAAGCGGTCGGGCAAACGGACCAAAATTTACCTTGGTGGGTGATGTAGGGCTGAAAACATTGTGTTTGAGATACATGTTATGTTAATTAGTTATTATTCAAATATATAGCCGTATAGCCTGCAGAGAGCATATCTTACGTCATTTTCAAGCTAATGCATTCTACTGATTCCACTTAAGAGATACCTATGTTTTATGTTGATTTTCATCAGTGGAATGGGTAAATCGAACTGGACTGGCATTTCTGACAATGTAGTTCGTATATTCAACTAAGAGCTCAGGAATAACTTAAATTCCGTGACTTTTTATTTGCATTTAATTTACATTTCGATGACTGTCCGTTCACTGGATCAATATTGATTTCTGTTATCCTTCGATGCAGTTGACATAAATTGGAAATTTGCTTTTCAGTTTACATATTTCATTCTTATACATATTAGATCGATTCCGTTTCTGTACAATTTGATCGTAAATATTGACAACAGAACGAAATGGTGCAGAAAATTTCTCTCACATTCTTTTGCAAAAAAAAAAAAAAACTCCCGGTGCCCATTCCCCAGTGAATGATGTGACAGTAATCTTATTCAGTGTTGCTAAGGAATCACGGAAAACTATTTTGCATATTATTGAATATTTGACTGTTATGTCCAATGTACGGAGTATGCAAAATAATCTGAACTTCGTCTACTTCCGACATTTGCTCATAATGTTATTTCATTATTTGGTTTGTGACAGAATTGAATTGAGATTTAACTTTCGGTCACGGTTGGAAGTAAAAATGCAACGAACATCTATAATATAAAGTTTAATGTTTGTTTGTCGGTTTATTGGTTGTCTCTCTGTAGAAACCTAAACCAAAAGTCTTAGAGACTTCAAACTTGGCATGCTGACTTATGAGTATAAAAGTTAGGACAAACCGACAAACTAACGAACTTTCATGTGTTGTTTGACGTGCGAACTTATTTTTCTGTGGATGTATTCTTTAAATGCATGAAAGGTTTTGGTGCGTGAAAATTTGGCTTTGACGCGTAAAACATTTAGAAAGAAAAATCTGTGGTTGACGCATGAAAATTTTTCTTCTGACGCGTTTTTAAAAGAAAAATATATTTTCATTCATGCGGCGTCAATAACCTTATTTTCTCCACTCAAATGCGGTGAGAAGATTAAGTTGTCAAAATTGTGAAAATAGTAGACAAAAACGGTTATTCACGCCACGGATGAAATAGTTATTTGATCACCGAAGGGGAAAATTTGGAAATTTCGATGTCAACATCTTTCAAAACAAAGTCTCCCGAAGTTTCAGCTGAGTGGGGAAAATGATAATTTTCTCGCCTGCATTGTGTAAAATTATGTGTTCATCTCGGTGAGGAATCGAAAATTCCAACTCGACCAAAGCCGGGGCTGCCAAACTAGTCTTCTTATAAACTAAAATATTTATTACATTTTATATAAATGTTATAAGCGAGTCGGTTACATCGTTATCCTCTTTGGTAGTCTTTACGAAATAAATATTTTGTTTCACCATAATAACTTTCATGAAATATTATTGCGACCAAAATCCGCCATAAAATACCAAATAAGCATAAATTGTTGCCTTGGTGCACACTATAAAAATTCGAGATTTTTCTACGTATTCCATTCCATAAACATAAATCTATGTTGGCTTATGAATAAAAAAGACATATTCTTATGCTACCTACTTACACGAATATCATTTTTTTTTCGGCTTGCCGTTGTTACTGTTGCTTCTGCTCTGTTTTGTTGATACCGTATAAAGCTTTTCTGAAGAATGGTACATAATGTTTAATTGGATGTAAAAATGAGACTTGAGGTGTTTTTCTGCGTTAAAAGAATATGTATAGAACATTGGTGGTGTCACAGCGTTACAGTATAGGAGATGTTTATGGATGTATGTTCCTGTTCCACTCCTGTTGAGTAATAACACAAATACGTGAGATGAATGTATAGCTGAACTATCTGTTGATTTTTTATGTGTGTTACACATCGAAATAAAATTACCAAACAACCACAATTTCACTGTGAGTTTTACCAGTTTGAATGTGCAGTGAATGCGAACTGGAAAGTCAATACAATTTCCGTTTTCATTTCACTTCTTTGGTGTTTTGTCTGTTTTGTATACAAGTCTGTAGTTCAATTCTATTTTGATAGCATTAGTGAGGGAAAAGTAATCTAGTAATGCAACTCCGGTGGTTTGCAATCAATAATTGCACCGTGTACAATCCACCTCAAAATAGTTAGGAAGACATTCATGTTTTTGGTTCTTTTTCTTAAATTCCAACAGTTGCTATTCTCACAACATGCTGCATACATACACTCTGAGCGAATTTTGTCAGTTGTATCATTCTTCATGTGCACGTGTGAGCAGTTGCAAAGCGTATATTGCTAAGTGTTTTGAGGTGAGTGTATGCCAAGCGAAATAAGGACACCAGGCACGAGACATTCGTTGAATCAAATTTTAAAATGTAAACTTTATCAATTCAGTTACGCTAGCACTATATCCGATTATACCGATAACATACTCATGCCATCGTGTAAAATCTTAAGGAGAACAATATACTGAACATACCGCAAACCGTACTTCTTCAACAATAATCCGTTTGGCTTACACCACCTGAAACATCGAATTGAATACCATCCACTCCGAAAACCCCATAGAGCATACAATTTCTCGGCCACAATATAGCAAACCACAAGCGATTAAAGTCTATTTATTTGCTAAATGGAAGATTATTTGTGTAAAGCAACTGGATTTGGGGTTTTTGTAAGACTATGATAGCTTTGGCATGAAACTCCTTGAATTGTAAATAAGTTTTCGTAATTATTGCTTTGTCTTATATAGCAGAAAAGTCGTCTTTATTTCGACTGTTTTTACATAACATCTACGATAAAGTTGTCTGTCTGCGATTTTTACAGATTTTTATCGCTTTTCTTTGCGCAAATTCGGAATAATATTAATATTTCCGCTCAATTACACGTAAAAGTGTAATAAACTTACTCTTAACTACATCCGATCTTCGTTAAGATAACCACTCTCTTCAACATCCAGACATTTTCTATTCTTTTTAAGCACGAAAAATGAAAGCCACAAAAAAGAAAGTTTGAAAGTTTTCTCATAACAAAAACCAAACCAAGAGTCAAAACTTTTCACCAGATTTTTGTACCTTCGTAGAAGAAAATATTCAGCGTACGGTGCTGAGAGTTTATTGTAACAGATGGACGAAACAAAATTGTCGTTTAAAATTTTCATTTCCATCTAGAATCAATATGAAAATGATTCCGACCACTTTTCACGGTTCATTTGTTGTGCACAAACAATGATGTCCAATTAAAAAGTCAATTTCCATTAAATTAACTTTGATCAATGTGCATCAATGGAGCTGTTCGAGTGAACGTTTCATAATAATTGGTCTTGTGAGCGTTCACACTGTGAGCGTTGAATCATCATGATGTAATTTAGGCCCTAAACAATAGCTTATGCAAATCTTTCCGATTTTCCATTCTAATCCCAAGCGGTACCGACACTGATACATTTTTATCAACCTCGACCCAACTTTCTGCTCAATCCGTGCAACAACCAAAAAAGAAGCAAAGAAAAACGGAAGACACTTGAACAGTGTTTAAGATAAGTCAATAGGTAAAGTTTTCTCCACTTTCTCCGAAGAAATATCAACTCAATTTCATCAAAATGTGTGCCATAGATTGAAACAGTGAAAACTTTTAACTCGTAAATATCCGTCACCGCCGCACTATGGTATTTATATCGTGTGTACGGGCATAGTTCTACGTATAGCTTAGACGAGTGGATAATAGAGCTTTTAAAAGCGTACACTTTTGAACTTCGATTAATCATAATTATGTTTCGGATATATTTGTCTGCTTATATTTACAGAAAGAAGCCAGTGTAAATGGGAAGAGAAACTTGAAGTGTATTGATGTTTTATCGAGAAGTTTCTGGTTGATTATTGTATATGTATAACCCCCAGTCAACGTTGTATTGTGCGATTTGTTGAGTGGTTATTCGGTTCAAATACTTTTCAAGGAGTTTTATTAACACGATTATTATAAATAAGTGAAAAGTGTTGTTTGGGGATCGATTTTGCGAGATTAATTTCATTGTGTGAGAGGTTTCAATCTGATGGTTGTGGAAACTTGTAGGCCTTTGAGTGTTTTTGATGAATTAGTTTTTTGTGGGAATATGTTGTTGATGTCAGTTTCAAGGCAATCGTTTTTGTGAAATGAGTTTAACATGAATGGGTTTTTTTGCAACTTGACGCTCTTTCAGAAACAAGTGTGCCCAATCACCGAGTATTTTTCTTCGTCGATCAGGGGCACTGCCTTTGGTTATTCCCATGGGGAGCGATATTTTTTTATTCCGACCTTCTATGGGGGCGAGATTGTTTTAATGAACTTAACTGAACCAAAGTCAGTGGTAGAGTTCGGTTTTGGTCGCTTCTCTGCATTGAAATGTTAAAAATAACCTCTTATTTCATGGAGGGCGTTGCCTCATCGCCTTCTATTCTCGGCGCTACTGTTCTCTATTTAATTCAAGTAAGTACTTCACAATTAACTTTTTCTTGTTAATTATCGCAACCATTGGACATTCCTTCACTTTCCAATAAATTCCCAACTGTGCATTCAACTACTAAATAAGCTTCAAATTGCATCATAATTGAAATGAACAGCCTCATAACCCATGAGGAATAGTTATTTGTTTACCGAGGGGAGAAAATAGAAAATTCCAGCATGAGCGACATTCCGCTCGATTTGGAATTTCCTATTTCTACCAGAGGTGAAAACTTCGTTTTTCATGCGTGTATGTTGTGTTTTGCCGTTTTTCTTCACGAAACGCCATGCTTTTTCGAAAACGTAAACAAAGTGACATAACAGTTCGAATAAAAAAACTTTTATTTTTTCCCACCGGGAGAGAAGGTGTTGTACTTTTCTCACTCGTCAGCGGAGGGGAAAAATGACTATTTTCTCGACTACGTTGTGAAAACACTTTTTCTTCAACTACTTTCTACTTTCGTTCATTCATGCCATCATTAACAATCACTCGTTCCGTTCACGTATGCAGAATATAAATGAGCTTTTTAAACACAAAACTCCAAATTTACGTACGGTTTGTTATTACAGCGCCAATAATTATGTGTGTCTATGCCTATTGCCTATACATTATCCTCTTCAAGCGATACAATTGCTATTCTTGCCTGCGTGTTCTTGGAAAGCGATTAGTGGGTGGATAATTATTTTAAAGGCTTAAATGTACGTTTGATATTATGAATGGTTGTTACACAGCCTATTTTTGTTTAAAATAAAAAGAAATATCCATCAATTCGAAACAATTCTATCTCACACTTTGCAACGCAAAACATTGAGCTATCTAACATCCTGGAATTTGTAATTTCGAAATAAGCTTTGCGTAACTTTTAATTTCGATATTTACAACATTTTCCGTTAACGTTGAATTTATGCTTCTGACGTCTTGACTCTCGTTTATATCGCTGTGTATAACGTGCACACATAATTCAATAGAATTCTTTTTTTTTACCATCATCTTCATTCGTCTCTTTCGGTTTCACATTCTGCCACCCTTATATATTCATTTCGTCACATTATAAATCCTCAATTTTCTCGGGAAATTATATTTATTTACTCAAGGGCAGAACCGTAGATATCTCATCTCTTAATTTTAAAGACGTGTATAAACGACATATTCAATTGATTTAATTAAATTAATGCATTTTAATGAATGAATTTTCTTCGGATAAAATATAAATCTAAGTATTTTATGCTCTTACACAAACATTTATGGGGTATATGATGCCTTTATACTGTGCACAGTATATATAACACAGGATCGAAAACATAAAAGTGTGTTATATTTCCAACGAAGTGGAGATGCTTTACCTACTATATCTCTTCTTAAATACCAAAAAGTTCAGTTTCAATTAAACTTTACGGCGATAAGAACCGGCATAATTTAACAATAACACAGCAGAAGCAAGCAAGAGATTTAATTTTTTTTTTCTACGAGAATATTGTGCTAATAACATAAAAGTTGATCGTATATACATTGGGATTGGATTCATATAATAGACAGTACCACTATTGGTGCGTGTACTGAGGAAAACAACGTCGTTGTTTTTTTTTGTTATTCATGTTCTTTTATCTAATGAATCATGTACAGTCGAGGAAATTTAGTTTTCGGGTTTTCCAAAGGTATTAATCTTATTTAACCCACACTTTATCCCACAACAATGGAATCCACAAATTTAAATTTAGTTAACACAACGGTCACAATGACGGCGCTGCAGTCACGATTTCAAAATGTGATATAGGGTGGATAAACTAAATTTTGGTTTTGGTTACATTTTCTCTTGGTTTTTAATTATTACATCAGGCTTCTAAATTAAGAGTACCTTTATGCAATATAAACCGTTTGAGTTTGAAAAAAGATGTTTTGTATCAGTGAACGATATAGGAAAGCGTTCAGTACGTCTCAACATACAAAAGAACGTAAAATATAATTGTACATTTAGCCACCCTACGTCCGTCATCGCTTCTATTGTCTTCAAAAACATATTGTGTGCTTGTCATGATAATTATCAGACGTTTGTTTATTTATGTGTCTCATCTAAAATGCTGGCCAGCAAAATTTTGATCATTAAATTCAACGGCAAAATTGATCTAAATGTTAAAATAATTGTGAATAATAGTGAAGTTAATGTGGTTTTGTTTTCTCTTCATAAAGGAATTTGCATCAGTTCGATGTAAAGTGCGGAGCACCATTGGAAAAAAAACTTGTCGCTGAAGAATGATCAAAAAGTTGCTGGACGCAATAGCTTCAACCAATGCTTTGCAGGATATAGAATCGAAATTAGAGAAACACCAAGAGCCGTCCATTTGAAATCTTCATCATCATCATTTCAACTAAAGGCTTTTTTTTAAACGAAACGGAAGTTCGCTCGCAGATTCGGATCGGAACATCTCATTCGTTTTCGCTAAAGCTCGTAGCCGTCATTAATCATGATTCCCATGAAGAATCGCCAAAAATACAAAATTGGCAAGGGATGAAGAAACGCCGGCAAAAACAAAGAATGATAAATTTGTCTTTGTTGCGTTTCTTCACACTTTGGCGATTCTTCGTGGTGATTAAACAAATCCTTGGAAATTTATCCTTTACGAAATTTATCTAAAAGGCGTTATTTGTTCGAAGCTAGTGAATCTATCCTTTTATAAAAGTTACGAAATTCTGCCTGGTTCGATCCTAAGGAAACTCTTATTTTACGTCAGGTAACGGCATCTTGTTCGATCCTAGGGAATTCATACTTTAACGAAAGATCCCGTGGACACTATCATTTTACGAAAGATAATGTAGAGACATTTCAAAAACGTATTTTTACACTTTGGCGTTTCCTCACACTCTGGCGATTTTTCTCTTCTTCTCTTCACACTCTATCGATTTTTCTTGGCAATTCATCATTATGAGGTTCCGAGCCTACGCTGAAATTGTAGCCTATATTTCTGCGTTTCGAAATTTTTGATCGCTGATATCTTTTTACGAGAGCCCTTTTTGAAAAATGTACGACCACATTTTCGAGTAAAAATATGTCAGCTTTGAATAAAAAATAAAATTGTCTGTGAAAGTTCCATTGCTTTGAGAAAACTGTATCGATACCCCAAATTTGCATCAAAGGTACACTTTTCTCAAAGCACATGGAACTTTCACAGACAATTTTATTTTTTATTCAAAGCTGACATATTTTTACTCGAAAATGTGGTCGTACATTTTTCAAAAAGGGCTCTCGTAAAAAGATATCAGCGATCAAAAATTTCGAAACGCAGAAATGTAGGCTACAATTTCAGCGTAGGCTCGGAACCTCTTATGGTTGATTTGTTAAATCAACAAGAAAAATCGCCATAATGTGAAGAAAAACCAAGAAATATCGCCAAAGAGTAAAGAAACTCCAAGGATCATAGAGAATTAAAAATTTGTCTTTATGGCGTTTCTTCACACTTCTGAGACTTTTCTTGATGATTTAACAAATCAACTAAATATGATGAATTGTCAAGAAAAATCGCCAAAGTGTGAAGAAACTCCAAAATATGACAAATCGCCAAATAATACAATATTGTCGATTTGACTATAACTTTTATTTAGAAAAAGATTGTACGGGACAGCAATGAAAGTAAATAGATAGGTATGGCCAAACGTTCAAATTTGTTCTAGCTGGAGCACATACGGACTTGCATGGCGCCACCTCAAACAAACTCATTTCTAGTGCAAATTTCCACTAGAAATGAGTTAGTTTGAGGTGGCGCCATGCAAATCCGTATGTGCTCCGACTTGTATGGACCGGCCATACCTACTTATCTACTTTCATTGCGGGACAGTATGTACTGCATATCATATAATTCCTCTCTCTTGTGTTTATCTGTGTTCTACGAAGCCAAAATATAATTTCGGACTACAAGTAAACCGTCTCGTTATTTTCCTAAGTTCCTAATGAGTGCAAAAAGGCTATTTCAACATTAGTTAGGAAAGCATAATTTTTATGTGAATGTTTCTGAGGTTTTCAATCTTAATATTTTCATGAAGTTACAAATAATCCACAGAAAATTTTATTATCCTAGAACGAGGTCGGAAATACATCAAATAAATCAAATAGAAAACAGACTTGGAAATTGTTATTTTGTCTAAAAGTTGACATTAAAATTCTTTGGAAATCGTAAATCGCATAATTGCATGAGCAGGCATCTCAGGATTATAAATCAGGAACTTTGAAGTTCGTCATATATTCATATTCTTATCTTATTCCTGACCAGATTCTGTTTTCATGATTGAGCTCAATCATGAGCTTCACTTATACAAAGAGTTGAATTGATTTCCTATGCCAAATTGTAATTTGGCGAAAAAGAATGTTCCGAATCTGCGTTTCGTTTAAAAAAAAGCCTTTAGTTGAAATGATGATTGTGAAGATTTCAAATGGACGGCTCTTGGTGTTTCTCTAATTTCGATTCTATATCCTGCAAAGCATTAGTTGAAGCTATTGCGTCCAGCAACTTTTTGATCATTCTTCAGCGACAAGTTTTTTTTTCTAATGGTGCTCCGCACTTTACATCGAACTGATGCAAATTCCTTTATGAAGAGAAAACAAAACCACATTAACTTCACTATTATTCACAATTATTTTAACATTTAGATCAATTTTGCCGTTGAATTTAATGATCAAAATTTTGCTGGCCAGCATTTTAGATGAGACACATAAATAAACAAACGTCTGATACATATCATGACAAGCACACAATATGTTTTTGAAGACAATAGAAGCGATGACGGACGTAGGGTGGCTAAATGTACAATTTTATTTTACGTTATTTTGTATGTTGAGACGTACTGAACGCTTTCCTATATCGTTCACTGATACAAAACATCTTTTTTCAAACTCAAACGGTTTATATTGCATAAAGGTACTCTTAATTTAGAAGCCTGATGTAATAATTAAAAACCAAGAGAAAATGTAACCAAAACCAAAATTTAGTTTATCCACCCTATATCACATTTTGAAATCGTGACTGCAGCGCCGTCATTGCGACCGCTGAGTTAACTAAATTTAAATTTGTGGATTCCATTGTTGTGGGATAAAGTGTGGGTTAAATAAGGTTAATACCTTTGGAAAACCCGAAAACTAAATTTCTCCGACTGTACGTAATTCGTAAGTATAGGTATAGGAAATTATAGAGAGAAAAAAACTTTTGAGTTAACGATTTATTGCCCAGATTAGGATTAAATTGAACGGAAATTGTGAAAAGACAACCATTTGGAAGTTGTAAAATTTGCGTGCGTTTGAAAATTGATTTTTCTTCTCCATCAATTTGTTGATGCTTTAAGAGATAATTACATAACTCATTAAATAAAGACAGAGAGAGGAGCGATAACATTTCCAAATACAGTGTGTTTTATGGCGTTCAATGTTTCTGCGGATTATGTTTCGCTCACGAAACACGAAATGAATAAATGACAACAAATGGAAATCTAGGGCTTAACAAGTTTACGTTGTTGATATGGCTTATAGTATACACGAAAAAGTAGTGAATCGAATCTAGAATTAGAACGAACAATCATGAGATGGGTGACAATATACATTTTCAGCCTGAAGTTGACATTGAAGAGTATAAAAACACAAAATGTGAGCACGATGGAACCGTACATCACATGTGTATATTGGGGTTTTTCGAACTATGTTTTATGGCAATAGATGAAAGTTTTTTGGCGTCCAAATCTTTCTTCCGTTACATTCCAACCGTCTCAGTACTCCTTCACCAATACACTTTCATCTTATCCAGCTTATCCTAGCTTTCCGCTTTGGCACGACTTAGTGCCTAAGTACAAAAATTAACTCAGTGACGAAAAGTGGCTTGCGTTGCCTCTTTTAAGAAAAAGAGCATTTGTCACTAAGTTGCAAAAATTATATTCGCGATTGTCAACTGGAAAGGACAAACGAGGAAATAATGCAGAAGAAAAAATGGGACACATGGGAATGCAAATGTCATTCGTTTCGATACAAGTGCTGTAAAGTGTGTCACTATTTTGATACAAGTGTGGTAATATATGTCACCATTCGGAAAAATATGTCAAATAGTTGGTGTTGCTGTGGACTGTGCCACCAGTAAAAATAAAAACTGTTCAGAAAAATCTAATTTGTTGACATTGCTACCAACATCACAATCTGTCACATTGTAGGTTGTCAATTTAAAACTTAATGAAAGCTTTACAAAATTACCTGATGAACTAACAAAAAAAAATTATTGAAATGTGGTTGGTAAAGTTTTCCACTCTAACACTAGTTGTAATTAACATCACAAAAGCTTTCTTCTCTCTTTACGTGTTTGCAATTTACCGCTGATAATATGCTGACTAGTAACTACTTTTGCGATGCTAAACTTTCAAGGGCCTCAACCACACTTTAATTAAATTTAAAAAAAAATCGATGTAAAACACCTATGTATACCGGAGCTTTTATTCAAAATGCTTGTGTCGGCTGTTCTATTCCCGAAATAGGTTAAATCCAAGTTTCATTACATTCCACTAGTCGTATTATATAAACATGGAAACGGCATGACTACGTATTTTTCATGAAATTTTTTTTCCCCAACAGTCACACACAACATTATCATGACAATTTCCTCTGATTAATTTTTTCGTCATGAGAAAAATGTTGAACTTTAGCACGCGATATATTTCCCTTGAACGGCGAATGAAAAAATTTGCAAAGCCTTTCAGTCGACATTATACGAAAATTATCACAGACGAAAATACTTCAAAATTAATCAAATTAATCATTTCGGAATTGATGTTTTAATCGATACGGTAACATTGAATGTAAATGTGGCTGTTTGATGAACTGTAAGTAAGGGTTTGTAGTAAATCGAGTCAAATGGAAATATTTTTTGTGAATAAAGGTGAAAGATGGATGGATTCAGTGATGGTAAATCCAGTTCGATCCAGACAGCAAATAAACTTTTGGAATTTAATTTTGGTTTAGAAAGAAATTAATAGTTTAGTTCCGACGAAATTCTTCTGATTTTTTGATATCTCTGTACGTGATGTTCCCAACAATTATTTCAATTGGTTACAAAAGTTCAATTTCGCTGATGAAAGCTTGAAGTTCTGCTCCGACCTACAATAATTATCTGAACTATACTCACCCAATGGTATATACATGACATTAGTCTAGTTTTACCATTCATTTTTTATTACTTGGCCGATGAACTGACTATATATCGTGTCATGTCAATAATCGATATTTTCTTTAGGTGAAAAGTTTATAACTTTCACCTTCAACTAAATCGAAAAAAAAATGAACAAAACTTTTATTAAAAAAAAAAGGTTTTCGACGTCCTTCAACTGAGTCCAATATATATACATTTGAAAAATCAATACAGTACTGTGCTATAAATGAAACAAAACTTTCGTTAAATAAACTGAAGTCAATTTTGTAGCATGTGATGTGAATTGAAATGTGGTAAACGATTGAACTACGAAGAAAATAATTTACTGATATGTAGCAATTCGATCTATTTACTAGTAAGTAGTGAATGTAGTAAGGTACATACGAAAGACATCAACAGGAAATCATTTCTTTAATACACATGCACCATGCACATCAGCATGACATTTTTAAATTGCATTTAAAGAACTTTTTTTTACATTTTGTCGTCAATTTTCAATTTGAAACTTTATTTATCTTTGCAAAGTTTCTTCTTCTTTTTGATTGCTAAAAATTCTTTTACCCATAGAGAGATTCTCTAAGAGAATGCAAACCGAATCGGTTAACTGGTTAGGTTTTTTTTAGTCTCTTCAAATTGGCAACTCCATACAAATGCCAGTGAAACGTTTTCACCTTTGCTATAACTTCGATACCACAAATGAAACGTTGCTTGCAAGGACAAAAACAATTTGGCAATTCGAAAAGTCATAACTGTTAGATATTCGCCAGCAGTGAGTTTTCGTCATCAGACATC
The DNA here is from genome assembly GCF_014529535.1 of Bradysia coprophila. NCBI lineage: Eukaryota > Metazoa > Arthropoda > Insecta > Diptera > Sciaridae > Bradysia > Bradysia coprophila. The sequence continues at coordinate 8,029,952 of NC_050735.1, forward strand.
TCTGAGCTCTAAACCATAAACTAGGTGTAACTTCAAAAGACACAGGAAACCGGAATCATGATGAGTCATCATTGACGATGGTATTAAAACTTACAATCGTTCGGCTCCATGGTTCTTTCTAAGAATGTCGGGTTTGGAAGTGAGTCTATGTACTAACGTCCGCCATGTGACTCTAAGTCACGTTTTCAAAAAATTTCAGAATTTTTTAGAATTCCTAAAATATAGCGCTGCGTAGGCTTCAAATCGGATTACAATGGAAACCGCGCATAATTGTCGATCTCAACAATGCAAATGTATTTTCAGCCTGCTTGGAAGTATTTTTTTCTGACAATTCTTGCTGTTACACCTTCAATTGCAGGTGGAATTTCATATTTCTACTTCGGTGAATAAGGTAGGGTTGGAAATTCTTCGCAACCTAATGTAGAACAATTCAAATAGCTATTTTGCTAACATGTGCCTAATTGTCAACCCGAGGCGAAGCCGAGGTTGACAACACATCGTATGCGCAAAATTTCAGTTTAGGCACAAGTTAGCAACAATGAATGAATATTTACGCAAGCAAAATAACTGATCCGAATTCCGATCTCGCATGAGAAGGATGCAAACAAAAGTGTTTTCGTGAAGGAAACGTACCTACTGAAGTTTTACACTTCTTGTTATACGGTTCATTAAATTCAAATGAATTTGAATTGACACTGCATTAAATATAAAACACGAAGTCTATTTTCAAATGACTTTTTGATTTAGCATTTCATTCATGCAAACACTTTGTACGTACGTGCCCCATTTGGAAGCAATTAGCGTATTTGCATGCAAGTTTATAGTTGTTTCATTTACCATCTATCATATATAAGCTTCATGCGATTTACATTTATGTACTCCCGACGACTCCATCACTTTTTTCCGACTGTGTCAAGTCTTGTTCAACACAAAAGGGGAAAAGAAAAGAAAACTTTTATCAACAAATCTTAAATTCCAACGGAGCTTTTAACTAATTTAAATAAAGTTTCTCCCAGCATTATTTCCATTAAAAACTTATACTTAACGTTTACATCGTTAAATCGCAACTTTTTCCCAAACACAATATTTGCATTGTTTTCGAAATTCAACCTTTGTCGCGATGACAAAATCCAATAACGACGACGACCAATTCTCATGGCGTTTTTTTTTCGCCGTCGAAAAAATACTGAAAGAAAAGTACAAGTAAAATGGAAACAATGAGGGAAATATACAAAGGACAAACTTAAACAAAAACACACACAGATTGAGTCAAAACTTTAAAATGTAAAACGATGGGTACCATTGGGCGATAGCCCATATTTATCTATCATACATTTTCTGAACAAAACGAGAGAGAAAAAAAAATGTTTTTTTTTTATTCACAGATTGTGACCATCTTCCTGACGGAAAAACCGACATTAATTAAACATTTTCCAGCATGGAAATCTGTTGAAAGCTATGTGCAATGGGTATAGAACAATCGGTAGAGATAAATAAAATGGGACGAAGAAGAAGAAAAAAATCGCCAAGTGAAAACACACAATTTTTCTGAGGCGAATGCTTGACTGCTTGAGCTGTACGTTCGTCGTCGTGCCAATTATTTTGCTCGATCCAAAGAATACGAAATAATTAGCAAGAAAACAATGACGAGCTTTCAGCTTGTTATCGCAATGACAGACATTTTCATTCTCCTATTCCGTCTGTAAACAATGTAAAAGAGAATGGCATATTATTACGTAAAATTTATTATATACGAGCAAACTTCTAAGAGTTCCAACTACATTGAAACCGATTTCGGAATGGATAAGAAGAAGTTTTTCCAAGGGAAAGACTTCACTTAGTTATGTATGGCTCTGTTTGAAGTTTAAGTACCTATCGTCCTACTGACAACTGAATACGATTGAAAGTTAACCTTTTGAAAAATTTTAATGTGTGAAAGCGCTGAATCGAATTATATTATTTCGAAATGTTAATTTGGCGTCATAAGAAGATCAAGGCGAGCAAACATAACACGAAAACATTGTACAGAAAATACACTTCTTTTAATCGCATTCAAGACTCTGATATTCTGACTATAAATAAAGTAGTAATGAAGAGAGTTGGGGGTGGTAGGGTGTTGCTTTATAAGCTTTGTTTGCATTACGTCTACTGTCTACGCGATTGTTTAACGACAAAGAGGATCATGTTTTCGCTACAGGCGTTTTTTTGTGTATTTGTGTTGTATAATCTATTATAAATTCAGTTTTCTATTCATCTAGTGCATTAATAGTATAGTTCATCGTAAAGACGAAATCTTTTTTTTTTTTCATTGAACTGAAAACAACATGTTGATTAAACTTCCCTTTGAAAAGTTACAACTTTGTGTTGAAAAACACGAAAAACAGCTTGACGAATTCGCTGTTGAAAAAAAAAGAATTTTTCATTGAACAACACAATAGAAATTTATGCGGAATCGTTTTGAATAGCATCGTTTTGAAACAAGTAATCGCTTAATTCCGACGCTGTCACTGAATATCGAGACCGTTGCCAAAAAAAACAACCTTCTGCTCACGGTCCATCTGAACTAAAATAAGTGTAATTTCAATGTACCCAAAAAGTGACTTCCGAAAAATAAAAAGCGACTCGATAGGAGTCATTAACAGTGTTCAGTCGCACGTCGCACCCACATGCTTCCCATACAAATATTTTTATTTAACAAAATTTAACCTACCATCTGAAACATTTCTCCCCGAAACATTCAACAAATTGAAATAGAAAGCTCGAAACTGAAATCTATCTCGACCTATGACATCAGCTTTCCAGACTGACAAAAAAGTTTACAAATGATTACTTGTGACGGATAATTTAGCTCCAGGTAATGTGATTTCTCATACAAAAGTTGCATTACCAAGAGCCAGAATCTGACATAAAAGTTGACAGATCTGGCTGCCAGATCTGTCAACTTTTATGTTAGTGTACACTCGATAAATTCCGTTTGAGAGGAATTTGTTTTTGGACTTCCCAACAACAGTGAGACGACTCGGACGTTCCCAAAATTGGTGAAATTACAGTCAGAGGCAGTCAAATTTCACCACGATCTTGCTTTTAACGTTTTTCAGCTGATCCTCACAAGCAATCACGACTTATATAAATGTCTTCAAGCTGCTACATGCACGCGCATGGTAGTGGTAAAACCGTATAAAGACGTAAAAACAGTTTTTATTGTTTGTGCGGATCATCTGTGAAATTTCGCTTCTGTCTGTTTGACAGAAATATAAAATTTTCACGTTTCATATGTCTCTCAGTTAGTTACTAAATTCCTCGTGAGCTACGTTACAGAAAAACATTTCTTTCATACATGATATGTTATTGTAGAGTGTTTTTCCATCCCGTGATGGTATGTGGTTGGTGAGAGAATGAAGAAGAAAGCTATTGTCACAAAATATGTGGTTTTGTGGTAATGATTGCCAAAGAACACAGACTTGGTTAAAACTTATAGTTTATGTTGATTATTTATGTTCGTGCCGGACCCGACAACTTCTTTTACAATTTCTTCAGTAATTGACTTATGCCCCTCGCACATAATATGAGTGACACACAACCAAGGCTGTATACTTTGGGGAGGTCACGCAGACCGCCATTTTATTAGATACGCGGGAACACACCACTTCTGATGACTTTACATACACAAAAAATTCACCACATCATCAAGACGACGACAATCATCAGAGTAGGTGAATTTTTGTATGAAATCGGCCATTTTATCATCAACTGTGGTGTATAACCCGCGTTTCTGTATCTGCGTGACCTCCCCAAAGTATACAGCCTTGCACACAACTATATTAAAATCGCCATACGATTTGACAGATAAACTGTCAAATAAATATTGCGAATAAATGTGTGAAATATTGGCTATAGACTGTTATGATCAGAGCGAGAAAGGACCAGTTTATTATAACTTGCCTTGGGGTACGTGTCAAAATATCTCTTTCTCTTTCATCATAACACTCTATATTGTTTGTACGATTGTGTATGCTTGTGGCAAGGGTATCAAGATATATATGCAAATAAATAATATTTAAGATGTGTAGTTGCATTAAATATGTCAATTGTATTATGTAAAATTGGAGCTGGTCGACTTCACTACTATTGGCAGGTCCAAAAACGTATTTTTCTTGAACGTAATTTATCGAGTGTGGTATCATTGGAAAGTTGTGACGTCATACGTTCAGTTTTGAGCTTTCCATTTCAATTTTTTGAAGTTTTACATGCTCGTTTTCTTGCGTTTATTGACCTCGGCTTCGCCTCGGATCAACAAAATTCACACTGAAACTCTACTTTTCATCTTGTTATGTCATTTTCCCTAGTCATGTAAAATACTAATTTTGTATGGAAAATTGGGCATGATGTTACTGAACTCTGTTAATGACTCCTATCTATTAATACCTGAAGTCACTTTTGGATACATTGTGGCTAAGTCCGATACTAAACTTTATTTTAGTTCAGCCGGGCCGTGTGCTCGAGCATAATTATTCAAAATGCGTTTAAAGTGTCTGAAACGTTTGTATTGCATAGATAACAAAGCTTAAAATACCAAATGCAATTTAAGCAGTTAACCCGAGCTATGGTGAATGAATGATACCAAAAACGAGACGCATCGTTTTACCATTTCGGTACGTGATCCTTTTTTAATGGGCTAAAAAGTTGCAACTTAAATGTGTACTCTAACACCATCAATCAAACGAACGTTTTTTTTTTGTTGCTTTTTTCGTTCGTTGTGGCTGCATCTGTCCTCCACATTTTGTATTCATATCTAACTTTATTCATAGTGGTTTTATCATTGTCATCGGTTTTGGGCTGTCTACGGATTCTAAACAATATCAAATGTTACGCATCACAACACTTTACATTTAGCAATTCGGTATGTCATATTAATCCTTAATTCATTACATATATGTTCCTTCGAATGATTAATTAAAAGCGCTAAGATGAGTCGGTGTTGTTTTACTTATACACCGACGTGTACGCTACAATGTAACATGTTGTCATTGTCTGAAATCCATATATTTTATAATCCCGTAATGATATGGCTCACTTTTCAACATTTCATACAATGTGCCGAATATCTATTGCAAGGAACAGAGCACATATCTAACTTTGTTATACGTTCAACATAATGATACCAATTCAACAAATCCCTTGCGGAAATATTATTTCTAAATATTCCCGCTGGGTTCAAATTGATATCACACAGATTATGAAGCAAATAGCAAACAAGGAATTTAACTGAACAATTTAATAAACATTTACATCAATCCGTTATTATATTTGAACAGGAAAAGATCAAAGGCTCTTCGCGCGACGCAAACACAAACGCCATGAAGAGGTATACATGGAACGTGTATTAAGATATTACACAAATTTTCCGTTCCTTCACACCTTTGCGACGGTAAACTGTTTTCGAGTTTTTCTTTTCAACTTTTGATATTCGGAATTGTTTATTATCTTACGGCTGAGAGGTTTCCGCAACATTGAATGGTAGAAATGTCGTGCAAGCATCGAGAGTATTTTGATTTTTTAAGTTTCCTCAAGTGGTAAATTTTTGGCGGTTCGGTTGTATTAGAATGCGTAGACAATTTCCTGTGAGTATTGTTGATTTTTTAAGCCCCATAAAGGATGTGAAAAGCAATTAGAATTTGACTGAAAAGTATTAGGTATTCTCGTCCGTTTTAGATTGGATTAGAGTTAAAATTAACGTTGGAAATATTTGATAAACGATTGTTAGATTATCAAACGTTGTAAACAGTCATTTCAAGCGCCCGAAGCCGAAGCGATTCTAAAAAGGTATCGACGAGTTACTCTATCACATTAGAAGGATTAAATTGCTTCTATCGCACGAAACGCACTTACATTCCATTTTTTATGAGGAGAAAGATGTAATGATCAAACCAAGCAACGTCCCTATTTATTTCGATAGATCCGTCTCCCTAAACGACTTTCGGAAGAAACGATGACTTGCAAATGGGTCATCTAGTGTCATTATAATGATGGCTGTAACATATCGTCGGCAACATAACTAAAGGGCGTATCTCCGATATATCAGAACCTACTCAACCGATTTTGATAACTTTTTTTCGTTGAGAGGCAGTGAAAAGTTATGAATTTTAAGCCCGACGTAAAGTCAACTGACCATATGGTTCAGGAGATATTGTCGAAAAACTGAAAAAAACAGCTTTTTTAAACAAAATTGAGACGCTTGAGCCGATTTTGAAATTTTTTTATTTTTCCCTGAAAGGTAGTCAAAAGTAATGAATTTTGAGCTCGACATGAAATCAATCGGCCATACGGTTCGCATGTTATTGTGGAAAAACTAAAAAGCCTTTAGAGAATACGACGAAAAATGCTCATTTATCTGAATTTTTTTTTAAGCTCAGAATTTATAACTTGTTACTACCTTTCAGGGAAAAAAAGTTTTTCAAAATCGGTTAAGTAGTTCCTGAGATATCGGAGATATGCCCTTTAGTCATGTTGCCGACGATATATTACAATGTCCGAATAGCGATACAGTGGCTATTCACACAATGTGCGAATCGTCTTTTATTGACGAATTGTGCAAATAACCAAAGTATCATAAAGTGACTATTCGCACACAGTGCAGTTTCGGTTATTATTTCGATGTTGCTTCTCTAGATTGGTCAGGAGACTTGAATTTAAATGAAAAATCTCAGAAACTCGTCAAAAACACCCTACATACCAAAATAGCACTTTTGTAATTAGCAATCGAATCATCAGAGAACTCATTCAATTTGATTTTAAGAAATTGAATCAAATCCAAAGCATTCTCAATGGAAAACACTTTCCATGGCATAACCAACGTTTTCACAATCACAAATTTTTCCACATAATAGTCGACCGTAATCCACTCTATCGATCGTATGCAATTCCGATTTAATGTAATTTTACAAAATCAGAGCGCATTGTATTGTGTTTGAAAATCAATTTCATTTGTATGGTTCAATTTTACGAAAATAATGACAATCTTCGCTGTGCACGGAGAGAAAACCTGGCGATGATGGACTGAATTCCACTCAAACAATTTTAAAGTCTTTGATCACAATAGTATTCCTTGACTGCGTTAGGCATTTTTGTTTGTCGAACCCCAAGGTTGGACTCAAAAATAAGAGCGGGAATTTTGAAACCATCTGAATTTGACAACTAAACTGCAAAAACTGTTGGTGGTGCGTAAGTTATTAATCAAAATTTACTCATTGCCTTGACCGGCGTTGTCTTCTTACACAGTCAATGTCAACCAAACTTGTGTCTAAATTTACTTCAGTTGTCTTACTTGCTCGACAAGTATGCGCCCTTATACGAGCTTCTTAGTCACATACACACGCGTGCTGGTAAAACGAAAACCATAAAGTTGTGTTCTATGTGTGAACCAGCTGTTTAAACAGCTGAAGGAAACTTAGACACGAATTCGGTTGATATTAACTGTAGTAAAGAAAGATCAAAAAATGTGAGTGAAAATTGCTCCAATGCAAATTATTCGACGTAGGAATGAATTGGAATGAATTGTCCAACCAATCCAATATTTTATCCGTGTATAATGATAAACGTAATATAATAAATGGTGCATCGATGTTTCACTATCTGATGAGATTGAAGAGGCATCTTATCCGATGCTATTGCAATATATAACTTGGAGGTTTTCTTAGATTTTGTACCGTAATTGATTTTAAGGTTTATGCAGCAAAATATCTAGAGGAATAATCTTGACTCTTGAGTCGATGATTGCAATCTGCTTTATGCACATAAAAAATGCAAACTTACTTTTGATTGTTGCAAATTATATCAATTTCTTATGATGTAAAAGTCGTTATGATTATACCAGAGAATGTTTCTTCAATGTAAAAATAACGTCTGTAAACGGATTGAATGCGGGTGGCACGAATTAACTAAATTATTTTGCGATTTTGACTTTCGTTAGCAATAAATTGACTAAATAATTCGAAAAAATCTATTCTTTAAACCGATCGAACGTTGAAATTTAATGTTATTTCGACACGAGAATTATGTATTTAACTCACCCATTTTATTGCTTAATTGCAGGCAATGATCTCGACTCGATACGTGCATTATTCAGCGAAAAAGAGAAGGAGCTTAGTTTGGCTGTGGCGAAAGTCGAAGCACTCACCAGACAATTGGAAGAATTACGGCGTGACAGGCGAGGTCCATTGAATCTAATACCTGGAAATGGAACGAATAATGCTGGTACGAATGGGGTTAGTACGTCAGTTGCGACGGTGGAATTAGATAAACTACGAAGGGAATTGATGGTGAGTGAATTATGGATTCAGAATTATTTGAATTTTGGTGTATGAAGCATTCGGTGTAGAAGCATTTTACCGATTTATTTATCTTACCAAGTGCATCGATAGAGTTAGTTATAAATTACCTAATTACGAAACCACAAACTACGAATACAACAGTACAATGTTGTAATACACTAATTAAAGCTAGTTATGAGTTGAAGTGGTTTCGAATGGCTTTATGTTCATTAGTATCGTAAACCCATACTGAATGAAATGATGTTCCAAACGCTATATTCTATGGATAGAATACATCGAATAATGAATAACCATATACCCTTTCACTCGAAGTTGGTATACGATTTTTTGTCGGAATAATCAAAACTGAAAAGGCAACCCGAATAGCACAGAAATGCGTATACAGCGGAAAATTGTACGATTCAACGCGATTTTGTATTGCGAACCAGGATTTTTGTTTTGATAATCAGGTCTGGAGAGTAGAGTTTTTCCTATTCACTCTTTTATAATATCTTTTCCATTGATGCGTTCCGAACAAAATTAATTTGAGCACTGCCTTTTCACACAAGGTTTATATATAAATACAGCCAACAGTACAGAGCTTTGTTCCACTTGCATAGCCAGTCGATGTTCATATTAAATGATTTTTCAGTTTTACTATTGTACTGAATCAACAACAGTTGGACTATGAATTTTATAAGCTTCAAAAATCACAATTGTATTGAATGAAAGAGAATACAATCGGCAACAGATGCGTGTACAGAAGTTTACGACATTCTAGCAAATCGGGTCTGCCTAATATTTTTTAAAGACTATCAATCATCTCTGCTCGGCATCATCGTACAATGTATACAATACAACGTAAGAAGCACAACCATACATCAGGGACGAATGTAATATATACCATGCGAGTTAAGCATAAAATAAGCTCCATTAGTTACTCAGCGATAAACCAACAACGTAAAGATGTTAATGTGTCTTGTTTCTGGCGGAGGCGATATTTTGGGACATCCGATTTTCTCGAAAAGGTGGATGGTAACGGTATGTTGTAGGCAAAATACGGTGTCACGAAAGCCAAACCATTGCGCAACAATACCAAAGTTTCGTATCAGAATTCACACACGTTTTCACACCATTTTACTGTTTAGTTTTATATCGAAACGGGGCAGCAGGTGAATTTTAATGCATTTAACATTATGATTAATTATATTCATTGCTATTGCTGTCTTCGTCGGTGTAAATAGTATGGTCGGTGTTTAATGTAATTTATTACGTAAGAGAAGCGTAAATCGGAAATGTTACCTTCGTCATCTCTACATTAAATTACCATTTTCAGTTTTATGACTCCAGTTTTGTTTTGTAGCAATAATGGTTGTAACATCATACTCTGCATGATGTATATGTGTACACCCGAAACGGATTAAATTTGATACTTTACGTTGAATTGCTTTTTGGATTCATTTTTCTCGTTGGTGTTTTTTTTAATGTTTAAAAACTTTAAATCAACCATCATGGCCGATATTATACGGTTTGGCCATACAATGCACGTATTCTTCATTTCAGTTTTTAATCCGATTACTGAGCAAAAGGCCATGTCACGTTCATTTGTAAGACTTCCTTTTTAATTAGACGACTCAACCGCAATTTCACATCGTTGAGTTGTATTCTCCAGTGTATTCTGTTCTTGGACTATTTTCACAGCAACGTTTACGATATTGAAACTTCTAGTTATCAAGTAATGAAATATGAATTTGATGTTGAAGATGCTATCCGGGATACATTGTGTTGACAACAAAAACATTAAAATTGCATGAACATGTTACTCTGGAAGTGAAATTGATCAATCAATCCAGCTGGTTCATGGTATTTTATTCGATGAAAATTTTTCAGAGCTTATCGTGCCGTGAACGATATTTTATCACACGAGGGTGGTAACCTTTACATTATGCGCATTATTACCCGATAGGTTTGTTCCAAACCAGAACCTGTTCTAGACAAACTTTGGTGAAATTTAGAGAAATTTAGTGAAACTATTTACTTTGAGTTTCGCTAAATTTCACCAGAATTTCACCAATTTTGAGAATTTCGTTGGGCTGTTTTCATAAATTTTTGACATCTTACCGGGGTTTACCTTCGGTCGAGTTTTATCCAAATTTTACCGACGAATCTACCGAAACTTCGAGAAATTAAAATTAGTGAAATCAGGGAAACTTTTTCACTAAAGTAGGCTCTGACCCGAACGGCAACGATTTCATCCACATCAACCTTTACATACAAGTTAATATTCCCGACGACCCGATTATCAAAAACATAGCTACGTTTCATCATGGGGTGGACCCTAAATACCTGCCGGTTGCCTTCTGGTCCAAATGGGAAACCGATGAATCTATCGGAGACAACAACCATCCGATTACGATTTTCAATAAAAGCCAACGCGGTATACCTCGTCAAGTGTATAGTTTGAACCAGTGAATTTGGTCATTTCTCGAGCTAGTTTTGGGATCTGCGTTTCTCTGGCTAAACTTTAAATTTTCTAATGTTCTAGTTCTTCAAGTTTGCTTATTGCCGTTAAAGCCTGTCTTTTGGATTTAATTTTTGTTTCGGGAGTCCCTTGATGCCAGTTGTTTGTTTTTCTTTCACGCGCGATGCTTTGTAATGAATTTGTCAATGTAAAGCAGTAGGATTTGTATCCGCTATTTTTGTTTTAAGATTTTCCTGTGTTTGTTCTTTTAAACAAATAAAGAAACTTAAAAAAAAAAAAAAAAAAACATACAAGTTAATATTGATAAGGTTATGTCTCTCGGATGAGAACAAACCTTGGAACAAATCTATTGTAACCAAAAACTACCTACACTGGGTAAATTTCACAGTACTACAGAATTGTTTATTTGTTGATCCCCACTTATGTGTCATGTCGGCTTATACACTACTGATGTAAGAGATAGCATGAACACCAGCTGATGCAAATTCTGCACTCAAGTGAAATTTACCCAGAGTAAATTTTTGCTATTTAATTTGTTGATTTACCTCTTCCACGCACATGCATGTAATCATTTCACCCGTATAAACAAGCACTTTTCTTTGTATGAAAGTGTGAATCAGCTCGAAAACAGCTGAAACAAACTGAGTCAGTCGCTTACTGTATTTCTCCTCAACAAAAAATAGTAGACTTCAACATAGTCAAATACATACAAGGGGTGTGCATACGCCGAGTACGGAGCCCGAGAGAAGTATGTACCGTGTGTGTGTGTGTGTGTGTGTGTGTGTGTGTTGGTATATTTTGAACGTTATTTTACTGTTGGTGCAAATATGGGGAAAATGCATTCTTTCCCCACCGATTCATTTCCATCATGATTTCATGCAAATACATTCCAATCGTAACAGTAAACAATATTTACAAATTCTTCCTGGTTTCAATTAAGCAGACGCTAACTAAAAGCAACATACTACCCACTTTGCCCATTAACCAATATTGTGCTATCAAATGTTTCAATTAAGGAAATCGATAATAATTTGAATGTAGATTTTCCAATTTATTCCAAACCCTGCAGAGAAAACTATGCCGATTATTTATGCAAGCAGAAACTTAACTTCCATTACTTCATATTCACTCAGTAAATCAAACGAAGTAACAAACTGCTTGATTATGTATGTAGCGAAAGCTTGCCACTTTGTTAAGGCACTATATTCAAACATTCGTCTGCACTGAAATGTTGGTTAGACAACAGTCATTTACATAACAAAAAGAAAGTGAGTTTGAATAGTGTGAAGTGCCTATGCCTATGTCCCTGCCGAAGGAACACAATTCAGTGAGACTTATCAGAAACACTTTCTTCAAGTTATGCCATAGCACTGCTTCTAGCATTAAAAAAAACTTCACAAAGTCTCCAATTTTTGATACATTTACTCCAAGGTATTTCAGCTATCAAACAGTCATCCATAGAGACAAAACCCAAAAATTATTGTTGTCGAAATGTCCACAGAAGCGTCGATGCTCTCGTTTGTTTTCGGTCTGTCAAACAATATATTGCACATCAACAACAATACTCACATCAAAAATGTTTGACTCCTGTCGTAACGAGAGCAATATTTCCTATATGAATTCTGTTAGTGTTATAAATGCTTTGAGTGACGAAAGTGGCTTCACGAGCTTTTATTAATATGCCATTCAAATAGTGCACACGCTAAAAAAAAGACTCGTTTTGGACCCCCTCCATATCAAAATTTATGGGTCACACTCCATGGTGTGATCTCCCAAGACAAGACACACTATTTTCTTGACCTTTAAAAGGTTGTCATACAAATTGTGGCTGTACTGAAAACATTATTACGCAATTTTCCCATAGCAATGGGTCCTTTGTACCAAGGGCATTTCATAAACTCGTGTACATCTTCGACCTATTCTCAACTTCTTTCCAGCAAACATCAAACCAGTCGTGTTAAATCCAACTTCTTCGTAATGTATTTAATTAAATCAAACACATTAAACATTTATACGACCATCTTTCATCGTAACCGTTTTTGGATTTTCAAGTTAAGCCCACCGTTTCAGGGCTATAAAAAACAATATGATACCGGCTCATCACCATCATAAAATCGTTTAAGAATTTCTGATATCGTACGTATCGTACTGCCATACTTTATGGCTGCATATAAATCTATACATATATACGCAGACAAACAAAAAAGAGTGATTCCATCGACGAATATTCTGAGCGTGCCGTAAAGTGTAGGACAACATCAATCAATAAATGAATGAAATGAAAATAGAACTGAATAACAATGTTCAAACAACCGAGATAACATTGTTGCTATAAAAATCCATTTACCCTGTTACCGAGTCACCGGGTCACGGAATAAAAATATTATTCCCTTCAAAAATCCATTTCAACCAATTAACCCACCCAAAAAGAAAGAAGATCCATTTTTTCCCGTCATCATACCGAAGACACACTCGCATATAATAGAAGACCTAAGTCTATTCGTTCCTATTTACCACCTATTACGTGATATCTGTCTATTTCTTAATAAACGCGGTCGATGTGTTGACTGAATAACATCGTTAAGAAAATTAGTGAGAGGCAGCCGGGAAAAAAAACCGCATCGTACACACACAACTCGGCGAACACATTAAATTGATTTATAATCCCTACAGGATAGGTTCATCCTTAGAATAGGAAAATTTTTTCGCTTTGTACACAGCACTGTATTCATATCACATCGTTGAATTTGTTGTTTTGCGTATATAAATGTGGTTGCGCGTCGAAAAATGTCTTAAAGAAAAATGTTTAAGGAAATAATTGCGGAAATATGAACTGAAAATTAATTACCAGTGAACACGCGGCATATTATGGATTTTCCGTACGTATTATTCGGTCGTGAATTCATTCGTATTTTTCTTTTGAAAAAATAAAGAAAGAAAGATGATGATGATGGAGGAGATTATGTTAGGAAAAATTTGTGAAATGAACGCGATACTTTTGTTAATGATCCGATGTTGACTTTGTTGAATGTGTTGTTTAAAAATTTTTACAATTAGCATGGGTATGTCGGCCATAAAGAATGTCTGTTCAAAATATCCAGTTCGGAAGAGATAATTCTTTTCAAATTAATCGTTATTGCTATCAGACTCAGCCGTCACATCGCAAATTTGAGACAAATAATTACAGTACAAGAAAGATTTCTGAAATTTCCAGGGCTTATTATTCGTAATTTTTAGAGTTTTTCTTTTGAAACCCAACCTACCGAAATCGGACGCATTTTCCATCGAACATTTTATATGAGATTTAGGTGTAGGTCCCCTGAAGTCAAACATATTTCTAATGACACCGAACATGCTTGTGTAGTAACGCGATGATTGTACCTTTGAAGTGTAAATTGGAGGCCTACTCGAAAGTCTACGAACATCTTTCATGTTTGGTATCGTTACAAAGCTTAAGCTTAGGGCTTAGCAATTGGACAAATTTTGATTTAAAAAAATTACTTTGATAGTGTTCCAGCAGTGCTCAAAGTTCGCCGACGGTAGCAAAAAAAAGATGGTCAAAAATTGGCCATTAGAGACAACATCTAAAAAATCAGTTACTAGTGGTGGATAGGGCTTGTAACCCTCTGTCCATATCAACAATCCGAAACTTCCACGGTTGCCCATATCGCCCATTGAAAATCGTGATTTTTCGACTACTTGGGGCTACAGCTGCCCAACCAGATGTTCCAATGTGAATTCGTTTTAGAAGGTACAATCAATTTGTCACACACATGCATGTTCGTAATTTTTCCGCTGAAGGGCAACTACTAGAATATCGCCGAAATAATTGCATATTTACCCGTATTTTAAACCGCTCATAATTCAGTGTATATGAATTTGTCCCTAAATGCCCCGAAAGAACATGCCTTTCAAATGACCTCACACGACTTTGTACATTTCGTTAAGCCGAAGACAACGCCGTATGAAAAATCAACGCACTTCAAGCAAAAGTGCTTCGAGTGACAGTTGTCAAATAGAGGACTAGCTAGCATGAAAAATGTTTCCAGATTGTTTTACAGTGTCAAAATTTGTTTGATACACTAACCCGTTACAGTACTCTATTTAGAGAATCACTCATGCTTGAAGTGCTATGGAAAATTCATGTTTCCGACCACCTCTCACACAAGCATCATGGAATTAAAAAAAAAAATGATCTCAGGTGACCATTACCTATCTAGGCACGCATAAAAAAGTTCGCTGGAAAATGCGTCCGATATCGGTAGGATAGTTTTCAAAATTCTGTAAAATTATTATAATTCTTAAATCTAGAAATTTTGAAGATTTTTGAGTATTTATGTCTAAGAACTTAAGAATTGAATTTCCAAATAATAAGCCCTGGAAATTTCTCTAACTTTTCACTTGAATTTTTCAAGAAGCCACTTTTTCACGACAAAAAAACCTGTTCACTGAAATAACTTCACAGAATTTTTTTTGACAAGCATTCTCTGCATTCCGGAGAAAAACGTTACGATGTCCTTACCCGTAAAAATGTTTTCAAACGAGACACTCTGGTGTTATGTTATGAGCTATGTCATTCATCCGATCAATTACATCTTGTCCTACGTTCTTCGTCATTCATAAATTTTTTAGTTTAACTTCTACGACCACTGAAATTAACCATTTTCTATCTTCCATACCCTTTTCCCATCAACATCAACCCCATAAGCACTGGTCATAATGTCCATAATTTTAACGTAACTTGAACGGTTATTCCCTCATCATCAAATAACCAAAAACTTTTCCTTTTTAATGTCCACATTTCCACAAGCATAATACCGAACGAGGCTTACGAATAGCAAACCATTTTAAAATTTCATTTTATCGTTTATAGTGTGTAGGCAAACGTATACACGAGAAAAGTGAAAATGAATGGACTTCTTGTTAACATTCAGTTTGTTTTGTTTTTTTTTTGCCTTCGTATCCCAGTTTATCCATGTTACCCTAATTTAATATGAAAACTTTCCCATTTATGCGTTTAATTACACGTGTATAAAATTTTCATTTCAATTTTCCCGACATATATAGCTCATTGTACATGGTTGTGTTTTGATGGCACCGTAATGAATAGGCTACGATGTTGTTGAATTTTTTACCACTATCACAGCTTATTATGAAATAGTGCCATGGTTTGTGGTTAAATTTTATATACCTAAAGTAAATTGTGTCGACCTTAATTTCACTGGCGGTCACGTCGAAAGCAACCATTTGGCAGAGAATGATGCTGTTTTGTTTAACTGAAAATACAGTCTGTCAGCTAACGATTCAAAGTACAAGTAGACTAACACAGTGTGAGAAGAACATCTAGTCCATATACACGATGTCCACTTTATAGTGTATCAACGAAGTCGATATGCCGGGCGGGCGGCGGTCAGTTTATTATAAAGTACTCATACAAATTTGTTTATTTCTGTTTTCAGTATCGCAATCAATTGTCTTTACAACAAGATGCTCGACTTCATTTGCAACGTGAGGCTTTACAGCAACGACAAGCTGAATTACGTTCAGTTGATCAACGCATTCTGGAACTGCAGAATCGATTACACAAAAAGAAGGCATCTACCTTACTGCACCAATCTGGTAATGGTACAGTACCGCAACAGCAGCAACAACAGCAGCAGCAACAGCAGCAGCAGCAACAGCAGCAGCAGCAACAGCAACTGCAGCAGCCTCAACCGAATAGCATTTTTAATAGCAATGGCAATAATATCCCGATTCTTACCAACAATGCAAGCAATAAGTAAGTATTTTTGAAGTATTTATTGTCTGCCCCATGCGAAAGTTGATTATTACATAGCAGTTTGCTCCTGCGAAAATGATCCATTAAATGAAGAATATTTTCGGTTCATTTTACGTGAATTACCTTGTACTTCTACGTAATTCACTATTTCGGAAACAGCTTTGTGATACTCTATCGTGTGTTTTTGAGCAACTTGCTTCGGTATCCGTTTTTCAATAAAAGTAGTTGTATACGTCGACTTCGGCACGAACTCTACGTTTATTTAAAAGGCAGTTAACGAAGGTGGTTGATAAAGACACAGTTTGATTTTGTCACCTCATGAAGTGAACTGTTTTTGCAGCATCCAATGTAATCTACTATTATATCAGTCTGTTGAAGATTCTTCGATCAAAATAGCTATTGTACTCATTAATTCTGGTGATATGATATGTCCGGTCTGTGAAAGGTTAATTTGCTCCGACTGCGTAACCATTCATGTATTTCACAATGTTTCGAAATTGTATTTTCGGTGATTAATGCTAAAATGACCCATACTCAAACACACATAAATTTCTCCACACACATTTTCAACTCGTTTTCGTTACAAAATATTGGAGCCAGAAATATCGACTACATTTGGTATTTACGCACCCCTTACATATATAGCCAAGAAACTATTCCATTCGAACACGAGTGATTTGTACAGCTCACACATTATTCGGGTGAACTTAACGAACTTCATATCCCATTACATTTTCACATTGGCCATCGAAGTACTTAAAAACTCATTACGTATCCATTTACATGGAAGTACGTTCTATGAACAGGTGTTCTGTGAACTATATGTACATATGGTGAGATAACACGATCCGATTGAGTTGTGGAATGAAAGAGCACACACTAGAATTGTAGTGGATTTACGTGATTTATGTGACTATTATGTTTGCTAATCCTGATGTCAAACCAAAAAACTTTGGTGTCTACATCATCCTCAGTCACCTTCAGCAATTTCACCCGTTCGGATCGTTAAAAGTATTTTCTTTTTGTTAAACAAACCATGAATTCATATTGCAGGCCGTCAAATAGTGTCTATCCATCACAACGGATTATACCACGAGGAAACATTGCTGCTGTTGAACCGTATATGCATACGCCACAAAAAACTGCACTAAAACCAGCTCAGCATCAAATCAAAAAGCCACATCAACAGCAACTGTTCCAGGATCTGACGAATTTGAAGCAGAATATGCAACTAACCAACACCAACATCAATGTGAATCATATTACGTTAGCCGACAGTGATGAGAATAAATTGGCCAGACAGAAGCTGCATATGAAACAGAATTCGAAGGACTTGGACAGTGAAACTGGATCGGACGTTTCTACCAAGAAAAATGACTCGAAATTTCAAACTTTGCCTTACTTAACGAAATATGGACTGAGTAAAAGTGCTAGTAGCGGTGCGATACCATACAATGTTACGTCAATGCATCAGAAGCAGAAGAGTAATGAAAGTGACAGTGATAAAACTAGTGAGTCGGAGGGTTCAACGAAATTGAATGGTCAATCGCATCAACAGTTAACCGTGCATAGTATTCCATTGAGTACGATAAACCGGTCTTTAGCCGTACCTGTCGCTACTGTGACTACGAACTCGGTACAGTTCTCCAATGGCAATCAGGAAAATGAAGTCGATAGGCCAGCGATAAAGCCGAAGGCTAAACACCAAATTCCATCCGGTAATCTGGTTGTTCCTCCAAGGAAACCAATAAGCAGTGTTGCACCGACGACGGTAACGCATGCAGCGAAAAGTGTTGCACAAAATCCTAAAGTGCATATGGTCGCTCCGAATGTAAACTCAACACCAATTGTTTCCACTGGTGTTGATAGTGAACAAAGTCGACCAGCACTGCCACCAAAACCGGCTAAACAAACGGAATCCGAATCAAACGGTCTTTCATCGACAGTGCCTACCGTAGTCAGCGTAATCAATAAACCTCCAGTAACCGAACCCATCCAAGATAATCAATCTACAACATCTGCGAACCATCAACCCGCCGATAATCTTCCTATTAAAGCTAGACCGTTAACAATCAAAAAGCAACCCCTATCCGAGCAGCCAAAGTTGCGATCAATGACGTCTGGTATCAAACCGGTGCAGTATACGTCCCGGCGGATCGAAATGCCGCCAGCGTTTTTATTCCCAGAAATCGAAAAGGGCAACCTGAAAGATAAGAGCAGCAGTCAGTCATCCAGCAGCAGTACGGTTGACGACACCGACAAATCGACAACATCGTCAACGAATGACGAAGAGGTCAATAATCATACTCACGATGTGGTACGTCGAACGAGATCTTCGTTGAGCGAAAATGGTAAAGTGAAATTGGCTCGCAGGGTTAGTTTCGATCCGTTGGCATTGCTGCTGGATGCTAGTCTGGAGGGTGAATTAGAATTGGTCAAAAAGACTACAATGCAGGTGAGTCACATTTCTGATTGAAATTTTGGGCTCTTACAGTCAGAGGCAGTGAAATTTCAGTGTGAATTTACTTCAGCTGATCCACACACAATCAAAACTTTTTATACGGTTTTATCACTACTACGCATTGGGCGTGCAGCAGCTTAAGCCGTATAAACAGTTTTGATTGTATGTGTGCATCAGCTGAAAAACAACTGAAACAATTCATGCTGAAATTTCACTTCTCTCTGACATTAACACATTTGAGAAATTTTATGTAGAAAATCAAGAATATTTTACAGAACTTCGAGAGAATTCATAATTTTTCTCGAAATTCTTTCGATTTTATCAAATCCTAAAACTTTAAGTAAATCGAGAAAATTTAGGAAAATCGAGAAAATCTGGAAAATTTGAATTTTCATCAATTTTTTTCAATTTTCATTAATTTTGTCGAAATCAACAAAACTTGAGAAACTCAAGAAAACTTATCTAAAAACGAGCCATCAGAACAGTCGGAGCGTTTGCTGCGACTGAGCCCCGTACAAACCCGTATATCTATTGCGTACGTGACCCTAGTGCGTCTGTCACCCTATTTTGACCGTAAGCCTATGCGCCGGTTAAAGTAGTTAAAGTAAAATTATTATGTAATGTGTACATCTTAGAAATTGCGCATAGCGCAATTACGAAGCCCCGTACGACGTTCCTTTCAAATAAAACAAAAATTTCAAATAGCCCTAAAATTTTAATTTATTGAGTATAAATACACATAGGGCCTAGTATCGGCCTCAGTCCGAGGATCCAAATTTATTTTTTTTTTCAACTACATTCTATTCGGCCTTTGATTACCTTCCAAATGAAACAAAAAATACGGAAAACGGATGAAATTTGCTCGAGTTATATGTAAAATACCCTAGTAGCGGCCTTAGTCCGAGGACCCAAATTTAATTTTTTTTCAACAACATTTTATTCGGCCTTTGATTACCTTCCAAATGAAACAAAAATTACGAAAAACGGATGAAATTTGCTCGAGTTATATGTAAAATACACATAGGGCCCTAGTAGCGGCCTTTGTCCAAGGACCCAATTTTTTTTTTTCAACAACATTCTATTCGGTGTTCGATTATCTTTCAAATGAAACAAAAATTACGAAAAACGGATGAAATTTACTTGAGTTCTATGTAAAATACGCATAGGGCCCTAGTAGCGGCCTTAGTCCGAGGACCCAATTTTTTTTTTCAACAACATTCTATTCGGCTTTTGATTACCTTCCAAATGACACAAAAATTACGAAAAACGAATGAAATTTACTTGAGTTCTATGTAAAATACGCATAGGGCCCTAGTAGCTTTTCACTTCTAAGGCCCTAACTCACGGTCCACTCACCCGATTTAAAAAAAACTTTTTTTCCTGGATTGGTATTGACAATACCTATCATTTGCCGTGTCATTTACATTTCCATCGTTTATTTTGCCATAAATATCACCAAAAGACCTTAAATCACTTAGGTGGCCCTAACTCACGAAGGGCCGACCCGAATATGCCCATCTTCGAACTTAGCCTCACTATTTTGACTATCTTTAAGGAAAATTTTTTTTTTTGAAATCGGATTTGATTTACTCAAGATATCGACGTGACGGACAGACGGACAGACGGCCCAAATTTTTATTGCGGATTCGTCATCTATGAACATAGGCAAACACTTTGCCCTTACCGTCTGCTTCGAATTCCATCAATTACACACGGCATCGTAATCCTATAAGCCCCTTCGTACTTCGTACGGGGCTAAAAACTTTGCTTTGGAATCATTGCCTGATTTGTCTGATTTCTCGAAGCACTATAATGTGGGTTGTGTGAGATACATGCAGAACTCTTGTCGTATCCTACGAAGAACACCAACCAATAAATTTAACATTATTCAATAGTTCTTGGTTCAATGATTCACAACTAATTGAATCGTAAGTACCACACCGAAAGCTAATACTGCTAGAGCCGTTTTATCTTCAAATTTTCTCCCAATTAGTTTTGAATAATCTCTCTCGTACCAAACTACACTGCAGAAATATTCGAAACATTTTCTTGCTATTTAATAACACCATTCCGCCGTCGCACGTATAATTATTTGATATTGATCTGAATATTGCAGCTACTTGACTGTACTTTTAAAATAAATGAATTTGCGGTGTATCTGTATAGTATTCATTAATGTAATTGAATTGTCCCCATCTAATTAAAATCCACTTGTAGGGTAGATGGTGCGGAAAATGAAACTAAACGTTTGCTCTATTGCTCTCCATTGGTTTGGTTATAGGTTGTCAATATCAGGGTTTCGAAATGTATGTCCTAATAAACCAATTTGTGTGACAAATTGAGTGCCGGTACTTTAATTACGGTTTGTAACTGTCAGTATAATTCCATGGTTGATTAATTGCATTGTTGTCGTCTGAACAGAGGCACACGTTTGTCGGCTTCATGGAAACGATATTCTGTACTCAATTTAATATTACGCTCATAAGTGCTGCTAAAATAACCATCAAACGAAAGAATTTCAATCAAGTGGCGAATGTCGCGTTGGGATTTCGAGAATGCAAATAGAAGAAAGTATTTACTGCCATAAATGGGAAGGAAATTGTTTATGGGTTTTTTTAGTTCTATCACAAAGGTGATTTTAAACAACTGATGATTTTCAGATTATCGCTCAAGAGGTTTCAAGAATTTATTTAAATTTATTTAAATTTTCGAGGCGCTGATGATTCCACTTGCCTTCCTTTCTCTTACTAAAGATCGAAGTGTGGTCATTTTGATCTCTCGATATAATTTAGTGAAACACTTTTTGAAGTTCTAGCAACTGTCGACGCACTCAGCATGTAAAATCCGTCGCATCGATGTCTCGTTTTCGTGTGTTTATTGACCGCGGCTTCGCCTCGGATCAACGAAAATTCACACGAAAACTATACTTTTCATCTTTTTATCCCTAGTCATGTAATATATATAAAGCACCTGTTGCCAAGATTGATATTTTGACGTGTGGGACATTATTGCCCTACCCGAAGGCGTGGGCCATAATGCCTACACGTCAAAATAACAGTCTGGCAATAGGTGCATATCATATTTTATCTGTCGAGAACAGATATATCGAGATAAACAAAAACTCCCTAGAAGGATAAGCTCAAGATTATCGTTCTAGACAGATAAAATACTATTATCTGCCTAGAACGATAATATCGATATTATCCCTAGTGCAAATTTCTTTATCTCGATATGTCTCGATATGTTCTCGACAGATAAAATAGCGTATGCACCTCTGCCCTAAATGTTTATTTTGACGATTTGGAGTATCTACCACGCCTTCGGCTCGATACATAACTTCCAAATCGTCAAAATAAACATTTACGACAGAGGTGCATAATCTGATATTACCTAACTAGTGTTGAATAGACGCGACTGCGTTATTTCCTAACGCATTCCATTCCATAACTCGCTTTCGGCTGGAATCATCTCATTAGCTAAAAAATAGTATGCGTTAGGATAATAACTACTACATGCTGTCATCGAAAGCATCGCTTGAAACGAGGCTTGAAACATGAAAAGTACGGCTTCCGATGCAAGTAGCATGTAGAAGACTATAACAAGCTGTGAAAAACCAACACCCAGCATATAGAAAGCAGCACCTATAGTATGAAAATTGCCGAGATTCACTGAAATTTATCGATGAAATTTTTGGTTAAGTTTTGGTAAATTTTTGGTGAATTTCGGTAACTCCACTAAATAAAATTCTTAATAATAATTCCTCATTCCTTGCGAAATAACCAGTCCTTCATCATACAAATTTGTGTACGTCATGTCATCGTCATCCATTTAAAAATTCTCTATCACTCCACTCTCAAATGACTTTGATTCGCAGAGGAAAAAAATAATATTGATATCCGATCCAAGTACCATACCACACTCCATCACTCACACTAAAACATGTATATTGCTGAATCATTGGATGATTATGATTTTATTTTCTGTTTGCAGGTGCCGAATCCAAGTGCTGCTAACGACGAGGGGATAACAGCGCTCCATAATGCCATATGCGCTGGACATTTTGCAATAGTCAAGTATGTTAGAAAAAGTTTTTCTTTTATTTTTCATATTTTTACCGTTTACAAATCGGCGCGCTTTGCATCGTTTAATTTTTTGCAATTTTTCTGATGCATCCAAAGCTAACGTGTATGTGAAGTTATGTGTCATTTGATGATTTATAGAAATGTATGCTTTTTATGTGTGGCAAATAAAGACTCAAAGCCATACGGATAGATAGGTTGAATTTGTAGCATTAAAAATTATTTTTTGTCTACATAAAGAATGAAATGGTACGAAATGACGTGATAGGATTAAGCCTTTTGAAGAATTAATTTGTTTACGTTTTTCTAAGCTGTACAAAAAATAGCAATTGCAGAAATGGTACATGTCACATGAGCGACGCGAAATCCAAATCCAAATTTATGTATTGTTCTTCTGTCAAGTTTGACAGCACAACAAAAGAAAATTTTGAATTAGGTCTCTTTCGCGTCGCTGTGTAGTTAGAGTTACGAGAAAATGTTTAGTCCCGTTTCTTTGTTTTAAACTATCTAAACTATTGACATCCAATATGAAACGGACCCAAACCAAAATAATTTCATTTTTCTTATAATTTGCTAATGGGACATGTTCCGTTTCTGCATTTAACTATTCCAATGATGTCATTTGCATTTACGTGAGAGAGTTTGAACCAATCATTTATTGTTGTTTGCAAACGTCTTCCAGAGCAAATTGCAGATCCCCTGTGAGAACAAGAAGTGTTTGTTGCTTTTTTCACGCAATTTTTTCTACTTCATTTTCACACAGATTCCTTGTCGAATACGGATGCGACGTGAACGCCCAGGATTCGGACGGATGGACACCGTTACATTGTGCGGCTAGTTGTAATAACTTGGAAATGGTGAAATTTCTGGTCGAATCGGGTGCATGCTTATTTGCGGCCACATTGTCCGATCACGAAACACCAGCCGAAAAATGTGAAGAAGATGAAGAGGGCTTCGATGGATGTTCCGAGTATTTGTACAGTAAGTACTAGATGGAATTTTATCCAGGTCACAATTTACCAATATTATTCCCCGAATGACAGGTATTCAGGAGAAACTGGGTATACTGAACAATGGCGAAGTGTTTGCGGTGTTTGCCTACGATTCGCAGCAACCGGACGAATTAAGCTTTGATGTGAACGATCGATTGACAATATTGCGTAAAGGCGACGATTCGGAGAGGGAATGGTGGTGGGCTAAATGTTCGCCAGGCAGAGAAGGATATGTTCCACGGAATCTATTAGGAGTATGTTCGAATGGTATAACAAAACAAAAAAATTTTTACTAAAAAAATCTTTTTTTTCGATTCTCTTCAGTTGTACCCACGAGTGCCACTGCAACAACAAATTGATTAGCAGTTAGTGAAATGTTGGACACAACGGAATAAGTTTGGAAAATTGAAGAAACATTACGTATCCAGTTTTATGTAAGAGTTTCATTCAACAAATCAATTTCTCGTTTCTTTTTGTATATTTTAATGGAGAACATTGTAAATACTAGTAACCTAATTAAATGCAATTGACCTAACAATAAGGGGCAAATGATGTTATACATATATCTGATATACCGTCTTCTACCGTCTTCAGCATATTCGTTAACAATATCGAACGGAGAGTGGAAATGAAGAGTTTAGTTTTCGAACAATTGAAAATTAAAAAGAAAAAAAATTCTTGGAAAACTTCATAATGGCAAATGAATGGATGGGCCAATTCATTAATCAGCATTCGAATATTTGAAATGTTCACTGCAGGTAGTGAAGTCGTTTTCCACTTGGCTGTTTAAGTTTTATTTTATAAAAGAAGGGAAAATTTCTTAACGAAACTTTCTATGGGAAAGAATAAATTTTTCCCTGAGAGTGCATCAACACTCCGCTTCTCTGGTATTCATTCATTCAAGTTCGATTAAATTTGAATATGTTTCGTATAATACCGAGAGTTTATCTTTCGCTTTATCAGTGATGTATAACTTTATCTGCCCCTTAGAGTAATGGCAGACACAAGAAAAAAAATTGAATATAAATCGAATCAAGGAGATGCTAACTACAATAGAAAATGTGAAGTTTTCTTGGGTGTAAATTTTTTTACTTTTACTTTGGAAATGAATAGAATATTTAAGAGAAGTTCTTACTTTTGTTTTCTAAGCAAGTGGAGCAGCGCATTTTTGATGATTGCATTTTGTTTGTATTTTTAAAAATCGAAATATTTCTCGTTTGATTTTGTACTTTTTTATTTTGTTTTCCGTCTAATTTAATTAATTTATATTTTTCATTCTGAGATCATTATTTTGTTTAAACAAAAAAAATTAAATTAAAAAAATCGAAACAAATTCCGAACATATTCATATTGAATAGCTAGGAGTTTACTTATCTCTCGCACATTCATTTTCAATTTATCAGTCGATCCATATCAGCACGAATTGCATACTCTCTGTTTACAAACAAATTCTCCGTTTTCATTCCGTTTTGCCTCCGTTTACGATCATAAATTGAACACGATTCAATTTTGTCACCGTTTAGTACGCAGTTTTCTCTCACAGATTCATGTTTATTCACTGGCTTCTGTTTAATTGTCAGATAAACGGATGCACCGATTCCCAAACGGAGTGTACTATGTACGATCCATGCTTAAAGTTTCCATTCCACTCGCTCTCTCACGGCTCTCACACTGAGTACTTTTTGTTGATTAAAAACCATACTTAAGTATGGTATCCATTCAACAAAAAGTACTTAGTGATAGAGCCCTGAGAGAGCAAGCTGTCAAGTCTTAAAGCACGAATCGCTCAGTCACGGTTTTGAAACCTGTTCATCCGTTTTGTTGTTGACACTAAAATGAACAAAAATTAATTAATCAAGTAAATGGACACAAAATTTAATCTCGTACAATTTGTGATCGTAATGCATGGAACGCACTACACTCCGTTTAGGAATCGGTTCATCTGTTAACATGACAATTCAACGAAAGCCAGTGAAACAAAATGAATTTGTGAGAGAAGACTGTAAACGGTAAAAAATTGAATAGTGTTCAAGTTTTCATCGTTAACGGTGGCAAAACGGAATGAAACGGAGTGCAATTCGTGTTATTATCATGAAAACAGAAACTCACTCTCAATCACTTACAACACATCATAAAGCCCACCCACCTTTATGTGAATTGAAAATTTACAGAGTCAAAATATCACAAACATAATATCGTGGTTGGTGTGTGATAACGAGGCTCTTAACCTTTGAGAAACGTTTTTTTCTAATTGCTATCGACAGCAACGACGAAAGTGAGCATAGCAATGACCTTTGATTAATGCGGTCTTAAGTAGCAAAATCATAGCAACTCAATTCAGTAGTTGCTATAGCAGAATGTATTTCATTAAAACGAAGGATTTTACATCATACACAAGCAGCTGATACTTTTGATAATAGAAGTGAAATATTTAGTGATTGTATTGCGATGCGATACATTTTCTTCTTGTTTTTTAATGGTTTAATGAGAAGTTAACTTGACTCTGATATTTTCGAGTTATCATTCTAGTGGTTCCTGCGTTCTTTCATTCCTCAAAAAAAAGCTGTCTAGACTACGAGTCCAATTTCAATCTACTGGTTAAAACAACCGTCGGTCAACCTGAAATCTGACTTCGAACTAATCTGAACTTCACTTGAATGAAAGCTGGTTTTATAACTTTTACCTGATCTTTGAAATCTGATTCTACCTGAATGAGTTCGGTTCAGATTTTTTGTTCAAGATACGCCTAATTCTTTTTTCAAAAATTCACAGTCATTCATCAGGCCGAAAAACAAGATATTCACAAAGTATTGTCTATGACGAGTAGATGAGCTGAGCAGGTCCTCCTCGACTCTACAGTCCAGTCTCCGAAGTCAGCATGGGTGAAGGACCCGACCATAAATAGCTATCACTGACTTTGGCTGAATTTGAATACGGGCGAGCCTTAAAATTTTGATTTACAGTGGCTAACATTCTAAACCCAGCCAAACTAAGAATTTTAGTTTTCGATAATTTTGACAGTACCCAGTGTTTAAAACAGACAAGACACATTAATACGGCTGTCCTTGTCACATGTGCTCGCTTATGAATATTTTTCTTGAGAAGTGCGTATGAAAAGAATGTTTTGATCAGAGCGAGAAAACCGAAGACTAGTTAATTATAACTTGTCTTGAGGTACTTGTCAAAGTATTTCCTTCTCTTTCAACATGTTACGTTCAGAGCGAGAGGACCGAAGACCAGTTTATTATAAGTTGCCTTGGGGTACTTGTCAAAATATTTCTTTCTCTTTCATCATAACACTCTATAGACTGTTATGGTGAAAGAGAAGAAGATATTTTGACAAGTATACCATGGCAAGTTAAAATAAACTGGTCTTCGGTCCTCTCGCTTTCAACGTACCATGTTGAAAGAGAAGCAAATACTTTGACAAGTACCCCAAGGCAAGTTATAATAACTAGTCTTCGGCTTTCTCGCTCTGATCATAACAGTCTATGGGAAACTACTGACATTTGACACTTTCAACACTTGAAACGTCAAAAACATGAAAAATGTCCATACAGTCAGTGGCTGGGGGAGAGGGGTCTAAAACCGACAAAAAGTAGTGGACGTCATTTATGAACGGCCTAGCCACTGTAAATCCACCAAAATCAACTTAATCCTGATTCTCATATCGAAAAATCAGACAAAGAAAATTAGGCCAGATCTGTTTGAGATTCGCTTGACTCTATGTACGTCCGGGACTACCATTTCTCTTCTGTTTCTCTAATAATATAAACCATAAAGACACGTCCTGAGAAGTAAAATATTTGATTTTACGAAACAATGGCTGTCGGGGAGAAAAAAATGTCAACTAAAATTCTACAGCAAATGGAAAAAATCAGGTCTCTTTCAAAAATAAATCGAGTGTCTTTTACACGCACCAACTATGTATACTTTAAGTAGTAATCATCATAACATTCTTTATAATTACGTTCACGTTGCCTTTTAAAATTAAGATAACTTTTGAACAATTTGATCTTTTTTGTTTGCTTAGCACTTTGAGAGCTAATTTATCTTAAGTATTACAATGTTTTGTATCTAGCGATTTAAGGCTGAAATCTTTTCGTCGATAATTTATTCTTTTTGTGTTAATTGATACCTTTCACAGTTTTTGCAATCTAATTTATTTGTACCACGTCCCATAGATAGACTAGAAATAACTAGACAGTCAAACTAAGAGAGCATATCAATATCATTATTGTGGATTATGAATAAATAAATAAATCAAAAACAAAAATAGCAAAAACGAGAATTAGAGTTCGGTTTCAGTAAATCTAAACCTACAAACTTTTATTAAGATAAAATTAGAATCTAATCGAGGTACATATATTTATCAAAACAATATACATAAATATGAACAGAACACCTTGTTATATACACAGCAAACATTCATCTTGAATAGAAATGATGATTACGTCTATAGAGAGAAACAGAAAAAAAGGGAGGAAATTAGATAAAGAAATTATATTCATGGAAATTTATATAAATAGCCACCAGCGAAACAACAATAGCAAAATTTATAGAACATAGCTGGATAGTCGGACAGAAATGATGAACAAAAAATAATATTTTAGAACAAAAAATTAATCTTATCAGTTACTGAGAACAAAAATAAATATTAAATCAGAGCATCTTAAAGCGACAAGCACGGGAACAGGTTTTTTTTTCTAACAGAAAAAGAGACGCGAATCATGCCAACAATCAAGGAACCTAAATTTGTAATCACTGGATTGGAGTTGAGAATTCTGTAGACTGTTACGACTAAAGATGAGGAAATGCTGACCAGTTGTTTAAACTTACCAAACTTGCCAAATTTTTGTTAAAATGTGTGGGTCATAGGTCAAAATGAAATAGATTAGAAATAATTTTAAACTGGACTTCCTCTCAATGTTTTCCTTTCATTCTTGAATTTTCGACAGCTGACCCACAGACTAGTTAAATTAAACTGGTCCTCAAACTCCGTGAACACTCGATTCATTCATTGTTTGCCTCATTAAAAGCGAATACTAGATGCTTTCCGAATACTACATGCTCTATTCTCGTAAGGCAAGTTACAATTAAGTCATCCGGACAAGTTATTTTTGATCGACGTAAACAACATTCTAAGCATAAAGCAACGCACTTATAAAGCAAAAGTGATCACAATCATAAGGTGTACGCGTCCAAAATCCACTGTGTCTTAACGAAGAGATATTTCGAGGTATTTAATTGTTATCTGGACTTGTGGGTCATGGCAAAATGACATAAGCTACAAATGCAGTGTCGTAAATTCGAGCTTTAAATTTCGACTTATTTTCACTCATAAATTTTAGACGTTGTCCTCAAGGCCAGTTAAATTTAACTGATCTTCGCTATAAAGAATTAAGAATTCAAATTTTTCTCTTGTACTCTTGTCAGTAGTTGGCAGTAATACAAACCGCTTACTAACGTGCGAGCCTGATCAAAATTTGAATCAGATATATTTCGCGTTGCTATGTTTAGCTAGAGTTAATCGAAACTCATAAATTAGTAACACAATTTTGGACAACTTCTTGCTTAGAATCTCGTTCTGCGTCGGAAAGGTTGAAAGAGTCGTACCTATTTAACTGGCCTTCGGTATTCTCACTCTTGTTCATAACACTTTGCAATAAGCCCTGTTTCTTTAAGATGCTCATACATAAATGTAAAAGAACACAATGTCAAGAAGATAATCAAAATTATTAGAGTAGAGAAACATATTAAAAGTAAATAGTATCAACTTTTGAGACCATATCCTTAAAACTGTTTATTCTCGACACCAACCTATGTAAGAAAATGTGTTGATTTTGTCAAATTAAATATCAATTTAACATTTTTTTGTGATTAAAAACCTTTAAAAGGATTTGGAGCATTCCTGGAACCAATTCATTTTGAATTGTTAATTAAAAATAGATCTTCAATTTGTCATATCTTGTAGTTAAATAAAACTCTGATGGAGTGTGCAGGTAAATTCCTTTGATTATTGTTTTAATGACTATTTTCACAATCTTTTCTTTTTAAAACTGTACTGGACTTTGTATACATACTATTGTAATATCGACCAAAATGCAACGTTAGACATTGTTATTAAATAAACAACAAAAAATTAAGAAAAATGTTTTTTTTTCAATCGCTCGATCTTATCTGGTATCGCTTCCAAATACAACTTGAACTGGAACTAAAAACATAGCTAACGCCGACCCGTACGAAACACCTATTCGCATCAAAAGCCTTTAATGTGAAACTCTTTATTTCTCTTACTTCATACTCTTCTCTACTGAAAAGCTATTCGCCCTTTAAAAACACTTATATTATCCACTCTTTGCCTTGTACACATAAATTGCCGGAGGCAATATCAACAGCCCTGTACGAAGTCAAATTTCATAAATTCCTATTTAAACAGCTATATACCGTTATAATTACCTATATTTTACTATAAATAAACATTTTACAGATGAATATTCTATTATATAGCTCTATATGCATGTATATAGCTCTATATGACTGTATATAGCTCAATATAGCTATATATAGATATAGATGTCCACATATAGGATGCCTGCAACCCCAAACACAAAACCACTTACTTCTCTGTTAGCAGAAACTGTCTAAGTATTATTTTTCCACTTTTACTAAAATCCAATATGGACCGCCGGTAGCCATTTTGTTAGTAAACCGAAAATAGTTTTGACTCTTCATTTAATACCTTTCAAACAAACAAAAAATCATGAAATTTGGTCAACATTTACTCTAGATATTGACAAAATACTTCACGTTCACTGTACGGCCAAGTAGCCGGATATGAGCTCACTCCAAGAAACCTGTGGTAAACCGAATTTCATAAACTTTTTTTCCCTGATTGGTACGGTCAATAACTATCTAATAAAGCAGTCGAAATCCGTTCAAATTTGGCCGACCTATAAGCAAAAACTGCTTCGCGCCCTGTACCTGGTTCACACCAAGGGATCTAACTCACGAGTCGGTGATCCGATTTCTATAAACTTTTTTTTGTCGATCGGTATTGTAAATACCTTTCATTTGGTGTATCATTTAAATTCGTTTAAATTTATCCGTCAGAGAGAGCTTTTTTCTCCTTTGTTACGATCTGTCAGTTTTTTTTTATTTTGCGATTTAGTATGGAAATGAAAACTAAAATTGAGATATCTTTGCTGTTTTAAGTGGTTTTTCATATTTTTTTGGACCAAAATGTTTTAAAATTTGTTTGGAATCGATTGGCATTAACAGATTGTGTGAAAATATTTTTTTCTATTTTATTATTTTGTTAATGTCAATCGATTCCAAACACACTTTAAAACATTTTGGTCCAAACAAATATGAAAAACCACTTAAAACAGCAAAGATATCTCAATTTTAGTTTTCATTTCCATACTAAATCGCAAAATAGAAAAACTGACAGATCGTAACAAAGGAGAAAAAGCTCTCTCTGACGGATAGATTTATACAACTAATGGCGTGGATTGGAAAAGGTCCGAAACAATAGAATTTTATGTCAATCTACAGTTAGGGTTTTAAAACACGACTGGACAAGTTTTAGGCAGAGTCTTACAGAGTCGTTATTTTCTTTTGAAAATATTGGTGCTACAGCAGTAAACGTATTCGAAATTTAATCTCCAAACTGGACAAATTCAGGTTGACCCAACAGACCGAACCTGAAGTGTTTAAATACGTTTACTACTGCAGCACCGACATGTGCCATGAAAAGGTAATGCGGTGGACTGAAAATCATACTAAAGTCGGAGCATTATAATTTGATCGATTCTACTCATTTAATTCATTTTTAAATAATTGTAGTTTTCGAAGAAATCATTTCGAAAATATTACAGTATAAAAGCTTAGACACGTGCATTTTGAACGGATTACCCGCATGCATACCGCGAGTAAACAGCTCTAATGCGCATGTGTAGTGTAAGCTTTTATACTGTAATTTTTTCGAAATGATTTCTTGTAAAACTACAATTATTTAAAAATGAATAGAATCGATCAAATTATAATGCTTCGACTTTAGCTCAATCTATTGTCTGTGAGAGTGAGTGAGTTAATTTTGCATGACCTGAATTAAGCCTGTGCCGAGCCTTGTAACGAAAGAGGTTCCATGTTTCGATATTTTGGACAATTTTGAGCAATTTAAAGGCATGGACAGAAAAAACCTAAGGATGATATCCTGTTAGTCATTCAAGTTCATCAAAAGGTAATAGATGGATTTTAATTAATTTGATCCAAACTTGCGAAAATAGAAACGGGTAGGCAAGCAAGCTTCATAATCTGAGTAGTTCCGTGTTTGGTGCCCTAAACTAACCATACACAGTAGAATGAAGTAAATGGTGCAACTCATTCCTAATGAATTCTGTGAACCAAATATCTGAGTCTAACTTAAGGCGAAAATATAATTTCCAGAGGAAAATCCTTAAATCTTGCTAACTCATAGGCGTTCTTAGGTGTTCACGTTAAGCATGTGGTCCACTCACCAAACCTCCAGCGGCAAAGACTAAATGGACACATCCAGCAGCAATAAAGGCATTTAATATTGCTAAATCATTTATTGTAAATTGTATTGTTAGTTAAGTGACATAAAACAAAAGAAAAATATGTGGCCGTGTTTATGGTCCGATATCTCGCCAGACCTCTTCTGCTGATTAACAGAACAATATAAGAGAACGAAAATTTACAAAACAAAAATAAATAAAATGTCGGCGCCAAACTACGAATAGAATGTTAGCACACTGGTTTGATTTCCACGGACGAATAAAAATGGTGGCAGATCCCTGCTCAAGCACTCCAACCATGCCATGTACAATGGGGCGGAATAGATATTTCTTCGTGGCATCGGTAACGTCATTACCACTAGATCGGATTTGGACGATTTTTCTGGAAGAATTTGAAGAAAGAAGGAGAACGTGATAAATCAAGAATTTTCGGGGAAAAAAATCATTTTCGGTTAGTGACAAACCTAAGGCGTATTCTCTAAGCCTAAGATGACGATTGGTTTTATCTTGCACTCCCAGAAGATCACTTTCGGATATTGTTTCTGCAGCTGCGAAAATATTTTTTTTTAAATTATTTTCAATGAACGCTTTCAAACTGTTCCGAACACAAACCATTTCCATCATCATCCGGTTGCATAAATTCTTTAATCATTTCCTTGAAAAACCGCACCGTCGACTCTTGCGGCTTTTTCGTTATATCCGATATGAGCTGTAGATCCGAATAATCGATTCGAAACTTGGCCAACAAGCTAGCCATAGCGCTCATCTCGAATTCCAATTCGAATTGCTTGTTAGCCAAAGCAAATACACGAAGTTTGCACGAATTCCACGTTCGGCGTGTACTTATGATGTATGGTAGAAGTAGCGTCAATCCACCATCATCGTACAACCAGTACACATCGATCACGGCATTACTTCGTTTCCTGGTGAACAAAGTCAGATCATGCAGTGTCTCTTTCGGCAAATCAGCACCACCAGGTGCTTTATATAAGAAGGAAGCGTCGCTTGCCCGTTTTTTCGATTTTTTTAGGTAGTTGTTCAGCTGCAATGGAACGATAACTAGTCCAACGTTTCCCTTAATTAACACTTCACCGTTCAACTTACCACATATTGTGAACGGCCATCGGGTATACCGGACACATGATCGCGAGATACAGCAGGGATTGGTGTACCCGATAGATCACTTGTACTGCTAGCTAGAATGACACAATTGAGTATGAAATGGCCGGTTTAATGGACGGGGGATGTGAGATTTTTTAATGCTTCGAATTGATTATGTGCAACAACGAATAGTGCGACAGGTTGCGACCATTTCTTTTGAAAATAGGATAAAGTTTGGAAGCAGTGCTAAGCTTGTTTTAATCGATGTTTACGCGGTTTCGGGCGGATCCAGAACATTTTCTGACCTGAGCAGTTGAAATGTTCTGACTCGGGCGGTTTTTGAAAAATTGCACTGGTACAAGCGATTTAAGCGTCTGGGGGTTATCGCTTTTCCGAAAAGAAAAACCTCTGTGGCATTGATAAGCGAACAACCAATGTGAGCGTATTCCAGCTCAAACTGCATGACTTTGAATTCGAAATATAGTGCAAACCGAAAGTTTTCAATTTCAACTTGCTAGTGGCACATTAGTATTAGAAGGGTCATTTAGCTTTCGTCAATAAGCAGGTCCGAACTGGACATGCTGGGCATTTCAATGTTTGAAAGAAAGTTTCAATTTTTCGGATAGTTTGAAATTGTTTTTGTACGGATCGTCCAGGTGGCCATTTGGTAGCCAATCCAGCCCTTTTAAACAAATACAAAACTAGGTTTCAGAACCGAAAACTTTTATGTTTTTGATTGAATAGCTTATGAACTGTAATCCTCCACAGACCATACCTACATCATATTGAGTGGGTCACGAATGGTGATGAAGCATGAGTGATATGTAATATGCGCATGCATCAACAGTTTAGATTGAAGGCAGTGCACATCTTTAGCTATTTTTAAGATAATCTGGAAAATTTCGGAATAAGTCAGAAAAATCACAAATCTCCCAAAAATAGGCCCTGGAACACCCTCTTCAAAAACGTCGAAAATGAAACTGCAAATTGAGGTCAATGGACTTACCTTTCGCTTCGTCTATGCTCTTTTCAATACTACACCTGAAATCGTCAGCTAATTTACACGGCAAAAAGTGCAATTTAATAAGTCATGCCAGAAAAGAAGATTAAAATGGAAAGAAAAAAAAAAAACAAAATTATTAGTGTCTTGTGCGTGTGACGAGTGTATAAGTGTAGCAATGCTAATTCTATGCCTTAAAAATTTTAAATTGAGGGCTTGGTGTGTGTTTCATCAAAGATATTGATGAATTCACCGAAAGCTCAAGAAGCTTTTCAGATAAGACGCATTAGTTGGATTCACTGACTATTCACCACCAAACATACCTTGAGACACGTTCCGGCTCAACGAGTCACAGCTACCATGAATATTCGATTTATCATGCAGATCGGCCGAACTATCGTTCGATGGAATGGTTTTCGGCAGTTGAAAGATACTTATCGGTACATCTTCGCCCAACACTTGCGAATAATCGAGTCCTTTGGGTACTCGCAGTATTGCAACGGCTAGGTGCATATCCAATGCCTGTTCCAGAATAAACAAATTTTGTGTGGTTCCAAATCATACGGCGCATTAAACAACATTACAGTACCTTATGGACAGTGTTGAAGTATTGCGTCAGCTCGGATCTGGGACATGTTTTCCAATCTAATTTGTAGCCCATCATCAATAGGTTTGGCTTCAATTTACCAACGCCGGTAGCTTGCATCAAAGCCCGTGCGCCGGATTCGAAGTCCTCGCCGTCGACCAACGAATAAAAACCTTTGACTTTGTGCTTCTGGAACCAGTCAGCCGCTCTGTGCTGCAGATAAATGCGATGCTTTTGCGTATTGGCACCTTTGACGATGTGACCGCAAACAAGAAGCGACAAGTTTTTCGTCAGACTGTGCGCAAAGTCCACTAATATCGGTCTGGTGTTCGGCAGATGGGTTAAGGCAAGAATCTGCGGTCTATAGTTCTTGACGTGCTCTTCCACGTTGTTCAGTTGCTGGACTGAATTCAACGCATTTTTGTAGGTCTGCGCTTGGGTTGTTGAGCCCCAATTCACGTCTGACGAGATAAATCAATTTAAAAGTCGGAAGTCAAGGGCAGAGATAATGAATTTACCCGGCTTCCTGTAAGATACAATCAAATACAAAGCTATAACCGCTGCAAATGTGAGCAGAGCCGTCAGCAGATCGATGAGAAACATAACAGCAACACACAAGATCGCTCCAAGGAGACTCAGCCACATATTATAGTACTAGAACGTCGTAGGTCGGTACATTATTCAGATTTTAAAATTTCGAATTAAAATTACTTTGAAAGTGGGCCGCCAGCCGATTGGTTTGGCAAGACTGGCATGAAACGTGCTGAAATTGATTAGCATGTAAGCAGCCAAGAAGAAATTGGATATCAACGGTGCGATGGCATCGAGTGTTCCAATCAAAATAAATGCCGAGGCTAGTATGAACGTGAGAACATATCCTCGTACCGGTTCGTTATTCTTTCCATAGCCACGAGCGAACCATTTAATTTTCGGATACAGGTCGTCTTTGCACAAGGCCTGCATTTGGCAATTAAAACATCAACACCGGATCGGAATAGACCCTCAAATAACTCAATTCTTACTTGGAACACTTTCGGCGCTGACACTAAGCTAGCCAGTGCTGATGACAAAGTTGCAGCAAAGCATCCGGCGTAAATGAACGGTCCGAATCCTGATACCAGTTCGACGATTTGAAACGAATTCTGTAAACCGTATTTGCACGTCTGATTGGCACAGTCTAAAAATGCTAGCGATCCGTTCACGGCGTCTTCAACGTTGCCGGTGGCATCGCGAACAACAACGGCGCCAGCAATTAAAACCATTATGATATAGGTGGTTGTTGTTATCAATACTGCCAGAAGCGTTCCTTTCGGAATCGATTTTTGCGGATCCTAGATGAATAACCGTTTCAACCGCTGTCGCTGGACAGAAAAACTCTTTTGCCAATATTTACCTTCAGATCTCCGGAAATGTTTGCTCCGGCTAAAATACCAGTTGCAGCTGGGAAGAAAATTGCAAATACTGAGAAAAAGTTGTGCTGCACACCGTTAACTTCCCGGTAGTTTGTTTTCAAGTTGTCAGCGAAAACTTGCGCTAAGATTCCAAATTATCGATCTCTTTGTTCGATCAATTAATTCAACGATTTAGCTTACCATTAAAGCCGACGAAACCTTTTGCAGTGTCTGCATCACTCTTTGGACCAATTATTGATCCGATAATGTAATCTCCAATAGCCACCAGTAGAATGACAAGCAATCCAATTTGCGCCTTTGCTTCCCATTCCATGCCAACAACAACAATTACCGTCAAAATCAGTATCGTCACCGAACCGATAATGCGAGTGTCCTGCACACCGCTATCAATAATTTTGCAACCAAGCGATCGTAGTAAATCGTTCATTGATTCTACGGAAATTATGGAAGCAATCAGTAATCAAATTCTCTAAGTGGTCAGGTCAATTTCGTTGGCAAAATTAGGCGGTCAATGTACGAGAAAATTAACCGCAAAAAATATTGTTCGAAAGCAAAACATACCACAAAATCCAACGACATACATTGCACACGCAACCACATTTGCCAATGAAAAAATTAAGCCAATTGAACCACCAAATTCTGGTCCTAACGATCTGATAAAAATAATTTTTGGCTTTTGGCTGTCTTAACTGACGGTAAATGTAAAGAAATCACCTTGAAATCATGTAATACGTTCCGCCTAAAAAAGAAGAATTTTAAGTAAAATTCAAGCTACCGACATTCTACTGAACCGCGACGCGTTAACTGACCTCCCTTAATCACACCATTTGTGCTGATCGCTGACATCGACAATGAAGTAATACCTGTGACGGCCGTTGTCGTTAAAACTAGTAAAATTCCTTCAATAATTCCAGCTTGACCTACGACCCAGGTCAATCGTAAGAACAGCATTACACCCCAAATATTCAATAAGCATCTTATCAGCACACCCTGTATCCAACCAAATTTTACGCCAACATTGAGTCCTGCCTCCGCATCGCCGTTTCGCGGTAGGGTTCCGTGTACCTTGTATGGAAATGTGGAGTGAATTCAAATGAAAATGCCGACGATTCTGTATTCGAAAGGGAGTTGGAAAACAGACAGGGTGTCTAAAGAAAGCAAAAAAAAAAAGTGCGGATGTCGTTCATGAACGCTCCCTAAGACGAAACAGCAATGATTCCGTATTTTATAATCTTGCACTGATGTGGCATGTTACCCGGTTAAAAATGAGATGGCGCGGTGGCGCTCTACAGTATTTTTCAATTATAATAGTCGATGACCATATCACGGGGTTTTGTTCGAGCAATAGCTTTGGAAACACTTTTCAATATAATTGGTGTTATGAATGTACAAAAATCATTATTCAATTGGTAGAGACTTCGATTGTTATCCCGGGCCCGGGTTAGAATAAAAGTCTCAAAACGAAGATAAACGTATGCTCACGCTTCAAACGATAATAGATTTGAAACCGTAAGTACAGTTGACGTCAATGAAATTTAGACATGAATTTGTTTCATCTGTCTTTCAGCTGGTCCACTCATACAAACAAATGAGTAGATATGCATGCTTAAATTTCACCTACGTCCACTGTAAATATTCAAACTTTTGAGACTTTCAAACTTTCTAAATCTCGACGGTGGCGAAAAGAGCGACGTCAAAATAAAAATGTCATGAAACGGATTCATTTATCAAAAGTGCAACCAACTCAGGTTACCTAATTTCAATATAAATTTTACCCGCCAACTGTTTCATGTACAATAACGTTCGCCAAAATCCGTTTAATTAAATTCTTTTCAAGATAAGGACTTAATTGATTGATAATTGTAATGCTTGCAGTAAGCCAACATGATTAGTTTACAATGCGTGTGCTTACCGCCATCGTTATCGCCCCAGGTAAAATGAACACACAAACTAATTGATGTGGGTGTATTGTGGTGGCATTGGGTGCATTTATGAAGTAAATTTATTTTGAATAGTTTGTCTCGACGTCTTCGACTAATTATTCGCAAAGAATTTCTGAAAGACGACTGCAAATTGAGACACATTTGCATTTATATCGAAGAAAATTGCTTTGTTATTTGCACAAAATGAACAATGTTAATATTAACATTGAAATATTTCGTTTTTTTCTTCATTTATACAAATGCTCCTGATAAAACCAGATGTTTCTAAAAAAAGTTGCTAACCTCATCTTAATAATTTAATAAAATTTTAATCAACACAAACATTGATGTCGAAAAGTTTAGCTTGGAAGCAGGCAAATTGAGTCGATTTAAGATAAAAAAAAATTCTGCAAAAACAATTTTCATATCAGACGTTGTTCAGACGTCTCACAAATACAATTCACATATTTTATCATTTTGCGTTGAAGAAATGAAGTTTTAATTGGAACTGATTTACATAATGATTTCTAACGTCTTATGCGTTTTCACAGTCACATGGAAAGCAACAATGATTGTTTTCGTATCAGATGATTTACCGAATATCGTACGATATAAAGGAAGTTCGATGATTCACTAGAATGCGCAATAATACAATCGTTAAAAGTTTCCTATGTGCAGAATAAGCACCAGCTTATCTATAACACCAGCTGGTGTACAAAAGAAAACACTTTGTATTGTAAACAATTCAAAGAACATAGCTAACGCCGACCCGTACGAAACACCTATTCGTATCAAAAGCCTTTAATGTGAAACTCTTCATTTCTCTTACTTCATTTTCTTCTCTGCTGAAAAACTATTCTTCCTTTTAAATCACTTACATTATCCACTCTTTGCCTTGTTATCATATACAATTAAATTGCCGGAGGCAATATAGACAGCCCCGTACGAAGTCAAATTTCATAAATTCCTATTTAAACAGCTATATTTACCTATATTTCACTGTAAATAAACATTTCACAGAGGAATATGCTATTATATAGCTCTATATGCCTGTATATAGCTCAATATAGCTGTATATAGGTATATATAGATGTCCATATATGGAATCCCTGAAACCCCTCACACTTAACACATTATTTCCATGTTAACAGAAACTCTCTAAGCATCATTTTTCCCACTTTATATCACTTTTAATAAAATCCAATATGGCCGCCGGCAGCCATTTTGTTAGGAAACCGAAAATAGTACCGACGCTTTACATTTGTTAATACCTTTCAAACAAAAAAAAAATCATGAAATTCGGTCAAAATTTACTCGAGATATTGACAAAATACTCCACGTTCACTGTACGGCCGAGTAGCCAGATAAGAGCTCACTCCAAGAGACCTAGCTCACGCTCCGGAGAACATAATTTCATAAACTTTTTTTTCCCTGATTGGTACGGTCAATACCTATCTAATAAAGCTAAAACGAACGAAATATGTTCAACCTTTTTTTTGTCGATCGGTATTGTAAATACCGAGGGGTGACGCACTTCCATTTAATCCATTTAATCCATTTAATCCAAAAAAATTTTTTTAGTTTTACCGAAATAATTAGGCTACCCACCTGAAAAATTTGTAAAGTAATTGCGAAAAATAGATTTGCACGATCACCAGCTCGTTTAAGTACTCGTGAGGTAAAGGATTTTTTTTTTTGTTAAAAATGGTATTAAATTTATTTAATCCATTTAATCCATTTAATCCACTTTACACCAAAAACTCCTAAAAGTGGATTTTTTTCGCTTTTTAACATTGTAGTATGAGTTGTAGTACGTGGTTCGATCAAAATCAACAATTTTTAAGACTTTTACAGTATTTTGTAAAATGAAGTTTTTTCCTATTTAATCCATTTAATCCAATTTTTATTCCATTTAATCCATTTAATCCATTTAATCCATTTAATCCATTTAATCCATTAAATCCATTTAATACCATTTAATCCATTTAATCCATTTAATCTAGAAGTGAGTTACCCCTCGGTAAATACCTTTTATTTGACGTATCACTTACAAGTTTAACGTTTAAATGTCCGGAGATATCTTCGAAAAACCGTAAAGCACTTATTGGGCCACAGCTCGGGAGGGGTCGATCCAAAATCACTCATCTTCGAACTTAGCCTGTCTTTTGACATTACCAAACGGAAAAAAAAAGAATTTTCAAAATCGGATGCGTTTTACTCAAGTTATCGTGCAGACAGACAGACGGACAGACGGACATTATTTTTTTCGCGGATTTGGCATCTCTAGACAACCACAATAGGTTTCCCCTTACTCAGGGAGTCCAATTTGACGTGTTACAAACGTATGCGTAAACCTATAAGACCCCAGTACTTCGTACGTGTCTAACAACCTAGACATAGTGCATTTCTACGTTAACGTCATCTATGCGCGCACATAACACATATGATTGAAGTAAACAAATTGTTCAAAATGTGTTTTGATTGTTTATCATACGGTAAGTGTGTGTTAGTAGATCAGCTGGTGCTTATTCTGCACATAGAAAACTTTTAACAATTGTATTTTTATTTATCATCACGGCGACGACAATCATCACGAAGGGTGAAATTTTATAAGAAATCCGCCATTTTATCGCCAACTGTAGTTTGTCACTCACATATCAGTATCTGTTTGACCTCCTCAAATTTAACAGACTTGCATAAAATTGGGGACCAAATGACAGTTAATAAAATCTGTTCCTTTGCCTGTTCTTGGAGTGCGTTGGTCTGAGAGACGCACACTGTTTCGTTTAACGAGATCTTGTTTTTTGATTTTCAAAAAAATGATTGGCTGGATGATGGCTAGTCTCCCACTCCTAGTCATAATCCTATACGTGTAATAGTTCAGCGAATCATATCAAAAATGAAATGAAATTCGGTTGGACTATCCAACACACGTGTCATAAATTTTGTTTTGTTTTTGTTTCACAAAAACACTTAATCGAGTTTTTGCAATGAAATTTCATTTTCTTATAATTCGAAAATATGACATGGTCGGTTTCTTCATTTATTGAAGTATTTTGTGGATTTTGCACGGCTCAAAATCTTGCTCAGATCACAAACCATTCAATTTACAACATAATATCATGAAATGGGTGTCTTGTGATATGATATTTCCGATTGCAACAGTTACGTGTGCAAGTCAACTCCATTTGCGAACTAGATTTTTGTTAAAGAAAGTTAGTCTGTCGCCATCGGAGTTATAGCTATTTTGATGTTTTGCTATAAAATAGGAAATTTTCGCACACGATGAGTTCCCAACTTAGCCTTCGGCTCGGATAAATAATCTCAAATCTCCCATTTCAAAATTTCATATGAAAACAGCTCTTTGAAGAAGTCGGAAAAAGGGCTAAAATAGCTATTTTTTATTATGAAGAAATGCAAGTCATAATTTGGTTGATATTAGTTCGAGAGTAGCAAAGTTGCAGGGGTCTGACATCTTATAGAAGTACCTCCAATAAAGACCAGACAAATACGATATAGGTCAAGGGTAAAACTCGCCACACATGTTCGTAAAAATTGAGTTTAGAAAAATTAATCATAATTGCCCGGATGAAAGTCTCCGCCACTGATCTAGAGCATTTAAATACGGTTAGTGTTAGGTGGAACCCTTTTCGCAGTTGAGTAAATGAATTATCCACCGACCGAATAATTAATTACATCAGCATCAGCATATCTTTCTGATGACTTCAGCTAATTAATCTATTAACATTTGACCGATAAATGAATATATAACGTCTAATTGGCGGTGAATCATATTTTGTTTTTGACGACAACGGTTCTTCCACCAATATATTATTATAAAAACTAACTCAATGACATCGAAAAAAAGAAGATTGAAAGCAGAGTCAATATACAATTCATTCATTTAAGAACTTGTATGCAATACGAAAATAGCCATTACCAGTGTGAATGGCAGAACGGTTACAATTAACGATGATAAATGTCGAATTAATAAATCAATTAATTGTGGCAACTCACCTTATTTGTCATTGTTGCATTATGCAGTTCGTCTAGTGTGGGTCGATGGGCCGCCTGAATCGATAGAATGTTTCTGTAGTTATCCAAACGAGGTAACGCTTCGCGTGTAAAATGTCTGAGAAATTTTTATTTTTCATTTTATGATGCTCTTGATACTACAGACGTAACCAAAAATGCTTAATTACCGAAAACTTTTACCGTAGCGTGTGTCGTACTCACTATCAAGCAATACCTCGCGATCTTCGTCATTTGAATTTGAGTCTGAATCATCTTGATTGACCTAGTTTAACATTTGAATTAAGAAATTGTCTGTGATAAGGAGTTAATTGATTTAAAAACACCTGAAATCGTGTGGTCTGCTGATCTTTATACTTGGGCGGTCTATCTTTATCTCTAAAACTACTTTTGAGTGACGATAATCTGCGAAAATTGTCAGTTGTTCGTTTGGCTGTTAATTGCCAATACAGAGAAGAAACACAAAAAAAACTCTCACCTTGATGTTCGCCGCACAGCCACTACCTCTTCCGGGAACGTGTCGCTTTCATTTGCTTCGCAATCATTTTCCACGATTTTCCGGTATATCTCTGCGGCCGCTTCCTTTTTCATCCGATCTACTGGGTTCACATGAAATCGTGTCGGTCGATCAACACCCGCTAATTCAACAGTACCATCTGACATTGTTAAATGTTTCTTTCATTACACAGCTACACACGAATTAAATATGGATTTGTCAGTTTAACTGATCACTTCACTGATCGTCTGTGATTCAAGTATAACACATAGCTAAGTGACACAATAAGTCCATAGAGTTCACCTGGAAAAATCACAATAAATTCACTCAATACGCTAACCAACCTTTCAGCATGGGTCTTATGTCCAATGTATGAGAACAACGTTTTTTCAGGTTTATGTATAGATGAAAGCAATTTAACAAAGTTTCTGTGCGCAGTGCAGACTACACGGAGCCAGCAGGTACAGTAATTACATAGCTACCAGTACCAATCTTTGAGAATTCAATCTTTAACAGACGGCAATCATAATGTTAATTACCAAATCTATTACTTCACTTAATCTAAACATTTTCAACATTTTAATACAAAATTATTACTTAACTTGACTTGATCTAAACATTTTCAGTATGTGAATTCAAAATCTATTACTTCATTTGTTTAAACATTTTGTATTAATTAGCCGTCTGTAAAGGTTAAGTTTCCAAGTTAAGTTAAAGCTTAAAAGCTTGCAACATAATTAAGTTAAGC
This sequence comes from Bradysia coprophila, assembly GCF_014529535.1. Lineage (NCBI taxonomy): Eukaryota > Metazoa > Arthropoda > Insecta > Diptera > Sciaridae > Bradysia > Bradysia coprophila. The sequence goes on from NC_050735.1 coordinate 8,073,891, forward strand.
TTAAGTTACTGGATGTCCATCGTTTACTCTTTTATCGTCCCTACCCATTTACACTACAATAACCCAACAAAGCCACTAAACTTGAACATCGACTTAATCTCTCTGCATTTCTCTGTATTCAGTTCACATTCGGCAGTGGAATAATTTCCATTCTGTCATATACTACAACCGATGTGTGAATAACATCGTTATCTGCAACGTAACATTGACCCCCAATTCTTTTTTTTATGATCAGAATTCTCTAACAAATCGTTGGCAAAATTCAAAGTAATAGAAGCACGTTCGTATAGTGTATAATAGCGCGGAATCTATGCACGTTTCGCTGCTATAAAGTGTATTCAAAGTGTGTTGTGTACCAATTTTGTGGCTAACTAATTTCAGTATTGCATTAAATCAAAGTAAATAATTGATTGATTTGTATACAAGAAGCATACCCATCTCATTAACTTTGACAAATTTAACGTGAAGTTTTGATAAAAAATAAAATAAAAATTTATTTATTTTCTCGTGTCGGAATTTGTGCATTTACAAATTAAATGAAAACAAAATTTAAAATGTGATTTAGTCAGACCTAGGTATTACACTTGTTTGGGTATCTAGAATTTTTGTCGACAACAGCGGCTACAATTTTCCATCAGTAAATATTATATTTCTTATCACATCGAACAAGAGAAACTCTTTAGTCTAAGTGTATTATGCGGCTGCGATGTCCTTCACTTGATTAAAAACAATAATAAGCCATTTCTGCTTGAGAACAATATACTATGGGTGATGTACTATTTATGTACACTTATAGAAAGAGTGTGTTAATTTTACACATTGAGATAAGCGCCATGTGTATGTATATATATATGCACCTCAAACAAAATTAAATCAAAAACATAATTTGCAGCAGATGTTCAAAACTGAAATTACATTTGAATAAAGATTTATATGCATAGCAATGTCAGTGCATTGTATAAATGCTCGTTGTCATTCCAAGGATGTGTAGATATGGTGTTAGAGTTATGTAATGAGCCCATTGTTTTTGTAATTCTATTTTGGAATTTCTGTTTTTATCTCTTTGGAATTCTGGTTTCTAAAAATAAACTCACTTCTGGTTCGGATATTTCGGTTTGAGGTTTTTTAACACTGGATATGCAGATTTAAGTCTATAAATTCACCCGATTGGTTAATAAGAAGGTACGGACTATTCGCACATGTGCAATTAGTCTTTATTTGACTAACCACACTAAGGTCGTTTAGACTTTATTTCATTATTCGCACTTTTATATTAGACTGTAAAGCTTTTTATGACGTAATTAATGAAGCTAGTATTGACTTTGTTAAAGGAATCGTAACTATCTTCTTCAAACACTTTGTAAAAGGAAGCATCACGCTCTTTTACAAACACTTTGTGAAAATAAGCGTTATTCTTTCCTACAAACACTTTGTAAAAGGAAGCATCAAGCTCTTCTAAAAACACTTTGTAAAAGTAGGAATCAATATCTTCTTCAAACATTTTGTAAGATGAAGCATCAATCTCTTCTTCAAACACCGTGAGAAAGGAAGCATCACTATCTTCTACAAAAACCTTGTAGAAGGAAGCATCAATCTCTTCTTCAAACACTGTGTGAAAGGAAGCATCAATCTCTTCTTCAAACACTGTGTGAAAGGAAGCATCAATCTCTTCTTCAAACACTGTGTGAAAGGAAGCATCAATCTCTTCTACAAATATCTTGTAGAAAGAAGCATCAATCTCTTCTTCAAACACTGTGTGAAAGGAAGCATCAATCTCTTCTTCAAACACTGTGTAAAAGGAAGCATCAATCTCTTCTACAAATATCTTGTAGAAGGAAGCATCACCCTTTCCTATAAACACTTTTTAAAAGGAAACATCACCCTCTCATACAAACACTGTGTAGAAGGAAGTATCAATCCTTTCTTCAAACACTTTGTAAATGTAAGCATCAATCTCCTCTTCAAAAACTTTGTAAACGGAAGCATCACGCTCTTTTACAAACACTTTGTAAAAGGAAGCATCAAGCTCTTCTAAAAACACTTTGTAAAAGTAGGAATCAATATCTTCTTCAAACATTTTGTAAGATGAAGCATCAATCTCTTCTTCAAACACTGTGAGAAAGGAAGCATCACTATCTTCTACAAAAACCTTGTAGAAGGAAGTATCAATCTTTTCTTCAAACACTTTGTAAATGTAAGCATCAATCTCCTCTTCAAAAACTTTGTAAACGGAAGCATCACGCTCTTTTACAAACACTTTGTAAAAGGAAGCATCAAGCTCTTCTAAAAACACTTTGTAAAAGTAGGAATCAATATCTTCTTCAAACATTTTGTAAGATGAAGCATCAATCTCTTCTTCAAACACTGTGAGAAAGGAAGCATCACTATCTTCTACAAAAACCTTGTAGAAGGAAGCATCAATTTCTTCTTCAAACACTGTGTGAAAGGAAGCATCAATCTCTTCTTCAAACACTGTGTAAAAGGAAGCATCAATCTCTTCTTCAAACACTGTGTGAAAGGAAGCATCAATCTCTTCTTCAAACACTGTGTAAAAGGAAGTATCAATCTCTTCTTCAAACACTGTGTAAAAGGAAGCATCAATCTCTTCTTCAAACACTGTGTAAAAGGAAGCATCAATCTCTTCTACAAATATCTTGTAGAAGGAAGCATCACCCTTTCCTATAAACACTTTTTAAAAGGAAACATCACCCTCTCATACAAACACTGTGTAGAAGGAAGTATCAATCTTTTCTTCAAACACTTTGTAAATGTAAGCATCAATCTCCTCTTCAAAAACTTTGTAAACGGAAGCATCACGCTCTTTTACAAACACTTTGTATAGATAAGAATCAATCTATTGTTTAAAGACTTGCAAAAGGAAGCATCACATTCTCCTATAAACACTATACATCAATCTTTTCTTCAAACACTTTGTAAAAGGAAGCATCAATCTCTTCTCAAACAGTGTGTCAAAGGAAGCATCAATCTCTTCTACAAAAACCTTGTACAAGGAAGCATCACCCTCTACTATAAACACTTTTTAAAAGGAAGCATCACCCTCTCATACCAACACTTTGTAAAGGAAGTATCAATCTTTTCTTCAAACACTTTGTAAAAGTATAGTAAGCATTACCCTCTCCTACAAACACTTTGTTAAAGGAATAGGACTAGAAGAGAATGATGCTTCCTTTCACAAAGGATTGAATGATTTAAGTCAATGCGTTATTAATTACACCATGAAACGCTTTTCAGTCTAGTGAAATGAAGACTCACGCGAATTTGAACAAATTGTGAAATATAGACTATTCTTACAAAGTGCCATTAGTCTTTATTTCACTACTCTCATTTTCTGTGATTAGTTAAATGAATGGCAAAGAAACAAACCCACAGATCAGTCAAATGAAGACTAATCGCACTCTGTGTGAATAGCCTTTTCGTAATGAGAATGGGCATGGAGGTAATTTGATTCAATTGATAATTGTGACTGTCGAAACTAGAATTTATATAACGAAACGAAGTAGAAACATTGCAGGACACGGCATTGGTTATTTATGTATCGGTCTGGGCAATTTCGTTTGTGGTAGCGCGAGCAGAGCTAGACTAAAATCAATCGTTCAAGACAGATATGTAACCTATTGCACTCGTTGTGAAAGAGTTAAATATTCGAGTATTTGCTGCTGTAACTGTGTCCTTCATAAAGTTTACTATGATGTAGTGATATTAGCCGGAAAAATTATAGTTTATGTGTGAAAGAACGTAGCGGTCTATCCGGGAAAATGACGGCACAAGACAAAGTTCCAGTTTTAATTAAAAATTCCATTTCATAATTGCATTTTTCTTGTTGTCTTGATTAACAAACTTTTCATCAAAATTAACATAAATCGTCAATAAAAATAGATCGATGAAAATGAAAATATAGCTTAAAAAATTCACTTCATAAATTGATGACTCACACTTTTATTACAAAGTTTTTTTTCTTTTGAAATTTAATTACTGAAATGTTTTCTATTTGGTGAAGGTGAAACTAAGTTGACTAAAGTGTGTCGCAGATAGTTCGATTGTTTAACTATTATAGAAAACATGAAAAAAGCTACGATCTGAACGACCACCCTCTGAGATGAGCACAACGATTTTACACATTGAAAGTTCATAAAATTTCGATGAAAAGAACGATTTTCGACCCGCGAGCATGTAATAGTAATATCCAAAAAAAACAGGTTTTTTCATCGAAATTTTATGAAAAACTCGAATTTTCAAGTTTTTATCCCTTCTTACGTAAAATCAATTAGAAAACTCGGGATAAAAGTGAACAGTCACGCTTTCTTGTTTCTCGGATCAACAAAATTCAGACAAAAACTCCACTTTTCAAATTTGTATTCACAGGTTTAGGAGAATGTTTAGAAACTAGGAAGAAATGTAATAGAGTTTTCCCATATTTTAGTACATTCTGTCATAAAATTACTGCTGTCACTGCACTTATTTTCATGTGAACCAACTTCATATGGTGACTTTTGTTCTGTAATGACAAATGTGAAGTTGGTTCACATGAAAATAAGCTGCAGAGAATGAAGTACTATGAAGTACCCACTTGTCCCATGTAATGGTTATCTATGAAACAAAAATCGTATAAAAGTATTTTATAGTACTAGATGTCAATTGTCAACCCGAGACGAAGCCGAGGTTGATAAAATATCGTGTGCGATAAAACGCCACCGCACGATTCGTGTTTCATACAGCGGTTTTATGCAATTCAATGAGCGAATTCCTCGCGGACATAAACAAAAAATACAAATCAAAACTTTGATTGAAAAATAATCAAAAGTCAATCACAGCACACGAAACTTTTATGTGAATGTGTATTGATATGAATTGGATGCAAAATTGTTTTTCGCACCCTTTTTGGGTGAGATAATAGTTATTTTCCTAACTTCGTCACGTATTTCCAACGTTGTTTCATTCACAAAAACTTCAATAAACCACAAGAAAATGTGTCGGTTTTCAAAATTTCGTGTGTGTAGAACAATCATTCAAAGAGAAGAAAATTCATAATTGTTTACTCTGTGATAAGTCAACTATTTGTATAAACTTCGCTTCCAACTTAATTACACAAGATTTCCACTTTCAAGTCTTTCAGCCAATTACTCAAACCAAAGACTCAAACGGTTAATTTCCTGCTCCATAGTTTGTTACCTCCGCATTGGTGAATCAAAGCATAGTTCCTAACGCATGCTAAAAAGATTTTGTTATTGTATTTTACTGAAGAGGACGTCAATGTGCTTGAAACATGAAAAGTTCGGTTTTCGACGCATGCAGATATTCTAGTGGTTTATCGACTTAGAAGATGACGTTTTGTCCACTGAATCGTTCAAAGTAAATGACATACAAACTTCACACACATATTACGGGTAGAACCCCTTTTCACAGTCACAAACAGTGATGTAAACTGAACTGGCATGTAAATTACAAAATAGTTAGCAAAACTGTGAGAGATAAATTTCGATGAACGGGAGTTGAGCTATAATGATTCACAGTGGAGTTTTCCATTACCTATCTCATAACGAATTCGCACAGTATAATATACTGATCCCCTCGCTCCAATAACCATTTTATTGCATTTATGAGCGTGGCTGGCTATTATACTTATACAAATCGGTCGAGTTAAGATTGAATGCATTTACATATTTCGCCTCGTGAAGGGTTGTCAGTACGGTTTCTTTTCATTACGGTCTGATTACATACAAATCCACGACAACAATCATCAAAAATTAGACGTGTATAATGCAATCAACGCACAGTTCATATAACAGACTTTTTTTTGATGATTGAATGAAAACTGGTATTTCATTAATGAACCGTGCGATATTATTTTCAGTACCAAATACGCAACATACAAGGCAATAAATTGTGATGAATGCGAAACATAATTGCTGACATGATATTGAACAATGTGTCTGTCCTTTGTGCAGATTGTTTTTTTTATGTTTTGCATTTAATTTTTATTTTATGGAAGGTGAAACTGAACGTGAACCTCAATCTTTATTTTTATTTTATGAGTCAATTCGTGAACGACTTAAAATTTGCTTCGACGATTTCAATATATTATACTGACAATGAATCTTGAACAGAATTTGTGTCATCGACGAAATAATACCGGTACTTTCATTGACATTGATTCCACCAGCATCGCTCTTTGGTTGGGTTCTGTTATATATATCAGCCACATTAAATTATTTGTGAAACGCCTGTATATATGCAATGAATTTGTACTGACGAAAAAGATTGGAAAATTTCACCTGTACCAGGTAACTTCGTCTTCAGGTAATCTTTCTTTAGGTACCTACGTCTTCAGGCAATCCTCATTGAAAATTTTACCTGTAGCAGGTAACGTTGACTCTAGAGATAATCCTCAATATCTGTCACAGCTGTAGATACAAATAATTCAGCTTTCACATATGTAATATAGATTACCTGCCGACAAAGTTACCTGAACAATGTCCTGCTACCGCTGAAATCTTCAAATCTTTAGATTAGTGTGTTCAAGGTTCTGAAAGAACAGGTTAGGACAACTCTGAGTTCATCACGAAGCCGGTGACACACAATTGCGTCAACGGCTGCGAAGTTTATATGTAAAATGGAACTTAACAAAAACAAAATTCTGAATTTTCGAGAAAAATATTTTCTTCAAGTTGATTTCTCACACTATCTGTTTATAAAATTTGGTGTCACCCGCCTTCGTGGTTGTCTTAACCCGTTCTTTCAGAACTTAAAGTGTGTCAACGTCGGCCATTCAAAATAAAAAAAAACTCAGAAGGCCTCCGACCAAAACCCTCTCTAGCAAACAAACAGCATCTATTGCATTTAATAAGGTGATCAAGACGTTTGTGAAACTCTGCTACTTGTTTAAGATTCGTGAGTCTGTTCACTTTAAGCCTTATGAAGAAGCAGAGGTTCTTAAACCTATTTTAAACCCTATTTCAATTTTTTAAGAGTGTTTGTTTGCTAGCTAGAGTTTTGCCCCGAGCTAAACTACATCGGCTAATATGAGCTCGTTGTTCTGTAAATGTTCCCGACTATTCTTGAACCATCCGAAATATTCCGAAAGAGACCCGACTGCCGAATGCCGATGACCTCTTCACATGGAAATTTTTCACCAGTTACAGCATTAAGAGGTGGTGACTGCACGATATAAACATGACTAGTACGAGTAAATTCAGTTAATTACTTGTTCAACGAATTCTCAAATTGAGACGAGAAAAAGTCATTTAGTCGGTCAGCTGTGTAACCAGATTTATATTTTTGAATGAAATAATTTTTCAAATGCAAATTCTGGTTATAAAGAATCTTCCTTATAATTTTTTCTTCTTTTTCTTCTCCAGTCATTATGGGTTAAAACGTAAGCCAGATGTTTATGAGGCAAATTAATTCGAAGTTCAAATATTTGCTTTTACTATACACTTATACAGGCATATTACCATCACTGTTTTGTATATATTTAGATACGTCTTCCTCAGTCTATTTTTAAAAGAACTAAAGTGTTATTTTATATATGCTGTTTCGCCGTATAATGGGTTCGGTTCAACCGAAAAGAGCATCGTTATTACATTGCTCAACTTGACTTTAAACGAAATTTTGTGGATTGATTGAATGGATTTTTCATAATTTTTATTTCTCTCGCTGAAATTCGACAAAGGTATTCAAGGTTACATTGAATTGATTTTGAGCACACCAAAAACTCACACAACCACACTGGATATGATGAATCATTGGAAAGTTGAAGATATTAAGACAGATACTGAAATGATGACAAAAAAAAAATCTTTTCAACGATACTCAGCAGTGATTTACGTGAAACACGTGTGGCAAAGGTAAGTGCTCTGCTATCATACGAGTGAAAACACTGTCCCACCTTGATATATTCAGCCAACGTGCATATGCATAACTCTGAACAAGACATACAACTTTGAACGTATTCTCCTACTTGTCCGTTGAATATATAATGTGAGACACGAAGGGAAATACATTCGAAGTTACACACGTTGTACACAGCGAGAATTAGGAGAATAGCGAACTGAAGGAATTTGCGTCACATTTCATTTTTATAAGAGGAATTTTTTGCGCGTTTTTGCTTGTTCATGGTGAGTTTAGATGGGTTTTTAAGAGAACAGATCGCCTCATATATATACGGGGATTTACGATTCTTCTGATGCAAAGTACTTATCGACCGACATATACTGTAAATATCAACAGGTGAATCAATGCACAAACTCAAAGGTCCAACAGTTCTACTTCTACATAAAATCGAGGGGTGACACACTTCTTGGTAAAAGTGGACTAAGTTGATGTGAGGGACACCCGAGAGGTTCTCATACTATACGATCGCAAAAATTCTGATCGATTCAATTTTAAATCTTTTAATAAACACTGTTGACAGGGCCGAACTGGCTACCGAAGGTTCCTTCGGACAATTTCGTACAAGGCCCAAATTCAATTTTTGTGAATAAGGCCCTTCGGGAAACGCTCTGCTTCCCAGTATAGCCAGTCCAGTCATGACTGACTTCGAATTATAATTTGATGGTAGAGAGGTTATTGACCTCTTGGCCCACTTTATTTCTAAATTTAAAAATGTTCCCAAATTCACAAAATTAAATTCACTGTTTGTTCACAGTTTGTTTAGCGATTGGAAATCAATAGCCGAAATATCAAATTTAATTTAAATTAATTTTCATGCATTGTTCCATTTCATGGCGTTTAGACAATGAAAACAATTTTCATTTCATTAACAATATTTTATGCGCCAAAAATGACGATTATATGAAATGAATATTGAACGAAATTCGAAATTGATAAAATTGTTTTAAGAAAGCCACACACAACAAACATTTAGAATATTTACACAATTATGATTGCCTCGACAATTTTCAATGCATAGAGATAAAAAACCCACATAAATTGCGCTATCTACACTGTAATACAAATAATTCGGGTCGGATGTCACTAGAATCCAGATTTTTCAAATATTTTTTGAAACATATACTCCGAACGTTTATCACAAAATAAAGAAAAAACTGAACGTGTTCAGCGCCCGCCGGCTAATCGAATGAATATCTCTAGTTTATCATTTGGCGCTATTTCTTACCAAACGTTTCTAAAAATATTATTTTGATTTTGTTTCGTCGCATTGGCTTAACTTAAGTATAGTTTCCACTTAAAAAGAGCACTCCGTTTAGCCTCCGTTTAGCCTCCGTTTACATGACAGTTGTAAAATAGAACAAAAGAACTGTCACGCAAACGGAGTGGAAATTGAATTTATTTCAATTTTGTACTCCGTTTACGTGACAGTTCCTTTGTTCTATTTTACAACTGTCATGTAAACGGAGGCTAAACGGAGTGCTCTTTTTAAGTGGAAACTATACTTTATTCTAATCTTAACAAATCGAAACACAAGGTTAGCCACAACACTTAGCCTCATCACAATATCGTGCATACAATTCTTACAATGTATTTATGCAATAACACTGCGAGCGTCTTTTTCACCAAAGCAGAAAAATTCTATCGAAATTATCGCCAACTTCCGATTTTAAACAATTTTCAATTTTCTTTTACTCAACAAATCAACCACACATTTCAAAATAACAACATACCGCCACGAATGTGCAGAACTAACTAAATGTCTTGCCTTACTGTATGGAACCTATCGACTCTTCTGAAATGTTTAATCGCGATCGCCGTTAACGATTCACATTACTTATTAGAGGTGTATAAACATTTAAGTGATATCACAGTTACACTTACACATTCGCACCACATAGAACATTTTCAATTTGTCGAAGAAAATTCTTTTATATCATCACGCCTAATGAGTGTAGTTGTTAATAATTTTGAGTTATTTATGCTGTTGCTGTTGGCTGGTGTGTTATTATCACGAATAGGACATTAGGGCATGGTAAATTTGTAAAAATCCTGTTCGTTGTGGAAATTGTATGCTTGATTGTTGGTTAATTGTCGAAATTGATCCGAAAAAGTCACGATTTAAACATAGAAATACGTGATCATTGAACTGAGTATTGTGACTGTGTTGAAGTCAACTGCGTGAGCCAACCGTACTTATCAGTAAGACGCGTTAATAATCAGTAATCGTCGGAAAACCATCATAATGACGATTATGATACTCTTAGTCACGTGCTTTAGCTCTACACAAAATGACTCTATTATTCAGCGCAATTACTCCGTTTAGTTCTCCGTTTGCTTTACAACAATCAAAAGTGAGATAATTTTTCATTGTTTGATCGGTAAAATATGAAGGAAATCGGAGTAAGTATTTGGAGGACCTTAATGAAGGCTGTAAATGGCGAGGAGGACACCACATCATCCCAGCGACCACAATCATCACGGGAAGTGAACTTTTTGTATGAAGATCTACCATATCTATGTAATCCTAATCATTTTACTCAATTCTTTATTAATAATAAACGTTCTAGCTACCGAGCTCCACGGACCACGGACCCATTGTCTCAACAGCATGATCTAGACTTTGTGTCAGCATGAATATTTGTGCTGACACAAATATTTTCTGAAACTGAACCAAACAAAAACTGTGTGATGGCACATATTTCTGACTAAGACCTTGTTTAAATCGATTTTTTAACATGGCTCATTTTTGGTCAAATGTATAACACAACCAGATCTACATTTTTCTCAATTTGTCCAAAAGTGAGCCACTAGTTTTATGATTTTTTCTTGTGTTTGCAAAAATAATTGTAATAAAGTTTGCTATCACAAAAATTGTCACTATATTAAACGTATTAAACTTAAATTATTTAAAATATGAATGCATAGCACTTCGAAGAATAAAAGAAATCCGATAACTTCGGTAGGCCTACCGAAGTTATCGGAAACCTGGTTTCCATACATTTTAAGTGTTTTATTGGCCGTCCCGGCTAACTAAGATTCGAATTTGACTCGAAAACAACTTTTCAGCAAAAGCTAAAGTAATCAGAGTGTTTTGTTCGAATTAATTTTTGACGTCTCTTTAGTATAATAGCTTCGGAGTAAAGTACCCGTTCCAATGTCACTAAATACAATTTTTTTTTGAGTTCCATTGCAAATTTTCCACTTCGCTCAATGTCTATGCAATATTTGTACAGCTGAGAAAAGCAAAAACAATTTGCAAATTCAATATATTAGTATTAAATTAGTATTACACTCCGGGTCCCTATGAATTATTTTTGAAAAAAGTGCCCTCATCGTTTGGTGCCTTAATATATATAAAGTTTCGATAGCCACCGGTATATCACAAATTTGAGGAGTTTTGTTTTTTTTTTCGGAGTACACTACATCAATCTGGACGATGCCAGTGGCTATCGAAACTTTACATATTTTGGCACCAAACGATGAGGCCACTCTTTCCAAAAATAATTCGAATAAAAAGTTATCATCAAAAATACATTTTCATAGGGGATCGCAGTGTATATTGCTGTTAATAAAAGAATTTATTTAAGAGCGTACAAGGGTTTAGCTTCGGACAAAAACCAAATGCTATAGCGTCATCTCTTTTAATTGAAATGAAACTCGTATTGTGTCTTCAACAACAATAGAAAATCGAACATCGAAGACACCCATCATAGAAATATAGTGAAAACGAAATGGCCGCCGTGATAGAAACGAAATTGTTTTTGGTTAATTTCTTAAAAATAAAAACTTATTTAAAAAAATTGAAAACAAAATTTCGTGGTTCGTGACATAAGAAATGGTTTTGATACAGGAACTTATATGATTATTCTCGATGTACTGCCGAAAAAATGTACCTAAAGTGGAAAAAATTTTTGCCTTGCAGACGTGTTTTAATTGTGAAAAATATTCGTGACAGTGAAACAATATTATAAATGGGAAAACACATTTTTGTTAAGTAAGGTTCCAATTAACCGTTCGTCCATTTTTTGTTGTATTCCATCTCTTGAATTATGTTCCCAAACATGCCCTATTTTTCGCGCAATTTTGGTTCTTGTCCGAAGCTTGTCCTTGTACACTCTTAAAGTTTGGGACCAAAATTATTCGGCTAAATTCATGCGATTTTCAATAATGTTTTAATGTGTGCAATTTGTTGAAAGCAATTTTAGAATTTTACGTAGAATTGATGTAATACTTTATAAAGTACAGCCGAGGACAGTGAAACGGGACCAATAAAATAGTTATGTCACACGAAATAGCTTTCGTAAATGTAAATTGAATTTTTTATAGGGAAAATCGTCAATAACATCCCAAACATGGAACTTTCCACAATCTATGATCCGAAATCAGAAATCCGAAATTTCCCAGGTCATATCTCAACCTCCTAAACATGGATCATGGCCGGCCGGCTGAAATCAGAAGTAGTTGAATATATCTTTCGAATGACACTTTTATGAAAAATAAATTGGAAATGGCCAGCTCCTCAAAGTTGATGAATTTTCCGGGACACTTTTTGGGAGAACCCTAATACCGACTCCATTCTGACTCCTCCAAAAAAAGTTCTTCCATGAAATATCGGTAATGAGCCATACTTGCCAGAACAGAAGAAAGTTTGTATTTTCGGAGATATTTGACTTTGAAGGTTTTCATATGAATGGCTTTTCCTGCCGGAAAAACGATTTTCCATTTTCCGGGAAAAATTTTTGTTTCACAACTTCTTATGGCAAACCAGATGAGACAAAGAAAATTTCTTAAAACGTAAATCGCATGGAATTACATATCGACCTGCACTTTTCCTTGTTGCCGCGTTAAGTAATTTTTACCCGATTTTCAAAATTTCTGTTTTCATTGACAGAGAATGATATTCATGAGGCTAAGTGCGTAGATGGGCAATATTAAAGTAGTGATATGTGAGTAATTCGAATTTTTTTCTTCTTCTTTACCACGAAATTTTTTCATTGGTTGGTTGAGTAGTTCCCTTGTTCACTATGATTAAAAATGTATGGAAATGTGATGGAAAAACGTTAAATGTAACAGTTTTGTGCTCTTTGTTAACACGATAACTTGAGTAAATCTCAACCGATTTTCAGAAACTTTTTTTTTATTCGATTAAGTATTGAAATCTTCAGGTCAAGTTCGAAAAAAAGTGGTATCGGTTCAACCATCTGGGAACAGTTCTCAGAAGAAGCCTTTTCTGCTCTTTGTTAACACGAAATGTGTCGAAAAATCGATTTCTTCGACCACGGGGAATTCTCCCTTTCCTCAGAAAACAAAAAATTTGCTGACATAAAAATACTATTGTGAAGTTCCGGCAGTCAAGGGATCTGACCCACCCAAAAGGTGGGACCTAGTTAAAGACTAACAATTCGTATTATAAAACATCTATAATAGTCTTTCAGTGATTTCATGTGTATTTTATGTGTGCTTTTCTTCATATGATAGATAAAAATAGGGAAAAAGTATCTTTGCTCTCCAAAACATTTTTTTAATTAATATTCAACGAAAACTGTCTCTTATACAAACTTAATTTCCAGCACTTAATAACTAGGTCCCACCTTTTGGAACTATTACAACTTGCCTTGGGGTACTTGTCAAAATATCTCTTTCTTTTTCATCATAACACTCTATATTGAGAAATGCCATTTTTTTAGAATTTCCGTTTTATGGTGACACGGAATTGATAGGAACTCGTCGGTTGGATTTATTGATAAAAACCAGTTCAACATTATTGTTTCGCGAAAAAGTTGTTCGACGAAATTATCAGAATGGAACTACCGATTCATTTGAGCCATAGCTCGTTTCGATCACCGTCGGCTTGAACCCTGAATCCTGACTGTTCGAAGTTTCATTGAATTTACTCTGAACCACTGTAAAAATTGTCCACTTCGTGCAATAATTGCTTCCACCATTGTCCTATTTGTGAAGATGAGAAATGGATAAAGAATTTGCTCAGTTTCACATCCAATATTAAAGCCAGAACACTGGGTAGAATCAGAAGAAGAGCTCTTGGAACTTCCACATCATAATATTCACAGCTATGTCACCTAAAAATAACGATAGCACAACCATTGAATGGAATTATTTATTGACTGCAGTTGCAAAATAGTAAAAAAAAAACATTTTCGGTAACATCGAAATTTAGCGAACGGAAATATATCCACCTTCAAGACCTTTCGTTAATACGATTTGCCATAATTGACCTCTACGCGCTCGGAAAAGCCCGGCACACATAAGGAAATAATATGTCCACATGCGGTATGTGGCTTCCGGGTTCTCGTACATGTGACTGATTGTGGTCCAGTTTTTGACGAAATTATCATTCCAAGCCACCAATGTCTTGTCATAATCTGGCCCAAAGTTGTGCCAGTCCTCGATGCAAAACAAGTTGTCTATGGCTTTAGGAATATCTTTGTGATTCGGCATAATTGCATTCGGGAATATGTATTTCTCCAAAAACAATTCCATTGGTGGAGTGCTGTCATTGTCGTGACCAATTGTGTGTAGCAAGAAGATACCGTCGTCTGTCAAACATCGATGTGCAAGTTTGAAGAACGATCGATAATTCTTACGTCCAACATGCTCAAAAAACCCCACGATAACAATTCGGTCAAAGACTTCATTAACTTCTCGATAATCGTGTACGCGAATTTCCACCTTTAGACCTTTACAGCGAACACGAGCATCTTCAGCGCCCTCTTTAGAATTAGTTACTCCTACCACTTCAACATTGTACTTCTCGGCAAGAAATTTACACAAACCCCCCCAGCCACATCCCAAGTCTAGAACTCGCATTCCCGGCTTCAGTTTAAGTTTTCGGCAGATAAGGTCCATTTTGTGCAGTTGTGCTTCGTCCAAATTTTTTGCATCTTTCCAGTACGCGCAGCTGTAGATCATATTTTTATCCAAGAAAGATTTGAAGAGATGATTGCCTAGAAATTTCATATTCTCTTCGGTTTAGACAAAATAATGTTAGCCAAATTCCCTTTTACCTGTATCATAATGTTTATCAGCAACTTCTCGACTACGCCCTAAAGTTTGTAAATTGAACGCATGGAACTTAAGGTAGTAAATTAAATGGTCCCAGGGAAGCAGCATTTTTCGATATACGTCTGCCATGAAACATTTGTAATAAAATTCGTCAAGCTTTTCGCAGTCCCACCATCCTTCCACATAAGCTTCGCCAAATCCCAACGTTGCATCGTACATCAGTCGATGGAATAACCAATCGTTATGTATCACAATATTATGCGGTGCCTTACCACTCGGTCCTGCTCCAGAGGTATTAAGTAACTTGATTATAAATGCTTTGCATGGCTTTAATCCGATATAAGCAACAATGTACATAAATGTTCGCCAGAGCCGTATTGCTCCTAAACTGGCCACATGCAATGTGTTTATTAATGGATTCATATTTACCAGAAACAAAACTTCAGACGCCTGTAACAATTAATACATTAAAACACGCTGATATTACGTTACATGAGATGATCTCATCAGTGATCAAGCTTTTCGTTTGAAGAAAAAAAATATCGCACAATGATTCCAATTGCTCAATATTTTTAGAGTTTATAATACACTTTTGCAACACTACTAGGAATGTGAAGTTTAGTTTGTTTAGTGGCACAGAGTTTAGTTTGCTCGCTTTTGCCAGAGAAACTCTGCTGTTCAGATCATGAATCTATTAAGGTAATTACAGTCTTTAACATTTCAAATGTCTCACTGAAGTTGCGGGAAATTACAAAAAGATGTCATAATATTACCGAAATTATACGTTGATAATATCGCGAATTCTCACGATTCGAAGCATTACGTTTAGGGTATCAAACTTAATATGGATATACATGTCATATTTTTTGCTCGATGAACGACACGATCCGCGCCGGGTAAACTTTAAAAAACACCAATACAACAGAAACAAATTCAAATTAAAGACTGACAAAATGTAAAATGTGAAAATAAGTAGTAGTTTTGTTGAATGTAAACGAAAAACTCAACTTTTTTTGATAGTTTCACAAAAACGTAGTAGGGCGCTAAGTGCGCTTGTATACAGTTAGCGAATCTTACAATTCTGAGGCCCTAAAGGTACTTTGGAAGAGCTTGAAAAGATGTACTAAAACAACCCAAAAAACTTAAAAAAAAAGTTGGTCCATGACCTTAGGATCACTATTCACAGAGTGGACCAATTTTTTTTCTAGTGAATGGTGAACTTTGGTGAACTTTTTCATGCTCTTTCAGAATATACCAACCCCAAAATTTTCACTTTCGAAATAGCTTCACAAATCGTGCGTGAGTTTTGTAATGAAAAACGTCACAATATTACATGTGTAATGTCACAAGATTAAAAAAGGCATCTTCGATTTGTGAAGCCATTACGAAAGTGACAACTTTTTAATTGGTGAACTTTCAAAGAGCATAAAAAAGTTCATTAAATTTCATCTTTGAACCAGAGAAAAAGTTAGTCCAAGGTCCTAGATTCGCAAACCGAACCGACAAAGCCATTAGTTTTCCAATTGGACCAACGTGGCAATGTTGCGTCCATTTTAGGAACATTACCACATTCAAAGGATTTAAATGAAATACATTATTTGTAAACTAATCGATTTAAATAAGAATAGTCATTGGACCAATATCTCCTGAGAGATAAGACTTTGAAAAGGTTTAAATTTTACACATTGATCACGTCATGATTTTAAAGTCTTATCGCTCGGTATATAGTAGTATCCGATTGGTCCGATTCAAAAACCATTTAGCTTCCCGGAGTCCTGAGATCATGCACTACACACTGGCATTTTGTTTGATCAAAATCCATCGAGTCGAAATTCAATTATTTTTGCATTTGCCTTTATCGTTTTAGTATTAGTGTTATTGTTCGGCATTTATTGACGAAAGATCTGACGTTACCTAATGCTTGTATTACAAAAAATCATAAAATCGCACGCTCGATTTCTGAAGCCATTTCAAAACTCAAAATTTTGCGGCTTGTATATCCTGAAAGAGCTCCACAAAATGCGCCAATGTACACCGATAAAGCTGACAAAAAGTAGGGCCAAGGCATTAGGCGCCATCTTTGAACTTAGGCAGTGCCGGACTGGCTCAAAAAGGCCCTTCGGGCGTTCTATGAAGAAATTTTTCATAAGACTCTTCGTTGTCATTTCTTCATACAAAAATTAAAAGGCCCTTCGGGAATCGAAGGGCCAGTTCGGCACTGAACTTGGGTATGTACAACGAAATTTTTTGTCGGGCTTAAAGGTGTAATTTGATGAACTTTTTAAAGCTTTCGAATGACACCACCCTTAGCTATATAACTTATCTAATGGCCTTAAAAAATGAAGACGTACTGTCAGTACAAAAGTGTCATTGTGGCCATATTACATCTTTATGTGATTTTTGCTTTTTGTTGAATTTTTCGATGTTTTTCAACGAAAACACTTTTTATTTTCATTTTCTCATTTCAAAAGTTCCCTTAATTTGGAAATTCGTTGTGTTATTCTGGCTGTGTAATGATTACCCGCCATTGATCGGCTGAAGTACAAAATTTAACGTATGTATGTTACGATTCTAAATTCGAACGATGGAAATGTTAGAACTGGAAATGTTGGAGTTTTTAATAATTTGAATTTGAATAATTAGAACGAAAAGGAAAAGGAATAACTTGATCATAAAAATATTTATTTAGAGTCATGACATCTTATTAGAATTTCCCGCAACTTCCTGACTAAATGTAAAATGTGAAAATAAGTTGCAGTCAAATTTTTATGAGAATTTCATTGTGTCATTGTAAAACAATGACATTCTTTGAAAAAAAAAGACAGTGAGACATTTGAAATTGAATTCTCAAGTTAGAGAAAAAAATGCCCAATAAACGACCAAATATCTATAGTGCATTCTTGACACTCGAAATTATCTCAACAAGGGCATTGCAAAAATTCATCATAACAATATAAGGCTAAAATACAGTATAGGTGAACAGGGGGGATACAATATAATGCACTGGTAAGGATGGTGTACCCTTTAGTAGTAAAAAAATGTAAATGGGGAAGTGCACACAGCACTTAGACACACAATGTAAGGCTTACGTGTCACTGCGAACGTTTTCTTTTTCAAAATACCTCCTCTCAAAACAAAGAGAAACCAAATAGTAAACCAACTTGTCGTTATGAAACTACGAATAGAACTACGAAATTTATTATACTTAGGTCTTAGCGAGACTTCTAAGATTGTTAACATTTTACAGGTTTTATCTCTCTCAGCTCCTCTATGCCACCCGTAACTTGTGTTGGTCTACAAAAAACTCTCATAAATGCCTTGATATCATCCACTTACTCCGTATACGCTCAGTTTACTCTTCATTTACTCTTTAGAAAATTAAAAAGAGGCGTGGTTTACCTAAACGGAGGTAAAACGGCGTAAGTGGAATTTTCGAAATTCAAATTAGAATATAATGAAGCAATCAAACTTTTTTCTTCGACCTTAGGTTGGTTTTAGAAGAAACACTTTGGCTGTTAGATCTCGTTCCAAAGTCACCACATACAATTTTCTTTGAGTTGCTACACAAGCTTGAAGCATGAATATATCCACTAGAAGATGTATCCACATTTAAATTTTTTTTTTTTTTATTTTTACCGAAAACGCATGATCATTTTACATGTGATGAGTATTTACATATTTTATAATTTGTAAACTTCATCTAGCTGATTGTTGGATGGGCGTGTTCCAAGAATGCTGGTAGCATTCATCATATATTGAGAAATGCCATTTTTTAGAATTTCTGTTTTTTGGTGACGCGGAAACATTTTCGCGACCATTTTAGAGACTATTTTTGTAAGAGCCATGACAGTCCAAGAAGATTGTTTCACGACAAAAGTTGTTCCATGAAATTATCAGAATCGAACTAACGATTCATTTCGCCGTCGGCTTGAATCATGACTGTTCGAAGTTTTCACGTCTGAAACACTACTGTTCAAATTTTCCGCTTCAGGCAACAATTGTCAAAGCTAGGAATCAGAAGAAGGGTCGTTGGAACTTCCACATGAATAATATTAACAATCAAACCATTGAATCGAATTATTTATTGACTGAATACTTAACTTCATTTCATTTCATCATTTTACAAAATAGTAAAACAAAGAAAAACATTTTCGGTAGAGCGTCAAACCATCAAATTTAGCGAACGGAAACATATCCACCTTCAAGACCTTTCGTTAATACGATTTGCCATAATTGAGCTCTACGGGCTCGGAAAAGCCCGGCACACATAAGGAAATAATATGTCCACATGCGGTAAGTGGCTTCCGGGTTCTCGTACATGTGACTGATTGTGGGCCAGTTTTTGACAAAATTATCATTCCAAGCCATCAATGTCTTGTCATAATCTGGTCCAAAGTTGTGCCAGTCCTCGATGCAAAATAAGTTGTCTATGGCTTTAGGAATGTTTTTGTGATTTGGTAGTATTCCATTGGGAAATATGTATTTCTCCAAAAACAATTCCATTGGAGGAGCTGTGTCATTGTCGTGACCAATCGTGTGTACCAGAAATATACCGTCGTCTGTCAAACATCGATGTACAAGTTTGAAGAACGATCGATAATTCTTACGTCCAACATGCTCTAAAAACCCAACGATAACAATTCGGTCAAAGACTTCATTAACTTCTCGATAATCTTGTACGCGAATGTCCACCTTTAGACCTTTACAGCGAACACGAGCATCGTCAGCGCACTCTTTAGAATTAGTTACTCCTACCACTTCAACATTGTACTTCTCGGCAAGAAATTTACATAAACCCCCCCAGCCACATCCCAAGTCTAGAACTCGCATTCCCGGCTTCAGTTTAAGTTTTCGGCAGATAAGGTCCATTTTGTGCAGTTGTGCTTCGTCCAAATTTTTCGCATCTTTCCAGTAGCCACAGGTGTAGTTCATGTTTTTATCCAAGAAAGATTTGAAGAGATGATTTCCTAGAAATTCGTAGTCTCTTCGGTTTAGACAAAATAATATTAGCCAAATTCCCTTTTACCTGTATCATAATGTTTATCAGCAACTTCTCGACTACGCCCTAAAGTTTGTAGATTGAACGCATGGAACTTAAGGTAGTAATACAATTTATCCCAGAAAAATAGCGTATTGTTGTATACGTTTGCCTTGAAGACTCTGTAAAACATTTCGTCAATCTTTTTGCAGTCCCACCATCCTTCCATATAAGCTTCAGCAAATCCCAACGTTCCATGGTACCACAGTCGATGGAATAACATATCGTTATGTACTACAATACTATGTGGTGCCCTACCATCGGGACCAATTCCAGCATTATTGAATATCTTGATTAAAAATGCTTTGCATGGTTTGAATCCGATGTAAGCAACAATGTACATAAAGGTATGCCAGAGTCGAATGGCTCCTAAGGTGGCCACATACAATGTGTTCATTAAGAGATTCATATTTTCATCTGTAGCAAAATTTCAGGCGTCTGTAAGATGAAATTATATTGATTATCAATAAAAAATGTTTGCTATTTCAGTTTGAAAAATTGAAGCTATTTCACGGTTTTATAAATCGTAATACTTGTTTGGACAATGACACAATTGTAAAAATAAATGAACGGAGACCAGGGCCTATTTTAAGGAATTTAATTTCCAAAAATTTCCAAAATTTCACAAGTTTCACAAAAATTCTTAAAATTTCTAAATTTTGTTTTCTGATAGATGTCATTCCAAAGTAATCAGTTAAGCTCAAAGACATGAAAAACAACATTTACGATGCAATCTGTTGTATTTTTAGGTAAAATGACGAAAAGTGATGGAAAAATTTGAGAATTTTTGGAAATTTAATTTCCTTAAAATAGGCCCTGACGGAGACGGAATTCAAATCGATCAATATCGTTATTGTTAACCATACAAACTGAACAATATTCACAAGAACACGTAGCAATTCAAACAGTTGTTCATTTTCCAACTTTTCTAAGTTTCCATCAATTTCTAATGGATGTTAAAAAAAATGAGCAAATGCTTGAGTATTAAATTGAAAACAATTGTATACACACAATATCTGCGCTCCACTGAGCTTAATTCATACAAGGTATTAGCACAGCAAAGCCTTTTCACTCCAAAAAACAATACAAAAATTTCGAAAAATTCTGATTAATATTTTCAGGTGTTTTTTTCATACCAACCAGCAATATATTTTATAGAACATACCGTAGCGAATTAGTGACAAGAACTAAGTCATATTTTTCTCCACCTAGATCTATATACCTTGCTTTGTAAGCGTTGATCAACGTTTTTTTTTTTTGGTTGATGGCACAGCCCTGCTTCTAGCATGAACATAGAAAATATTCGAAGGTACGAAAGCTAATGAAATCACAGGGAGTTGCGGGAAATGTTAACTACTATCTAAAGGCAAGAATGTATTCGTAGCTTGCAACAAATTCGATCAAATTAACTTTTATTTTGTTTACTTTAATATTTTACCCAGAAAATTTATTCAACAAATCTAGCATTAACAACAACATTGAAACATTGAACATTGAAAAAATTCCTCGTTGATTGATTTTTTATTCTTCAAAAATCTAATCTCAGGAACCATGAAAATATGAGTGAACATAAACTATAGTCACAATAGGTGATGGAATTTGTTTATGGTACTGTCCGTTTGACAAGCGGATCGCCACGGTTCAGCAGTGGGTTTTGAACATTTGTTTTTTACACGTTGGCACACATGCTCTTGTCAGATTCAAGATTGTTTTTACGAAGGTTACGCTGATTATACTTTGTGAAAAAGGCCAATACCTTGCAAATATGTCACATCTTGGACAGAATTTGACACTGCAATATCTGCAACATGAAAAAACTAAATGTTCGAAACCCACTGAAACCCCGTGCTTCCATCTACGTAATATACACATACTAGGTGAGCCAATCTTAATCTATGAATCTCGTTTTTCGACATACAAACAAAATAAGAATAAAAAATTAGTTTTCATAATTGCTGCTTAAAAAAATCATTTTATTCGAACGAATAAGTCTCCGTTGGTAAACGATCAATAAAATTTCAAATTTCACTAAAAATGCAGAAAGAAAGCTTTTTATTAAAGTGTTCAAAAATTCTGTGCCAATTACATCAGTGTAGACGTTCATATCGACTTGTCACTAAACACTCTCCTCTTTGAACGCACTCAAAACTTGTTCGTTTAATAGGTTTAATATGGCATACAATGTAAATCACATGTACATCACATGTACATCAAATGTACATCAAATGTACATCTCCTGTGAATCAAATGTGACGACAAAAAATGTTTGATTAGCACGTACAGCAAATCTACGCAATATTTTGACACATCTACGCCACATCTAAATAGTTTAAGGAACATAGAATCAGGTTGCAATTGAGTTTCGACAAAAATAATTTTTAATTTAGGTGAATGTGAGCATGCAAAATGGCCAAATTTGCCTGATATGACACATTTGCCCATATGTGATCCGCACATTTGGCCTTATAATAACACAATGTATTCAATTTTATTGCACATATCGGTGCATTTGGGTCCAAAGTATTAGGATGTGACAAAAGTTTGATGAAATTCATCGCTAATTGTGCAAATGTGACGATTAAACGAAATGTGATGTACATTTAATTCACATTTGAATGCCGAATGTGAAACAAATGCGGAATACATGTGAAACACATGCGAAACACATGTGAAGTGAATGTGTTTGTGAGAGCGTTTGGAGGATTCGTGTACAAATCTTACAAAAATACAACACTTTTGTTTGAAAGGATAGACTATTCGAATTTGAAATTATTTTTTGACGAACGAACAATGATTGCGCAGATAAGTAATTAAATGGAATTTTTATTTATTGGTTTTGAATTTATTCTTGCAACGTTCGAAAGAAACAGATTACTTTTTGAAAATTATTTACGAAATGCATTTTTTAATTGAATCACTTCTCGTAATGTCTAAAAGTCAGATTCAAATCGATTTTTTTCAAAATTCATGTTTGCTCATAACGGATCATGGGTCATCGTCATGGTAAACAGGAGAAAGAATTTAGAGTATTCTTCCAAGTATTTGATTAAAATTAGCAAAACATCACGAAATTTGAAGTGGACGTTGTAAAAGTACATAATAGGAATCAGGTAAATTTTATCCTATTTGGGCTCGCACGAATATATCATTCTTGTTTTTAGTTGAGTCTTAACATTTCCCGCAACTCCCAGTAGGCACTACGTTTCTTTTGTACAGATGGATGACTTGTTTCGTGGTGTGAGTTTTAAAACATACAATACAAACAATCCTAAACGGTAGCTCTTATCACTAAAGCCTCCAAATTTGACACTTGTCCCCGAACTTGGTTCTTCAAAAGTTTTTGATATTCGAATCGGTGAATCGGTGTCAGTGGAACCTAGGACATACAGTTTACAGAAAAGAGGTGGTGGAAAACTGGCTTTGGGTTACAATCGGTAGTGGTTGAAATTCTAATAAAAATGGTACACAAACTCTTTCAATGATGGCTTCCTGGTACAGGAGACACGCCAAAGTTCAAAAATGGATAGTAATAAACTACCGATAAATTGATTCATAATTTAATTATACTTTTATACTTTCACCAATTTATTATTTTTTCGAAGTTCGAACGGGATAACAAACAACAGCTTTTGCAGTTAACGAGATCAGAATCTAATCCAACAAGTTTTTAAACTTAAGGGTCAAGTAAGAATTCACGCCGTAAGTACGTTTAAAATTTCAAAAATTTTGTCGCATATCGAAAACTGAATGAAAACTGCCACCCTACAAAAACAATAGGTACGTCAAAATAAACAGTGATGCGTTTTATTTTTAATTGTGAGGCTTTGCTATAGCTTATAAGCTTTGCTAACAATCTAATTCAAGCCTTAAACGCGCCCAAAATATTCAAATTTTCATCGTGATAAAAGTGAGTTTTACGATACAACTTTTCAAAAATAAACAATAATGCGTTCTATTTTAAAGTTGGGCGGACTTCCGATGTTAATTGCTTAGAATAATTTCGATTTTTATCGAAAAATTTCTCCTCATTTTTCCTTAATTTCAACTAACAATTTCCTTATTTCTCCTTACTTTTGTGCTAAAACCTCCTTAATTCCTTAATAAGTAGTCCAAATTTAGAGTGAGAGGCCTGCGCCTCGATCTTAATTCAACTAAACAAAATCTTGAGTTGATAAGATATTCCACACCACTTTTTCAAAAAAAAAGATAGTATAGGTAGTGGAACTGGCGTCAACTTCGTCGTGAGCCCACATCCAGCTGGAAGAGGTGCCAGCGACATGTACCACTTTTCTATCGGTATCGGTACTTATTTTATCGGTAGTTTATTTTTTTTTAACGGTAGTATTGAATTAATTTATCAGTCGAATTTAATATCCCTTCAAAAATCACAATTCCGAAAGTCTATACAGCTAATAAATACTTGGCAGCAGTACCAATATAAAAAAAATGGAAACAATCTACGTAGAGTCCGATACCAGCTCGAAGTTTTTCGCTCAAACTCGCGAATTTCAGCGTCACCTGAAACATACTTTTGATAATGGTTAATTCTAAAATGCTGGCAGTCTCAGCTTTCCATAGATATCACATTTGCTATGAGTCACGTCAACAGTGGCGATCTGTTGCACACATAAGAATGATTCGAAAAATCAATAGAAAAAGTAAAAGTGCACACAAATGATCAATGACCGCTGCTTTTTGACGTTGGAAAAATTAGTGTTCGTTCTCGAAGAAGTGCTATGTCTCAAGCCTTTAAATAGTTTTATATGTCAAGCAATTTAACTAAAAAGACTGGAAGTGGTCATTGAGATTATTATGAACAAACAAAAAACAAAATTATTCAAGCATTCAAGCAAATACTTGAATCATAGCTAGGGGTACGCAGACCTAGCGATTTTTTTATATAAAGTTTTGATTTGAAGTTGAAGTTACAAGTTACAAGTTTTTGTTTAATATTGTTTAATTCATTTCACAATCTCAATTCTAACGACAGAAGAAACTGAAACTCTAATTCCAAATGTCACGCTTTCAGAGCGTAAAATCTGCAAACCATTTCCCTATCTTCATAACAAGACAGTGTCAGCAGGAAAATCAAGTTCGAGTTTTCCAGGTGCGGATCGTTTTTCCGATACTCAACAAAATCTAGGAAAAGTTCGTAGAAGAAACTTTTTTCACGTTCCAAGTCGCGCAAGACAATTTTCATTTTCATAATAAACATGTATTACATGTAAATAAAAATTATCTCGTGCGAATCGGAACGTGAAAATTTTCATAAAAGTTCTTCTACAAACTTTTTCTAGATCGTGTTGAGTATCGGAAAAACGATCCGTACCTGGAAAACTCTAACTTGATTTTCCGGCTGACACTGTCTTGAAGACATGGACTTAATGTAATTTACATGTAGAGAAAGAATCCTCTAGATATGTTGAGCATTATTTCACACAGCTTTTAAAGGTTTTTTAAATTTCGTATCTCAAAAGACCGACTCGAGGTCAGTGCCATCACTGATTTTTGCAGTAGTTACGATAACAATTTCCACAATCTATTCACTTTGGATAAGTGAAATTATTGGCATAGAATTTTGTAATGTCTGAATGGGGCTGCGAGGCATCCTGGCCTCATTAAGTGGTTCATTCTTCACAATTTAACTGACTGTTTTTTTAAATTTAGTTCTTCATTTTGTAAAGATTATGGCACGTTTTCTCTGGCAATTTAAACTAATACCACAATTTTCAAATAATTTTCATATAGTTCCACACTTGTTTCTACAACTGTTTCTCCAATAGACAATGATACTAGTTCAAATATAAGACAGAAGAAAACAATGACAATATAAAAATCACACGAAACCATTTAAAATTATCAACATTGCATAAAATTAAGAAAAAAAGGTATCTAAATCGAGCTACTGAAATATTTGGGTATCACTTATTTCCCTGTTCACTATATGCAACTCAGCATAATAATGTGCAAAATTTGCGAACTTTAGATGCTCTGTTCGCGGCAGAGTAAAACGTCGGACATTCGGAAAATGAATGACTCATGCCTGGGTTTACTCTGCTGTGCTCTATTGCATAAATCGATGTATGAATCTCGGTGCAAAGTACACATCTCGAGCCTCATAACGTACTTTGCACTCGATGTCACAAATAAAAGTAGTTTTTTTTATAGAATACGCAGATATGGTGGAATCACTCGCAGGTCAGCCTTCATTTAAAGCAACAATGCCAAGTTCACATTAGCATCTGGTTATTTTTCCAATTAGTTGAAAAATATTACAACTAAAAGTGAAAAAAAACTTGACGTGATGTGATACATTCTAAAGATGAGTACTCTTAGGATTAAGGAACAAGTTAGCAGTGAAATCTGAAACCTTAGTGGACGTGAAACTGAATTTCTACCCCTGGTAAAAACGTCCTCTGTCCTCTTCTGTCCTTATTTTTTAAGTAAATTTAATGCAGCTAATACCTAAGGAACGAAAAGTTTTCGCTGCGTTATAAGAAAAAGTAATCTTCACTGTCAGACGAAGTCTTCATCTCAACAAAATTTTCACTCGCTCCGCTCGCATTCTCATTCGCTCATACATTAAAATAAAAGTGAATAATTTTAAAAGAAAAAATTGTGTAGCGTTGCGTGAAATACCAAAGATCACGCAAGGATAAGGTAAAAAGAAGTCTGTATTCGGGTATTATGGAGTGGTTGTTATCACTGAGAAGGAATCCAAAAGAACATCAGTACGATTTCAGTGCATATTGCACAGATCATTTTTTGTTTTCAGCATGAACTGTGGTGTAAATTACACAAAAGTTGCACAAAGTGCCTGTACGTACAGTCATTGTAATTCCGTTTCAGAAATTCACTTTTCCTCCTCTTTTTTGAATGTGAAGGAGTCCTCTGTAATGACAGAGTATTTGGGTTAAATGATAAGACGTTGCATGGTTGGTTTTACGATACGAACTTTATTCTCGTAGTCGTTCCTAATATAAATGTAGCTAATTGACTCTATGTACATGATATAAAGGTGGTGAATATGAACATAGTCGGGTTTCTCTCAACACTCTTTTTTGACGCCGAAATGTCCTCTTTTTGAAAATTAAAAATGGGAACCCTATCTCTGACCAAACCTCAAATGGCCTGAAACCAGATTCGACCTGAATTAAAAAAAAAAAAAAAAACTAACCTGACGGATTGTCAGGTTATCCCATAGAGGTAGGGTTATCCGATTTTTTTGGATTTTTTTTTACACTGTAAAGAATTTCCAAGTTTATTCAGGTCAGGTTAGGTCAACGATAAATCAGGCCTGGTCAGGTCATCCTAACCTGAACTGAATTTTTCTGATTATTTCAGGTTTCAGATTTCAAACACGACCTGTTTCGAGCTACCATTAGAATCGGGGACGGATAATCTTGCACACAGTGCAAAAACAACACACTGTTCAACTACATAAAACTCACACACGATTTTTCGTTGCCAAAATTTTGTAAAGGAAGACATTAAGTGCATGGGCTAGAGAATCTTTGGGTGTGCGAGATGGTGAAAAATTTATTTTAAGATCTGGAGAAGTCTCTCAACAGGCCCAGTTGTCGCGCATGACATGTGTTGCCTTAAAAGACATGTCTCTTTTGGTTGAGGTCTGGATTCAGGTGACTTTATTACTGATCTTCCGTTAATTTTAAATCAAGTTTCTCACTTTAATATAGCCAGCTCCTTATCATTTTTATTGCAAAGCATACCAAATGGGCGACCTGGAATAATCATGGTTTATTTTGATCGGTTAGTACCTATCTGGCTGGAAATTAGCCCATGAAAATAAGAGAGGCGAATAGAGAGGCGCTGACTGATTTCAAAATTTTCATTTTGACCAAAGAGCAACCCGGTAAGCAGAGATCCAAAGTTAGCAAAATTTGTAAAATAATGATAAACGACTGGGTTGAACGGACGGTTTTTATTTTTATTACTAACGAAAAATCTACTACGCCCATTAATTCTTTCTTATTTTCGGGAGTCAATTACTCTATTTCCACGGTTTGTGATTTAGACAGACAGTGAAGGGAAGGGATGGATTCGGGGGGTTATCAATACAGTTGTATTCAGGTAATATGAGTTCTAAATAAAATAGCAATTTTCTTAAGTTGTGTCGCATGCGCATGTCCGTCCATATAGGAACAAGTTAGGAGGAAGACTGATGATTTTATCATTTATCATTTATCATTTGAAGAACCTAGCGTTAGTTTAATCTAAGACATTTGTATAATGATTTTGAAAAATTGAGATTACTTTCGATTGATAATATCTTCATCTTTGAAAGTCTATCACAGCTATTATCTTGTTAGCTGTCTGCCTAATTATGCGTAGCGAAAAACCTTTATGACCGTTATTACGTTCAATCATGTATACGTAGTGGTTGACAATACCATAATTAGATTATCTCATGAATAAATCTGATTGAGAAATGACGATTGATTTTTCATAAGTATTCATAAGTAAAGGACAAAAACGTAGAATATTCAACGTAAGAGCTGGGTAATTACAGTAATCACTGAACAACACTTAGTTATCTCTTGTCGAGCACTCTAAATGATGTATAAAAGGAAAATGTAAAGGCTTCCGACAATCAGTTATTAGAAAGTAATTGAACGTAAAATGGGAAAAGTTTTAGTTGCTCTGATATTAGGCCTAATGTGGAAAGTTGCCGTTGAAGTAATAATAAGTCGAATCGAACAGGAGTGGCTTTCATTAATTTAATCTTTAAAAACGTTTCAGGCTGCAATTGAGCTTCCCGAGCATCTGAAAGGACCCGCGAAGATACTAAGGAAGACTTGCCAGGCAGAAACGAATGTGTCGGAAGGTATGAAGAATATCAATGACTGACGGCAGACTAAAAGAATTAACTTTTCGTTTTAGAATTGATTGAACAAAGTAAAGGCGGTAATTTGCCCAACGATAAGGCTCTCCAATGTTACATAGACTGTCTATTCCGGACGGTTGGATTGGTGAGTAATGAAACCTCGAATGAAACTGTATTGCGTGCTGGTCGTTTGAATTCAAATTTTGAAACTACTACATTTAGTATGACGCCGGAGGTAATATTAAATTCGATGACGTGTATCACATCATGCCAACTGAAATAAGGGAAAAAGTGGATGCTGTGACTGCTGTATGCAAGACAATTCGTGAGTAGAGTATTTTTCAAATTGAATTTTACTTAGTGACTTAAGGTGAAGTTAATTTTTTTCATGGCCACAGCACTACTAGCATGAACACTGAATTGACAGGTGTCAAATTGTGACTCCCAATTTGGGAGGCTTCAGTGATAATAGGATTGCTTAGGATTGTTTGTATTGTATGTTTTAACTCATCTAACGAAAACAAGTCTTTACCACAATAAACAAATGTATCCTTACGAAACAAACGCAGTGCCTACTGTGATTTCATCAGCGAATTTTTTCTATATTTATGCTAGAAGTATTGCTTTGTCATGGCTCAGGAAATTTACAGGATAGCTTTTGAGAAAAATTACATATAAACAGGTTGTCAGGCAAGTGCTTACAAAATTAAGAATAAATCAAGCGTTTAGTTTTTGCTGTGACGTCGAAATTCGCTTTTTTGTTGTTTAAAGTCAATATTTTTACTTCCGACGAATAGTAGAGCGTTGGAATTTTAGGTCAGTGTTCTCCGGTGAGAGCATATCTGCCTGGCTTTTTCTAATCAGTAGGTGATATTCAGATAGATATTTGATTTATTATTGTGTCCTTGCACCTAAACCACTGATGTTTGTCTATTGTCAATGCCTATTGTGCGTACCCACGTCATCATGACTTAAAGTTCCATCTATGATTTATACTTATCCTAACCAGAACTCAAGTCGAAAATGGTTTAAGCTCGGTTTCATTATAATTACTAACTTACCAGGCCGATGTGTATACAATTGTATACAGAGAAGTACGCGCTCAATGGAGATCAAAGTACCAAATTAGACCAATAATTACGATTACAGATAATCGCACCACTGACATTTTTCCTACGTCGACTTGAGAGGCATGGATGGACTAGCTAAAGCTGTAGCCTACATTTGTGTGTTTCATATTTCATTTTTGATGATCACCAGAATTTTTTTTTACGAAAAATATACGACCGCAATGACGACTGAGAAAAGTCAGAAGTTTACGCGAAATTTTCATAAACTGATCAGTTTTCTCAGAACCGGTCCAACTAACACAATCGTGGTCGTACATTCTAGTGAAAAACAATATAAACTTCTTATAGACGATCTTAGTTCGTGAATAGACTTTAACGTTCGAAATATCAAGCCTAGCAACGCACTGCAAGCATGAGTGATCAGAGTGACATTAGAGAGAAAAAATACAAGTTTTTTGCTTCAATTTCAATGTGATTTGTACAGTTTCAGTACTCTTTTGGAATTTTTGGGAATTTAGAGAATTAATTCCCAAATTTTAGGCTCTGGATGACATCAACAGATTTCTTATCAAACGACACAAATACAACAATCGAGTAACGAACGTGTTCTCACTCACACTGTACCAAATAGTGGTAAGCCAGTGGTATCGGAGAAAATGGAAAGATTGTTTAACAGGGGTAGGGTAATCTCGCACACCACACAAATTCATGGTGTGCGAGATTCACCTCTAAGTGGTGAATCTCGCACAGTCATGACTTTTCGTTACATGTCGTAAAAGGACGCATACTATGATCGCGTGTGCGAGATTCCCCGACACCGTTTAACAAATCTGCATGCAAAGGTGTTTCGATGTTTTATTTTTAGTTGACGTCAAATTTAAATTTAGGCCATGAAAAACTTTAACGAATATGCTATTGGCACCGGGTACCAACAGTCTATTTATGATAGTAAGGCTAATCGCTCCCGGTGCCATTAGCCACAGTGTAATAAAGGCACTATTGGCACTCAATATAAAAAAGTAGATTGAAAATATAGGAAAAATTAAACTTTGAATAAAACATTCGGAGATTTCGCAAAAATAAAGATTTTTTGCACACAATCGATGGAACGTGACGGCGTTTTGTTCGATCCTAGGGAATTCATTCATTTACGAAATCTAACGGAAACGTTCGTTCCTGGGGAACTCATCCTTTTCACGCAGAGTGAGAACATTTATCAATGTAGATCTCAAGCTGTGAGTTTGAATTTGAATTGAGCTTTAAGCTGAATTTACTAAATTTTTTAATTTTCGGGAATCTTATGTAATTTTGGGAATTTGAAAATTAATTCCGAAATATTATGCTCTAGTACTCTATTTAGAAGAGTGTTCAGTTTAGAAACTGCTTCCAATAAGAAACCTTCTCTCTAATGATTTGCAGATGGATCAAACTCATGTGAAACAGCCTGGTTAACAGTTAGATGTTACTTTGATGCCGATCCCGAGGTAAAATAAACAATTAGAATGACTGGCAAAGCAAATGAAAATCCATACTTTTTTTTAATTGTTTTCAGCATTCACTCCTTCCCTAGCGTCAGTAATTTTTCCACAAAAATCACCGTGATTCACACAAAAAAAAAAATATTGGTCAACTGTATCTTAATACTAAACAAGAAATACTTACTTATCTGCATAGCTTGGTCTTTTTCAATAATCAAATGGTTTTCTCTCCACAAAAATTTGACGCAACCTTTTCCGAAACATCATAGCACTGCTATGGAAATATCTACATTTTTGTGAAGTTACATATTTGGCCTAAAGCGTTATTTAATAGACAATTTAAAGCTTTTGGACGCACAGGAACTTAAGGCTGTACTTTGGAACTTTGTCACACAGATAGCCACTTTATTAGATACCTTTTCCCATACAAGTAAGACTTGAAATACTTTAAAGGAAAAATTAAATGTGAAAAGAAACTTCTTTTCAAAATCAATTTTGGTTCGATACACTTGCGCTCGAAGAAAAATTAATTTCTTCAACCGCTGCATCATCCACGGATTACTGCCCGAAACATGCCTTCATCGTAAAATAAAACACAACATTCTCTAAAACAAATGAAAGATTCGGAACAAGTCAGCTTGACCTGATGATGAGATTATCTGAATTCAATCTGAATTTTACGTGACCTGAAAATTCTGAAAATCAGTCAAATCACTTCATATTTTAGGTATACCCTCGTGTATATCTGACACTTCTTCAGGTATACCTGAAAACTGACTTTGTTTATCTGAACATTTACTGATTAT
Source organism: Bradysia coprophila (assembly GCF_014529535.1). Classification (NCBI taxonomy): domain Eukaryota; kingdom Metazoa; phylum Arthropoda; class Insecta; order Diptera; family Sciaridae; genus Bradysia; species Bradysia coprophila. The sequence goes on from NC_050735.1 coordinate 8,106,062, forward strand.
TTCAGGTAAATTTAAGACAGGTCAGGACAAAGAAATTCATCAAATTTTGAATTTAATATTTAGTGTGGATAGCGGTGTGTCATCCGCTGAGTCTTAATCTGCGTGACATCCCAAATGTTTACAGCCTTGCAGGAACTTGCGTGACATTTCTTTTGAGGGATGTTTTTGCGATATCAGTTTATTAAACAGTTTTAAAAGTGACAAGGTTTGATAGCTTTTACTTCATGAAGAATTTATTGTGTGACACACATGCACTAAGGAATGAACATTCCTAGACGCAACCTTTACTCCTTTCAAGAATTTTCTACTTGAACGGCAGGCAACCCAAAAATAACCTATGAAAATCACCAAGTAGGAAATGGATGGACTAGGGTGGGTAAATGAACTTTTTCCGAATTAACCGGAATTTTCAACTTCCAAACACAATCGCTGTGATAGACTTGGTGGGAGGAAGTGATCCTATTTTGTGGAATTAAATCCTAATCCCGTCAACCATCCTGAAAGTCTAGAAAGGATTCCGAAAAGTCCTAACAATCACAGATAATTCCAACCTCAAGATGATGGCATCTTTGACATAACACCAACTACCCTGAGCTGCACTTTCTCCTATCCGAATCAAAGACAAAAATTCGCTTGGGTTCACGTCCTTACTCTTTCTAACAGAATTTGTGTGGAACCGTTGTCCAAGAATTTGTGTGGAAGCCGACCTGGTTTCAAAACGAACTTCTTCCATTTTTGGTAGTTTATGTGGGGCAATACAACGATATAGAGTTTGAAAAATAGAATCGATCGTCGATGCTAAAGTTATCCATAGTAGAACCAATGCTCAATTTGTCCATCAGTTAGATCATCCGTTTCGTTGAATGGCATTCCGGATTAATCTGACATCGAACCGATAATTTTCAGTCTGCGGATTGTCTTAATGTACGAAGGTATTGTTCATCAATCTAAAAACTAACGAAACTAACGAACAAACAGTCGAGCAATTTATTGTATCATTAAAACCGACATCACGTTACACCAGAAACGAATTACTTCTTCGCTGGTGGTATCCGATTTTGATCCAAGTGATGCTTTGCAATTGTATATGGCAGCGAACCTTCACGTAATACACCGTTCATTGCTTGATAGTAACATTTCAATAGACTTGTGTCGCTTTCAACTGGATACAAATAATCGTCGATCGTTCCGATGCACTAAAACGGTAGAAGCAGCTGTTTAGAAATGTGGATTGCTTGAGGGTGTAGAAAAGTTTACCTGACTCTCTCTGCAAGTGATAAATCTCAAAACAACAGCATGTTCCGACCAGACCATTTTTCGCCACTTGGCATCGTATTTCTGCGCCAACGGTACCATAACCAATGCACTGAATAGCTCGTTCCCGTAGCTGGTACCTTGGAAGTGGTCCAAAAATGCGACGTACAAATTTTCGAATTTACTTTTCCCGTCAAACTTTTCATCGAAAGTAAAGGTCGTGTCGTTGTTTTCTTTGAAAAATTGTTGGATGCAATCTCCAAGCAGCTCGCTGATATCCGGCTCGAGGAATGCCGTTGTTGGTCCCATGAACGAGATCATCAGGAACATCAATTCTTCGGTTGGTGTGACAAAGTTCAACGAATTGCGTTTCTGTAATGTCGTAAGTCTGATTGTCATTTGAATTATGTCCTTTTCATTTAGGCTTGCAATGAAGGTGTGCTTCGTCAACGCGTTTCCATCCGTACGTTGATCGTTATTTAGAAAAATGAGCAACGGTTGCCAGAACCAATCGCTTGGTATGAGGAAGTCCTTTTGTGTGACATGAACCAATGAATTTGTTTGTTGTACGATTGGTCCCAGTTGCAACAGGTACGATCGATACCACACATCCATATCGGATTGGAAAACGTCTGCAGCATTATCATACAGGGCCACATTGAAGACAATGTTCTTCAGAATGAAGACGAGATCTTCCAATTCGTTTTCAGTACAGCAGCACATCACATTGAATGCAATTCTCTGGATAGTGGACTTGTCGACCGCTTCCGGAATATGTTTAAGCCGCAGCATATTCACGACAAACGACAATTCATTGCGAACGAACCAATTCTTGCGGACGTTCGCATTGAACCCATTACAGAGGCTTTTCAAGTAGGCGTACAGGACATCATTCATGCAGTTCGTCATCAGATGGCTGACGATTGTTTCATCCTTGCGCACGCTCATACACTGTATCATTGCTATGATTCCGTTGAGTACATAAATCGGATACTTCTCGCCAACAATCAGTACGGGTGAATCGTTTTTAAATTGTACGGAGTCCAAATCAGGCAGTGATTCGGTTTTGTATGTGCGTTGTGTCGTTGAAGACAGAAGAAGCGACGACTGACTGAAATTTGTTTTCAAATTTTGAGTTCGTAATCAGACCATAAGATGGACGGAGAACGCCTTACCATAAATCGTTGCACATTTGCTTGAAGCTATCAGAACTCAAAAACGGAATAAGATATCGCCGGATGAATTCGGAGTGATCGTAGCCCTGCAGACGAGACAAGCTCTGCAGTGATGTGGCCAATAAGATGATTTGCGAGAACTAAAATGCATTCAATCCAATGAAACAATAAAACCGATCGACGAATCCAATTACTCACATCCTGAACGATGTGATGCGTAGCAGTGTAAAACCATTTCGATATGCACTGGTTGAGCCTATCCGGAAAGGCATTAGTCGCACAACTAAACGACTTACATCCAATTAACGAAATTAATGCTGCGCCATGCTGTCGTATGATCGAGTGGCCGCCAAGTTGATCGAATTGCAGAAAATTGTAGTGCCATTCAAGGAGATATTGGTAGGCTGGTATCAATTCACTGAAAATAGTATTTTGCTTAAAATTAGAGTCGGTAATGTACATCAGGTATTGTGGACGGTAAGAATTTAGGTCTTTACGCAACATCTACAGTTGCTTCCAATTAAATTAAAAAAAGAGAAATCCAACTTAAGCTCAGGGCTGAACTGGCTTGAAAAAACCTCTCGGGTGATACATACAGCTGGAATTCACATTCTTTCCAGTACCGTAGCCACGTACCGTAGATTCAGCTTAAAATTGCACTGTTCGTAGAGTTTTTACACAAATTCTAGTAAATTTGGACAGGTGTTTTGATGTACGTCAAATTATAGCTAATGTGTACAGTATGACCTGTCGATATTGCATGTACTGTATTTTAATTTCATTTAACTAAGTTCTTGTTTATGGCCTTGTCATATTGAAATTACAACTTTGCTAATTTATGTGATTGAAACCTGACGACAGTGAATGACAAATTGCTCGTTGATCATAATGGAATTTTTCGATTGATTTTTCGGAAACTATTTCGACAATATCTGACGGATCTGTACCAAGGTCATGAAATTTAGTCACCATTTTAGCTCAATAGTTTATTACTCCAAAAGACCTCTGGATATAGCTAACTTTTCTCGACTGTTTGGCTGTCCAAACTGTCTGACGAATTGTAACTTCCATACCATTTCTATCATTATACCATTTGGGGTGTGGTATCAGCATTGTCATTACATTCGGTCCATCATAAGATCACCGTCTAAAACTTATGTCATAGGAGTCCTATGATAGGACTGCACCACCTGATACGAAAAACCTTTGCTCTGCTGCTTTTGTTTTTTAGATCTGGTAGAGCCCTAAGAGTAGCACTAGTGTAAATCTCCGCCGTCACACGTAGAAAACCCAGATTGGTGTCAGAATAAAGATATTGGAGCCAAATGCAAAATGCAAATGAAAAATGTGTATGGAAGGGCCTGTCGTGTATGACAAATTGAAATTTCGTATTTTCAACTTGTCTGTCACGGCAAGATTTTCAACAAATGTTTTTATCTACCTTCATACCTTCAATTCGGATTTCCTCCTTTGTGTGACCAGACCCGTCTAGATATGCACTAGTACCCTTAGATTCCTTCTAGGGTTCAAACATAGAAGTCGAAGAACGAATGTTTTTCATATCGGCAAATGTAACAATTTGACAGAGACTTTGAACCGTGGCCTCATGAGTGACTGAAAGTGCCGTGACGCACCGTTAGTCATACGAAACGAATGGAAATTGACATCGCTTACAAAAGTTATCGAAGTTTGTTTTATTGAAAATTACTTTCGACTGAAGGAATTCATACATTCCCTGAAGAAGACTGTTGATTGTTCGGCTAGATTAGAATAGAACAAAATGTGCAGTGAATCTTTGAGAGACTCACTCCCTTCCCTTCCAAGAGTTTTGTTTGAAGCAATGTTTTTCTACCAAATTTATTTGAATCATACAGAAAAGTAGGTAGAGTATACAACTAAGTACCTTGCAGACAACTAGTATAATGAAGATTTGAATATAATTATATAGACAAAGCCCAACATTTGTCTGATTAATAAAAAATTAAAAAAGCAGAACTCAATCATGCGAAACATCACAATGGCTATAATTACGTCATGAATAAATCTGAATGAGAAATGACAATTGGTTTTGCATATAGTTACGATGAATGAAAGGACAAAACGTAGAATTTGTCAGCGGAAGAGCTGGATAATTACAGTAATCACAAGCATTAAAGATTAGCTGCCATCAAATGGTCTACATGATGTATAAAAGAAAGATGTGCATGCTTTCGACAAGCATTTATGGGAAAATAATCGAACGTAAAATGGGAAAAGTTTTAGTTGCTCTCTTACTAGGCCTAATGTGGAAAGTTGCAGTTGAAGTAATGAGAAGTCCGGCCGAAAGGTTGTTGGCTTTCATTAATTTTATTGTTTTTAACACATTTTAGGCTGCAATTGAATTGCCCGAACATCTTAAAGGTCCAGCAAAGATATTAAGGAATACTTGCAAGGCGGAAACGAATGTATCGGAAGGTAATACTGGCTGAAGAATATTAATGACTGACGTCAGACTTAAAGACTTAGCTTTTCGTTTTAGATTTGATTGAAAAAAGTAAAGGCGGTTATTTGCCTGACGATAAGGCTCTGCAATGTTATATCGAATGTCTATTCCGGACGGTTGGATTGGTGAGTAATGAAAATGTATTACTGGCCATATAGAATAATCGGGCAAATTATGATGCGCCCTTGCCTTTTTTACTTAAAATTCCTATATTTGAGTGTCACTGACAAAAATGGGCTAATCTGTTGCAGGTAACTTTGTCGCCAGGTACCTGCAGATACACAAAGTTATATGCAACAGGTGAGATTTTTGACTCTTTTATGTCAGTGCTCTTCCAAGTGGAATTGGCTCCCTTTACTAAATTTACAATACCCGACACGCATTCATGTAGCCAGTCCAGGCCTGGTACAAATTCAAACAATTCACCCGATAAACTTTGATAATTCTACTTTCAGTACGACGACGCAGGTAATATTAGATTCGATGACGTGGCTCACATCATACCAACGGAAATAAAGGAAAAACTGGACAATGTGACCGCTGCATGCAAGACAGTTCGTAAGTTCGATTTTCTTATAAATTTTGGTACGGCCAAATTTGAGGAAAAATTAATTTACTCAAAAGCGTGAGGTACAGCTGCATGAGGTATATAACGAGGCATGTACGTACACGAGGGCTTGCCAGAGTGATAGTACATTTCGAGTTATATACTTCATGTAGCATAGCTGCATTCTATTTTACTATACACGCGAGAGCGTGTTCATGCAAACGTCGAATAGTATTCATTCCCTACTTATGTGATCATTCCTTGTTTATATATCGTCTTCGCCATTCCATTCACAACACTCTCGCTCGTATAGTATACAAGAAATGCCATTTCCATTTGTTCCAAGTGCTTTAGCTTAGTACCTACGGTCGGTCTTAAGTTATAATTGGTCAGAGTTTGGTTGGTACTATCTTTGATCGGTAATATTTCGAAATTTGCATTTAATATTGTTCTACTCGCTTAAAGTTGTTTTCCCGACCACCAATAATGGAAAATTGACTTCCCGCTCATACACATTTTCCGGTAGTTTGTTCGGCGAATTTCCAGAAACTTTGTTCCGAAAAAAAACGGGAATCTGATTCGCGAGCTCACGTATAATTTCCATGCCTGGTGGAATGTGTGGAAACTTAGTATCTAGATCTGGAAAAGCTTACTATCGAGTCTAGTACTTCTATCCATGTATGGCAATGACCAAATTTCTCTCTAAAATTTTCAGATGGATCAAACAAATGTGAAACTGCCTGGCTAACAGTTAAATGTTACTTTGATGCTGATCCCGAGGTAAAATAACATTAGAATTTATGGCAAAGCAAATTAAACTATTTTTTGTTTGATTGTCGACAGCACTCAATGCTACCATAACGACAGTAAATCTACCAAAAAACCACCGTAATTGCAGACGAATTAATGGTCAACTGTATCTTAAAATTAATTTAAAAAAAAATTATTTAATTTACCTGCACAACTCGTTGTTTTTTCTCAATAAGTAAATGGTTGTCATCAAACGGAACGACTCGATTTGAAGTTTTATGAAGTCCATCTGTGGAAATCAAAAACGATTCAACGATGCAATTCGCTTACGTTTGTCATCGAAGGACTAACCGACATATCACCTTTCATATAAATGTAACTTTTCAGAGCGTCTTCCACATTCAGTTCCCAAATGGGTAGTTCATGCGCGGCAATGACTCGTAGCAATTTCAAGAATAGAAACTGTGGCCGTTGGTAAAACTGCATTTTATTGGATGTTCTGTCAGCATTCGGTAGAAATTCCCGAACACAGTTGTGTAGTAGCTCACGGTTACGGAAGATTTTTTCAGCCACTTCTCTATCTGTTCTGGCCAAACGAATAAGAATCTTGAAGCAGCTGACGACAGTGCTATTGTCATTGCGTACGACAAACAAAACGTATCTGTGGATAGTGGAATTGATTGGAAAAATTCATAAATCCCTTAAACAGCAGTGACCGTACTGAATTCTCTGCAAAATATTTGTGCGCAGCAGACATTCAATCAGATTCACTTCAGCCAAATGAAAATCATTCAATGTCGAGGCGTCCTCGTCATCGTCATCGAATACATTGTGAAATGTTTGCTTCTCTTTCACGTTCATTTTCGCAAACTGATCGCTCAGGTCGCCGTCTTTCCGTTTGACACTGCCACTACCGAGGGTCGGCTCACGGAAATTTGTGGCACATTCATGTGTACAGTCTAGTAAGATCTAGCGGAAAAGAGAATGGTGTTGGGATTGAGCATTGAAATGAAAGTGGAGCGCGCCAACCTCGTCAGAATCGTTGTAGAATAGTGTTGCCAATGCTTTTGATGATGTTTCCAACAAAATCGGCGTGTTGTCATCGAATGCAAATCTCAACAGGAAAAATATTTTCGAAATCGGCACCTCCAGCACTTTGTCATAGAAACCCTGATTGTAGATGTTTAGTATACCGCAAATGGCACTAATGGCTGAATTTCGCTGCTGAACGACATTGGATCTGAAACGAAAATGTTCGTAGAGTCAGCTTCCCAACAAAAAACCGAAACCGACCTGGCTAAACGAAACAGTTCTTGAAGCGTATATCCAGGACGTTGAGCATCCGTTTCGTGTAGAAACAGTTCTCGGTCGCCATCCGTTTCGGGAGTGAAGTACGGTAAAAGAACACCCTTCCAGTCGAATCGGGCTTCGTAGCTTTGTCCTGGTTTCAATTTCGGTAGATTGTTGGCAATGTCTTTCATCCATTCCAGTTTTTCACTCTCAACCACATCGAAGTGAGGCCAGGTGTGAATGTTTGGATGGGAGAGTAAATCAATGGAAGACAGATCCGCGTTTATAGTTGGATTAGCTTCAGTTTCTATCTTCGGGGTGACAATATTCGCTTTGGTACTCTTTCGTTTCGACTGAATGAACCGCAAAAGATCGGGATCTGTAGGTGAAAGTGGATATTTTGAGGCGGACGTAATTTAGGATTGGACAATCTCACCGATCGTATCCAGTAATTCTTTGCGTTCAGCTAAAATCTCCGCCTCATCCATGCCACTCAGAAGTTGAACATTTTCATCGTGTATGGCTTTTGCGTCATGTTCTGTCACTATTGAACTCACATCTCCGAAGTTACTGTGATGCACTTCATTGACAGTAGGTGTTGTTGAACTGTTTGATTGACTAATTGCAAAGAGACTCTTTGTCCCGTCTGATTTTTTGATTTTCTGAAAGATGTCCGTTGATTGGTTCCGTTCAAAAAATCTATTGTCAACTTACGGTTCGATCGATGCGACAAGCTTTCGGAAACGCTTCGTTTGAATCGGAGACTCTGTCGAATTTTGATTGGGCTTCATCTAATTTCTCGATAACATCTCCAAGGATGAGCTTCTGCTGGGGTTTGCTCGATACTGACGCTTCTTCCTTTTGTAAACCTCGTTTCTTGGCGAATTGTGAAACTTTCGGCGAAGTCGAAGCTTCTTTAGGAGCGAAACAAGAAAGTGAAAGTGAATTCTACGGCTGAATTAAACCAAACCACTACCGCCACTACCTGGATTCTCTGGATTTGTTAACCGAATCACTTTAGCTGCCGGTTGAAAACTGGTATTTTTGGACTTTTCTGCCAAAAATAAGTTTTGAAATTTAATGAGATCGGCCTCGGAATCATTGGAATTAGGCCGTTTAAAAACGTTATTCGCTTCCATGGTCTAGTTGACCGGATTGCATCAATGAAGCTAACTGAATGTAAACTCAATCAAAACAACATGCAATTTGAAGAACTGTCAAAATTCATTGTGCATGTGTGCGTGAATGGACATATGCGTCGAGGCAATAATTCGTTACAGTGAAGTTGGTGAAGTGTTTGCAATTCATTTACATGTTTTGCGCGCTAAACGTTTAAAGTTGTGCCACGACATGCAGACTATTCGATTTCTCTCATTTTGATGTGTTATTCTATCTTTTGAAAGAACGGACGGTTGTAATTTTGTTATTTCTATGTAATCTGATAATAGTCTGAAACCAGTCTTTTAAGTTTTAGTCGTAATCTGCAGAACTCAAGGTCAGGACCTATTTGAGGGGAATTTAAATCCGAAAAAATTCTTAATTTTTCTGTCATTCTAAAATAACAATAGAAGTTCTTTGTTGTTTTTGTCAATGAAGAGGAAATAACAGAGGTGAGCAGGGAGGTGAGTTTTTATATGAAATCGCTTTTTCCTCCGCTCCATACAAATTTTGACATTAGACCATAACCTGTATACTTTCATTAGTTTTTGTGTCCTTTTTGGTAACTAAGCGAAACCAGAACAAAGGGATTTTCGGGAATTTTATTGAATTTACAGAATATCCTGAAATTTTATTCCCTAAAACAGGCTCTGACAGGACATCAGTTAAGTTTACAGTTAACCCCAACCAAATTTGTGATGCAATTTGCTTCAGCTGTTTTATTTTTCAGCTGATCGACTCACACAACTGTCTTACACGTGTTTATATGATTTTGCCACGCACTGGTTTGACGTATCATGTTCATCTGAACCTGGCCTTTGAAAACTTCTTTGACGTTTTTGACTAACATCTATTATCTGTCCTGTAACCTGAATAATGTTATCAGATCAAACCTAACAGGTACCCAGAAAATTTGTATGAACATTTCAGACAGCCTGATTCGACAAGTTTTCTGCCATTTGTACCAATCAGGTAAACCCCGTTGGATCCTTGCCTTTTTAAATTAAAATTTTCTATTTTTTCGCCTCTTCTTAGTAGAATTTCCATCCTTTTTCCGTCGCTTCTTTTGGTAGCCAGGCATACTTACGATATGACTTCGATTTGAATAAGCTCCCTGGGAAAGAATTTTCTATATTAAGTCCATCTTAAATCTGATAAGGCGACTAATTTCAAATTTTTTGAACCAATCGACAATCTGATTCAGAACTTTTTTGTGACATAATCCAGGCTGAGAAAAAATTTAGTACAGCGGCCGCCAGCGACATGGATCATATTTTCGAGAAACAAACATGATGTCGGACGTTCAGGTTCGTTCAGGTTTCCCAATGATTTCACCAAAAACGTTTTGTTGATGTTGACAAAGAAACGTTCATCAATAAAATGCAATTTGATTCCGTTCAATTTGAATTGCTATTTAATAGCAAAATCTTTATCTATTTATTTCAAACAATAGTTTGACAACATTCGGTCGCTGTAGATCAATTAAGTAAAGATGCCAAAGTGGCAATTTGTCGACATATGTACGTGTACTTGCCGCTACAACTTCATAGGCTAAAAAAAGTCACACAATCCGAAAACTCGTCTAAGATTGTATAGGCAATATAAAAAATATTTAAAAAAAAAAAACGAATTCTTCGAAAAATGTAAACATAGACTTCCGCTTATGAAAATGCTAAAATTGATCAATGAATATGGAATTGTTAGACGGTGCAAAGTGATTTACGCCATTCAGATTAGCTTAATCGAACTTTATAATTTTGCCAGCTGGTTTACCGGTTGACATACCACCTCTACCACGACCTCTGTCGCCAAATCCTCCCCGTCCACCGCGACCTCTATCGCCAAATCCTCCTCGTCCACCACGACCTCTGTCGCCAAATCCTCCCCGTCCACCGCGACCTCTATCGCCAAATCCTCCTCGTCCACCACGACCTCTGTCACCAAATCCTCCTCGTCCACCACGACCTCTATCACCAAAACCTCCTCGTCCGCCACGACCCCTGTTGCCAAATCCTCCACGTCCTCCACGAAAATCACCGCCTTCTGATTTTTTGGGACAGTCTCTGGAAATGTGTCCCTGAAATGATGAAAATCGGTAATAATTGGACACATTTTTTATAATCTCTCGTTTTGGCTTACGTTTTCTTTGCAAATGAAGCAACCCTTGTCTCGGTTTTTTGGACAGTCTCGAGATATGTGACCCTACAAATTATATTCAAATTAGTCAAATATTTCCTTACAACCACACCGTGAATTCCGTACCTTTTCTTTGCAAACAAAACAGTCAGCAAACTTGAATCCACCACTTTGATCCGGACAATCCTTGTACCGATGATCCTTCGAGCCACACTTCAAGCACGTATCATTTCTTTGTCCGCTCGGACAATCCTTCATTGAATGTCCAACCTTCTGACAACCAAAACATTTCATATTATTTGGTTGCGGACAATCTCTGGTCGTATGGCCAACTTCGTTACATCTGAAACATGTGATGTTACCACTACCATGTCCCGCACCGCTTCCCTTAGCTTTTTTCGGACATTCTCTTGAAATATGTCCGGTCTCGTTACAATTATGACAAGTTATACCACCAGCACCACCGCTGGCTGTTTTTTTAGTTGGACACTCTCGAGACACATGACCGGTCTCATTACAATTGAAGCATTTGGCGGCATCCTTTTTGGTTTTCTTTTCGGGTGGCGCATTATCTTCATCGTAATTTTTTTCGAAATAACGTTTCGCAGGTTTCTTCGGAGCAACGGCCATTTCCACATCGGCTTCATCACTTTCTTCTTCTTCATCTTCCTCATCTTCGTCTTCTGAATCTTCTTCGTTATTATCCTCCTCATCCTCTGCATCTTCTTCGTCATCTACATCTTCTCCATCGCTATCATCCTCATCGTCATCGTCGTCCTCAGCATCATCACTGACTTCGACGGTTTTTTTCGACTGAACTGGATTCGATTTTTTCGTTGCAATAGCTTTCTTAGTTTGCACCGGTGCACTCTCTTCTTCGTCACTACTCGATTCGGCGACAGTGCTTATCTTAGTTGTTTGTGCACCTTTACCACTCTTACCATTCGCAACAACTGGAATTGATTTTTTCTTTTTCAACGGAGCTGGTTGCTGCTCTTCTTCGCTGGATTCTTCCTCATTACTTGAGTCGTCATCGCTGCTATCATTACCATTTTCATCGTCCTCATCATTGTCCTCTTCATTTTCATCCACCTTTTCCTCATTTGATTCTTCCTCTGAATCGTCATCATCGCTGCTATTCTGTTCAACCTTCGAGGCTAGCTGTGATTTTTTCTTTGAAACGGGAACTGAAGCTTCTACTTCTTCATCGCTCGAATCGTCTTCTTCCGATGACATCTGCGCATCAATATTTTCGTCTTCACTGGACGACTCATCACTGCTCTCTTTTGGAACGGTTACTTTCGTTTTTTTATTAATTTGTGATTTCTGTGCATTTTTGTTGCCAGTTTTCTGATCGACCCACTTTTCCCATTTTGAGTTCTTTTTGATGTCATCGGACAGGAAATTGTTGTGATTGTTTTGACGCTGTTTCATCACTTTTTTCTGTTGCTGCAGGTCAATTTTATCTTCCTTTTTGAGTGCTTTCACTACGCCTGCTTTCAGTTCACTCCAACTCGACGCTGGTTCGGGTTCTCCAGACATCGTGGCCAAACCGTTTCCTTTCCTAGCGCCTTTGAAGGGTTTCTTGTTAAAATTTCCTTTTGGTTTCATTGTGTATGTGATGGGCAGCCTGGAATTGACATGAAATTAATAATGACATTTGCCGGTTAGCATTGGAGCAGAAAATTTTAGAAATGATGAAGTGGATAGACTAATTGGTCTCTACAAACTAATTCAACAAAAATGAAAATCAAAATTTTTTCTTATCGAAGAACGCGTGCGTATTTCAGGTTATGTCAAATAATATCGGCAATGCGCGCAGCAGAAAAAATGTGGAAAGGCAACAGAAAATCAGAACAACATCAAGTAAGATGGTTGATTCTATCACGTTGAAACAATGGAATGACATTGTACGATATGTAATGTGAAAACAACTTACCTTAGGTTTCAAAAATGAAGAAATGTTACACCAAAAACAACTTATGATACAACTGAAGGGTTCAGTTTACAAATTTGAAGTGACAAGTTTCATGTGAAAAAAGATTAAACTGTCAAAAATGACAGAAGTGACGGATCGTCTTTTCTTTGTTGAATTTAGACTCCATCTGTTATCACAATCACTAACCGCTACGTGCACCGTATATATTTTTAAAAATTTCTATGTGAGGATGTGAATTTTGTAAAGATTTTAATTGATTCTCGTGTAAAACCAAGGATGTAAACTTTAAGTATAGACTGTTGGGGAGGTCACGCAGACCCCAAAGTTTACAGCCTTGCAAAATATGAAGCTAAACACTCACACCAACATGTCAAATATGAAAACAATACGAATGTCACTGAATGTTTGTCCTTAGGGATGATCCATAAATTACGTCAACTCAATCTTTGAATTTTCTGTATTTCTCCCCTTCATTGTGGACGTCCTTTATGATCCCTTACCTCACATAATCGTTGAAAAAATAATGGTTGTGGACATAACTGCCGTAATTCGCATGTCGGACTTAGTGCAAAATTTAAACAAAAGAATTCTTTGTTTAAATTTTGCACTAAGTCCGACATGCGAATTACGGCAGATAATCGGGTCGCAAATCGACCTTGTGCAACGCAAGGTAAATATAGATACTGACCTTCAGTGTTTAAGTATATAGAGTGTTATGATGAAAGAGATAGAAATATTTTGACAAGTACCCCAAGGCAACTTATAATAAACTGGTCTTCGGTCCTCTCGCTCTCAACGTAAAGTATAGTTTCCACTTAAAAAGAGCACTCCGTTTAGCCTCCGTTTAGCCTCCGTTTACATGACAGTTGTAAAATAGAACAAAAGAACTGTCACGCAAACGGAGTGGAAATTGAATTTAATTCAATTTTGTACTCCGTTTACGTGACAGTTCCTTTGTTCTATTTTACAACTGTCATGTAAACGGAGGCTAAACGGAGTGCTCTTTTTAAGTGGAAACTATACTTAACACGTTGAAAGAGAAAGCAATATTTTGACAAGTACCCCAAGGCAAGTTAAATTAACTAGTCTTCGGATCTCTCGCTCTGATCATAACAGTCTATACTTTGGTGCATTTCAAGCAAAAGTGGTCCTCTAAATAGGGTACTGAAACTTGACAGTGCTCCTGCTACATACAAAATTTTACTCTGTGAAAAGAGTGGGGATAAAATTTCATACAAAATAGTACTCTATTTGGCAGCTGTCATTAATAACACATTTGATTGAATTTAAAGAACCTCTGGTAGATCCCATACACGTAATTAACAAACTATTTAACTTCGTCGGAAATCCAAGAATTAACAAATATCCGCTGAAATTGCAAAGTTCAGAATTTTTGAGAGAATGAAAATGTTTACTTACGTTCAACGATTTTAAAGTCTAAACTGTCCTTGTGACTAAATTTTGAATGACACAATGTCCACTATCGAACATTCTTGAATATGAGGTTTCCTTTTATCATAAGTCAGGCACAACTTGTTCTTTAACGAGTGCCAGAAATGGTAACAACAAGAAAAAGCGTTGGAAACAACGCGCATGGGTCGGTAATTACTTATTGATGCTGTGCTTTTAAGATGCCAATTTCATGTTGGTTTGTAAATCAGAACACTCAGCAAGTGCAATTTTCCTTATATTTTCTTAAATTTTCGCAAGTTTCCCCGAATTCTCTACATTTTCTCAAATATTTTAAAGCTTGTGCAGAATCAGCAACAGCTGAACTTCACTGATCAATAAACATACTCTACTTGTGTTATATACAATCAAAACACATTCTAAGCAACGAATTTACTACAGTCATACGTGTTCTGTGCGCACATACATCATCTTCAAGACAGTTTGAAATGCCATCCACGTTAGGAAATGCCATCCACGTTAGGAAATGACATCCACGTTTAAAAAATATAATACAAATGAATGAATGAACGAAACATTTAACGGAACTTAAGTGATGTTACGTCTAAAAGTACATACCGTATTTACTTGAAGATGATCTATAGATGTCCTTAACGGATGTATGTATCTTGCCTTTGAATTATTTTCTATACAAAGGTATGGTCTTTCTCGACCAGCTGGAGGTGTTCAGCTATCGCTGATTCTGCACAAGCTTTACGTTTAATAATTGTAAGTAAAATTTAGAGAAATTAATAATAGGAAAGTCCAAGAAAATAAGGGAAAAGGTTCTGCCCAAAATAGTCCCTGTCACACAGAATAAATTCAAGATGTCACGAAAAGGACAACAGCAAACCAATATGGTTCCTAAAGTTCGTGAGTGTGTCAATTTCGTAGATTTTTGACATAAAATATATGGGAGAAATGTCAAAAGTTAACGAAATTGCAATACTTACGAACTTTACGAACCATAATGGCTTACCCCTATAGATCAATAATTTAAAGAACCTCTGGTAGATCCCATACACGTAATTAACAAACTATTTAACTTCGTCGGAAATCCAAGAATTAACAAATATCCGCTGAAATTGCAAAGTTCAGAATTTTTGAGTGAATGAAAATGTTTACTTACGTTCAACGATTTTAAAGTCTAAACTGTCCTTGTATAGCAACCAGAGGCGTATTGACCTATGCCCATTTCGGAATTTTGCCCATGACGCTGGAAAATATTGGCCCTGGCTAAAAACAATAGATAGTTGAGACTGAATTCGAGTAAATTTAAAAAAATGTCCAGTAGCGCTGAAAACGTTAATCCACCCCTGAATGAACAGATACGACTTCATAAAACATATTAAGTACATAGAGATGATGTTTTATGGATTTAAAAGTTTCTTCAGATTATTAATTGAACTTTCATCTTCAATAGTAAGATATCCCGCTGTTATAAAAATTACATTCCTTTTACGCCATTTACTTTTGTCCGCCGATCAAAAGAAATTTCTTTATCTAATATAATGATTTGATTATACTTCAATGGTAATAGCTATTTGTTGCCTTTTTGCCAGAAAACGACTCATTAAAGTGTAAACAAAAACCAGTTTTTCGCATTTTCTGACCGCAAGACAGTACTGCCTTGCTGGATTTTTTTTTGTTTCGACGTGTGGGATATGTTCCTCTGCTTCGGCTCGAAATACGACCTTACCACAACAAACAATGTACCGGCGAGAGATTAATGTACTGTAACGTACCTGTTCTGAATGATTGGTTTTAAGCACAGCACTGCTACTAGCACGAACATAGAAAATATTCGGAGGCTGCCTCCAAATTTGACACTTGTCAATTCAATGTTCATGCTAGTAGCAGTGCTGTGTTTTAAGTAATTTCTCTCGCGAAACACAACTTCTCGTGCCGAATATCAGAGAAAAATTTAAAAAATGCCCGCATTTTCGGTCCCGTCGCATGAAAAACATAGGAGCTCGTTCAGGAACGATTTTTTCTTCACTCAGTGAAGATTTGACGATTCGTTTAATGTTACAATAACAGTTGTCTGACGTTTGCCGTTCAGATACGTTAGTGAAAGTTACGAGTTAATTTTCTGTTTATGTTTACATTCCCACAGAGGGATTCTGTTCAATTTCGACTGACCGAAATCGGCGCTATTTTTTCTGGGACTTCTTTATATGTGCCTAGTTAGGCTTTGTTGCCTAGGCCCCAAAACAAGTCTAATATTTTTTTGATCTTCCGAAAAAGTCGAAAAATGGGGTTTCGTAGTCCGGATTTCATTTCCGTAAGGTGGCGAGGATACGAGCGTGTATGGGTTCGTTGGAAAGCTGAGGTCGAGTATTCTCGGGGAAAATATTAATTTCAAAAAATTGTATGACAAACGGCCGAATGACTTCCGAAAAATTTCTCAAAACCGATGGAACGTAGGTGAACTTTGACGAGGGCTGTGACCTCCACCTCACTAATGCAATTATTTGATTAAATTATTATTTATTATGAATGTGGAGGACCTCAATTTTACAGTGATACTCACTTGCGTCCTTAACTTGCCTTAACGGACCAACTTACTAGACCGAAAGTGGAGGGGAACGGAACTTATATACAAAATGAAGAGGAAGGAGGTGCCAAAAACAACTGACAACAGAACTATTTTGTTTCTTAGAAATTTATTTGACCATGACGAACATCACTCATTCAGAATTCATTCGACGCAATGAAAAGTCAGAAAAAAATATTTTCGCACAGTCTACAGTGCGCTTTTCTAAGATCGACCATCCAGTTCGACCATTTCTTTGATCATCTGAATTGCATCAGGCGTCTCCTCATATGCCTCGTAATAGTATTGAATGGTTTCCTGGGCATGATCTTCACTTCCTTCACTGTACCGACACGCTGTCATTGCGTCCTAATAATCTTTCGGATCGATGAGACCGGGCCAACTGTACTTATTCCTCGTCTGAAAAAAGCCGAGCAACATTTCCAGTGCATGATCCAAATAGTCGACGAGAAGATATCTTGTTCGTATATAATTGCGCGTATCCAAGATTTCCCAAATAAGCTCCCCTTCCGTTTCGAACACATTCGCCGGCAACATGAAACTTGGTGGTTCTGATGTACTCGACAGCAATATACTGTCTGTACTGTGGTTACTTGCAGCCCCCAGCTCGTACAGGATTACTTTTAGCACAACATCCGTTTATATGTAAATCCGTTCTATGAAAAAGTTCTGTTAGGTCGGTGTCAGATCGATTTGACATCGGAAAATCTCTGTTCTTGAACTGTCGACGCTGGCATATCGTATCATCAAATGGTCCACAGAAATCGAAATGATTTATATCCGCAGACCACAACACATCCATTGTAAATTCACTTCACCGAAGTTTCATGACATTTGGGTAACATTTCACGACCAAAATACATCGTGAGAAATCTAACCTCACAGTTACACCTGTCATCGTTAACTGAACGAAACTCAGTGAAGAAAAAATCGTTACTGAACGAGCTCTAGAAGAGACTCTCACACTATTGTATGAATCTCTCGATAAAAAACGTGAATATGCGAACGCGGACCGTATTACCGTTTAGATATGCGATCTACTGCTGTGTAAACACATGATCACAATAATTTTCTTTCTATTTGTGGTTTGTATATGTAGTGATAGTGTGTTCGTACGGGAAGATGGAAAACTTGAAATATAACAAAGAGTTTTCTACGCTGTAAATTAATCCGTTGGCACAGTACTAATAACTGTTTCACTCGATGTTTAATAAATTTATCTCTTTGTTTGGAACGCTGTTTTCGTTAGCAATTTTCCAAGCAAAAAAATCGATTCCGAACAGAATGTTACAATGAAGACCCCATGTCACCCTACAAAATGAAAATTCAAACGCACACAAACGCAATCGAGCGGAAAATGTAGAAAATTCCGAAGACACATTGTCAGTGCGACGTGCACGTTCCTATCTGTTCAAATTTGGAACAATCTGACGTGAATATTTTTCATTTCTTTTGTTAATAAATCAATTTTAACGTGAAAAAAGCCGTCATGGAACGCGATCTTGATCCAAAATACACGGCTATGTGCAGTGAACAAACGATATATTCGAATAAAGAAGGATTTTTCGGCGAATTTTTTGATAGTCTGAAAAAGGCCAGTCCAAAGAAATGGATGAACAAAGTTTTCGGCGGTGCGAAGAGTGATCGTGAACGATTTGTTTCGGTATTGGAGGAGCCGAACGTAAGTGGAACGCTTTTCGGTATGTTAGAACATGTGACTGCTGTTTACAAACAAAAAGATGCAAAGGGATCGGCATTACGTCGTCATGAAGGAGAAAAACTGTTAGCATGCGGTGAGGTGAAGAAAGCTGTAATATTACTGAGCCAGGCGGTATTACGAGCACCGACTAAAGGTTCCTCTATTTATGACCATTAGAAGAATCATTTAACTTTTGAAATGATTTGTCAGGCGAAAATTTGACTGTCGATGGTGGACTTTCACTCGCATTTGCATTGTGGTCTCGATCGCAAGCGTTTATTGCACTGAACGATGGAAAGAGTGCACTCGCTGATCTTCAATGTTCGCTGAATAATGGACTTCCGGCAAAACATCATGGCGAATATTATGTACGTTTAGCGAGAGCAAATGCTTGTAAGTTATTTTTAATTAACCAATAGCGAATACGACAACTAGACACGTAGGCATTATCTGTGGGCAATATGATATAATATTCCCTGTTCCAAAGAAGACGAATATTTTCCGAAAAATCCAGAAAATTCTTTTAAATGTACGAACAATAGAGGAGACATGTTACAAAGCTTTGTCACCATCATAATAAACACGTCTCTACGCTTTTCATATTGTGCTAACAAAACATATAATATGAAAAGCTTCAAAATAAATCCTACGTCTGATCATTACTTAAAGTATTTGTATTCGACATGAAAAGTGAAATATTATCAATAGAAAGCGGAAGGTGTCGTTTGTCGTCACACACACACATACCATATGTGTTAACTCGAAATAATGTTCAGAGATATGTTCATGCAGCTTTAGTAAGATTAGGTTTGGCGAATGCCATGAAATAGGAATAGAAGGAGGCAGTGCCTATATTCGCGAGAATGTTTTCTCGATTTTTTTTTTTGAAATTTTCGCGATTTTTACATTTTTACGAAAACTTTTTCAAGAAAATCGTGAAAATTTAAGAAAATTCGAGAAAATATTTTCCCGAATATAGGCCCTGGAAGGAGGAGAATCATATAAATATATTCCATACTCGGCCAAATAAATAGTGCTAACGGATTTGCTATCTTAAAATGCAAACAAGAAAATTCTGCCAACTAAACGATTTCATTAATTAATATAAACTTGTATGAAAACCACTTGGTACTATTGCTGCACCCAGTTTCGAAGAATCTATTTATTTTTGCTCCAACAAAACATATTTGATATAATGAAATTGCTGAGATTTTCCTACATCGAAAGCAATATTTAAACAATCCGACTGGATGCTGCATACTGTAACAAAACGATCTGTACGAGAATTGTCGGTAATGACTGACTTTACCAAACACAATGTACATTACAGTGTTTACATTTCCATACAGCGATAACAACTATGAACGTTTCTAACATACCTTACATCTTCTGTCCAAATGGACTGTGGTCTGGTACAATAACGACTTGCAGTACATACAATCGTTGTGGCACTTGTAGATGTTCCTTGTTACATTACCTATACTCTCGGCGTTCTAAGACCGTTCACCGTACACGTTGTTGGTGTCCTGTGTGAATTGTACGATTCTAGTGCAGTTAGTGCACGATTCTGTTGTACACACTGTGATGTTGTCTCCATGTACAACGGCAATATTACATTAGATGCTTCGATAGTAATTCACTACATGAAGCTACAATTTTGCGATGAACACAAACTCACTCGTGTGTTTTTTGAGCAACAACTTGTGGTAACTGTCGTTTCGACAGCTGCACATTTTTCGAAAAACAGTTGCCGAAGGAAGTTGCTCCAAACACTCCAGCGAGTTTGCTTTACCACAAATTGCTTCCGAAGTTATAAATACGTAGCAGTAATCAAATCAGCTTTACTGCATGCCCCATGAAAGAATTTTACGTACAAATTTACGAAAAATGAACCGAACATATAATGAATCATTTTCGCAGAGGGCATATTGCTATGTAATGATCACCTTTCGCATGGGACATGCAGTAAATTTTTTTTTCATATTTCAGAACCGAAAACGAACGCTTTCAAAAAGTCTTGTAGCTTTTACGACCCCTTGCATGAACAATTTTTTAGTAAAATTGATTTTAGGCACTTTTAGGCGTACAAAACGGATTCTAGCTGGTTATGACACAGATGGGACCCATACGATACTATTTTACATGTGACCTTCTCGTCACTTGTATATAGAGCC
Source organism: Bradysia coprophila (assembly GCF_014529535.1). Classification (NCBI taxonomy): domain Eukaryota; kingdom Metazoa; phylum Arthropoda; class Insecta; order Diptera; family Sciaridae; genus Bradysia; species Bradysia coprophila. The sequence continues at coordinate 8,126,672 of NC_050735.1, forward strand.
TTCTGTCGTCTTCTGGTTCTTTAGTTAATAGTTAGACTCTGCTCGTTACTTATCCATTCTCTGTGGGCGAAATTCCTTAGGTTGTACTACAACTGTTGTAGATAGTATTGTGTGGTTGTAAGATTAAGAACATCGACGATTTGCAAATGATTTTTTCTTCGATTTTTTTTAGTAATTGGATCGAAGGCGAAAGCAGAAATTTGCCTAAATTTAGCCGACCGATTGTCAGAGAATCAACTGAATATTGAAAAGTTGAGAGAGGAAATTGGAATGATATCCTCTCACCCCGTTGATCCGATAGCAAAAGGTAATTAATTATTTTCCGATTTTAATGGTTTTACCAACACTGAAAATTGCAGTACCCGAGCTTTCATCGGGAGAAAATCCACAACTAGAAAGTGCATCTAATAACATTGATTTAACCAGCTCGGATGGGGTTGGTAATTATGTCAAGGCAAAAACGAATATTAAAACCGGTGATGTTCTGCTGGTTGAAAAACCAATCGTTTCATCTCTGTTGGATAAATTTTTCGGAACCCACTGTTTGCATTGTAAGCAAAGGTAAGGATGTTATCCCCTGCAAATTATTTATAGACCGTAATGAAATCGAAATGTTATTGATACGAACAAGATTGGTAGCTCCACAAGGATGTGACGACTGTTCAGGTGTTGCATTTTGTTCAGTCCAATGTAAAAAGATTGCTTGCTCAACGTATCATAAATATGAATGTAAATTTATGGACCTGTTAATCGGCAGTGGCATGTCCATTTTATGCTTTCTGGCATTAAGGCTTATCACGCAATCAACGACTCCCGAACTTGCTCTCCAAAATGGTCGCAAAATTATATCTGATTTGTGTACCCATTCGGATCGTCGATCAAATGACGATTATTTGCAGCGGTGTACAATGACTGCATTTCTTTTAAGAGTTTTACAAAAGGCTGAATATTTCGGAAGACGTACAACCGAGTCCGGTACAGTGTCGACACCTTTGAATGTGTCTTTCGATTCGATTAAACTTTTTTTTCTTCAGCCGAGCCAACCAATGCGGAATTGGACATAGCAGAAGTTATTTTAGGTTTACTGCAAGTTCTTCAGTTCAATGCTCATGAGATTTTTGAAACGAGACACGGAGAGACGCATAGGTGGGACAGCTTCCGAATTTCCATTACATTCAATACATAAACCGATTTCTTCTTAGATTTATGGGGGCTAAGCCAGTCTATATTGGAGTTGCTCTGTATAAGACCGGGGCATATTTCAATCATGACTGCTATCCTAGTGTAACGCGATATTTTGTCGGCTCAACCATTGTTTTATGCGCAACGCATCCATTAAAGCCCGGTGATATGGTAGGCGAAAATTATGGACCGATTTTCACGAAAAAGACGTTACTGGAGCGTTCCAGGTCATTGATGTCGAGGTATTGGTTCAAATGCGAATGCAAATGTTGCAAAGAGAATTGGCAGATTCTGGACAAATTGAACAACAAAGCCAGATTGAAGTGTGTTTGCGGAATGCAAAAGAATTTGTGGTCGCTGAATACAAATTTGGTTTCGTTAATTGTAGGTGTACGACACCGTTGTGTGATGGCGTACATAATTATCCGGAAGATCCGAGGAAAACGGTAAAATGTTTGAAATGCAAGAAAATGGTTTCGTTGCAAGAGCATGCTGCTCTTTTGTTAGAGTGTGAAGAACTGTACAGAAAAGGAGCCGAATTTATGGATGTAAGAAAAACGAATGGGCGTAAATGGTCTTGGAATTTATTTATCTTTTCTAACAAAAATCGATTTTTAGAAGGAAGATACCCAATCCGCTATCGATAAGTTCATCGAAGGAATTGATTTGTTCTACGCCATCGCAGTCGCACCACATAAAAATATGCACCTGGCCGAAGAATCGTTAAAGGCGTGTTATGGTGATCAAGGAACAGTTGTATCTTTGAAGCAGTAATTTGAATTGTAAACGCTTCTCACGCTCACGTGTAGTTTTAGTTGTCTGATGTTTCCATTATACAGACAAAATAGAAAGAAGCGAAACTAGTTGAACGGTCGATGTTTGTCTTTGCCCATCTACACAGGCTGAATTTTCAACAGAAAATGTGACGTCAGTCCAAGATACTTTAATTAAAGTATTTAGATGGGAGTGACGTATTCTGTGCCTGATCTCAAATAAAATTTTACTCAAAAAAAATCCTTAACAAATGGCTGATGATTCGACTTCCCTCTTAAATACTAGAGAAATCACGTCAAATGCTAAAGTCTAGGAACTATCGTTGGAGCATGTTACTTATGTCGAAAATGATCCGAATTCATCGAAAATCCTGACAGAAGTTAAGAAATACTGTAAAAATCACCTCGAATTACAAATTCGAGGCTCAGCTTCCGCATATTAAAAATACCCATAAAACATCAAAAATCCATCACTTCACTACATTTTTCATAGATTAACATAGGCTCGTTCGGTATTGGTTTTTTATGTAGGTGGAAGTACGTGGTTTCGGTGGTTTTTGAAATTAGATTTCTCTATGATGCTCACATTGCAACGTCAAATATATGACCAAGATCTTTAATTTGTGCTAGGGGAAGCAATCTGCGTAAGTTTCCAATTAAGAGTCATATCGCCAAATTTTCAGGCGATTTTTTTAACATTGGGAACAAGCGGTCTCCGATTTTAATGAGTTATAGCTCGTTGGATTCGTCTTTCAATTCTAGGAAACACGTATCTTTCTCTTTTTCTAAAAAAAATTGTTTTCTGTGAAAAGAGCTCAAAAGTAAAGACATGTCAGAGGGTACCGAAAACAGTTTTTCGGCAATAACTCAAGAAAAAAATATATTTTAAATTGTTGTAATATTGTACGAATGTCGGCCTTAGAAAGACCTACAGGTAGAGTATATGCACTGCTTGGTGCGAGTACATCCACGAGAGTTATGACTAAAAATATAGTGAATGTTCGGAGAGTCCGGATTATTTGCAGCTTCGTTTTTCGGAACTAAGTATGGGGTGTAGTAGCTGGCCTCACCCACAATCGTTGCACATATAAATGAACCCAGTACTTTTGTGCTGCAAGCCCACAGATATCTTGGAAAAAAAGTTGGTGCCAAAATTCAGATTTTTTCCTTCCTTCTGAGGGCTCTACAGCTAGAACAGCATCTGGAACGGTACTACGGCAGTCATTTATTATCGTCTACTATTCTTTTACCTTATCAATAGAAAAACGCTTCGATATGTCGCGAAAATGTCGCGAATGGACAATACATAAACAAAATTCCACAATCTACTACGAACCAACAACAATTTACTTCTCATGATGCACATCATGCACTCAAACATTTAAAACAATGAGACTATACCAAGCGTTATATAAGGACTGTAAAGCAATTTCCGGGAGTTGCAGTTGCAGCGAAGAGTTGTTGGAACAAACAAAGTAATAGATTTTGCATCAATTAGTGTTAATTTAGACCAAATTAAGTAGCAGATTCAATAATTAATTGGTTAAATGATTGCCAGCTGTGAAATGTTAAAATTCGCACACATTTAATGCATCTACCACTCTCCTCTTCATTGCTAAAATTATAATGGCGGTTGTCACGAAAAACAAAATTTAACATCGTAAGCTATTTACAACATTAAATCCTAGCAGATTAAATACCTAGGTACATTTGATAGGATTTTCATGCGAATCAAGAAATGTAATATTCTGCCACAGAATCACATCAAAGTATTTTTCAATTGTAATTTGCATTAAGCTTATTCACAATAATTAATAAACAAGACAAAAGAGAAACTTTTTCCATCTCATAAATCCCTAAAATGTGATACGAATTGCAGCATCATTTCGTTTCAGTTCACATCGAACAATGTGTGGTGAATGTAATACCGTGAATTCTAACGACAAAACTTTTCTTTTTGTGGTGGCACAGATATTTTGTTAATAAAAGAGTAACTAGATCTAACGCTGAAACTCCATCAAAAAGCTTTTATTAAAAACAAAGCCGCTAACAGCGAAACATAAAACTTACTCAGCCAACATAACGATCGTCAGAATAAAGCAGTAAAAAGCTTTATTCCTAAGAGCGTGTCTCTTCACATAAATCATTTCATCAGAAGCATTATACAGACTAAACCAGACATACATGGTGTGTAGCAGGCGAATTATATACAGTATATATTTGATGCGGTTATTTAACACATCAAATAAATAAAAAGCTTTACGATTCGTTACACAATTAAACTGTAATAAAATCCCCGTAATGAAATTACTTCATCACTTTCCGAAATGGCTTTTGACAACTCATTTAACGCAATGAAGAAAAACCAACACCAAATTAATTGCGAAATAAAAATGAGGAACATTACGACCGATATATTAATTCCGAAGTGAGCGAAGTAAAAACGCACAAATGGAATAAAACGAATGAAAAACCCTTTTTCGTGTTACATAATTCGACGAAGAAAAATTTATATATTCGTTAATGAACCTTTAACATTGCATAGACTGTGTTGAAGTATGTACCTATATACATTGATCCATACACTTCAACGTACAGAAATATCCGTGGAGTGTTTTATTAGGAACGAAAAACGTATTACTAGGCAAGTCAAGTAGATTTTGCTCATGTATCCCGTAAAACTTCTCTTTTACCGCACAACAGGTACTTAACGACACTTTTACTATAATTTTATCTTTCGTGTACTCCCTCATTCCGTTTATGTACGATGTTTGTTCAACGAATATTTTCCTTCGTTTTTGCCATAACATCGTGTCATGTTAGTAAGGCACCGTGACGCAAGTCTCAGAGTTTTAAGAGTAGAAATGGCGGGCAGTTGGAAAGTTTAAATTTTATGGTTTAAAATTATTCATAGGACTGTAGCAGCTAAAGTATTGGTTTCTTCGACAAAGTCTCAGAGTTTTGAGAGTCGAATGGTGTGTTTCGCGAAAAATGTCAAGCAAGTGGAGCAAGATATTATGTCAGACAAAAACCTCTGCCATTTGTGGCGCAATTTTTTTAATGTAAAGAATTGGTTGTAAAGTTAGATTTTTGCGTATCGGAGCTTTGTGCGTCACCCTTTCTGATATCAATACTTTTGTAAGTAAAGGACTTGCGTCACCCTTCCCCTTCTGAGAGGTTTTTGTCTGATTATTATACACAGTTTGTCATAGACGCATATGTCTTCTGGTGTGCTTAAAGCACTATGAGAAAAATGAGAAAGTTTGAAAGATAGAGGAAAATGTGCACGTCGGATTTCAAACACAAAACTAATAAGCTTGTCGAGTTTATGAAATAATCTGCAAAGTGGATGATATGTTACACCATATTCATCTGTTCTTTTCAATATTTTGTCGTATACTATGTAATATGACAGAGATTATAGAACAATGGAGCGTAACATTTTATGGGAGAGGTGAATGAATTTAAATTTATTTTCTTTGTAATATAAGTACACCAGGGCCTATTTTACGGAAACATGTTTCTCAAGTTTTTGAAAGTTTCCAAAATGTTTCTGAAAAGTTTCTTAAAGTTTCTCAAAGCTTCTTAAAGTTTCTTAAAGTTTCTAGAAAAGTTTCCTTAAGAAACTTTAAGAAACTTTAAAAAACTTTAAGAAACATTTTGGAAACTTTCAAAAACTTGAGAAACATGTTTTCGTAAAATAGGCCCTGAAGTACACTGTTTGGTAGATTTACCATCGAAGCAATTTGTATAATTTGACGATAAAATTTTTGATTGTGAATACGATTTTGTCGTCGAGCCATATGAACTTTTATTGGATTTTTTTCTTGTATACTATCTCATGCGAAAGTTAATTGAAATACCAAAGCATGAGTATCATAGAGTCAAGGGCGTTAGTACCTTTCCCTTTCGTTCGGTGTTTCATATCTACATACAATGTGTAGAACAGACAAAATTTTATTGAAATTGAATACCTGCCAAATGTCAACCAATATACAATAAAGAGTTCTTGGTAATACATTATTAGCAAAGGATACGAGAGTGATGTTTGTTTTATTTATGTCTTTCCATATCATTGTATCCAGTTGCTTTGACTCTGTGCTATCAACGTCCTTGTTTTAAATATCTTCAGATACAAGGAATTTCATTGATTTCTCTGGAATCAGTCAGATCTCGGATACAGCATCCTGAATTGTATACCTCATAACAACTAAACTTTTTCACATTTCCAGGTAAACTTTCATCGCATTTACCATTATGCCATTGAATAAGATATTGTGTTGATAAGGCGTGGAAATAATTGTGGGATAGATGTGTTCGTTACACTGTCTCCGGTTTGGGCTTTACAAAGTAACTTTTGACTTTTATGAAGCAAAATAAAAGGTTAAACAAATGCAGTAAAATGCAAATGCAATCTTTAGAGAATGAAGTAGTAGATTAGGATAACTATCCTATATGCTTGCCTGCCAGGTAACAATGCTTTGGACCTAGAACAAATGCGTTAGAAATTTCCAAATTTTTAAACAAATAATTTGAAATTTCACAAGCTGAGACGCACTTAGGTAAAATTCATGTGCATGCTGTTTTGGGAGAGAACGGTCAGACCAAAGCGTGTGCTTTATACATTTTAAATTATATTCCTATGTATTTTGGCTTGTGTGGGGGATGAGGGGGTCTAAAAATCGTCTTTTTTAGCGTGGGTACAGCTACTTTTGTTGCTTAAACGTTGAAGTATTTGGTTTGGTTTGTATATAAAACTCGCGCACATTCTGCTGTCTTAAGCCAAAATAACGCGTAGTATTGTATGTTTTGCAGAGCTTTTGAAAGCTTTGAGTGAGATTTTTTTGGATTCCATTGAAAAAGGGGAAGATTTCGGTATGGAATACGGGTTCATTTTGTCTGGAGATATTTTGTCTCAATGCCCTCTGAAACCAATACATTTTATGTGGATAATGTGGGTTTGAATCAGAATAACCAATCGAAACAGATAATTGTTTCAATCCGGTTTTTTCGACCATGAGGTAAAAATTGATTTACTAAATTTGTAGAGACAATATCAATAAATTAGTTAAACAGAATTTCCACAAACAGAGCTTTGAAGTTGGGAAAATTTTATTTTAATTAAGGAAGGTCTCTTTTTTACTATAACACATCTCAAACAGGCGAAAACATATTAGTAACCAGACTAGTGATAAAAAAAATCATTCTCTCACAAAAGACATCTCATTTCGTTAGTTTAAAAAATGAAAGAGTTCTTTGAAGTTCGGATTATCAGCAACACCTACTACTAGCACAATTTGTGTTGAAAGGTCGGCTGAACTTTTTTCTTCATCATTTTTAGATGATTGGACATTATTGTCTAATAAGCAGTATATTGTATGGACCCTTGTTCAAATAGTTTGTCACATGCCTTGTCGACATTTATGATTGATGGAAAGCAGAATGCAAAACAGAAAAAAAATTTGGAACGAGACTCTTGGTGTAGTCAATTAAATTAATGTGATGAGACTTTTTTATGTAAAAAACAGAAGAAATTTTTGTATATATCATCCCATCCAGCTATGACGGTCATCAAAATATTTTGGTTAAAAATGTTCGTTGATTGGAATCTTTCAGCTTTTGGTTTTACTATAATCAAATTACAATCACTCATCGAGTCTTTTGCTCTTTTTCGTGAAATAAACAATCATAAAACGGTGATTTTATGTCTGGACTAGACAATGTATTCGCCGTAAACACATATAAGTATGCCGTAGCATTTTGTGAATCAAAATAAAACGCAGAGGTTTTTTTTCGTTCGTTCGTTCTTCACTGATTGGGTGGGAGAACTTATAATCGTAAAGGTGCGCAAGCTCGGAATACACGCATTGAGAAAATGAGTTATTTGTTACATGTGAAATGGGGAAGCTTTCAATACAATTTTTTTTTTGTTAATATTCCCATTCAGTCTAATGCTATACGGCAACGAATCGTAAGCTAAAAATAATAAAATAGCATCTTCAGTCGTTAGCAGAAAGAGTTAAAACAACAGAAATTCTCAGTTCACCATTCAGTTACATGCTGGGTAACATTTGATCAACTTCAAATCTGTCTCCGTATAGTAAAGCAAAAAAAAGTTAAATTAAATTAAATTAATGAACAGTTCCGAATGATATATTGAAATTGTAATTAAATTGGATAGTAATCGCGTGCGATTTCTCGATTATGAGGATGTTTGATCGATTTTAATGTATGCCAAAAAGCTTTGACCGAATAACATAAAGTGTGTCGAATCGAAAATATAAAGTGGAAAAGTGTTTGCTATTTACTCGTTCTTTTTTTTGTATGTGCAAAATCGCTATCACTTCTCAGTAACTTTACGTTATATCTACAGACCGACTGGGTTTTCCACGTAATTTTGTTTTGTGGTGTAATCAAATCGGTGATTTAGTTCGTTTAAAAACAGAGCGGGCACCGAAAATGTGTATCAAATCGTTTTTCCTGTAATATGCATGTGTTGCATAGTGGTTCACTTGTTCATCATCCATATTGAAATTGGAGGTAAAAATAACATTTTACACAACAAATTTTACAGGATTTTATTTCCAAATTTACGAGGGTTGATTTCCTTTACAACACGTTATACGAGCGGAGAGAATTGCTATATTTATATACTTATATCGACACTGTGTATGCACGCTACCTGTAAAAGATTTAAGTGTGTGAGTGAGGTTTTCCTTTTTGATACATTTTGTTTGATACACAAAAAAATGAAGAAAATTTCACTTGAACAAGATTATAATTGCTTTCAAGAGAAGTTTGGGTATATACATGCATAAAGCATAAACCAGGAGATATACACAATACATAATGTACAATCGTTCCATTTACGATGCTGCTGATGTTCAAATTATAATAGGACGACGAATTAGTAAAATACAAAAACAAAAAATCAAATTAATTCCCCTTCGCTATTAATGTAAGACAATGTTCACTGTCTATGGCATAATTGATATATTTAATTTTCTTTCCCGCTCACATTTAACGATCACATATATTTCATTATTTTCCGTAATTAAATAAGACTGACAACATGGCGACAGGTTGAATAACACTTTATTAAGATGAGTCAACATATACCCATCAAAATAACAAAATAAAAAAATCATCAACAGATCCGTCGTACCCACCTTTCGTACACTCAACAGTATTAGAAGACGAAGCACCAGATGAAAATAAATAATAATAAAAAAAACACCGGAAAACTGTACCAAACTCTGATGGTAAATAATTGATTTGATTATCCTTTTTCCCGTCAATTAAAGTTAACCCTTTCTCAATATAATGAAATCTACTTTATCGGGTCTCGGTTTATCTAAGTCAACAATATTATATTTTCTATATATCCTTCGACACATACAATGTGTATTATATGGATTTTGCTGGAATGTGTTATTATATAGAGAGATTCCATCGAACCGAAATAAGAAACCACATTACCTTCTGAATTTAATTTGATTTTCTCCAATTTCACTCAGAAAGTTTCGTGTGTTTTATTACAAAAAATTAGCCATGACTATTGAGTATTGACCGGCTGAACTTGAAGTTTTTGTTTTATTAGTACTGTGGGCCATTTTTAGTCAATATACAATCAAAGGAAATTCATTTTGTTTATCAAGTGTCGAAATATCGCGACTTTGTCGATCATTTCCAACACACGTACGTTATAAACAAAACGTTATTCTTAACTTATGCTAAGAGGCTTTTTTAGCGAACGAGAGGTTTCCAGCACGAGCCGGAAGCGAGTTCTGGAATCGAGCTAAGAAAATACTATTCTAAATTTCAATATACTTTGGAATTTTTTTTTTTGATCAATGTGAAATTGGCGGTTGATTGATTATTTCGACAATGTGTACAGTGTACACACAGAAAACATTATTCTGCAAGCAACAAGTTATATTTTAAAATTCTTGTACAAAAGTATTCTGCCCACTGCTCCACTGGAAACTTGTTTTCCTTCAATTACAGTATAGAGAAAGGAGTTTTCGCCTTAATAAAATAACTTACGGTGCTGGCTGGGAGATTGTATTATAACTTTTTTGTGACTGCAAAATTCAAAATCTACAAACGAGTACTCAATAAACTGTTTTCCTATCCTTCGGTCGATAGTAGTTTATTCCATCACTAGCGAAAATAAGAAAACTGATGGAGGAGCAGATTACGCTTCTATGGGATAAATGGAGGAGAAAATGGATATGAGAGTGATTTTGTTACCTATTTTGATCCGAACTTTGACATCGTGAAATAAAGTCCTATTTACCTCCGTAGGGAAACGGTTCTAGTCATTTACATAACAAGGAAGAAAGAAAAGTTTAGTTCGAATACGGGCTTTAACGGATGGATGATTTTAAAGATATTAAAAATTTCTGTCTCGTCGCTTGATAACACAATATTACATAAGTAGAGAAAAAAAGTTTTCTTGTTAATTAGATCAGAGGCGAAGCCGAGATGAATTTATGAAAAGAACGATTTTCGACCCGAAGGCATGTATTTTACATGACTAGTTATAAAAAGATGAAAAATAGAGTTTTCGTGTGAATTTTTTTGATTCGAGGCGAAGCCGAGGTCAATAAACTCGAGACTTTTCATTTTTTATTCCGAGTTATGGAATTGATTTTACATGCTAAGGGCGTCGAAAGAAGTGCTTGAAACATGAAAAGTACGGTTTTCGACGCATGTAGCATGTAAAGATAGATACCTTCTTTTTGTTGTAGGAAAGAAGACAATCTTAAGCGTTAGTTCTTATCACTAAGGTCTCCAAATTTTTGCGCTTGCTAATTCAGTGTTAATGCTTCGCCATCAGTTGTTCTAATCGAAGTTTTTCGCGAGATTTTCGCATTGTTTTTCCGTTTTCCATTTCGTTGTTTCGTTGTCGTTTGTTGATGTTTTGCCAGTGATGTGCAATTTTCGCTGGATGGATGAATGGTGAAAATGAACAGATCAGACGGTTGGTCATAAACGTGAGTACGGCGCATGAAGATTTTTATTTTTTATTTTTTGCTTTTCGAGCTCAGGCTCAGTTCTTTTGTTTGCTTTGCTGCATTTTTTGGTGGTTTCTTAGCAGCTTTCCGATATTTCCCCAAATTTTCCATCAGCAGATGGCAATTTCTCAATGCAAACTATCCTACACTTGTTCATGGAACGTTTTGCTGCTGTCTTGTGTAAGAGGCTAGCGGAAGCAACTGAAGATGGTCAGTCCACTCTGACCAGTGACCGCCGTTAGTTCTCGAGGTCGAAACAGCTTTTCTTTCTTCTTTTTTGTCACTTTACGTGATGTGTGGGCAAGGGAAGAGCTATAGCTCTGTTTGTCGTTCCGAAGGATAGTTTCTTTGTGATTTAGTGAATGTGAAAAGAGTCCTGTTTTGGTTTGTGTGCAGATGTCCAGTTCTTGCAATTTGCGCCCCTGAGTTTTTCGTCTCAGGCTAAGCAACATTGGTATGTGCGAAGTTGTTTATATCGTCGTAAGATGAAAGGTGCCCTGGCACTGTCGTTGTCCACTCTTACCTTGTTAGGCGGCGCTTATTGCATGGATTGGGGTATTAGCGTTTTTTGGGGTTCCCATTGTGTTCCACTTTGCAAGAGGGAACGAGAAGTAGCTGTGTGAAACGAATGAGTGCAATAGCCGTGTGAAACGAATGCAATGTTACTGAAATCTCTGGTTGGTTTGTATCCTGATTTCAAACGTGATGATGAATGTCTGATCTGCCTGATGGTACGCGGAATTTCTTTAACGGGCCTACGCGACCTGTGGGCAAGAATCTCATCAAGCCCGATGTGGACAAAATCGTTCTGCTCGGACCTGGATGACGCAGTTTGATTTGGTTCGGACCAAAAAACGGAACGAGAGTGAATGATCGGAGTTAGGGAGGAAAGCAGATTGCGGAAAGCGAAAGCGAAAACGGAGAACGGAAATGTTTCTTTGTGTTGAGGATTGAGGTCAGTCTTTGCAAGCCGAGTGCTTGTGAGTCACTTCTTGCAAGAGTCATTTTCGACCAATGATTTTGTCGTTTGCTGTTGTGCTTCACTCGCTGTTGATCGCTTCAACAGTCATCATAATTTTGCTTATACTGTTACTTCACTCGCAATTGTAATTTCGTAGATTCAGTTACAGTTTATGACTTCAAAGACTGGATTTAGTCTCTTTTCTGATGTTTCCGTTGTAAAGCCGACTAAAGTTGATCTTTGCAGATCGAGTGCTATAGCGAGTCATTCCCTGCAAATTGAGTTTCAACGTTTGTGTTTTAAAGGCGACTGGTTGATCTTTACAGATTGAGTGCTGGCGAGTCATTCTCTGTAAATAGAGTTTCGTCATCCGGAATTTTGGGCCAATTAGTGTAGCTTGAGGCCGTACTTCACTCACTACGAGATTTTCTTCTACTGATTTTGTTCAGTAATGTTGCTACACAGAAGGCTAAGAAACATTTTCAGTCAAATTATTTCAGTCAAATTGACTTCAATCGAAGTTTTTCGCGAGATTTTCGCATTGTTTTTCCGTTTTCCATTTCGTTGTTTCGTTGTCGTTTGTTGATGTTTTGCCAGTGATGTGCAATTTTCGCTGGATGGATGAATGGTGAAAATGAACAGATCAGACGGTTGGTCATAAACGTGAGTACGGCGCATGAAGATTTTTATTTTTTATTTTTTGCTTTTCGAGCTCAGGCTCAGTTCTTTTGTTTGCTTTGCTGCATTTTTTGGTGGTTTCTTAGCAGCTTTCCGATATTTCCCCAAATTTTCCATCAGCAGATGGCAATTTCTCAATGCAAACTATCCTACACTTGTTCATGGAACGTTTTGCTGCTGTCTTGTGTAAGAGGCTAGCGGAAGCAACTGAAGATGGTCAGTCCACTCTGACCAGTGACCGCCGTTAGTTCTCGAGGTCGAAACAGCTTTTCTTTCTTCTTTTTTGTCACTTTACGTGATGTGTGGGCAAGGGAAGAGCTATAGCTCTGTTTGTCGTTCCGAAGGATAGTTTCTTTGTGATTTAGTGAATGTGAAAAGAGTCCTGTTTTGGTTTGTGTGCAGATGTCCAGTTCTTGCAATTTGCGCCCCTGAGTTTTTCGTCTCAGGCTAAGCAACATTGGTATGTGCGAAGTTGTTTATATCGTCGTAAGATGAAAGGTGCCCTGGCACTGTCGTTGTCCACTCTTACCTTGTTAGGCGGCGCTTATTGCATGGATTGGGGTATTAGCGTTTTTTGGGGTTCCCATTGTGTTCCACTTTGCAAGAGGGAACGAGAAGTAGCTGTGTGAAACGAATGAGTGCAATAGCCGTGTGAAACGAATGCAATATATCAAGTTAATTATACAAATCTTTCACTGAAAAAAAAACAGGTAAAAAAGCCAGAAGGCAGCTTTAACGTCAATACACTGCGTACCGTCTTCCATTTAATTTTTTGTAACAAAAAAGCTGCAACGCTAACAAATTTAATTAATTACAAACTTTGTTCCGCTCACAAATAAAAACTTTGTTTCATTTGACCATGCTTCCTATTCTGTCAACTGTTCATTTAGCGTTTTTGATTGAGGCAAGGTACAATTTTTATATTTCAGCGAATGGAAAATGCATAAATTTCCTGTGGACAAATTCAAACAACAACAAAAAATGTCAAAACGATAAAGTTTAATTCAACAAAAAGATCGTAGAGACTCACATAACTTCCTCTGCTAATGCAATTCCTATATTTAAAACGGAAAAAAAGTTATAATTAAATTACTGTGTTCTACATACACCATAATATTGGAATACAAAAGCTCTGTTCGTCCAGGTTGCTGAAAGCGTTTTTACATAAATCAGGGATCTTGATACCTACATGTATGATGTCATGTTTGCATTATACGACTGCAACTTTTTTATTGTGTAGAAAAAGTAAAAAAAAAAACTTTATCGCAACTCTCGAACCTGACAGAATGACGAAAAAAGGGATTCCTTTTTTTAACAAATTTGTCATGCATTTTGCACACAAACTGGATACTATTCATCAGACATAAAAGGCAAAATCTTTATGACGGATAATATGTGAAACATTTTCATATTTCGGACGGTTTTAACATCATTTGCCAACATCTTCGTCTTCTTTTTTTTTCTTCTTTGGTCAATCACAACGTTCAGATGTTGTATACATACCTACATTACAACATTACACATGTGACAAACATGAGTTTTGTATCATTCCTAATAAATATTGATGGAAGAAAAATGATAATCGAGAATATGGACGAAATTGAAAATCGATAAAATATTTCGGTGAAAACATTGGTGTGTGTATGTAGTGTTTCTCTAGTTTCTTCCTCCACGGTTTGACGGTAACATCAACATACGAAAACTATATATCGCCGTGTCGTAAGAAAAAGGTGAATACCTAAATTTTTAGTAAAGAAGCAGTAGTGGGCTTTGTTGCTATGCGCCGCCAACAGACGAACAGAGAACAGTTGGAAACATATCATGTTCTGTATTCTAGAAATCGAAATTCTTTGTTCTTCTTAAAAGAAAAAGAAAAGTAAAAAAAGGGATGGAAAAAACCCGAAAGCACAATTAATTTAACTTGACTTCTGTAGGTGGAAGGGTCGAAAAGTTCACACCTTTTATTGTGAACCAAACCTATATTTGAGATGACAAGTTTCTATTGTTTCTGTGGTAAACTTTCATTGCCAATTAAATTGCAATTTCCGTTATAAAATTTTCTCTTTTACAATGCATTACAAGTTGTAATTTACAACCTAGAGCGTATCAAATTTTAAGACTTGAGCAACTCCCTGAGGACCTAGATGCATTTAAATGATCTATATAAAAATCTTCAAAAAAAGATGTCACAGGTGGATCGGTAGCCCAGGCATAATCTTAATCATTTGTGTGTCAGGAAATATAAGTGAAAACCCGAAAGGTTAAATTTTCGATGTTAGACTATCTTGGCAGTGAAGCGACGGCTCCTCGTGGACCATCGGAACCATCACCAGTTTTGTACCGTTTTAAAAGCTCTACATTCTACTAGAACATCGTTTTCAAAATTCCCTTAAACTTTCCAGAAACACAAAGTCGTATGTGGGGACCTCTTCCCAGGGTGTCGGGGAATCTCGCACACGCGAACCATAGTATGCGTCCTTTTACGACATATAACGAAAAGTCATGATTGTGCGAGATTCACTACTTAGAGGTGAGTCTCGCACACCATGAATTGTGTGGTGTGCGAGACTACCCTACCCCCTTCCCAGTTTTCGATGATCTCCACATTTACATCATACAAACAGAACTTTCTTTGTTGATCGCATCGAAATTTCATAATCAAATCGACTTATTTGTGCACCAAAAATACCTTTCAGTCGAATATGTCCGGAAATGATTTTCAAAGAAAATTTCCGTTTGAAGACGGCAAACATCACCGCAAAGTCATATATGCCAGTGAAACTAACTTCTCGACTGTCATACAATGTAATAAAGTTTTAATTTATCTAAACGTCTGAGAAACTAACATGTTGCACGGAATTTTGCATCATCGCAACTTTTATTAAGAAAAGTTTTGATCAAAGAGAAGAATGGAAAATTGAAAGTTCTGGAAGCATGGCTTATTTATATGTAATCTGACGACGAAGGAAAGCAATCACTCCAAACTAAGCCACAACTAAGTGAGTTCAAAGTTCAAAAATCTAAAATCTCGTATTGCATTAAATCAGTGAGTAGAATCACGTATACCCATTCTATTCCTAACACTTATTTCTATCAGACCGACAACACACTATCTACAATCGAATTAAAACCAAATAAGCGAAATTACAACGACGAAATTAACTGCTGAAATAAAGCACGTACCGTAATTCATGGAATTATCGGTCCAACCGTAACTGAAGAATTGTGACTATAATATATCCAGCAAGCATATTCTATACGCTGGTTCGAAATGTTTTCACAAATTCATGTTGACTGTTCAGGTTGCAAACTTCGTATAGAAAAGAAAATGAGAGAAGACACAAGACGCTTCATTTGAAGTTGATTGTCTGATAAATTTTAGATTAAAGCTCTGAACTACAACCTGTAATTTGGTTCATATATCAAATTTTACCTGTTGCTTTTCACATCCAATCCCTTTGATTTTGAAAGCCTTTGTAATTTGTGATGGATAACAAACTGTGAAGGAAGCTGTGTTTTAGAAAGATACTTTTCTTAATACACTCACCTAGCAGTCAGTGTTAGCATCATCCATGACATATTTTGTACTGTGCTGAATAGGGATGGATAGATTTTAGCAACTTGAAAATCCACACCCGGTTTGCCGAGACTAATTTTATAAAAAATTTCGATTCCGATTACTTTTTGTGCTGAGTTACCTGAAACCTGTTTTGACCTGAACCTGATGCAGTTAATTTCGACCTAACCTGAATTAACCTGAAACCTGAAGATAATTATCAGGTCTGACCAGTCAAGTACCTGAAAAATTGTATGAAAATTTCAGGTATATCTGACAGAGGGTATGATACTACCTGACCGGACTTGAGTTTCCAGGCGGAATCAAAGGCGGTCGACCAATTCCGAGTCGAAGCTGGAACATAAAAAATAGTTCTTCTCACCTCCCACTTCAATTGTTAAAGGCGAGACTGTTTTGTGGTGCTTACTACAAGCTCTTCAAAGAATTTAATGTCTTTTGACAATAGCTATATCGCTTAATGTGCTTCTATGAACTTTATCCATGCATACACTTAGTATTCTTGTCTACTTGAAGCCAGATTCTATCAATTCTTTTCAGCAACCTTAAAAATAACATTCCAAATATCAGATTGAAGTTAACAAAGGGATCAAATCCCATAAAAATGTATTCTTAAAATGCATTAAGCTCTTTCTTAAGCGAACAGTGAAAAATTGACTTCGATACCTAAGCATATACCTCTTTCATTACCTTTTTATTTCTGTTTAAATCCCACACAATGTTTTCGATATTCCCGTCGAATTTATTGATTCATGACTTTTAAAATTGTAAATATTTATTGAGTGATTGATGAAGTGAGTATACAACACCCGTTTACTTGTCTAAGTGAATCGGCTGAATGTAACCGAAACGCTTGAAAATCATGGCACCTAGCTCGGCTTCATTTAATTTACATCAAAAGGTTGAATTTCGATTTTTTCCCACAATTTAATGTAAAAACCGACACAATACCCCATTTTGTGGATTATTTGCGGATTATTTCTGGATTACATAATTCCGGTGAACTGATGACGAACTAAATTTTAAAGCTTCAGCATTTTGCACCGGGTTGCGGTGGCATTTTTAACGAAAATTCCAGAGTTGAAAAATCTATCTCCTCTGTGTGACAATAAAATACCGTGTAAGACGAAACATGCTGTGACACAGTTTTGGATAGCATAATACCACTCTGTGAAAGCAATATCATTTCCATCAATTTCGAACAATCTGAAACTTTTCACTTTAAATGTATTCATCTCGTTGTCGACACGTAAATTCATTAAACTTTAAAGGAAATAACTATAACTGTGTCGGTAAATCCCCTTTATGTGATACAACACTGAAGAGAAATTACATTCCTTCTTGCCAATGCACATACCAAGTACATTACACTGTTTAGCTACACTCTTCAACTACAGCTTTCTTCAAGTGCTTTCATATAATGTTTGTGTATCATTTTCATATAAACATCAAACAGCAGTGAACGAGAGCGCACTTGTCAATTTTATGGAAAACTCATACGACTACTTATGAACTATGAAAATGTAGGTAAAATGGATAATATCTAATTATTGGCAATTAGTATGATTACAACATAATCTCTCATTAAAATGATACCAATTAGTGTTGATGATGATTTAATCAGATTGATTTTAGATTGTTTTCATTAGTTGTGCGGGGTTTTTTGAAAGTGTGAATGGTCCGAGATCCGCCCGAATCTCTCTTTTTTTAATCCGTCCCGAAATGGCCCGACCGACCCGATTCTTGCCCGGCCCGATAAAAACTAGCCGAAACTAGCTGAAGTCGAAGTCTATGCAAAAACACGCGGAAAAATCAAATATTTGGGTTAATAACTTGTTTGATTAATCCAGTTCAAACGGGCCTGATCCAGTTTAAGCAGGCCCAACATGGAAATCTGTCTGGCCTAAAAATTGTAAATGAGACAATTTTTGCGACGAGATATAACTTTTTAGAAATTCCTTCACTTTATTTTGTAGCCAGGGTGCTTATTTGACGTTATCTGTAATTTACATGCGGGACTTAGTGCAAAATTTAAATAAAAGAATTTTTTTGTTAAAAATTTTAGCTAAGTCTCTTATGGGCAGATTTTGTCAATAACGGTCTGTTGCGTTACAATTTTTAAGACTGAAAACTCTAGTTTCAAGAAAAAATCGTAGTTTTAGGCATTAGACTGATCCTTCCTCTATTGCCTCAAAGTGTTAAAAATTTAATCTGAGGTAACTGGTCATACAAAATTATTGTAATTGGCGGAGGTCTGCGTTTTCAAACCCATGTTCTACGGCGATGTCCGCTATCAACATTTTTTCTCCGCCAATAACGGATTTGTTCCATAGTTTTTCACGCTCTATCGTCTCCAGCAAGTTTTATTCGTTTACCATTGAAACTCAGGCGTCCGCTGATAGACGATTTTACAGATTCTGAAAATTTACCATCAGCGAACCGCCGAGTTATGTGGGGGGACAATAAAAACTTTCGGGGATGGAAAGAGCTGGAAAAACTGTAGAACAAATCCGTTATTGGCGGAGAAAAATTTTTGATAGCGGAGAATTGCCGAGGCTCTAAAGTTCCAATTCAAAAAAATATACCCTTATGCAAATTAAGGCAGTTATGTGTACTTCCGGTCAAGGCCTATTACGGGTAAATTTATTTTCCGAATTCACTGAAATCTACCAAAATTTACCAAAACCTACTGAAGTTTGCCGAAAATTTACCGAAATTATGTTTCGATTATTTTAGTAAATTCGATAAATTTGTAGATTTTGGTAAATTTCAGTAAATTTGGTGAATAAATTTACCAATAATAGGGACTGGTTCTGGTAATTTTACCGTTTTTCTGTTAAGGGTATATTTTTTTGAATTGGTACCTGTCTCCGCTATCAAAATTTTTTCTCCGCCAATAACGGATTTGTTCCACAGTTTTTCCGGCTCTTTCCATCCCCGAAAGTTTTGGTTGTCCTCTTACATAACTCGGCTGATGGTAAATTTTCAAAATCTGTAAAATTGTCTATCAGTGGACGCCTGAGTTTTTATGGTGAACGAATAAAAGTTGCTGGAGACGATAGAGAGTGAAACACTATGGAACAAATCCGTTATTGGCGGAGAGAAGATTTTGATAGCGGAGATCAATAGTTTTGTATGACCAGTTACCTCAGATCAAATTTTTAACACTTTGAGGCAATATAGGAAGAATTAGTCTAGTGCCTAAAACTACGATTTTTTTCTTGAAACTAGAGTTTTGAGTCTTAAAAATTGTAACTTAACAGACCGTTATTGGCAGAATCTGCCCTCGAAAAACTTGAAAATAAACTAGAAAAATGAGAAACCTTTTATTAAAATTTTTAATCTCTGGTGAATTGTTGCTCTCGCAACACCTTCTAAATGAAATTTCTCTTTCTCTTTTTGATTTAAAAGGACTACATTTAAGTTCCTACATCATTTTGCTAATTTTTCTGTTTTTGTGAATATGATGTCGACTATCCTATTACAACGTACTCGTCCAGCATACTTCACATAATTATTAAAGGAAGCAATACAACTGTTCATCGTATTTGCGCAATAAAACCGTTCAGCATCTTTGCAAAGATAGGACAGAAAAGGACAACAAAAATGTAAACAGAAACTTTTTGTAAACAATTTTACTTAAAAGCGAAAAGTTTGCAGAGTTTAAAGAGATTTGATGTACAGATGCGAAAAAGTGCAAAACAATGTAATCGACCAGTCTATCTATATCCTTTTATCGTTAAAATTATCCTTAAAATCTAAAGACTTTGTGCGAATTTCACTTGGAATTTAAATCAACCGAAAGTGCTTATTCCAAGAAAAGTCGACCGCTGACTTATTTCGATTAATTAATTCTGATTTCCATTAATTTATTTAATATATTGCCAGATGGGTCACCGATACAATCGAGGTTACACACTGCTGAAAGGACATTCAATCAGTCTAATCCACATATATATTTTGTTTCGTATAATTCATTGCGCACAGAATTAATTTATCATTTGATGGAACGTTGTTTGATTGAATATTGATTTTGCTGCGTAAATTATTACACCGCAAAATATGTATCAACATTTGGATGTTCATGAGTTCCGTCGAGGAAATTGAATATCATTGATGCAGTTAAATGAATTTTGGTTTACTTGCCCGATCGGGAGAGATGCTATAACGTTATCGATAGGCTTTATTTATTGCGAAAATTTTGCAATTTTCATCGATGATATGGATTTCTACTTGACATGAAGAAATGGTAGAAATTGGTACATATAGGCTTTTATCGACACATCATCTGCGTAGTTTTCAAATATCGGATATCAATTTCCGAAAATGTATGAAAATTTCACAGGCATAATCTAAAATTGATGTGGTAGGTAAACCTTTGGCTATAAAGTTCGTAAAGGTGTAGGTCGCGTAATTTTGTTGAAAATAGTGTTTTCAATCAATTGAAATCCTCTTGCAGGTATAAGGAAGTGCTGTTCGCAAAATTAAGCTCAATTGTAATAGATTTGCGTATAATTATATCACATTTCTAGTACATTTCATCATAAAGTTACTAATGCCAGCGCTCTATTTTTTTGAGAAATCACAGCTATGTCATTTCATGGATATTTTACTCCAGAAATTTGTTGTTCATTTGATTTTTTCACTCTAACAAAAAATTGGCAATTTTTGGCCTTGGAAACAGCGCTCCATCGAGTATTTTTAGCTCGTTATCTAAAAACTTATCTGCAATGCACTGACAAAAAAGTTTCGAAAAACTCACCTGTTGCAGGTAACTTTGTCTCCAGGTAATCTACATTATCTGCCGCAGCTATATTTTTTGTATGGGGCGCTACAGCTGTGGCAGCTATTGATTACCTGGAGACAAAGTTACCTGCAACAGCTGAGTTTTTCGAAACTTTTTTGGTATTTTATAGCTGGGCTCCTGAGTTATTAACGACAGTTAGCAGAAATGCCTTCTGTTCCCAAATTCCCTTGATATCAGTCAACAATATGTGCAAACTACCCGAAAATCAAAAATCAGTTTTTTTTTGCTGTTTCGGATTCCTTGGTAAATTCTAAGTACAGCAGGCCTTTTAAAATAAAAACAAAATGAAAATCCGACCCACTCTAATGAGAGCAGTATTGTTTGAATGAGTGGACCATCAAAAAACAACTGAAGCCAATTCATGTCTAAATTTTACTGACGTTAACTGTAGATTACGTTCGGATGGTACTATTCGAGCGTTATGATACATTAGAAATAATAGAATTACCGTTATATTTAACCAGAATTGGTAAATATTGGTCGGGATTGAGTGAAATAACGGTAAAGTACGCCAAAGTATTTGCAAAACGAAAAATCCCATGGGTAGATCCAGAAATTTCGTTGCAGGAACAAATTTTCTCGTCTACGTATAAATTTGGACAATTTTTATTCTAACTAGTGTGGCGTTTGCAGACTGAGCCGAAATCGAGGGATGCAACAATTTAAGTCAAAATAACATTTTTCGAGTCATTAGTTACTATATTTTACTCGTAAAGACCGCAAATGACTTTGAACGCTACTGTCATTGACAAATTTCCGAGGAGTGCGGCGAGTAATTTTTTTAACAAAATTCTTAGCAACTGAAATCAAACTCAACTGAAGAATTCGTCGACTATGCTATTGTGTACACAGAGTTGTAGTACACTAAATTTTGCAATAGCTCTGCAATCTGAATATTGAGTGAATATATTAAATGAAAACGAAACCGTAAAAATGGAATTAATAGAAAAAGTTTGAGCAGAGCACAAAACCTTTTTTTAAAAAAAAATACAGAAAGAAAAAGGTATATAATAAAAACCTCATACATGAGACGAGGTGTTCCATAAATTCTATATTAGTACCGCATAGGTACGTACATACAAAACCAAACAAATGTCGTTCAACGTTCTGCTACTATAATTGTAGGGTAGACACAATGCCTTGTCATTATTAATACGTTATGAAACTCGCATGAAATAACACGAGTTATTCTATTTATTGTCCTGATTCGCTAAAATAAACTGCTATACATAACGATAAATGAAAATTATAGAATAGCCACGTCGATCAGAATGGTATGGTATATGTCGTCCACATACCGGTTTGTTTGTAATTTTCCCAATAAAAAACGATTTAGTATTAATGGGTTACGGTCGTCGGTATTATCTTTATTTGATTACAAGATGTCGTGAAGAGGAGTAGTGTAAGGGAACTTTTTATGTTTTTTATGAATTTAGCTGATGAGAACGTGGGCAACAACAGTTTTTTGCGTTTCTTATTCACCTCCTTTTCTATGCTTTTAATACGACGAACTTTTAAAATCAAAAAAGTGAAGAGAAGCGACTATATTTGAGAAAAACTTTCAGAAATCTTCGAGAAACTTGGGATTTTTTTTTTAGAAATTTGGGAAATTTTTCAGAAATTTAAGAAATAATTGATGATTTTAGGACATTTTGAAGTAATTTAGGAAATTTTTGTAAAATTTTCGACGTTTCGTAAATTTTTGAAAATTAAGAAAAAAAAAATTCTTGTTGAGAAAGGTACACTCAATAAATGTCACTGTAGTGCAGAATTTGCAACAGCTGGTCTTTTTTCAGCTGGTGTTCGACCTATTGTTTATGTGGTAGTGTATTGGTCGGTGAAATTTACCTAGTGTAATGAAATTTCGAGAAACCGATCTCTCAAAATGGTCCTGAATGTTTAGCGACGAGTGCTGTCTTCAACCGATTTGCGGCAACCTGAAAAATAAACATTATAATTACCCATAAAAAGCACCCACCATCAAATATATACTGGGCTACTTAAATGGCGAATTAAAATTTAAAATGTTTCCAATTAGAAATTTTTGAATAATAAATCGAAAATGATTTGAAACCGAAAAGACTATACAGAAAGTCTATACTGCCGTGTATATATTACAACATTTTTTTTAAAGGTATTCTACAAGTTTAATGTCCGTCCAGTATAATTTTATTCAAAATTGCACAAGCTGTCACACAGAGCTTAACACACACAAAAAAAAGAACATTTCCGAAATTTGTTGTTAAGTCTGAATTGTATTTTTCTTTGTGCGAAAACTTTGAGCAATTCGTTGTTGACGGGTTCTTTTCAGCAAATAATATTGACAAGACAAAGTTTTCCCTTAAGCCAAATATTGTCATCTGAACAAAATCAATATAAAGGGAAAAAAAACGAAGAAGAAATTAAATACAAAAAACAATCAATCTTCGATAAGTATACATTTCCATCAATTTACGTATACCTACTTTACCCCACCCACAACGACATATATATTTTCCGTTTTTAGGTACTTTTTCATTTCGTTTTTCTTTCTTTTTTTTATGATAATTATTTCAATTTAAAATGGAAATGAGTTATTTTCATCGTCGATAATGTTTGTTGAGTTATGGAAAAAGGATTGAACGATATAGAATTGGGATAAAGCCCTTTTCACACTCTCTGAGCCTAGTCTTAGAGGGCAGGTTAAGCTTTTTCAGCGGAATTACGTCACCAAAAACATCATAGCGAAAAGATACCAACCACTAATCAGACCAATCAGCGAAAACAAATTTGTGAAAAACAGTTCGTGGGATCCGATGTTGGGGTTCACGGAGCAAGACCTATTTTTAGGTAAATTCTGACAAATTTTGGAAATCATTTTCCTAAAAAACGGCTTCGTCACGGACTGAGCTTAGGTCAGGGTTCTGAGTGGAACAATGACAGGAAGTATATTGTATCTCGAGTGCCTCTATCTCGAGTAAATTTCAACCGAACGTCAAGAATTTTTCTTGAAAGCTGATGAGGAGCTGTTTTCATTTCGCTAACATAATTAACTACAGCCCCCATATAAGACTTCAGTATATTTAGAGAGTTGCTGTCAAGAGGAAAGCAATTGGTTACGTGTTGGGTGTGTTTCAAGCTTAGATACAACCAATACAGATAGACATTTAAGAACCACATGAAGTGTCAACGGTGTTTTTACCAATGGGAAGCAAGATAATTCATCTGACCAAAGTCAGTGTTAGAAATCTCCTCCAACTCCGCAATTAAATGTTAAAACTAACCTCTCTCTCGTGGTGCGAATTGTTCCACTCAAACTTTGTGTCACGTGGACAGTTGACCCCATACACTCGGCGCCGCTGTCAGAAACTGAATGCTAAAGATGTTGATATTTACGGAAAATATTTTTGTTCACTTGTTCACAAAGTGCTGTGAAACATCCCATATAGTCAATTACAGCCGTACACCCTTCGAGCGGGCCCCTTTTTATGTTTTACCAATTTTTTCTGTTTGTTTAAATTGTACTGACTCAGTCTATCGTGTATCGACTCGACATATTCAAATTTTTAAATGAAAAAGTACAATTTACTTAAGTAATGAGTTGTTGGTTTTATTTCATGGTTAATGGTTAATAACCAAATGTGTGTGTGTGTGTGTGTAGTGTTCAAACAGTTCTTGATATTATTATTTTTCTGTGTCTAATCTCTTAATCTCTAAAGTCTATAGACATTAAACTGAAACTGTAAACAATTTCGACCGGTTAAATGTTGGAACAAGATTTTACGAGCAACATTTAAATACAAATTAAATTGTTTAGATAATATTTGACTGAAGATATACAATGGAAATTGGCGAATGGAAAAACCATAAGCACCTGATATTTTAAATTAGCTTTCGATTTATTCGATTTTAATTGAACACTCGCGGCTGTAGTTATTTTATAGTGCGATAATAGTGTTTCCACAGTGCATACGTTTTAACTGGTTCTGGAATTCGATCACTACACAAAGTAGCGGTATTACGGCATGATTTTCCTATATTCTCTTTTCTTTTTTTTATTCCACTGACGCTTCGCTATTTCAAGCCAGATGTCATTACAATCGGTTATCGGTGTCTGTACAATGTCATGAGCAAAATGATTCAATTTTTACTCGACAGACATTAGTCAAGTATAATGTAGCATATAGCGCATGGTCTCGGGACTTCGGACCAATAATTAGTGTTTCAATCTACCCAGTATCTGATGCGCGATAAGAGTTTGGAAAAGGGATACGACGCAAACGGTTTTCTAAACTCTTATGGCGTAGCCAATATTGGAAGAGTAATTACTGTTCTGGAGTGCTAAGAACATGCGAAATAAGCTGACATTATGATTTGACTGGAATCCATCGAGTTGACATTATACCGACGGCGGGTTATTGCAACGACATCTTGCTTGAAATAGCGAAGTGACGATTGAATGGAAACGAAAATAGTTTAGAATGTAGAAAACTAATCCAAAAACCGCTCCAAAAATTAAATTGCAATATTATCGCTGGATCATTCACTTACGTTGGATATGTGCAATAGTCAAGACAGTACTCTAATTCTTCAATACGCAGTGGTTTCGAAAAGTTTATTCATCATTTCTATACTTTATGTTTGATTGACAACGACAAGGTTGTATATATACGTGATGCTAATATGTTAAGTTTCAGTAATGAATTTAAATCTGCCAACAATAATTTATGCTAAGCGTATTTTGTCAGTCTTCCAATTTTCCTATGTCATAATAATTATCGTACCCTTGAAAATTGGAAATGGGGTCGCGGAAACGATAAGAGTATAAATATATTCTGTCATCGATGACGACGGCAACCCAAATTAATTGCCCACAAATCGACTGTTCGAAATTCGACAAATTATCCCAATGAACAGTATGCAAATTCAATGAAAACAATATAAAAACTTTATTAGCGATCCCGGTAAAATGGATCGGAAAAATCCAATGAGCCAAAGTGATGACACCATTCAAATCGTTGCGAAGTTATCTCCTGTTATTAAATAGTTCGTTCGTTCGTTCGATTCACTGTTGTGCTATAAAAACGGAGGGTTTGGTTTGCTATACGTGCGGGAAGGTGAATTTATTCTATTTTCATATTTCTGTAGGTTTTTGCAGGTTGTTTTTGCAACGAATGAAATTCTACAGATTCATCGAATTTTCCTTTCATGATAACATTTTGGCATATAGGTACAATAGAACAGGATTTTTATTCAAACGTAGCATACATTTAAGAGCAATGGACTCACTATATCGACCACAAACGTTCTAGCTTTGATAGGATGTCTGGCCAAGTTTGAGAAAAATAATAAGTGTTTGCAAATTTCGGTAAACTGCTTACTATTATAAGAATTGGACAAACAGCCACTGCCACAAACAAATCTATTTTGAGCTATAAATACAGCTAAATATTTAACATCCATTTCTTTTGTGTTTAAGGGTATATTTTTTTGAATTGGTTCTTTAGAGCCTCGGCAATTCTCCGCTATCAAAATTTTTTCTCCACCAATAACGGATTTGTTCCACAGTTTTTCCGGCTCTTTCCATCCCCGAAAGTTTTGGTTGTCCTCTTACATAACTCGGCGGTTCGCTGATGGTAAATTTTCAAAATCTGTAAAATCGTCTATCAGCGGACGCCTGAGTTTTTATGGTGAACGAATAAAATGTGCTGGAGATGATAGAGCGTGAAACACTATGGAACAAATCCGTTATTGGCGGAGAAAAAATTTTGATTGCGGAGATCGCCGTAGAATATGGGTTTGAAAATGCAGACCTCCGCCAATTGCAATAGTTTTGTATGACCAGTTACCTCAGATCAAATTTTTAACACTTTGAGACAATAGAGAAAGGATCAGTCTAATGCCTGAAACTACGATTTTTTCTTGAAACTAGATTTTTCAGTCTTAAAAATTGTAACGCAACAGACCGTTATAGGCAGAATCTGCCCGTAAAATCTTTTATCACATGCGCGCTGTTCGGATGTCAAAATTACTTAACTAGAAGCAAATTCAAAAATTACACTTCAGGTCTATGTTGGTGTCTCGTTTTCGCTTATGTGATAACGCATTCCCTTGAAATGGGCGAAATCCTGACATTTCGCTAAATCCCAAATGTCAGCCCTTCCAAGTGAATGTCACGAAGAAGTCGAGGCTTGCCGAGACTGATAGTGACAAGTGTGTACTCTATTTTATCACATAAGCGAAAACGAGACAATAACACAGACCTGAAGTGTAATTTTTGAATTTGCTTCTAGTTAAGTAATTTTGACATCCGAACAGCGCGCGTATGTGATAAAATAGATTACACACTTGTCACTATCAGCCTCGGCAAGCCTCGACTTCTTCGTGACAAGAGTGTAATATATATTACTCAAAAATGCGAGGTAAAGTTAACTTTACTTCCAGTGAAGCAAATTTTACATTAAGATTTTAAGTAATGGAACAAATGTTGAAAATGGGTGTTTCTTGTATGTTTACCGATCTCGCCTACGCCTCGATCGGTAAATTTCACACAAAAAGCGCTATTTTCACCATATGTCGTAGGCAACCCCGGAAAATGAATAATTCATCGCAATGATCGTTAAAACTTAATTCCCATCCCAGTGACTACATGCCTTGTGTACTACACGAACGACGAATTCTATTCAAAATTTGCATGTTTTGAATACCTACAGACAGTTACAGTTACAGGTAGCATTACAGTTCTCTGATTCTATGGTTATACTCAGTATAGAACGTTATTTGGAACCGTCACAAAAATCAACTGAAAACAGTTCGTCCGCAGTGAAAACATTGTAATCTTCCACTTCAAAAATATTTGCTAAAAACAGAGCCAGAATCAAGTTTTACCATTCAAAAATATGTAAGTCCGTCCGTGCAAAATGAATGTTAGGTTTTACCATACTGTCGGTAAAAGTAAATTCTAACAAAAAATTATCAATCAGTTTCACCCCACTCCACAATTGTAATTATGCTGTTTTTGCAACAGTCTCTGCACTAATTAACTCTTTTGAAAAAAAAAAGTTTCGACTGTGTTAATTAGTAACTATTTTGATTCAACAAGGTTTTGATTACATTTTCCGAAACATAAACCCTGACTACAGTTAAAGTCAACCAAATTAATATCGAACCTGTTTTCGCAGCCGGTTCACTCATGCACATGCACAGATGCCAATGTGTTCGCATATTTTTCGATACATTACATTTTGGTTGACTTTACCTGTAAATATCGATATATTCGCCGAAAATTTTCAGTTTTCATTTCAATACTCATGAATGTTTCAATGCAAATTTCATTCATTCATTTAAAAAAACTCGAAACAAGTGCTCAGTATATATAACTATACTGTTTGTTCCATATGAAATGGAAAATTGATTGGAATATTTTCTGTTTATATTATTCGGTTTTCATTAAATGAAAAAGTTTGTCGGGAAATTCAATTTGTTTTATTTTGTTTAGTCAATGCGAGAAAAAAAAATGTTTAATTTATTACACTAATTGTGAATTGTGGGCTACTGGTTGGAAGAGAGAGAGTTGAAGTGATGAGCGGTTACACTTTCGAAATGTGAGACTATTTTTAGAGATTCTATATTTAACGGAATGGTTTATAAATTAGAGTAATCTGGAGATATTGAAGCGTTAAATTGAAACACTTAATTTTATGCGAGATAAAATGCGGAGAATTCGATATATGTAAATACTAGCGTTTCCCATTTACCATCAACGGTACGGTGCGAATTATCACTTGCGCGTTTTCGTAATTAAATATCAAAATAATCCGCACAAAATTCGATGATTTTGGAACAGAGCTTCTGCTTATATTAACTATTTTGTAAACTTACGATATTAAAAAAAAAATTGATTAAAAAGCTGAGATTAAAGTTAAGTAGAAAAATCAAAGAATATGCTCGGCAAATTTTCTCCAAATGCATAGCAACGTATTCAGTGAAGGTATAAAGATAGGTTTTTCCCGGAAAGGTCTTCACAGACCTTTTATAAAATTACTTGTCTTGTGAAAAGCTGCAGAAAGTCAATAGAAAAATGCGATCATGAATTTTGTTTTGATGTCTTATACGATGCAAAAGTTGCATATTATTCTGTTTCATAACAAGAAATAAGTATATTACTTGCAATAACAAATAGTTTCTTTAACATAATCTTCTTAGAATAAATAGAAGATGAAAGTATGTGCCTCCTACCTTCTTTTTGTTGAAAATATTTTCTTCATTGAAATAGTTTCCACGAAATGTATTATCACAACACAAACCTTTCTTTTTTTAAATTTTAATTTCTTCAAAAAGAATAAAGAAGCAACGTTCCAAGTCAGAATATGCTTATGTATATGTAAAGTCGGCGACTTTAAAAAAAATGACGATTTTCATTTCAGCTGTTTTTCAGCTAATCCACTCATACGAACAAAATTGTTTTCACGTCCTTAAAGTACCACGTGCATGTGTTGTTTTACCCATATAAGCACATTTGTTTGGGTTAGTGGATCAGCTGAAAAACAGCTGAAACGAAATTCGTCACTTTTTTCAAAGTCGCCGATAGTATATGTCTTTGGATCACACTAAGACACTCCTAGTAGTCAATTTAACGTTTCAACGAGAAAGTGCAACGGACGCTGTCTTCAGCATCACACAATGTACAGCTAGCTGAAGAGAGGAGAGGCAACCTAAGTAGTGAAATAACGGTCGGGCAACAAAAGACGCTGGAATAAAAATAATTTCTCGAGGTACACAAAACGTACATGGCCGTGTAGGGTGTCATTTGACAGGTAATTTAATGTGCTTTTGGCCTGTACGGCTTGTGTAACTGGAGAAATTTTGGTTAAAAAAATGCAAGTTTTCGGTTTTTGATGACATCTTACCAGCCACACAAGCTTCGAAGAATTTTTTTTAAAGTGGTTGTGGGTTCTGGGGTCGAATCCCTTACTGGGCACATATAGAAAGGTCCACTGGAAAATGCGTCCGATTTCGGCAGGCTGTTTTTCAAGAGAATCCTTCTTTGGATATCTAGAAAGTTATTTGGAGGCATTCCTCGACTATTTAAGTAAAGTCGAAAGTGCCGAAAGTTGGGAAACTACTGGCCAAAAGGGTGACAAATCGATTTCTAATTCCTTTCAATTCCGTTTGATTACCGTATCAACTCGTCTAATTGCCGGATTCGCTCTATTTCCTTTCAAGTCCTTTCAATTTCTTTCAATTCCCATTAATTTCTGTCAATTCCGTTTAATTACCGGTTTAATACCCGGATACCCGAGTGGTTTCTTCCTCGAAGAAATCGGTTCCTCTTGTGAAATGTGTAAGTCTACGTTAGTAGCGATTCATAGGCGGCGGTTCAAAATCTCTCGGGGATGGCATTTCAAAAAGCCTTGGAGATGATCTATACGATTCCCATTCGAGCATATAAAACGTACGCGTTTAGTGCGGTCGTATCATCCTGAATTAAATGGAAAATCAGTAGTTGCATTGATACTTCAAGCAATTAATCACCTAAGAAGGTGAAGAAACGACTCGTCAAAATATTTTGAACGAGGTACTAAAATCGACCGGAAACAAACACCTTTAATTTGTTAAATACGCTATCGGTGTGTCACTATCACAATTAATTGAACGAAACCGCATAAAACTCATCAAACTGGAACACATATGAATTGGTAGAAAAAACTGTTCGATTGAAATTGGACAGATTCAAGTCAGAACTCAGAACCGCCTCAAGCTCTTCGAGAACCTTTAACCAAAGACTAACGGCAGCACCTATCAGAACTCATCGATATCAGTGCAACAAAATATTAAAGAAAACGAACTTCAAGAACGAAATCTTGATTATCTTAATTTTGTTCAATAAATTCCTTTTACTTATGCCATTATTGTTATTATAGCCGCGTTAGTGGTTTGATGTTAGGAAATGGTTCCCAATCTCCATCTTATTATTCTAAGCTCCCATTTCCTCATCAAAATTCAAATAGAAAGACTTTTGTGCTGTAAATAACGCACTTTTTACATTAAACATGTATAATGAAAAGGAACGGCGAGAACAACGAAGCAACAATGGCAAAACTCAAGAAGAAAAAAAATATATTAAGATAAATATTTGTTGAACATCCGTTGTCTTCTCAGATCGTAAATAACTCAGAGATGAGGAGAAAACGGAGGTGCGAAGATACAGCAATTGTGCGAAAAGAAACAGAATAATAGATGAATGTTCAGCATTTTGTTGAGATATTATCTCTCTAATTTTGGGTGTATCATTCAGTGTTATGATTTTGAGATGTAAAGGTTGTTTCATTCAACAGTAACACAAAAAAAAAATTTAAGCCGAAAAGCTCTCTTTCTATGCGTGTATGTACCCGACGAACAGAAATTATAAGTATTATTGTACAAGGAGTTGTCGCATGTTTTTCCACTTGAATTGATGCATATAAACCTTAACAATTCATAAGGAAAAAAATCTGTGCGATATCTGCGATGTAGAAGAAAAATAATAATAAAAAAAGGAAAAAGATCAGTCATCCGAATTCAGATATGAAATATGAAATTTTAAGTGATATCGAATGTCGAAACATTTGATAAAGTTCAATCGCAAAAGCTCTCAGAATAATAAATGGCGCAACGGTATTTGTTACAATCAAATTTACTGTTCACCCTCCCATATTTATATGAACCATCACCTACGGCCATACTAGTTGTACTGGCAAAAAGTTAAGGTACATCAGTCGACTAGTATTGCTGTAATGTGACAGTGAGCTTGACATGGAAACATGACTGTTAGGTGATTCAGCACACAACTTAAAAGAACAAAATTACGTAGCCTTTTAGGGTCAATAACACATGCAGTTTTGACCAACTGGAATCAAATGTTATTATATCCCTGAAGAAAGAAACAGTTTCGTTCCCGAAAGCTCGGAGAATAAATGAAACTAACTCAAGCTTGAACTACTATTATATATCAGTTAATACAATGACTAATCGAACACAGCTCATTTTTGGGTGGAAAACCCATCCATTCCTATAATAAAGAACAGCATATCGATTGGCATCTCAAACTTCATTTGCTCTTCACGTCTAAGGTAATATGGTCTACCAAAAATCTCGTCCTGAGATTCTTAAGCGCCAAACAAATGCCTCATAATTTCCGGTACTAAAACCCCTGCACTCGAAACCTTCCTCGGGTGTATGTGATAGTTGAGGTTGACAAATTTTGTGCAAGGAAAATGTCACTTTGCGGGTTATTGGGAATGACGCGGCGCGAAATTCCTCCCAGATCATCAGGACAAGCTAACAATGTTTAAAGCATTTCAGCATGCTCGTTTTCACGTTATTACCGAAGGGACTAGACTCAATTCAACGAATTCATTAAAATTGGACGATGTTCATTATGTATATTGGTCACTGTAGGCCTATGAATATTGCACTAACTGTACCGGTCGCTTTCATATCATGCAAAAAAAAATCCATTAGACTGAATTACTCTTGCGTGTAATTCATCTCATTAATGTTTAAAAAGGCCATTCGATGGAACCGTTCCAAAGAAACCGAATTTTGTACCAGGAGAATGCAGATTTCCATATACCCATCGTGCGAAGGCAGACTTTATTTATAATGAAATTAGAAGCGAAAATGAAGTCCTTTGCCGCAGTCATTGCTCAAATAATTAGAGAAAATGAAAGATTGGTATGGGACAGATTTGTTACTAGTTTGATTTCGAGAAAACGCTGTCTGGTAAACATGAAGCTTCCTCTTCAAAAATGTGTTACACGATTCGTGGTGGGTATTCAATAATTGGTACTGTTTGACCCATTTTGTACAGTTTCTCTAATACTATTCCGTATACTGTTACATTTCATCCCAATAAAACCGCACTAATGAATCATTAGCCAACAAATTTGTTTGTACAACACATCTAATATCGTCGCAATGTTATTTTTTGCGGTACGATGTCTGTTTTGTTTGTTGTCTTTTGTGTGGATTTTCTATTCTGTTATTTGGGTGCTTTAATAAAAATGAACACGAGTAGATTGATGGATGTGTCGTAAGAGAGCCAGTGAGAGTGTCTCGATTTCGGTGGCTTAATGAAAAAGGATGCGGTCATCGCAAAGGTCTCTATGTGTAGCTTATTTTTCATCTAGACGTATGTTATGTGATTCAAGTAAATTATGTTGAGGATTATGAAAGTTGTTTAACGACAACATCCAATCTCGAATTTCGTTTTTCTTTTTGTTTCAATTTTCATTTCATGTTTCTGCGGAAAAAGTACCACAGTACAAGAGAGGAAGTAGGCTGTGTTCAGAGTATTAACATTGTGCTAAAAGGTATTGCTAATTGATGGGGATGTTAAAAAAAAAGATTTTCATTTCTTGAGCTGATATCATCTAGCGAGAGTAAATAGAGACATCGTTTATTGACTCATTTTTACGTCTTTCAACAATTTAACAATGTTGTCCATTGAGGTGTGTGCTTGTATATGGTTGTCATTTTTCATTAATTTTGAAAAGATTATAATTGTCATTTAAACGACATTTAAAACGAGCAAACGTCTTGGCATTTGGGAAAAACTGAAAGTTCTTTTCGGTCCGGTTATTGTGTTGTTATAATAAAATGAATGAATTTGATGGTATAAAGCGAGACGGCGAGAAAGAGAGGTCGTTACATTGTTCATGCTGTTTTGTTAATGAGTCGTTTAAATTTTTTGTTTACTTTAAACTTTTTTGTGATTGTTGCCGTTCTATTCAGTTTGTATACGATCGGTGTTGTTTCACAAAAAGTTTTTAAATTAAGATGAACCTAGATATATGTGTGCGCCGATATAAATTTAATCGGCGCCGTTGTGTCAATTCTTTAGTACTGATCAATGTACACAGATCATGGGATCCTTTATGATTCTTTTGGAATTATTTTATTAGACAAACTCATATCACTTTAAAGGACACACTTCTATGCTTTTGCTTTAACACATTCAAAATAAATGCGGCTTGTCAACTTTCGACACCCTGGACTTTACTTAATTAGTCGTGGAATACCTCCAAATAAATTTCTAAAAATCTAAAATTCAGTTTTGGATTTTTAGAAATTTATTTGAAGGCATTCCTCGACTATTAAAGTAAAGTCCAGGGTGCCGAAAGTTGGCAAACCCCAATTAATGTCAATGTGTTCTGGTCGTTTTGATGTTTTCGTGACGGCGTACGATTGAATGAGAGAACACACCGAGTAATTAATATTAGTCAATTTCGTTGAAACAGGATTTTCAAAAAGAAAATCTTACGAAGATTTTCTAAGCGATGATGCAATAATAACGGTGTTAAGGAATCTCGCGCCGCGTCATTCACAATAATTCACAAAGTGACATCTTCCTTATACAAAACGTGTCAAAAAGTGAATTATTGTGAATAACGAGACTCCTAGCAACCGTCTTACCCATTAATCATTTAAGGGAACACACACCTGACTTCAAAAAATGAATATTTATCGAGTTGTTATTGATTATTTAAATTTACTGACGTCATTATTGCAATAATACATTGTCATTTTCATCCAGCTAACCTCAAAGTTCGAAACATTTATTTTAAATTTTCGCTTTTTTAGGAAGCTGAATAAAATTGACAACTAATTTGACACTATTTTGAGAAGAAACCACTATTTGACAATGATCTCTTTCGATCTAGACTACATTGTTCATCATGATCGAAGAAGAAGCATTTAGCCATAATTCCTCTAGGTAGTATATCTCTATGGCATTTAGTGACTAAACTTAAGCATATTAAACGAATGACACTTGTCCTCGCACTTGTCAGTCATCACGATTTTTTGTTAACTTTTTTATTTTGTAAAGTATCTGCCATGCCGACGACGACGCGACGCCTAATCACTAATCTTTCAACGTTGGCGAGAGGTCGACATTGGCCTTCTTACTTGCCGTGTCGGCTCACACGTCTAGATGAACCAAACGATTAAGAAACACTCCGTCGAACACACTCATAAACAATTCAAAGGTTCATGCAACTCTAATAAAATCTCATTTCTTTTGTGTCGCGTCAGGTAAATATTATTGTTTGAAAAAGATAATTAAATTATTTTTGAAACGGTTATTACGCTCTCCTTGGAAAATGTAACTGACACCATTGCACCCGTGCAACAGCACAATAACTCTATTCAATTTCACCGATACCACTTTCATATAAATGTTTTAATGTCCATTCTGTGAGAAAATCCCTTTCATCAGAATTAATGTTACGTTTAAAAGCAGACAAAAAGCTTGTTGCAAGGCTGACAAATGGCACTCGTTACTGATTCATTCTGTGTGAAGCTTTGAGCTATGTTTTGGATTTTGGCAAATTTAAAAAAGGAAAAAAAAAGAATATGAGGAATTATGGTCGTGCACATCCACACACGTCAAAACATCATTAGGTTTGTCGTTTCAGTCGCATATTACGTGATGAGTTACTTATATGTATAACATTTACCAAGCCAGATTACACTAATGGTACATGAGGATGATGGCAGATGAAAATTTATGTCAATGCATTACAGATATTATAAATGGTATGAGATTAGCAGGGAATTAGCGTAGGAAGGATTTTTTTTTTGAATTTGTGAAGTGGACTCTTTTATTAAACTCAGTGTCGATGTGAGTATTAATTGTTATTTGTGTAAATATCTGTTTTGGACAATTGTTTTTAGGCAATTTCGCGAGTTGTAGCCCGAACGAAGTGAGCACTAGACCAGATTTTTTTAAACGAAATTTAGCCTGTCTAATATGATCTGCCACAAAATAAAGAACATTTTATGAACCGCCGCAAGTATAAATTTAATAAGAGCCTCTAAAGTGCCACAAATTTAAAATTTTTAGTTTACTTTAAAACGTAGACAAGTAGGTCATTTCAAACAGATTTATTGAAATTCGCACAAATAATTGTCAAATATTATAATTTACGAATATGCTGTCGGCACCGGGTCTCTTTAGTTAATACTGTGGCCAAAAGTCTCTTTATTATACTAATGCTAATCGCACCCGGTGCCACTAGCCACAGTATTATAAAGAGACTATTGGCACCCGGAAAAATAAAATTTGAATAAAAAATCTGGATATTTTGAAAATTAAGCTTGTGCACAATACTGCCATAATTTGTATAAGAAACAAGTGTTTCTGATGCAAATTTTTTGTAGAAAAAGTTTCTTTTGCAAATTATTTATTTGCATTTTCGATCAAGTAGTTTCTTATGAAATTAAAAATTGATAAAAAATAAATAGTAAAGTACCGTTAAGTGTTTCTTATGCAAATTACGGCAGAATACTAGGGAATCCATCTTTTTACGAAATGTAACGTAAAGGTAGTTTGTTCGATCTTAGAGAATTCGTCCTTTTACGAAATTTAACGCAATTTAAAACTAATGAAAGCGATGACCAATTTGCACTGTATACTGTATCTAACGGCAAACATTGTTGTAATGTCAGTGTTTATTGAATGAATAAATGTGTATATATATAAAGGTAGTTTGTTCCATGTTAGGGAATTCGTCCTTTTACGAAATTTAACGTAAAGACGGGTTGTTCGACACTAGGGAATTAATCCTTTTACGAAATATAACGCAAATGCGTTTTGTAGAATACTACGGAATTCATCTTTCCACGAAATGTAACGTAAAGGCGGATTGTTCGATCCTAAGAAATTATTCCTTTTACGAAATGTAACGTAAAGATAGTTTGTTAGATCTTATGGAATTCGTCCTTTTACGAAATGTAACGTAAAGGTAGTTTCTTCGATCTGAGGGAATTCATCCTATTGAGATATGTAACGTAAAGGCGGATTGTTCGATACCTTTACGTTACATTTCGTAAAAGGATGAATTCCTCAGGATCGAACAATCCGCCTTTACGTTACATGAGAGTTAGTAATGTTACTGAATATTAAGCGACACTGTTCAACCAGGCACTATTTTCAGGAAAATGTTTTCCGATTTTCCTTAAAAATTTTCCCAATTTTCCTCAAAATTGTTTTTGGAAATGTGAGAAGGAATTTTTCTTGTCAAGCGAGTCGCCAACGGTTAGCAGGGGAATTGACTTTTAATTTGAATAAATTGATACACATAAATTGGTACGCTGTACCACCTGAAAACCCTGCTTCTACCTACATAACAAACACATATACTAAGCGAACTAACCTTAATCTATTGAGAATTTCTGTTACAAAAAAGTTTCTGTATTCCTTATACAGACGAAAATTTGCACGTTTCCTCATGAATAAAAGACTTTCAACGTTAAGCGTGATTGCAGTTAGCTAATGAATTTTATTTAACAACGCTAACGCTGACATTAAAACAGAAATTTCTTAGCGTCGTTACCAAAAAGAAACTAGTGCTAGTCTTCCGCGCTAACAGATGAAAATTCTTACTGAATAATTCATCTAACTTTCCTAATCGTATTCACTATCAATTAACAGCACAGATAACAAAGAAAGATCTTGCGAAAAGATGGACAAAAGCTTAAGGCCAAGACAAACAAAACTAAAAAAAAATCAAACTTTTGCCAAACTTTTGACGTAAATGATGTGAATGAAGTTCTGTGTTTTATTATTCCATTGTACAAGTTGTGTAGACGAAAAATTAAACTTTATTTTCACAAAATTAAATGTTTCAATGTCTGGTACCTACAAATTATAAAAGTTTCGAATTGTACGAGAACGCTCGAGCTGTAAAATAAAATTTTTAAAGCGCCATGAATACTTTTGTAATTCATGTTTTCTAGCACTTGTGAAGATTTACGAGAATTGTGTGATAATGTTACGGTTTGCATTTGAATAAATTAAATGATTATGGCAGAGCCCAACTTGGGATAACTTATTCATCGACTTAAGATGTAGCGAACAATTATCTAGAGTAAATGAATTGAATCGTAAATGTGTTTGTTAATCGAATGGAATTGCTAAACAATAAAATAAATTCAATTACTGTAGAAGGACATTGGTATTGTCTAACCGAATATATCTGCCTTTCGCACACAATAAATATTTATTTCCTATAAAAAAGGCCACTTGGTGTTGATATACAATAACACTAAATTCAAACCACATCTCAATGCTCGACGCCACGTTATACATAACCCAAAATGACAAAATATTTATTTATCTTTTGAAATAGAAATGGCATCATCATCATCGTCATCAGCATCCCACCCAATGTGTCGGTCATTTTCATCAGAAAGCCAGCGTAAAGAATGGAGCAAAAGGTTGTCACTCCGCGGTATCCACAAAAATCGAGATGTAAATCCCTTTTATAGCTGTACAAGCTACTGGCATTTACTTTTTGTTAACAGTTCATTTCCTTGCAACAGGATTTTGTAACACGAAAATCCGGTATGACACGACGATCGGCATCGCTGCGACAAACCAGAACTGCCCAAATATCTCTCGATGTTCCCATTCCGCCGCCACATATTTCCCCTCCACCAGTGTACACACCAGCGAAGAAATCCAATTGGGAGGTGATTGAACATTTTAATACGTCGCGTGGACGGAGTTCGGTTAGCAGTAGTTTGATCGCGGTATGGTGCCTTGTAATGAGAATATTGGAGAGTGAATGATGAATGACACGTTTTTTCTCTTCTTTAATATCAGGTAGGTGTAACTCGATTTAATGTGGATGGTTCTTGTGGTTCAACCGTTTCTGGTTCAGCTTGTAACAGTCCAATGATTGCGAGAGACGTGAATCCTTCGTTTCACGGTAAGTAAAACACATATTTCTCTAAGAATTGTCAAAGTTTCTACAAATCAAGAAAATAAAAAAAATTGGAGATAAACTGAACTCAAAATAAGATTTCATATTCGGTGTGGTTTGAGAGTTTTTCTTATTCCACAACACGAGCCACAGCCGTTTCAAAGCTATAAAGCTATAAGTATGTCCTGCTGCCCTCTCATTCAATTTAGTCGACGCTATCAAATTCATTTGAGACAATACATACACATTTTTCAGTTGAATAATTACTGTACCAACTACATAAATACCGAACGATTTAAATGCACAGTGATACAAGTCAGGTCCTGTTTTCAATTGATCAATTAGTTTTGGTGTTTCTTTTAGAAATTCATATTACGTTAGTTAGGCTCTACTTTACACTAAATAGCCTCAATACAAACAACACACACTCTACGGATAATAGCGGCAGAGTCGAAATGCTTGCTTTTTGCAAGTGGTTCCAGGTGGTTCCCGTGGTCCAATCGAAAAGTGATGTATGGAAGGTGCCCCTTATTTTTGATAGTGAACAAGTCGTCCATACATCATTTTGTCCAAAAACTTCAAATTTAGCCGATATAATTTTGGGTCATTTTGATTCTGCCGCTATTATCCGTAGAGTGTGTGTTGTACGTATTGAGGCTATTTACTTCACACATATCGAATAGTTTTCTTTCTTAGTTTAATTTTTCACAAATTTTCTTGACATTTTTTTGACTATCGAATTTCGATTGTTTTGCTCGATTTTATTGATTTTCAATAAAATTTCTTCAATATTGACGAGCTTCTACGCTCAACGACTTAACTTACTTAGTCCTTAGGAATGATTTGACCCACAGCCTTTTTTTTGCTTTGTGTTATCACAAACAGCTTTTTGTTTATAATCATTTGAAGAGGGTTTTCCTAAGAAATTCTGTAAGAATTGTTCCAGAAATTTTCAGAATTAAAATTCGTAATAATAAACCCTGGTGGATGGTTTTATTAAATTGTTCCCTTGACTATAAATAATAGGTTTGGATGTTCTTAGGCTAAGAATCTTACCTTCAATCAACGAGGAATAAAATTCTGGTCAAGTTCACAGTTGGACAATATAGAACTAATTATCTAAGAGTTATTCCTAAAAGATTGTTTGACTGTTTTTTTTTGATGGCACGATAAGTCAGCAAAATCAAATTCGCGTCAGTAAACATATTGCACAAACTATCTGTTTTAAGAGAGATTTAAAAATGCCAATTTTATTTTTTGACGTTTGTCCACTTTCTGCGTTACTCTCACTCAACCAGAAGCTTGTGACGAAACTTCAACAGGTGAACTTCACCAGCCAATCAACAAACACACTCTACTTTTATCATATACAATCAAAACATATTTTAAACAACGAATTTACTACAATCATACGTGTTATGTGCGCACATAGATGACTCCAACGAATGTATCCACTGTATGTAGCTTGCCTTTGAATATTGTTTTTAATACAAAGGTATTGTTCAGCTGTTGCTGATTTGGCACAAGCTTCTGGTTTAGCGGGTGTATTATTTCCTAGCCTATGTCTTTGATTGTATTGTTTCTTTTGTAGTCGCTTAAACTCATTGCAGAGCCGTTCTCCATTTAGAGAACGGAGTTTTGCCGTTAAAATAAAAGAATATTTCAATGCCCTTTGATAAGTTCAGTCAACGGACCTGACCCACCCATAAGAAGGGACTTAGCATGTGAAAACAAATGAAGTAAAAGATTTTACATCAACTTAAAGAAGCGACATATTTGATAAATTAGACAGTTGATACGCTTCTTACCGGCTCTAAAAGGTTAGAGGGATTCTTTTGAAAATCCACCTATCAAATATATATCCCATTTCGTCTAGGATGGATATATACATGGTCTTTGCCAGTAGACCTCAAAACAGGCCTCACACAGTCTTGAGCCACACCTGGTTGCTGGCGGAAGATCTCCGAAGTTGGAAAGATAGTGTTTTTTATCCGAATTTTTTGGCCGTTATAAATGATAGTTCCGGTTGAGAGTGGGCTCGTTCGAAAGCTGAGCTCAAGTACTTTCGGGTCATGCCTCGTTTGATTAGATTCATTTATATTTGTTTGCAAAAAATGCAAGAAACTTTTTTCAAAATCTGTGTGAACTTTAGACAGGGCTGGGCTGGTACTGATGACGCTTAATGTGAACCTAAGATGCTAGTCGTAACATACATTGTCTAAGCTTTTCATTGATTCCTCATTTGCAGTGCTGGTGTGTATACCATGTATATATCCATCGCAGACGAAATGGGTCCGATTTTGATAGGTGGATTTTCAAAAGAATCCCTCTTAATAGTTTATACATTGAATCATTTCGGTCATATTCAAAGATGAGTAAAGAAAAATTTGAAAAAAATTCTCTTATCAAAGTGGCAAATTTTCATCCAATTATTACAGACAAAGCATAACTAGCAAGTAACACCGCAAAGGGTTTTTCATTTCATCAAAAAATAATCATTGTCAGACCTAAATGAACGATTGGTCTAATAATAAAAATCCGATGTTGATAATGAATAGCAGACTTATGCTGCCGCTACATGTATGGAAGGAACATTATTATAACAAGATAATAGATTAGATTATCACAAATCCCAGCACATTGGCATGTGACATAAAACGTAAATTGCTTTTAATGAACCCATTTACCATTTACGCAATTAATGAAAATTGTGAAACACTTCAGACCGAAAGAAAATGATGTAACATTACGGCAATTTGCGATTTCATTCGACGATGCACATCAATTTGTTTCTTCTTCGTTTCGAATGAATAAGCTTTAGATTAAGCTCAATTGTATATACTGATGCTATACAAAATAATTTCTTTTCATTTTGAAAGCCCCGTTCATCAATTGTTTGCAGCTTTGTAGCAACTATAAACTTTCATCGTTAGAGACGATCTAAAGCGTGTGCATGTACACATTTTAAGGGTTTTAAATCGTAAACCTCAATTAAAAAACAATATGCTCGTTCGTTATAAGAGGCTTTAATTGTATTGTATACTTCACGTTGAATGCAGTGTTTGTTCTGAACTGTTTTACTGTTCAAAGTACTGCTTGAGTGTAGTATACTCGTATGTTTATATAGAATTTTAATTGGGAAATGCATCCCATAGACAATCGATTCTGCGAAATTCGGAATTTAATTAGCATCTAATGAATCTATAATGCAACGCTTAATGTTTGTTTGTCTGTTTGTCTCTCTAAAGGAGCGTAGACTACTGAGGAAAAAATAGGACACACTCACGAGAATTTTATAATGTCATGCGACGCGTAATTTTATGTTTGCTTGTTTACGTCTTAGGTGTTTTAAACTGATAAATCGAAATAGTTATTTATAAAACCGAGTGATAAATGCCTTTTTAGGAACTAGATGTGTAGATTGTCCTATCACTATCACTCGAGACCCGTAGGCCGAGTGTGACAATACATATCGTGTGCCTAAAAGAGTATTTATAATCAAGTCGTATACAACGTTTCTCGCAATAAAGGCAAAGGAAAGTCGTACTTTTCGTCACTTGTTTCGAAAAAGAGAATTAACCACAGAGAAAAATAGGAATGAGAATTGATCGCAGGAAAAAAAATCTTTTTTGGAATTTAAATTTCAATCCCTCAGGGATTACTTGAACTTATCCCCAAATGAGTAATCCCTAGAGGAATTAAATTTTAATCTTCTGGACCTACTTTAGACATTTGTATATTTTACTGCGCTGAAAATAAAATCTGATTTAAATCAGATCGTCATATTGGTAATGAAATAAAAGAAACATAATTCAAGTATGGTATCACTTTTCATTAAAAAGAAAATAAAAAAAAATGATAAAAAAAATTGAAGTAAAAAAAATGGAAATTTTTTTGATATTGCGACACTTATTCATTGTTATGAGAATTGTTATTTTACAATCTGTAATGAGAAGTGTTTTTTTGTGAATCTGAAATGAGAAATGTTTTTATTAAACAGATTTTTTTTTATTTACCTGACGAGATTCGAACCCGGGATCTCCTGCACTCTAGTCGACGATCTTACCACTGCTACAATTTGTTCTTAATCCCAACGTGGCTTATTTTGAACCGTTTTTACGAAGAAATTAATTACACTTGAGACTAAAAATGGGATTAAATTGCATTTATATAATGCACGATCGTAAACTCTTTTTTTTCATATTTTTCAGTAGTTTTTTTGTATACACTCACGGCATTATGAAAACTGACACATTTTCTGTTTTGTGGTTTACTGGCTTTTTGTGAATTCTGAATGCATTTTTATGTTGAGAACTCGAACCTATTGCAGGTTAAAGAAATTTGCGTTTTCAAATTCAAAGAATATATTTTCGAGCAAATGATGATTCACATGACAAACACAAAGGGCTTGTGAACTATCAACTAAAACTAAACATAGAATTCTTAAAAATAATTTTATCATTCCAAAGGATTTCGTCTTGATTTTATGAGGTAGTAACCATTTAGAACTGACTTTTTTTTCAAAGCTTTCTAAAATATGAATTCTCTCAAAATCTAAAAAGTTACCTTTCAACTTTTTTTCTTAATAGTATCGTACATGTAGCATTCCAAAACTATCGAGCCATTGATTTCAAAACTTCTATTAACTTCAACGTCCACGTCACATTTTACATGGACAAATTTCTTTTCGTTTTTAATGTGTAGGCATCCTGTACGTTGTATTTACATTGTCTGCGATGAGAATGTAAATGAAACTTACATGTTAGGTTTTTCGATGATTTACATACTATGCGCGATCATTTACATGCGCTGGTCGGAAATTTTTCGATGATTTTGTTTATGTTTTCACTTCTCACAAACCACGATATAAATTGGAAATTACACAGGCAAAACTATTTTTTGGTACACGTGCCATCGATACAATTAAGAAAACACTAAAATCACAACTGAATTTATAATTTGAAACAACAAAATCAAAATTTTTTCATTGAAACTGAGAATGACAACTATAAAGAAGTCAAATAAATATCGCCGAAATGGCAGGCACGACCGATGCCTACTAAATGAAAATGAAATTTTAGTG
This sequence comes from Bradysia coprophila, assembly GCF_014529535.1. Lineage (NCBI taxonomy): Eukaryota > Metazoa > Arthropoda > Insecta > Diptera > Sciaridae > Bradysia > Bradysia coprophila. Next base: position 8,170,479 of record NC_050735.1, read on the forward strand.
CAAAATGTTCAGAAGTGGAAAGGTTCCGAAATGCTATTTTTATGCAAAATTGTGTCGTAGTTTTCATCTTAGACAATGTAAATACAACGCACAGGATGCCTACACATTAAAGAACAGTACAGAAGAGCCTATGTGAATGAGTAATACATGTGTGCGAAATTAGGCGGTTCGCCTTCGGCTCACACGCCGCAAACATCGCACACATGTATTACTCATTTACATAGGCTCTGCTGTAATCTACTATTAATAGTCATGCGACACATGATAAAATTCTGATCCATGTTTATCTAACGACAGACAACGAGTCAACTGAGAAATCTTTGGTCAAACCCAACACTTCATATACGATGCTCTATTCTTCTCTTTCTTTCCTGCTGCATTTTGCAGATACAATAGTTTATCAAAAAAAATATGCAGTCTAACTTATACATCAAAAAAGTTTAGTCCAAGTAACGTGTAATTTCAAAATTTTCAAAAAAATTATTTGCAACAGTATCGTTTAAATACCAATATCATTGTTTAGTCCCCTAAAAGATTTATATTTCTATTCCTAGCTGGGATTGAAAATATAATCCCTAAAGAATTACTTTTTGAAAGTAATCCCCTCGGACCTAAAAATTGTAATCCCATATTTTTATCTGTGATGGGATAGTGTTGAGGCAATCGATTCATCATGGGTGTATACTGTATTTGTTAACGCTGCATTTTACAGGATTAAATATTAACGACAGTATCGATGAAAGTAGAAACAACGGTTTTGATGTATTTGATCCGAAGTCAAGGTTAGAAGAAAAACAATTCTCTAAGTTCATAAAAACATTAATAAGATCTGTGAAATTGACTCGGTGCACAATTTCGCTAATTAGCTATACCTGACAAAGAGCAGCCCGTTCACAAATTAATCACTCAATTGCAATATGCTTTATGTACATTGCATAACACCCCAGCACTGTGTTACGTGTGCCACTATGAAATAACGTTTGTGATGCTTTTGCAGACTTCCCATTGCGTTCGAAATTTATTTACGGATTGAATCAAAGTTTTGTTATTAACTCGTTCGTTGCATTGTGGTTTAGTCGATTTTGTTATTACAAAACTTGTATTTTCATTGAGAGGGAGAAGAATTGATGCAGGCAAACTTGGCTTGGATGCAAAGCTAATAGAAGAAGAACGTAACCTTTTAAACTTTCTTTGTAAACTCGTAAAGTTTTTTCTTTGTAAGCTGAGAAGGCACAAAGAAACACTTTTTTATCTGGCCAACAGTTAACGACGCAGTTTGTGAATCAAAGAAAGTTCCAACCAATTTACAATATTTTTCTACTGCAAAAAGTGTACAGCTTTTATCAAAATAATAATTCATGTACAGGAGATGCACATTTTTTTCTTGTTATGTTTGATCAAACGTGTCATGAACACTATTCTCTTTTGTATGTTTGTTTGTTTACTGTTTTACCTTGGAGTTGCAAAGTTTAAAAGTTCTGGAAAAATGAGAAAAAATGCGATGAATAAAATATTATTTAATATAGAATGTGAACGTCAGCATGGGAAATGATTTCATTTTGATGGTAGCAATTTGCTGCAGACACATTACTTTGTGAGATCGGTTTAAGATTTTCAGTAAACCGGAAATAGGCACGAAGAGAAATGGATTTTCAATCGATGCAAAAATGTATACCCAACATTAACTGCATCATAAAACATACCCACCATGATTGATTTTATGAAATCATTTTTCCTTTTCACTGGAATTTTCCTATTTCTTTCTTTGATTATTATTTCATGTAGGTTTTAATAGATTGGATTTCTTGTTGACTGAAAAATCTTTTATATGGCTCTGTGAGGTAAGACTAACATTATGCATCAGCTCGGAGAGGGAGTCAAGGTTTATCTTTGCATCGACACATAAAAATTATATGCACTTAGAGCGCCTTCGGCTTAGAATCACAAGCACCAACTCGTTAAAATAAACATTTGAACACAGGTGCAGTAGAAAATGAGGTCAAAGTTAATGTTCAATAAAGTTCATTTTTAGACCCGTACGAAGTACTGGGGTCTTATAGGTTTACGCATACGTTTGTAACACGTCGAATTGGACTCCCTGAGTAAGGGGAAACCTATTGTGGTTGTCTAGAGATGCCAAATCCGCGAAAAAAAAAATGTCCGTCTGTCCGTCTGTCTGCACGATAACTTGAGTAAAACGCATCCGATTTTGAAAATTCTTTTTTTTCCCGTTTGGTAATGTCAAAAGACAGGCTAAGTTCGAAGATGAGCGATTTTGGATCGACCCCTCCCGAGCTGTGGCCCAATAAGTGCTTTACGGTTTTTCGAAGATATCTCCGGACATTTAAACGTCAAACTTGTAAGTGATACGTCAAATAAAAGGTATTTACAATACCGATCGACAAAAAAAAAGTTTATGGAAATCGGATAACCGACTCGTGAGTTAGACCCCTTGGTGTGGAACAGGCACAGGGCGGCAAGCAGTTTTTGCTTGTGGGTCGGCCACATTTGAACATATTTCGTCTGTTTTAGCTTTATTAGATAGGTATTGACCGTACCAATCAGGGAAAAAAAAGTTTATGAAATTATGTTCTCCGAAGCGTGAGCTAGGTCTCTTGGAGTGAGCTCTTATCTGGCTACTCGGAAGTACAGTGAACGTGTATCTGGCTACTCGGAAGTACAGTGAACGTGGTGTATTTTGACAATATCTCGAGTAAATTTTGACCGAATTTCATGAATTTTTTTTTGTTTGAAAGGTATTAACGAATGTAAAGCGTCGGTACTATTTCCGGTCTCCTAACAAAATGGCTGCCGGCGGCCATATTGGATTTTAGTAAAATAGAAATATCTTGGGAAAAATGATACTTAGAGAGTTTCTGTTAACATGGAAATAATTTGTTATGTGTGTGGGGTTTCAGGGATTCCATATACGGACATCTATATATACCTATATACAGCTATATTGAGCTATGTACAGGCATATAGAGCTATATAATAGCATATATTTATCTGTGAAATGTTTATTTATAGTGAAATATAGTTAAATATAGCGGTATATAGCTGTTTAAATAGGAATTTATGAAATTTGTCTTCGTACGGGGCTGTCTATATTGCTTCCGGCAATTTAGTTGTATATGATAACAAGGCAAAGAGTGGATAATGTAAGTGATTTTAAAGGGAGAATAGTTTTTCAGCAGAGAAGAAAATGAAGTAAGAGAAATGAAGAGTTTCACATTAAAGGCTTTTGATACGAATAGGTGTTTCGTACGGGTCGGCGTTAGCTATGTTTAATAATTTAATTATGCAAAACGAAATGGAAGCGAAAAGGCATTCATAAAGTTTTGGTCTTCTTGGAGTTAAAGCTCACACGTTCACATCCGATTATAGTTATCATATTGGACGGAGTTGAAAAGTCGAGTTTTGGCGTGGATTTAGTTGATTCGAGGTCAATAACCATTAAATAACCGTTGTATGAATCTCGGATCATTTTGCCCATCACGTAGCGGATAATGCTCGAGCAGGCACTTTAGGCACACCGGAGTCAAATTTTTGATTTTTAGAAATTTATTTGGAGGTATTCCTCGACTCCCTTAGCACTTTCCGGTGTGCCTAACGTTAACGAGTCGCAATAACCGGCAACGTGAACCATTGTAAGTTTTTGCCCTCCAAGCCTGTGTGTAATAATCTTCCTCAATCTACCACAAAGAGGCAGGAAACAGATTAATTCCGTCACAGAATTACATAATAAACATTTTCCTCGATTCTCTTAGTGAGAGAGGAACCCGCTTGAGTAGACAAAAAGAGAAGTGGGTGTTTCTGTCACACGATGTGTTAGAAGTTATTCTCTTCATTGGAAAGTCGACTTTTTTTAAATGGTTGGCCACTCATGGTGAGAGCGGTCTGCGTGGTCTACAAAATTTTGGCTGTTGAATTGCCAACATTCCTACAAAGTTTCAATTTTTAAGACTAATCTGTAACTCAAGTTTTCTATAAAAAAAAATGAACAAATCGTAAGCGAATCGAACGAATAATTTAAAATTTGAATTAATTCGAGAATTGACTCTTAACGTGATTGATGTTAAGAGTCAATTCGCAAAAACTTCGAACAGCTAATATGGAATCGGGATTCAAGCCGAGGGCGATCCAGTCAAGCTATGGCTCAAATAAATCGTCGTTCAATTCTGACTATATCGTGGAACAACTTTTTTCTCGAAAAAGTTCTGTTGGGCTGTCATGGCCATTAGAAAATTTTTCTCCGAAGTGGTAACGAAAATCGTTTTTTATCAATTACTCCAACATGCGAGATGTGAATAATGTCAAATTGTACACGTTTATGAAGGTCAATGAGCTGAATATTATTGACCAACAAACTCCAATGTTCGGCCCACCCAGCCGCCGCAACAAGTAAAAAACCACGAGAATACCGACTGGGAAAGTTAGTCGCTGGAAGCTCTTACCCAAAGCTTACTTCAAGCTCTAACCATTGACACCCCACTCGACCATACCCACCGTCCCAGATAGAAATGGAGGTGATTTTTCACAATGTATCTCAACCCTTCAAATTTTGGAAAATCATCGAACTTTAAAGTTCCTCAAATAACGTTTTTTCGGGCGAATTTATTTGTAGGTTTACGAGATAATAGTAAAATTAGCTTGATACAGCCAGAAGAAGTCTTGATCGAATTTTTTTGTAGAGGACAGACTGACGAAACGAACCAAAATTCTAAAATTTTACCTCATCAATTATTTGAAAATAGTAAATCGACCTCTAACGGTAAAACTATGAATGGAAGAATACATCGGATGTAGGTGTCCGACCCACATCGATTCTAGATATTATTTTACAGTTTTTTTGTAACATTCAAATTAAAAATGAACATTTGAACATTTAACATTTTTTGTTACAGGATGTGAAGAAACCAATTTACATAGCCATAACCACCATCTTAGTCCAACGATATCATTTTGGTATAGAATCAATAAGTCAATCATACGGCTTTGCAGTACACATCAGTTTAAAAATTTGCAAGTAAGTTCTTTTGATAATTTTTAACTCCATATTGTATTTGAGTTACTTGTATTACTAGACTAGATTAGAGGATGTAGGGTTTGAAAAACAATAGTAGATTACATTGGATGCTGCGAAAGTAAGTCATTACATTAGACATCAATTTTGTTATAAAATCAATAAGCTCGTGTATATTTTGAGCAACAAGCTTCGGAAAAACTATATTTTCGCAAAGTGTAGAGTTTGTATATCCGTTTTATTTGGCTTGCATTCTAAAGTTTTAATTGTTCCACATTGAAACATATGTTGTCAACAAAAGAAGGGTGGTGGAATACATGTGGAACAAATAATACGAAGCCCACAAAATTAAAAACTTATAATTAGGTGAGTTAGTTTGCGAGTGTCGCAAAGCTTTTTCCGAATTAATAAATTAAGTATCAGTATCACATACATTCTGCTTTATTGCCTTCCTCAATGCGAAAGTTGAAAATCACCAAGGAATTCACATAAAATTACCCGAAAATATTCATTATTTAATGGATCATTTTCGAAGGGGGCAAACTGATATGTAATGGTTTACTTTCGCATGGCACATGCAATAAAATCGCTATATTCATTTTATTGCAAAAGCTGATAGTTCCGCTAAATACAAACACAAGCAGCACAGTCTTAAAGCATGAGATAAAGTTAACCGAGGACTAAATAGATTTTCCTTGGCTTGAATCAATAAATGCACAAATATGTAATCTGCTAATGTATTTATAGAGAAAGAGAAACACAAAAGTGACCGATGGCTATGAAAAATTAATTTTGACAAAGATTGACTATGACTACTATATAGTCCACGACCGGAATTTATTATTGAAATCGAACTTGTTTCCGAGAATTTCTCCAATATTAAGACGGATTACATTCGAGTCAAACCACATCGTTATGCTGGCTGTGCTGGTTATTTTCGGATGCCTGCCGGAATATTCAATTTGTAATCATTAAACAGTGAATTACTTACCAATGGGACAGATGGTGTATTTGTTCATCATTCAATTTAGAAAATAGTATATTTTGTTACGAGTCAGGAAAAGTTGTTGAAAAGTTTTATTGGTCGTAAGCTTGTCCTAACGAAGCGAAACACACAAGAAAAGCCATTTCCATCATTTGACCCATTGCTTAAGAATAGTACATTACTATACCAGTGAAGTAATTTGATATCTCGGGCTGAAGCCCTCGGATACTTTTACTCATCGTGATACGAGATATCAAATTATTTCACGTGTAAAGTATGGCGTTTTACGAGCGAGGGAAAGGGTCTTCACTAGTTAGGGAAAGGGTCTTCACTAGTGAGGGAAAGGGTCTTCACTAGTGAGGGAAAGGGTCTTCACTAGTGAGGGAAAGGGTCTTCACTAGTGAGGGAAAGGGTCTTCACTAGTGAGGGAAAGGGTCTTCACTAGTGAGGGAAAGGCCACATTACCTCACTAGTAAAGTAAAAGTATTTTGATCAAAAACTTGAGGTAAAGATTTCGTGCTACGGACGAAAAGTCTTTTTTAGCGAATTCGATTCAAGACCTCGCCTTCGGCTCTGTCTGGAAACTTCTCACACGGTAAAAAAGACTTTTAGTCCTAGGTACGAAATGTACTATTATTTAAAACTGCGTTACCGCAATTCTAAAATACTTTCGAATAATTGCAGCGAAAAACGTTGAGAGAAACTTTTTCCGCAGTTGCACCAAGGTATTTTCCACGGGTTCTTTTATATCACGACTCCTGAACTTTGAATTCTTTAAATGTCTCATAAAATTAAACAGAAGAAATGGTTGGAATGTCCCTTGGTATCGACGAAAGAAGAAGTTTTCAGCGGTAAACGTAGTAGGAATTCACTTGTCGTTGCAAGTAAAACTTTATTGTGTCAGCGTATAAATATCACTGCAAGGTGTCGTCAGAAAATTGGTATTTTTTCCAATTAAAATTTTCAACCTATTCAACAGGTCGAAATGTTGTATCAGAGATACTTCCTTCGGATGAATCAGAGCAACACAACCCACATACTAAGTCTTCTCATGGCTCTAGTCATATCATTGGCCGCTATACACATAATATTTATGCCACTAGATAGTTCAAATTTTTCATACAATACCATACATCGAAACGACAGCGTACAAATGAATGGAACAGATGCTCGCCATTACAATCAATCGTTTCAATTGGACGATCAAATGAATGATACATTCATATTATCAACCGACCATGCAAACCATCCGAATAATCGTACAACAACTGGCAATAGTTATAGTACATCACATACAGGGAATAATAAGCCGTCTGATACGATTCTCATCTCTTCACATTTGAATAAAGATCTGGATCTTCATGACAAAACCATTTCGATTACACAAAAGAACGTTCAGAGCCGGGAATGGGCGCATGATGACATATCAAACGAAAGAAAAAGGTAATTTCCATAATAATGATATGGGGCCTGTATCGCCCGCTTATACACATTACACATGCACGTTGACGGTTCTCTTTGCAATGTCGTAAACTGTTTCGAATGCTAAGGCAATACATTATCCGATTGTTATGCCATTTATATGTGTAGAACATATGGTATTGCCAATGGGGATAGCAATGAAATGAGTTCGAATTTATGCCGTCAACGGTGGGATTTGCCGATATATGTACATACATGCAGAGTTTTAAAAATGGATGTTTCTGCTGTTCATAAATGTTTTCCTATGTTTACAGAATTATGAAGCGCCATTTGAAAATAGCTACCACCATTGACAAGGTAACAGTGGATGCCTATCACGACGTAAGATCGCAAAATTTTCCTGAAAATACACCCACTGCTGTCAATAACACTGTCGGCGAAAGTAAGAATGTTTCATCGGATAGCGATGAAGAAGTCCTTGCATTTCAACGAAGCGACTTAAAAAGCTTCCTGTTATTGTTGGTATTCGGCGTATGTGCTTGTATTTACGGAAGTACGTTTGTGTTATACATTATTATCGGTTCTACCGTTGTGTTCACATTTTTAATTATTCCCTTTGTTCCCATTGATCCTATCAGTTACATTAGCCGTACTATCAAAGCCCGCAATGAACGAGATATTTTTGGTGCTTGTGTCGTACGTTATAATTGGAACGTTTTTCATCATTGAAATTTGCATATTTTATTCATCGAATTCTCGGTATAAAATTGATAAAATGCCATTCTCATATCGATGACAGTGTAACTTTTAATTGGATATTTCCAGATCAACTATCTCATCCAATGGATGCACTTTGATTTTTGTCTATTTAACCTATACCATGCTTCCGGTTCGTTTGCGCGAAGCATTAATTGGTGGAGGTGTATTGTCGCTAACGCAATTGTATTTGGGCATTTATGGATCGACAACAACTAATTGGACTCAGGTATGATATAGGGGAGGTGTGCGGAAGTAATAATGATATTTGCATTTTGCATATGTGCTATTTCAAGCAGACTAGCACTGGTATGCTTGGAAAATGAAATTAATTTTAATTGCAAGACCGAAAAGAATGATTCTCTCTGCTGAGGTTTTATAATTTGACGGTTGGGTAAATGGAAGAGCAGAAAAATTTAATTATGAAAACAAGGAACACAGTCATCATCTGTTAAAATTATTTTCATTTCGTGTTCTTGCTAAAAAAAAACCTTCGTGGGGATTACAAAAATGCTCATTGAGATTCGCTTTGTACTAATTTCGTCTAAAATAAATGGTTCACGGTCGCAAGCACCGTTAGCGTGAATTTATAAGTAGCTGGATATCACCAATTAAATTAAATTAAATTAAATTTCATGAGGCATATGAAGCAGGTTCTTTTTTGCTGTAATTTCTCATGTTTATTTCGCTTTTATTTATGGAGTACAGTTTCAGTACAGCTACTTGCGACAAAAAAAGAAACCTAAGTACGACCGACCGAAAGTACGCACTCGAAAAATCCTACGAATACGGTCAATGGCAGTGAAATTTCAGCATGAATTTGTTTCAGCTGATCCTCACATACAATCAAAATTGTTTATACGGTTGAATCTGCTACATATTCGCGCCTATTAGTGGTAAAACCGTATTTAAACAGTTTTGATTGTTAATTGTTGAAAAACAGCTGAAGCAAATTCATTCTGAATTTTCCCTGCACTAACTCCAGACTTGGATATGCAAGAAATTAGAGAAAATATCGACAATATAGGAAGCGTACGAGTTTCCCAAACTCGTTGTACACTTTACAATGTACATGGCGTTCATTTTATGTGAATTTTTCCTAGGAACATTTATTGTTAGATCTGAAAATTTCTTCTTCGATAGTTTTAATCTTTGAAGTCAGAGCAGAAATATCTGCTAAAAGGCACAACGGGCGGTGTATGCAAAAAAAAAACGAAAAGACCCGTCACCTGTAAATTATATCACATCGAATTTTGGGCATGAAGTTTAAAAAGCATGACTTTAGAAGTCTACCCTGTCGATACTTAAAAAAAAACCAACAATTTGTTTTGGAAGCAGATTATGGCAGGCTGTCGCTCAGTGACATAAGTGAAATTTATACCTGAATTTGCCCTTTTTCGGCTGGTCCACCTATACAAACAAAACTGCGAGTGTAACTATTTCATCTGTCTGAACAACTATGATCGCTTTTACCTGCTACATCTCGTTTTTGTATGTTAATTGACCTCGGCTTCGTGTTGGATCAACACAATTCACACAGTGACTCTACTTTTCATTTATTGCATCAATTGTGTTCGGATGTCAAAATTACTTAACTAGAAGAATAATTCAAAAATTACACTTCAGGTCTATGTTGATGTCTCGTTTTCGCTTATGTGATAAAATAGAGTACACACTTGTCACTATCAGTCTCGGCAAGCCTCGACTTCTTCGTGAGATATATTACATCATCATCTTAATCCTCTAGGGAGCATAGAGAGTCTACAAATTGTCGCCATTGTATTCAGTTTTGTTCAAGTGAACAGGGACATGACTACAGATAACAGGATGAAAAATAGAATTTTGTTGATGAGAGGCGAAGCCGAGGCCAATGTACACACGAAAACAGGTCTTTCATTTTTATCACGATTTGTGTCATAGATTTTGTGAGATTTTATTACATCGAAATTAGTGCTTAAAACATGAATATGACGGTTTTCGGCACATGCAGCATGTAAATACTATTTCATCTTTAGGGTTGTAATAAGCTACTTTCGACCCTAGTAAAAAGATAAGTTTGAAAAGCACTATTGTTGGTAAGAATTGCTAATATTCATGTCAGGTCTGAGTACAACGAAAATGATACCCTGTTCAATTGTTACAAACTCATACCGCAATAACATGTATCATTAAATAAAATGTACCAGTAAAAAATGAAACTAATTGGGTACTAAAACAGCAATGATCTCGACGTGAATCACATTACTTCACATTAGCATTTCGTTAGCATTCGTACTCCACGCTTATAATAACTTACAATTTATTTAACCACAATTTTATTTATTTATTTTTCAATTCCTATATGAGTGGGAATGTTGTAAACATTAAACAAATTTTTAATTATTTTGCCTTTCGCCGGCAGGATTATAATCAAATAAGAAAATGTTTGATTTTTTTGTTGCATAAGATTTTTTCCATGAAAGAAAATGCAATTACAAGAACTTCAATAGCACAATGGTTCGTTCTTAGATAAACCAACAAAAAAAACAACTTCTGGAAAAATGGGAGAGTGTCAAAAACAGTTTCTGTACATTGATACAGTTCTAGAGGAGTATCGCATTATAATGATGCATTTTGATCTCAGTATGTTATCATGGAAAGAAATCATTATAACCGTTTCGTTTACCAACAATGGGATTAGGTAATCTAATAGTCTTCTAGTTTTATGGTGAAGACTTTTCGCACTCTGTAATACCTGGAATTTTGATAACAAGTGTGTTCAGCGGAGGGGAATGTGTATTATTAATTCGTGAGTGCACTTAAGGGTTGTTGAATGTAAATTTCAAATATTTATACGTTAGGGTGCTCAATTAAACAATTTTTGAGACTCGGAAACGATTTTTCGAGTACTGCTTCGGTGGTAAGTGTTCGAGCACAATAATTCCATAAACTTTTTTCCCCTGATTGGTTGATACCTTTCACATGTCGGTGGTATTATTTCTATATTCGAAAAACGTTTCCTGAGCCTCAAAAATGACGTTTATCTACTGCTGTTGATTTTGATACGACAATTACGGCAGAGTAAAATAAACCAGGTAGGAGCGGTTCATTTTCGAAATGTCAAATAAGGGACCTAATGTACTGTACTGTATGAAACTGAACTCAAATGAACACTGACATAAATTCAATACATTTTATTCGCAAAATATAAGGCTACTAGATAATTCCGGTCTCTAGCTTAATCAAGCGCTTCTGCCTTGTTTATTTCACTCTGCCGTTATAAGGGTATAACCAAGATATAAGTTTTGGCGAACGTAATTGACTGAATTCTTCAACGATCACGTGCAGAAGGATTTTGTGTTAGTTTTCACCAAGGTAAATAATAATAATAGTGAAGAGGTAATGTCATTCAGACGCGCGGCCTAGTCCATAAGTTCGATGCCAATGACAACTCTTTTTAAAATAGTTGACTACGATTTACTTGTATTTGACAAAAATATTTTCGCTATCTCAAAACAGATGGCCCGACTTTCTATTCCATTTTTTGCTTTCAACGAAGGGATGAGATGGCGCTTGTATCGAACTTTCGTGCCACCGCACATCTGATTCAGTTATATATGGCATTACCTCCTCACTATATTTACCTTGATTTTCACTAGCAGTAGATAAAATCGCTTCGCTCATTTCGGCAACCTCACATCTAGTGCGCAAAACCGCCCCATTTACTAACTAGTTCACATTATCACATTATCTTCGGAACAGTTTTACCATTTTTTTTCTGTTTTTAGTTTTTAGTTTTTAGAGTTGCTCGGCAATGAAGTGTTCTCAAGAAAATTCTTTCGAGACCTTTCAAGACTGTTCTGTTAAGACGAATCTACACATGGCTAAATTGTTGCCTACATTTCGGGGCAAAATTATTATTATTTTGATGACAATTTTGGACTCGTATACTTTTTCGAAAAAGTACAACCATCGTTTGGTGTTAAAATGTGTTAGTTTTCAGCCAAAAATTTAAATGTTTGTGGTGATGTAACCTAACTCCATAAAAACTCTAAATATGTGTCAATTTTCGTGAAATATTGAGTTTTCTCGGACTGATGTTACATCACCACAAACATTTAAATTTTTACTGAAAGCTAACACATTTTAACACCAAACGATGGTCGTACTTTTTCCAAAAAAAATGCGAGTCCAAAATTCTCATCAAAATAATAATAATTTTGCCCCGAAATGTAGGCAACAATTTAGCCATGTGTAGATTACTCTTAATGAAATGTTTTCACCCAGATTACCGCAAATTTTAATGACTTTGCATTTGCACTAACTGAAAAAAATCGAAAAAAAATTTCCAGCGGATTTCATGTCTTTTCATACATTTCGATGAGTAATTTCGAAGTTTTCACAAAATTGTCAAATTGAGCACCCTTAACGAAAACGTATACAACTATTATGTATCTAAAAACCAGAAATGGAATCATGTCATGGGATATGTTTGTGTTGAATACCACAAAATGTACAATAACAAAATCAATACACGATTACATGCTTCACTTTCCATTTAAATTAATTTGTTGTGGGAATAATTGATTAAGCCCGCATTTGGAATTATATAAAATTCAGACAAAAGTATAACCCAATTTTCAATAATAAAAAAGGCAACCAGCGTTATAACGTACATCCATCCCTCCATAACACTCTATACGATTGCCATCATGTATATGACAAATGCGCTTCCCATTCTCTTTCCCATTCATAAAGAATTCAATGTAAAATACATAAATTTCCTCAGATATGGTGTACGGCTATAGCTTTGGTTTGCACAAACATTTGCGGAATCATGTCGTATTGGCCGAGGGAAAAGGCACAACGAAAGGCATTTATTGAAACTCGGCAGTGTATCGAAGCAAGACTGCGTACACAAAGGGAAAATCAACAACAGGTTACGCGGTAGCACTTTGTTTGACCAGTATGCCTTAATTGAATGTTAATAATTAATTCCAGGAAAGTCTTCTGTTATCCGTGTTACCCAGGCATGTTGCAATGGAAATGAAGGATGATATAGCTGGTAAGCCAAGAGAAGCTCAGTTTCATAAAATCTACATTCAACAGCACGACAATGTTAGGTATATAATAATGCTTTGCACATACGCGAAACACCATCGGAGTTGTGATTTAAAGTTTTATTATAATCTACCTCCCATACAGCATCCTGTTTGCTGATATATGCGGATTTACAAGTTTGTCAGACCAATGCACTGCGGAGGAGTTGGTTCGGTTGTTAAATGAACTTTTTGCGAGGTTAGTTGAAGCGTGTCTTTTATGTTGTACGATCTTCTAGTTTTATGGTGAAAACTCTTTGCATTGTGAAATACCTGGAATTTTGATAAAAAGTGTGTTCAGCGGAGGGGAATGTGTATTATTAATTCGTGAGTGTATTTAAGGGTTGTTGAATGCAAATTTCAAATATTTATTTTAGTAAAATGTACATGGAAACGAAAACGAATTTCTGTAGCTTATGTTGAATTAGAGTCCATTTCAATCAATTGTTTTATACCTCTAGTGACGCGAAAAAAAAAACTTTAATTCCCATCTGTAAATCTAGAGGTTTTTTAGATTGTTAATGGTTTGCTATTATTTCGTTCTATTGGTGGAAAAAGAGGATACTCTACAATCGAAGGAAACTACAGCTGATGACATTTTTCCAATCTGTGAATATGTATTTGCAAGTGATGCGCCTATCATTAATACAGAAAATATTAAGAGGCTGATGGTATCAATTGACATTCTTTCGTTAAGAGAGGTGTTATACTTTCTTGGTGTGAATTAAAAAACACAACAGAACGGTGCTATGAGCAGTACTATGGTCGTTGCAATAAATCTTATGTTAGTAATGTCGTCAGAATAGCAATTAAATTTTCACACTACGGATGTTAGTCACATATCATCATTAGGGTGTTGCGTTTTGACGAAAGTATTTTGTTTTTTAAGGCCTGCGGGTAGGTTCGATGCAGAATGGTCCACTGAACACGAAAATACCAAAAAAAAAAATTTTGAAGTTCGAAGCTCCCATGCGCACCTCTGAAAACCGACTTTTTTGGTCTCAAAGCCATAGTGAGATTAGTTCTGCCGGCTGTGTGGAAAAATATATCTTAAGTGCATATGATAATTAATCGTAGAGACCGTGGCTTCAATTTAACATACTTTAAAATTTTAAAAAATTTGAGTCATAGTTGAACAATTACAAAAAGTGCTCCCGACCATGACTTTTTCAGAATTTTTTTTGGATTTAAAGCTTTCTAAAATATATGACTGGAAAGGAATATAGTCGTGTCGTAGCTCATTTTAAAGGGAATTTCAAGAGCTTTCAAACGAATATAGACTCGACGTAAAGATTCACCGGGTTGCAGATTCGATGACCTTCTAGGGTGTAGAAAATGGTACGAGAAAAGCCATATTTTTTTTTTTTTTTTCACAGAATTTATGCTAAAACGGTTCCAAATACTATTCCGGTTCCGTGAGTCGAAATTTTGATTTTGCCGTTTTGCCAAAATAAAAATTCGGGCCTACATAGATACTGTGCTTTACTTGATTACGTGATTAGGTCACACCATGAAATACACAAACAACAAAAACAAATATAAAGCATTTCTATCGCATTTGTACACCTAAATAAATCACTACACATCGTTCAAAGTTAAACTTAAATGTATAGAAGAAGAATGAGAATAAAAAAAATACGTAATACAAAGCCGAACGAGTAGAATGGTTCGATGTGTTACACACACACTAATCGTTGATACGGAGAGCTATCTCCGCTTCGTCAAATTTCTCTCGTTGAGAACAACACATGCAAACACATGGAATGTCAATTATTAAGCAAAACATCGTTACAATCCCTAGACCTATTTACCTACTGAGAGAGAACTAAAAAAGTGTGGTTTCCGATAACTTTTAGCGCGTGATATTCAGAGCTTTTATAGTGTGGCGAGTGTAAAAGATTATAAATACAAAAAATTGGTTCCATGGGTGCAAGGGATGCTGAAACCGTTGTGAGTGCTTGTACAAATCGTTAAAAAAATCGTTCCTGTGAATTAATAGTAACAGACTTGTGTCCCTATCATGATGACTTAATACCAAATATATAATCTCCAGGGAGACGACCTTCTGAACATAGTAATGTTTAATGATCAACTAGCTTCTCTTGCTTTTAGTAAACTACAGTTTATTCATGCGAACATCTCTCTTTTAAACTTTTTAAATAATTGTTATGCTGCGTTTCACTACGAATATTTTGCTTTAACACCCAACCATGCATATAGGATGTATGATACTTCACTGTAAGTGACCTCTTTTCCGTAAATTATCATATCAAATAATGTTTTTCCAAATCATACATGATGTTCTGTACAAAGTCAAAGCATCATCATCAAAGCTGATGTTATCCAGCTAATAATCTGATGAATATTAAAATCATGACATGCAAATTCAGAATTTGATTTTTCTGCAAAATAAAATGTAATTAAGAGACATGGCTCACAATTAAGTAAATAAAACGCTTCCAGTTATTGACAGTAAACCATTCTGTATTCTGCGACCCACTTTCCGATTTATATTTGAAATTGAAAATATGTTTTTGAAATCGAATTTTGTTTCACATTTTGTTTATTCAAACGGAATGTTTGAAAATGTATATGGAGCAGAGCAGTCATATCTATCGAATCATCAACGCACTTCAAGCAAAAGTGATCATAGTCAACAACTGTCAAGTTTCAGTACCATATTTATAGTATCACCAACGCACTGTCATATATTCACTAATATTGACAGTGCTTTGGTATCACTTATGTTTGAAGTGCCTTGATGAAATTATTTTTTTACAGTGTTCTACAGTTGTGTGGCACACTGTCAAGTTTCAGTACCCTATTAAGAGTACCACTAATGCTTACCACTCATACTTGAAGTGGGTTGATCGAATCAATTTCACTTGCAGATTTGATCGTCTAGCAGCCGAACACCATTGCCTGCGAATTAAACTTCTTGGTGATTGTTACTATTGCGTATCGGGTCTGCCCGAACCCAGGCCGGATCATGCTCATTGCGCTGTAGAAATGGGATTAGATATGATTGATGCAATTGCGTAAGGACATATGGCTTTTCCCATCAATATTTCCTCATCGAACAAAAAGATTTTCTTTCTTTCTTTGCATAAATTTTCTACAGATTAGTACGTGAAGTTATGGCTGTTAATGTTAATATGAGAGTGGGAATTCATACAGGTCGTGTGCACTGTGGTGTGCTTGGATTGATTAAATGGCAATTTGATGTTTGGTCGAATGACGTAACATTAGCTAATCATATGGAAAGTGGAGGAATACCGGGGTGAGTTGCATAAATGATAACCCAAGAGACCCCAAGAGCATTGAGTAATATGACGAACATGCAATTAAAATAGACGTGTTCATATCACCAAAGAAACTATGACTTGTTTGGATGGTGACTATGAATTAGAAGAAGGACGAGGCCACGAACGAAATTCGTATCTGAAGGACCATCAGATAGAAACTTATTTAATCGTTCCAGGAGACACATATCGACCGGTAATTTTGAATTTAAATTTAATTTACTGCGAGATGATGGACATAGGTTGGCTTTGCGTATTTTTCTTAACAGAACAAAAAGCCACATCATTCGTTGTCATTCAACGGTAACATTTCCAAGGAACTGAGGATGATGGGACACAGCACACAGAAAAGTGCCAAGTAAAACATTGTAGTGAAGCTGGTGGTCACACAATCATTAAACAAAATCTATAAATTTCCAGATTGGGATTTCAGGATACCAATGAGAACAAAGACCCCGAAGACGAGGTGAATGATTATTTGATGCGTGCAATCGATGCAAGAAGTATTGATAGATTGCGGTCAGAGCATTGCAAATCGGTGTTACTGTCGTTTAAAAAGACTTCCATTGAGCAAAAGGTGCGGTTGTTTTGATTGTTCACAGAGGAACGAATATTTTGAAGAAATTTGTTTTCCTTCTCGTTTCAGTATTCTTCCGAACCAGACAGAATGTTGTGTATATATTTCTATTGTAGTCTATTAACATTCGGCGGAATGGTGTTAATGCAAATCATTATTTATCCGTTGTAAGTACCAGGGAAAGTTCAATGAGCTGTGGATGTGTTGAGTAAGACACGGAAGAGATAATTCAGTTAATGCGCAAAATCAGCTCAATCGCTTTGTAGTAAGCCCCGCAATAAATCGAAGACGATGGTTTCATTTGTAGTTGATATCACTGGATTTCCATTGCATATATCGGCGATACAGTAAGGCAAACTTCACATACGAACCTCACATACGTTCATTTACCGCTGATATGTGCAACGGAAAGCTAGTAGTAGAAAGATTGCGGGAATTTTGAATGATCCGAATTTCACTCCGAGTCTTAGCATAGGAGTAGTGAGACTCGATTCGATCAATGCTCAGAGCAGGTTTGCTGGGACCTATTATTTCATGATTACCCAAACCTTTGACCTGAAAGGATGGATTTTCAAAGAAATTCCGTTCAGAATGACAGTACCTGAACCTGAACGCAGTTTTCAGGCTAAAAAAATGTCAGATATAAGTCCCACAGGACGGCTTAAACCTGATCTGTTCCGAGCCTCAATTCGATACTACCACCCCAACAATAGAGGACGCAACGAAACATTTTTAACGAATTCATTTTCAGAAATAAATACAACTTGTTGTCAATTACTGTGCTTTTATCAGCTTTACTAGCTATTTGTCTCGTCACATTGGCGAAAAAATGTAATTTTAAGGTGAGTGTTCGGAACTGTTTCCCACCAACGAGTTTTCCGTTCATCAAGTTCTTTTATCGACATTTTAGGTTATTAAAACCCTGACAATTTTATCCGAAAGAATTCATGGCAACAGAGTTCATTCACAGATGTTAGCGTTTCTAGCTGTGTGTACGGTTAAATGTCTGTCGGTTTCAACCATTGTAAGTGTTGTTTGAATCGAGGAGGAAATCGCCCGAAAGAATTGCAAATAGGATTTCAAACGAATTGTAGCTTCAGGTGGTTTCCCACTCATTTTGAATTACTGTGAAAAATTAAATTGCATTTTTAATGAAATTTTTGTTCGCGGTTGCAGTTTGTGTTTTTGTCGAACAAAAATTGTGATCATATTTCTACATCGATTCTATACACTTTTTTAAATCGCTTTGATGACTGTGATTACAACGTAGCTATTAATGTACGTATATGCATGGAATTCGAACATGGACATCGGCATGAAACATAATTGGAATTTTTGTTTTATCGCTCCTAGGCATTCCTATTATTGACACTACTTTCTATGATGAATTGTGCCGTTCATCAGGTCCTTAAAATTTCGCTGAAAATCGTTTTGCTGATTAGTTTAAGTGCTATCTACTTTGCTGTGGCCATTGTACAGGGATTTCAAATAAACAATTTATACGGCGATCGGTAAGTTCAAGCTAGGCATGGGACGCGAATGAAACTGGTACCCAAAAAATCATAATGATTCAAAGACTCCGAGAAATCACTTTTTGGACTATGGTCCCAAACAACTTCAGGTGGTAACAAATCGATGACGTAACATTTTCGAGTAGCCGTCCACTTTATCTGAGTGTGATAGTGATACACACAAATGAAAAATCTGATAAATTATTAGAAGGTGAAAGATGTGATGATGATAGTGCTTTACGTTCGCTACTAGGCATGGGCGATAATGAAAATGATTATCGATAATTATCAATTATCGATAATCGATAATTATCGACTTTTTTTTATCGAAAATTATCAAAAAAATATCGATAATCGATAATTATTGATATTTTGATAATTATCAAGATATCGATAATTCGATATATCGATATTTCGGTCCGAAAATCCGATATTTATCGATATATTCCGATATATCACTATATTATCATGAATTTTCAGATAAATATCAAAATATCGGTATTTTGATAATTATTGAATTTCGATATTTTGATAATTATCGATAATTATTAAATTATCGATAACGATGATTAATCGATTATCGATAATTTCTTTCGATTGATATTATCGATAATTTTGAACGCCTCCCATCCCTATTCGCTACCATCGATAAATCACCTATGAATTACTGGTTAATCACTGGTTAATCACTGGTTAATCACTGATTAATCACTGATTAATCACTGGTTAGTCAGTGATTAATCACTGGTTAGTCAGTGATTAATCACTGGTTAGTCACTAATTAATCACTGGTTAATCACTAGTTAGTCACTGATTAATCACTGGTTAGTCACTGATTAATAACTGGTTAATCACTGGTTAGTCACTGATTAATCACTGGTTAGTCACTGATTAATCACTGGTTAATCATTGATTAATCACCGATTAATCATTGATTAATCATTGATTAATCACTGGTTAATCACCGGTTAATCACCGATTAATCACTGGTTAATCACTGATTAATCACTGGTTAATCACTGGTTAATCACCGATTAATCACTGGTTAATCACCGATTAATCACTGGTTAATCACCGATTAATCACTGGTTAATCACCGATTAATCACTGGTTAATCACCGATTAATCACTGCTTAATCACCGATTAATCACTGGTTAATCACCGATTAATCACTGGTCTGGTTAATCACCGATTAATCACTGGTTAATTATCTATTAATCACTGGTTAATCACTTGTTAATCATCGATTAATCACTGATTAATCGCCGGTAAATCACTGATGATTAATCACTGATTAATCGCCGGTAAATCACTGATGATTAATCACTGATTAATCGCCGGTAAATCACTGATTAATCGACGGTAAATCAATGATCAATCGACGGTAAATCACTGATTAATCGACGGTAAATCAATGATCAATCGCTGGTGAATCACTGATTAATCGCTAGTGAATCACTACATACAATTAGCGAATTAGCTTTTTTCTAAAATATACAGTACAATCGATTCATTGTCCGGACCATAGTAGGAAAAGTTGTTTAAAAGGTTACCGTTCACTTGGACCCCATTTGAATCGACAATCGTCAATTGCTGACTAATTATTTTCCCATAATTTTCTATTAGATTCGATGCTAAAGAGCAGCTGCTAACGTTCATTGTTGATGGCATTTTTGTGGTCATTTTCGTAATTGCTCTCATATTCCATAGTCATCAGACAGAAGCTACATACCGCTTGGATTTCATATGGAAACTTCAAGCGACTGGTATTCATTTCGACTAATTTTGATGTTTTAATGGAAATTCATTTCAAATTTGTTTTTGTGCAGAGGAAAAAGAGGACATGGAACATCTGCAGGCATACAATCGGAAACTTTTGGAAAATATTTTGCCAGTACATGTAGCCGAACATTTCTTGAGCAGGGACAAGAACATTGATGTAATGAGAGAAAATTATGATCCCGATTTTAGTACTCAGTGTTTGACTTTCAGGAACTGTACCATGAACAATGTGAAAGTGCTTGCGTAATGTTCGCATCGATACCGAATTTTTCTGAATTTTATGTAGAATTAGAAGCAAACAACGAAGGTGTTGAGTGTCTGCGGCTTTTGAATGAAATTATCGCCGATTTCGATGAACTGCTAAGCGAGGACCGATTTCGATATATCGAGAAGATTAAAAGCACAGGAGCTACGTACATGGCAGCATCAGGTAAAAGTAGCATCTTGTCATAAAATACATTTCAACCGGAAACGGAAATTCTTTTGGCTCTAGGCTTGACCGAACAAACGTGCGATTTAGTGGACTTTCGTCATGTTACTGCGATGGCTGACTATGCAATACAATTGTTCTCCAAAATTGAGGAAGTGAATACTCATTCGTTCAACAATTTCCGGATGCGGATAGGTTGGTCCCGAATTTGAAATTATTTTTTGTCCTGAATTCAAGACAGTCGCCTCTGTCTTCTCCTTCAACAGAAAGTTAATGCCACTCTTTTTTTAAAACTTCCAGGTATTAATATTGGACCGGTTGTGGCTGGTGTCATCGGTGCACGAAAGCCTCAGTACGACATTTGGGGTAATAGTGTTAATGTAGCCAGTCGGATGGATTCAACGGGCATTTTGGATTACATTCAAGTAAATTCAGTAGTAATGATTGTGTCAGGCCTTGCTCACAGCAACTCGAAATTCTATTCCAGGTCACCCAAGAAATATATCAAATTCTGGAGCCCCGTGGATATAAAATGCGTTGCAGAGGAACTATAAATGTAAAGGGAAAGGGTTCGATGGTGACATACTTCTTAAATCCACAGGACGAGCAAGGATCTCCACTAATGACCGACGTACTATCTGATAACAATTCAAATACCCACGAATGTCAACCGGATGAAGTGCAAGACATCATCGATAAGGATAATCATTGTCTGACCCAAAAGCGAAAATCCCTCTGTCGACAGCAAAACATTTTCTTCGGAACGAGCAACAACAGCGAGTCACTTAGTTCCAGTCAATCTACGGAAAATGTTGACAAATGTCTCATTACCACTGCCGACGATATAAAATGTAACTATGAGAAACCGTCACAACAGCTCTGTGAAGTGACAATGGAGCGCTTCAATCCGGAGATTTTCTTCAAGACTCAACTAACGGAAATTAAACATCAAAGCTTGCCACTATGCAAAGGATCACTAATGGATTCGATTGAAAGTTTGGAAAAGTTTCTGAAAAATGACTACAGTCTGTCGGATTTGAACGGTCGCATAGTGACCCCGCCCAAATCACATCAAGACACCGCTGAGAATAGCAACAAATCGAATACGAAGCAACCATTCAATTATCGGCGTCTGAAGGCGTCGCTTAAAAGTGCTGAACAATCAAAGTCCACAGAGATGTTGTGCAAGCAACCGGCGGAACAGACGAAAAATTTCGGCGAACAGTTGAAGGAGTCAATTAAAATTAACACGAAGAATGTGCTGAAGTTGTCGCAGTCAATGTATCCGATAAACGGTAATCAAAACAAAATCAAAATGCCTAGTAGTAAGAGCTTGGATTTGTTATAAGTTTCATTAGTTGAAAAAGTTGAAATCAAATTTCGACCACTGTAACAGAACCAATTTAAAAAATTAAAATGGAACAAAGAAAAACTATTTTCAAATAATAAATAGAAAAAAAATGGAAACCCTCCTTCACACCCAGACCAATTTAATGTATGTATATTTAGGTGAATATATATGACACCTCATTCAATGAGGACTTAAGTGTAATTGATGTACCTCTACCATTAAAAATTGTGTTAAAAAATGGCGTTCAAAATCTGGAGAGAAAAATTTATTTATTAAATAATTGTAACTGTAATTGATGACAAGTTTGGAGTTTGATTTTTATTGGAACATTTGCTCACGCTCCTCGATCACACCTCAACAATATTTCACCTCTTGCAATATTTCCTTGGCAAATTTCGATCTGAACTAATCTGACCTGGATGCCGCAGAATACAATTTATGAAGGCTGGGAGAGGAATTTTAAAGAGATTGACAAATAGATTGAATTTGGTTTTTCTGATAGACAATCAAAACTTCCGAAATCGGGTTGGTGGGAGGTGATCGAATACCGAAAACACGAGCGAAAACATGAACTTTTATCAGGGAAATTTCTCGAAGTACGTGAAACGGAGAGGAGGCTGTCATCAAAAAGAGAATTACAAGTTCTTTCAGGCACAGGAATAATTTGATTAAAAAAATATTTCTGATGGAAGGAATTATGCGATTAGAGAACTTAGCCCTTATACACTTCAAAGAGGACAATCATCGTGACACTATCATCATTCGTGTCATTGCAAAGCAGAGAAAACATATTTTTAATTTCGGCTGCAGAGGAACCGCTGGAAGTTCATTGAAGTACTAACATTTTTAGACCCGTACGAAGTACTGGGGTCTTATAGGTTTACGCCGAGGGGTAACCGACTGGCCAAAATGGTGGCAAATCAATTTTTAATTCCTTTCAATTCCGTTTAATTACCTCAATTACCGGACCGGATTCGCTCTATTTCCTTTCAATTCCGTTAAATTCCTTTCAATTTCTTTCAATTCCTTTCAATTCCCATTAATTCCTGTCAAATTTTTTCAATTCCTTTTAATTGCTCTTGATTCCTTTTATTTCTTTAATTACCGGATTAACACCACTACTTGCGGGATTCGCCCTTCAATTCCTATAATTCCAATCAATTCTTTCAATTCCACGAATTTTCGAAATAATTGCTCGATATTTTCAAATAGATATAAATAATAGTTTTGGCTTCTAGCACATCTACTGAAAAATACATACGATTTCGGTGGGCTGGTTTTCAAAAAAAAAAAAACCTTTTCGTTGATCTGTAATTTCCCAAGGAATGGTTGTATTTGCACTAAAATTAACAAAAAACCAATCACCAAAACACAAGGGTCACGTATAGTAGTCAGACGTTCTCCTATAAATAAGTATTTTATCTCCTGTAATGTCATAATATTCACAATTTGAGTGTCACTTTTAGAATCAAAATGGGCTAAATTTAAACACGTCATTCACAGAACGTACGTTTATTAACTGAAAATTTCGATAACTTCTCATTTGCGCACGGCTAACTTCGATAATTTCACATTTATTCACGGAAAACGTCGATAATTTCTCATTTATTCACTGAAAATTGACAAATTCTTGACAGTATACTAGATGTGTGTTTTATTTGCGGGGAATATGAATGAGTGATGGCGTCATGGCGTGTTTATGTTTCAGTTTCATTTTTGAAATTTGTTTTTTATGGTGATTATGACATTACAGGAGATAAAACCTTGTTCCTAACACGGTAGTAAATGGGGGTTTTGCGCACACGATGTGTTGCCGAGCTCGCCTCGCTCGTATCGGCAATCTCACATCTAGTGCGCAAAACAATCCCATTTACTACCTTATTATGAAAATAGCTATATTGTTGGTATAATGGCACTGCGTTCCGACTTTCCATACAAAATACAGACCGTTAAAAATTGTGTTCTGGTCCTTGGTTTAGCCTGCGAAATACAAAATATTCACTAAGCAAAAGAACGATATAAGACTTCACACTGGTTCGAGCAGACGCATAGAATTTGTAAGATCAAAACTTATATTTTCAACTTAACAATCAGTTCAAAATACCAATAAAACGACGAAAGATAAGTAAGAGTAGAAATAACCACAGTATTTGACTTTACCTCATCAGAACGACTTAAACTTGATTAAAAACAGGATTCAGGATAAGACCTGATTCGAACGGAACATATTTTTCTCTCATCTTCGAACTAATGTCGTGAAAGGGAAACAACATATTTTTATGGTAACCTCCTGAAACGTAACGTTTCTTGTGTAAGGTATTTAGAAGTTCAGGAAATTTAGAAATTTGAGAAACAAAATTTCGCGAAAATTGTTCTCCAGGGCGAGAGCTAAAACCTTAAAACGGAATTATTTCGCCCAGTAGATATACCATGCGAAAGTTGACCATTGCATAGTAACTTGCCCCCTGCAATACATCCAATACATCTGGACTTTTTCCATTCATTTTTTCCATACAACTTTCGTATGGGGTAGGTAGCAAACCAGAATACATTGGATTCTGCTGCGTACTCCACTAATTCGGAAACAGCTTTGGGATACTTGGGATACTCGCAAACTCACTTATGGGTCTTCTTTTATCACAAAATTGTTACTTCAGGTAGTGAATTACTGTTGCAGCATCCAATGTACTCTACCGATATTTTTCACAAAAGTGTAAAGAATCTAAGTGATCAGTGCAGGCAACTCACCGAGCAGTAGAAAAATGTGCATAATTACCAAGACGCACAAGAGATCAATCCACAAATTAAAATGCGATTACTTCAACTCGACTCTGTTTAACAATCAATGCTTAAAAGAAGCATTGGCCAGATGTGTGTTACAACAAATGAAGTAGAAGATCTTTTTTGAGTGAACATCAAAAAAATGGGAGAGAGGGTGAGTTTGTGATGAAAAAATCTTTGGTTAGAACTCAACTGATAAAACCATTGAGACATACTTTAAACAAGAAAAATCAGCGAAGTGTTATTCTCAGCAGAAATCGGTACATTTAACCTGCGATCCATATCCATTGGACCTTACTTATTCACAAAATCATTACTTCTTCAAAATATGAAAATCTGAAGAGAAACGTTCCCTTAATAAAAATTGATTTCATCTGAACGGAGTGGTAAACACGAATACGATTATCTGGACTATGCTTTCGTAACCGGTTTTGTTGTTTGGCTATATTTTTAGATTTTATATAAAATTGATGTTCGTTGTCTGGCATCGATCATAATTTATTTACTCGTCTTACTGTACGTTCAGTATTCTAAAATGAAATTTATTGTCTTTATAATAATAATTGTGAGCGCAATAGCTCTGAGTGTATCCTCTGACTGTTCAGACGGAAGTGTAAACGTGAGTTGAAACCGATGAAACAGGTGTACGATATACTGATCATCACATGAATCTTTACAGAATTCGCAAAATGATGACAAACAATTCACCTTCTTCTCTACTTACTTCGATTATCTATTGAACGAGCAATATGAAAAAACATCAACCGAAATAGCGGACGCGTGGCTGAAATGCAATGAAACGTATTCCGTGCCTTTCGATGAAGGCATCGACATGTTTCAAAATCCACCGCGGGGTGACGAGCGTTATATGAGAAGAGAAGCTAAATGCCTTGTAGACTGTACGATGCGTAACACGGGCGTGGTAAGTGTAGACATAGAAAGTTGGATGAGGAGTGCACGAGGTTTTCTCATCATTTCATGCGTTAAAATCAGATGACCGATGAGGGCTTTCAAGTGGAACAATATATGAGACATGTCAAACAACTGCGTTTCAATTACACATCATTCGACATAGACAAAAGACCAGCAGGTGCGAAGCGAGATATGTTGGCTACTATTTGGAAACGAAGCAGTGGTTGTGGTAGCTACGGAACTATTCTGAATTACTCATGGGCTGCCCGTCAATGTAGTGATGTTAGGGATCCGGAAGGCGACAAGTAATTTACTGTTCATTCTTTAGACCTGGGAAGGAAATCAATCCAAATTTTTACGGTTCATTCTAGCTGCGAAACTGCTTGGCTCATTATGCGGTGTATGATGAATCGAAAGAGAGAGCGACTCTATAACAGCCCGTTTTTCCCGGTTTTGTTGAAAGAGTTACAATAGTCGATACAGAATCGT
This sequence comes from Bradysia coprophila, assembly GCF_014529535.1. NCBI lineage: Eukaryota > Metazoa > Arthropoda > Insecta > Diptera > Sciaridae > Bradysia > Bradysia coprophila. Next base: position 8,196,882 of record NC_050735.1, read on the forward strand.
TGGCCTTTTAATACGTCGACATTCAATTAACCTAAGATTTCATTTGTGTATTCAATCGAAGTGGCTTAAGTTCCTGGTTCCTAAATTAAGGAGTTCGAATAAAATTTTGTTTTTGTTGCAAAACTCTGCTATTATTGCCTAAACGGTTCTCCGTCTTATGTCTCATCTTCATGTATTATGAACATGATGACAAAACAATGCGGATCCATCCACAATTTGTTGTCCATAAATCATCAATGAATTAATTGTCGCTCTTTCTCGCAGTATGAGTCCTTCGTTCCAAGGCTAATGGCCAGGTAGCCTCAATTGTCATTTCATTAAATTCACCGAAAAAAAACCAAAGTTTTCATACAACATGATTCACCTCGTTTGATGAGGGATGAGGTGAAAATTTTATATAAAAAACGACCACAACCTGTGTTGACGCTACCAATGAAAGTAGATAAGTAGGTATGGTCAGTCCATACAAGTCGGAGCACATACGGATTTGCATGGCGCCACCTCAAACGAACTCATTTCTAGTGGAAATTTGCACTAGAAATGAGTTCGTTTCAGGTGGCGCCATGCAAATCCGTATGTGCTCCAGCTAGAACAAATTTGAACGTTTGGCCATACCTATCCATTTAATTTCATTGGACGCTACCACCCCAATTGTTTCGTCCCACAATATGTTTTACTATGCTGGTGCATGTAATAAGGCTATTACATGTATAGGCAATAACCTTTACATCACTCGCATAGTAAAACGTCGTACTACACACGGAAAATAAAGTGATATCTCGTATCACGATGAGTAAAAGTACCTCGGGCTGCCGCCCTCGGATACTTTTTCTCATCTGGACACGAGATATCACTTTACTTCCCTTGCATAGTAATGTACTATTCTTTATAATCGTTCTGGAAGCAATAAACCTATGCGACGACGAAAAAATAAATCATTATGAAACTTCGAATTCCGTTATGAATCAAATCCGATGTGATATCTCGAATCCATCTCCAACAGAAGTGTTTAGAAACCATCTCTGCTTTATTTGTATTGTGAATAGCAGGCATATTGTGAATTGTCAATGTTTGAAAGGTTTGAGAATATAAACCATTTCGCACTTTATTAAATGTGCGATATCAGTTGTTTTGGAAGTATGCACAGGGACTTGCGTCACTTTTACTCTTTTGAGTGTTTTTGACTGATTTCCATTCTGCGGAATTTTCCGAATTTTTCATCATTAACTTGGAGCTTTTAATGAGGCGTTGGGCGCCAATTCTTATGAATTTAAGAATTCGTAACTTGACAGTTGTCATCTAAATACTAAGGGCCATATGATTAGTAACTTTTAAGGTGACAGCTGTCAAGTTACGAATTCTTAAATTCACGAGAATCGGCGCCCTGTGATTTTTTGAAAATGTTCTTGCCCACACTGTCCTTATTCTATGCCACCAAAAACTCACAAATGTAATCATTTCGAATGTAAGTGAGCATAGCACTGCTCTTAGCATTAACATTCGTACTTTAACCATCAAAAAGCCTCCTTCTTACCTCACACCAAGAAAGCATAACTCATATTTTGTACACCCTCAAGAATTAAACGACAGATCCATTTCGTTCACCAAATTTCTTAGTGTGGCATTCAAAATATCCGCCAAACTATGCGCTATAATACAGACTTGTCATTGTGAATTAAATCATTTCTCCTGTGTGGAACCTGTGGAACGTATCAGATGCGTGGAAAGAAATTTGACATTTAAATATTTGTTTTCATTTTCAATCATTGTTGTGCATCAATTTGTTCTTTGGTTGTAAACATTATTTAAAACCTGACAATTTACACAAGTGTAACCATGAATTTGGAGCTCTTGGGTAGGTGACAAACACAATACTACCAAATATGGTTTCAATTACAACAGTTCAAGTCATACACAGAGTCGTTCGGTCAAAATTATCCGGAGGAGTTTGACGGTTCCTTGGATTGTATCTCGTTGGCGGTAACTTGCTCATTCAACAAATATGGAACATTATTAGCGGTTGGTTGTAATGATGGACGAATCGTAATTTGGGATTTCTTGACGCGGGGAATAGCTAAAATAATATCGGCACACGTTCATCCGGTCTGTAGCATAAGTTGGTCTCGTAATGGTCACAAAGTAAGGGAAATTGAATGCAAGACATAATGGGTTTAACGAATTAACGAATTTCAGATTTTATCAGCCTCAACGGACAATAATGTTTGTATCTGGGATTTAATTACCGGTGACTGTGACGGTAAATACCGCTTTCCATCGCCAATACTAAAAAATCAATTTGATCCGCGAAATGACTTACGATTTCTCGTATGTCCGATGAGATATGCTGCCGTTGTGGTGGAAGTCGGCGGTACACATAAATGTCTTCCGCTGGACAATGATGTAATTTCACATTTCACCATTTCTGTTGTTCTTAACGTTTTCACACTTTCGTTACCACATTAGGGTGATCTGAATATAGTAGCTTCATTCGACCGGCGAGGGAAGTACATTTACACGGGCAATGCGAAAGGGAAGATTCTCGTACTGAATTCCGAGACGTTAGAGATTCAGGCCAGTTTTAAAATAACAATTGGAACGTCTAGCGTTACCGCAGTGAAAAGTATCGAGTTTGCCAGGCGTGGAGAGTGAGTAGAATTTTCAGGGATATACCAGCAAAGCCATTAACAACGCATGTCTGTCTCCAATTTCAGTTCATTTCTTATAAACACATCCGATCGAGTTATCCGAGTGTACGATGCCAAAGAGGTAATCGCATGTGGGAAAGATGGCGAACCGGAACCAATACAGAAGCTTCAAGATTTAGTCAATAAGTGAGTTCGAATGGCTTTATCAGACAGTCTTACCTTTCATGTAACAACCTCGTTTATTTTTAGAACAACTTGGAAGAAATGCTGCTTTTCGGGAGACGGCGAATATGTCTGTGCAGGAAGTGCTCGACAGCACGCCTTATATGTGTGGGAAAAATCTGTCGGCAATTTGGTGAAAATTTTGCACGGCACAAAAGGTGAATTATTGTTGGACGTTGTCTGGCATCCGGTTCGACCAATAATCGCCAGTATTAGTTCCGGTCTGGTGTCGATTTGGGCACAAAATCAAGTGGAAAACTGGTCAGCATTCGCGCCGGACTTCAAAGAATTGGATGAAAATGTGGAATACGAGGAAAGGGAGAACGAGTTCGATTTGAATGATGAAGACAAATCGGTTGACTTGTCCGCCGAAGCTAAGCAGGACGAAGAGATCGAAGTGGATGTGACGAAAGTGGAACCGATTGCAGCCTTTTGCAGTTCGGACGAAGAATTCGAGGATGAAAATGCGCTTCAATTTTTGCCCATGGCACCGGAAGTTGAAGATCCAGAAGATGGTTGGGCATCGCAGGATGCTAACAACAGTCAGGACGTGAATTCGAAGGAAAATGATCCGTTGGATAGTAGTGGCGAACCGGGACCATCGAAACGCAAGAAATTGAGCAGCAATCACGACATTTCATTGCATGATGCGCCTGTTGATGGTAAGTAAAATTGGGTTCTACAGAAGGAGGCAACAATTTTGAAAAACATTTTTTTTCCTCGAATAAACAGAAACTCATCCGTTGCTGCAAAACAAATCGAACAAAGAGAAACAAAGTATTTCGGGAAAGAAAAATGCTGGACGACCGAGAAAGTGAATCGTGAATTTCATTGAGATGTTGAGATGTTTGAGCGCACCAGTCTCCCGGCATGTACCTGTAGTCGGACATCTACTGGTCTTTCATTGATCAAATTTTTTAGTGAATCTAAGAACAATATGTGTGTGACTGCTGGTACACGTTCGGAAACTGGTGTCCGGGGATTCTAATTCATAAATAATTTTCTTTGGAATAACAAGAGTATTCGATGAAATTTGGTTGTTATTACTCACTTTTACCGCTTGTCTTGCGAGTCACGACAGTACCTTCCTTTCTTGGCTCTTCTGACTTGTTCTACCCGAAAAGATCGTTTCACCGTTCACCATTTTCCAATTCAAATTGCCGGTCGGTTTTGTTAAAATAATTTTATTTTCGTAACAAAGTTACTAAAATCACTGGTGTCATGGCATGCCACTGTCATTCGCACTGTCCTGGAAAATTTTCGGATTTGCCACTCGAAATACATGCGGCACCATACTCACTAACGTATTGAATAAGTCTTCGGAAATATCACGTGGCAACAGCAACTGCAACGTACTCAGCTCCGCTCCGCCCCACGTAGCACTCTCAATCATAAATCCCTTGGCACACTTGAACACCAATTCAGCACGTCGTATGCACCACGGCACCGTCATATCTTCAGACATTTCGTGTCGTAGCAGCGCCGGAATCGTTAGCACTGTGACGTCATGTTTGCTGGCCGTTTTCAGAATGTTGCGCAGTCCCAATATCACCGGATGGCGAGAATTGATTTCGTCGGGACTGTTGAATGGTTCGTCGGATATCAAATGGAATATGATGTGGGTCTGCGAGAGATTTGAGTGGCGTGTGATGAAAAAGTCGCCCGATTTCAATTTGCCAGCATGTTTGGATGGTGATCCCGTCGATTTGGACAGTTCGGTTTGGATTTTATCAATTTGGGCGTTGATCTGGAACACAAGAGAGACGCTGGAATTTGGGCCTGATCGGTGGAGTTATTCCCAGTCGAGTCTTACCTCATCGAAATGAAATTCAGTTGACATTTGGAAATTTTTGATGATTTTCGAATTAGCTTGTACGCTCCCAGACGGCGTTAGGACAACGATTCCACACAGCGAGGACGAGTAGAGACCGAGTGCCATATTCAGTCCAGTAATACTGAAAAATCGGAATTGAAATTAAATTCATTTCTTTCCGCGCGCGCGTGAGGATTCACTGACCTTTCGTCGCCTGAATGCAACGGACTGCAGAGATCGTTGATGTCGGCGCTAAGGATTCGTATATTGTGCATGTGTTTCAGCTGTGATCCCAAATGAATCGTAAAACTTTCTTCCATCGATGGCGTCTGCATTGACACAAACATGGATGAGCGATTACCAACGGCGGTCAACGTCGATGACGAGCACAGTGTTTCGCCCACCTGACCAATGATCCAGTTTTTGTATTCGTTTTTCTGGTGGCCTTTACGAGCCTCCAATTCGGATTCCCATCGCTGGCGGATCATATTTTGTGTCGAATATTGTTGAGAGAGCAGATTGTTGATGTCCTAGCGATAAGTGATTTGTGGGCTTTAATAGCAAGATATTGAAAACAAAGGAAAATTCGCTTACTTCAGATGTTGTGGACACATCCAGTTGTTCAATTTTATTTTCCATTTCCACTGCCTGGCGGTCATTAAGGCTTGCAATCTCTTTATCCATCCGTACAATCATCTCAGAGATGGTCTTTGCGTAAGCTTTTTCTTTAATTAAAATTTCCGGTAGCAGAGGCGAGTGGACTAATCTATTGGGGAAAACATGTTCAATCTCTCAGTTGAAATGACAAATTTTCCTTGAAAATCACCTGTGGAATGACTGTGCAAAAATATCTTCATCGGTTGGACCAATTTTTTCCGCATACTCAATGACCTCCTCTTTGTAGTGCTTCTCCGCTTCTCGTATTAATTGGTCAATATCAGTTTGGCCATTTCTCGCCTTGTTCAGCAAATCTTCATCACGATTACAAAAGAAGTCCTGGTTCTCCTTATCGACGAATATTCTCAGATGTTTGTACAATTCTGTAATCCAATATCTCAGATCAGACTCCCCCTTTTTCCGAAACTAATCATGGAGTGTTTACCTTCATGTGCATCTAACATTTTCATAATTGGATCCATTTGTTTGGCAACCACTTCGTACGATAATTCACGGATATCGCCGCGGTACGGCAAAGTGATGGGATATTCAATTCTTGATGGCTGACCATCGTAATTCTGGAAATTGTAAACAAATTGCACAGTTTTGTTAGGCTCCATTGTTTGATTAAAATATTCGTAAACAAAACTCTTTTGACAGCGTTGACAGACGTATTTGGGCGTAGATTGTGAATTTACGAAAATTGTCAGATTCACAATGGAAATAAATTCCAGGGCCGCAACGGAAAGTATACGAAGTAAATATTTGAAAGATAACTCGAATATTAGAGTACAAGACTTGATTTTAATTTCCCTTCTTTACTCATGCACCCGGCTTGCAGTGCATTCTGTCCGTGGCTATTTCATACGAGCATACATTAACATTTTTCTCGTATCGAAATTCATTTTGCATGAAAATGTGTTCGGAAATGTTAGATCGGAATTTTATGTAAAACGTAAAAATTGTACAGTTGTTAAACGTAAAGCTTGTGCATAATCAGTTGAACATCTCCAGCTGGTCGACAAAGACGTTCTTTAATATCTTTGTATCGAAAACAATTCAAAGGCAAGCTACATACATTGTATGACTGTAGTACACTCATTGTTTAGAATTGATTGTATATTATAATACAAGTAGAGTATGTTTGTTAATCAGCTGCTGAAGCTCAGCTGTTGCTGATTCAGCACAATCTTTATATTACGTTTAGCCTGTTACAGACGGCTGTCATCTGTTATCGACAACGACAGCAATTGTTAGTTTGTTGACGTGGATGATCGGCATACATAGAAGAAAAACCATTTTTATTTTTGCAATATTTCGCTCATTTATTGTGAGCTTCTTCAGGCGTTTAAACTACTTAAAAACTAAAGAGAAAATTTACATGAAAAATAATAAATGAGCGAAATATTGCGAAAATAAAAATTGTTTTACTTCTGTGTATGCCGATCACCCATGTCAACAAACCAACAATTTCGTAGCACGGCAAAGTAAATTACCAACAAACGACAGCAATAATTAACGACAAGCTCTGATCGATGAGGTCTTATACAGCAAACATAGAGGTAGATTACCTAGAGGAATTATGACCCGAAAACCATTGAAAAACTATATCACCCACACCACTAACACGAAAATGTCAACTTTGCTTTATTTTGACGTTATATGGGTCCCTTTACTTTTGACATTAAGAGTCCCTTTTTACTGTCTGTACACGAAGCTGTCACACACACATTTTAATATACGATTTTTCATTTCAATTTGTCAGTTTGTTCTATTGAGAGGGTCCTTGACAGCAAAAGACATGTTCAAAACAAATGAAGTAAAAGATTTCTGAAAATCTTCGATCAAATTAAGTAATAGATCATAAAGTAAAACTGTTAATATGCAAGCCGTCTGTGACAGGTTAATAATTGTAGTTGGAGTGCAGTTATTCGTAGAAAATGATGTGAAGAAACATAGATTTTTCTGAGCAGCAAATCATTATTTACATGTCAGCCAACTTAACTGTTATGACATTTACTCAACGCAGTAAAAAAAGTGAAGTTGTTTTGCATGAAAATAAGCAGGAGCGAACGAAAAAAGGGAGTATCTCAACGGGAGAATATAACCAGGATTAAATCATGTAAAAAAGTACTTTTATTCAAGAGGAAAAATATAGATTCACTTACCGTGATTTATTGAGTATTGAAGGCTAGTAAAAAACTTTATTTACATGTAAAACGTATGGGACTTTTCGAGAGTCCTATCTCCGAAGAGATCATCGTACTCATTCATTGCTAAATGTCTTAGCATTATGCAGTATCTAGTGAAGCCACAGTATCTACGAGTAATTATCATATACACTGTGTCATATGGTTTTTCAAGACTGTCCGTAGGCCCATGCCTACAAATTTATACTAAACAACCTCAATTTAAAAAAGACACACAACGTTCTTGTCAATTTCATTGTTACTTGAACTAAGAAAAATCACTGAAATTAATTCTGTGAAATTGGGGAGACTGGTGAAATTGGTAGGTCTCTTTGATCCAGTCAGGCTCAGTCCGACCCTCTGATCTCTGATTTACTAGTCAAAATTTAGAATTTCAGGTTCAACCTGAACGAAAGTGTACTCGAAATTTTTCATTTGGGGCCATTCACAAATTACGCACGCGTAAATTACAAATGTAAAACCCTTCTCCCCCTGCATATGCTAAACACAAACAAGAGTTAAAAATGTCACCTGTAACATGAAACTTTGTCTACAGGTAATCTACATTATCTTCCACAGCTGTATTTTTTGTATGAGACGCTACAGCTGTGGCAGTTATTGTGGATTCCCTGGAGACAAAGTTACCTGCTACAGGTAAGATTTTAAACTATTTTCTTTCAGTTAAATGTATGGATGGATAAACCTTAAAAAATGTATGAGCATACGTTTTCGCCCAACCCGCTCCCCAATACAGAAAGTTCGTAATTTGTAAATGGTCTTTTTCAGGTCGAATGATTTGAGGTCAGGTTGTTTTTTGGATTCTCACTGATGATTCTACGCTAAGTGTTTTCATGAAAAAGTTGGATTGAGTTGCCAAGCATTAGATTGTAGCAACGCACTCCAAGCAAACGTGCCTTGATTGACAGCTGTCAAACAGAATGAGTGCCAGCTGTCAAATGGTGTAGTATCTTCCAAATCTTCGCTTTTACAGTGTCGAAATTTGTTTACTGAGTACCACTTATTCTTGAAGTACGTGGATTGGAGCCATTTTAATATTTCTTGAATTAAAAAAAATAAAAATCGGCCATCCATTACTGAAATCATTCCTATTTCGTAGAACGGATTCTAACTGATAATTCTAGTTTTACGCTGTGTTCTTAACAAGACAATTAATTGAGTTTCGCAAACATTAGATTCGAGCCATTTCATTGTTCCTTGATTCTATTTTCATTTTTTTTTAAACTTTTACAATTCTTTAATAATAATCCCATGTTGATAGTGCTATCCCACCATCGCCACCACAACCACTAGGAAGAAACAAAGTTTTAATTTCTCTGAGAAACATTTCGTTATCTACACGATCTATGTTTCATTTCATAACATGTTTCCCACTAAGCGAAGCAACTCTTTCGTCAAGTAACTGAACATCTTAATCAGTTAAGTCCGGTGGATATGCGTTGGCAGATAATTCAACCATCACTTTTTATCTTTATTAATTTTTTGATAACTCGAAGTGTAAAATCATAAAGGCCGCTCTGTACAACAGTCATTCGCTGTCGATCATTCTTACGCTAAAGAAATGTGTTCCGCGCGCCATCAATTACAAAGTAATTCAAATCGGAAGAAAAGTTTAGTGAAACAATTTTTAGATTTTATAACAGTTGAACCGATCTTAGTTTTCTTAAATGTTCCACTATGTCTACTCAGCATAGCTGTTCAGAACTTGAGTTTGGAAAAGGTGTTGAAATCACATACCAATTAATCATCTTACGTCGTTAGAAATTAGCTTCAAGAGCAATTAAAATTCTTATCTTTTAGATTTGTCGCGTTAATCTCAAATACAGTGACATGGTGTGCGATAACATGATAGACAAACGGCTAAATAACATCAAATGTTCAGACATAATTACCACTGATTTTGATTCGGCGAATGAGTCAGCAGCACTGAATGTAAACAATATAAGATTAGGCAATGCCGGTCCCGACATGGACTTGCTGAAAGTGTTTGTTTGCATTGCTGAAAAGGAGAGCCAAAAATACGGAAGCGCATTACAGGCATATATTGCACCGTTTGGTAACACTATTGAATTTCCCTAGAGGCATTTCAAAAATTAATCCGAAAACAAAAGTGTAGATGCTTTTGTGAGCGTCGTTGTGGTATTGTTGGCTGGTGCATGGAGCGATAAGACCGGCAGACGGAAACCCTGCATAATACTACCGATTGTTGCCGATTGTATTGCACACATTGGTAAAGCTGCGTCCTTATGGTGCAACCAAATTGTTTACAATGAAACGACAGAAAACTAAAAGAAATTTCTTTTCGCTAAACGGCAGTTCTACTAGTAGGAGCAACATTTATGAAACAACTGCCGGTTGAATTTACCACTATATTATCCACTATGATTATGTCCGTATGCGGGGGATACAGACTGATGTACATGGGAATTTTTAGCTACTTGACGGATATCACTACCGCTGAGGACAGAGTTTTCAGGTCTAATCGGGCTCCTTTTGCAGCGATTGCTTGACTCAATTCCTCCCTATTAATTACAGACTCGGTGTAGTGTATCAAATATTTCCGATAATGTCGGTGATATCTCTACCACTTTCCGGTATATTGTACGTTACGCTTGGATATATAAGTTAAATGTTTCAAAATGACATTGAAGTGAATCTATCTATCTAACGAGTGATTGTTTCAGAATTGCTATCGATATGCATCTTTCTTAATATATGTGGAATAGTGTACGCCATAGATTATCTGAAGGAGGTGCCACAAAGGCGAGAACCTGTAGCCTTCGAAGTGGAATTAATGAATGAATATTCTACGGTTGATGGCAATACAAAATCTGATTTAGTTAGAGAAGTCAAGTTCTCGGAGATTTTTAATTTCCAAATTTTACGAGATTCACTGAACGTAGTATTTCGTAAAAGAGACTATAATGGACGAACGGTTGTACTGTTGCTGTTTCTCATGACAATAGTGTACAATGGCATTTTCGCAGGTGATAATCGACTGTGGTCCACACGGTAAGGAACGGTGACAATTTTATTTTTTATCATTTTCTTAGGCGAAAGTGCAAACAATTATTTCTTCGTTCGAACGAAACTCAACTGGGAAGCAATGGAAGAAGCTCCATATGCCGCATTCAGTTGTTTCACTTCATTCATAGGTACAGTAATGGTGCTGCGGAAATTCTCCAGAAAACCCTTAAAAAATTGATTGTTAAATTGGCAGGTATGGTGTTCCTGATAAACATTTGCAGCAAAATGCTTAAAGTATCTGACGCAATCATCAATGTTATATCCGCAGTAACGACAACACTTTCCAGAGTAGTTTTTGTATGGAAAATTGTTTTAAAAATTTTTCAAACTCATTTTCATTTTTAAAAACGCGTTCAATTTGTTTCAGATTTTCGTATCAACCAATCTTGTATTCTACGCTGCTACCACAATCGATATGTTCGCGGATATTTTAACATTGGTGGCGAAAAGTATAATTGCTGCCTTTGTGGAAACTGGTGAAATTGGTATGTCTCTTCTATAGAATAAGGATCCAATCAGGTTCAGTGCGACCCTCTGACCTGATTTAGTAGTAAATTTATGATTTCAGATTCAACCTGAGCGAACGTGAACTCGAAATTTTTCATTCAAATTTCGCACATGAAAGTTACTTATGTCAGAGGCTCTGTGTACGCCAAACACTGACAAAAAAGAGTTGAAAATTTCACCTGTAGCAGGAAACCTTGTCTTCAGGTAATTCACATTATCTGCCACAGATGTATTTTTTGTATGAGGCACTACAGCTGTGGCAGCTATTGTAGATGACCTGGAGACAACGTTACCTGCTACAGGTAAGATTTTCAACTCTTTTCTCTAGGTGAATAATGGAGAAAAATTCGAAAATTTATGAGCGTACGTTTTCGTCCGACCCGCTCTTCTCTGCAGAAAGTGCGTCTTTTTCAGATCGGATGATTTAAGGTCAAGTTCACTGAAATTTCTACAGCAAAATGAACTAGATAATTCTTCTCTGGCTTTTGTTGGATCCGCGTCCGTAACTGTATACGGAATTATAGAGCCCGAAAATCTAGTTGTTCATTTGTTAATCCGGTCGATGTAATCCACAGAACAAATGATTGTGTCGGTTTTCATATCTTCATCGTCTTTACAACATTTTTTCTTCCTCTTCGTTAGGTCGAATATACTCGGTGTTTGGTATGCTAGAGAGTATTGCGAAATTTATTTTCGTTCCAATTTATGCAACAATCTACAAGCACACCGTTTCACATTTCCCAACGCTTATTTCATTTGCAGCACAGCATGTTATTTCATCATAACAGCCACATCAATGTAAGAATTTATTTTACTGCTGCCTCATGCGAAAGTTGACCATTACATAGCGATTTGCCCACTGCGAAAATCATTCATTATATGGTGGAATATTGTCGGTTAATTTCATCGGGAATTTTCATGTGAAATTCTACTTTCGCATGAAGCAGACATACTACGTTGGATGCTACTACGTAATTCATTAATTCGGTAACATATTTCGTGATACTCACTAACTCACTCGTGTGTTTTTAAGCAACTTCCTTCGGAAAACCATTTTTCGACAACTTTAGTTACATACCATCGGCTCGGATATGCAAACACTACACTAGCCTTAAAAACAGCTGCCGAAGCTTGTTGCTCAAAAATACACTTGGGAGTTCGTTCATGTAATAAATTACTTTCGAAGCATCCAATTTAAACTACTGTTTCGTTGTTATTCCAAGCTAAGCTTTTAAGATTCCCAAGGCATTTAATTAACTGGAACACTTCGGTTTCATTTCTTTTTTTTTGCAGAGTCATACTAATCATAGTCAAGCGAAAAGAAAATGCAATTGAAATTGGAACCAATACTAGCACACAGTGCTCAACGCCGTCCGTTCGCGATGACGATTGAAATCATGACAATATGATAAGTCTTTGAGCAAATACATAGAATTCCAATTATAAAAGTTTGTTTAAATTTCATCAAACTGAAGACGCTTTCCCTCTGCTATTAGACTGACAAAACATTCCCTGTTTTATACCGTCCATACCAAGCATTTTATTCGTTAAAATCTTGTTTTCTTTCATTCTTTATTAGATTGTCCTAAATATTTCAGTGACAAAAGAATCTGCTGGTAAAATTAAACGGAAATTATGTCAGCCTATCACGTTATCTGCAGCCACAAGTGTAGTAATTCTGTTACTTTTTGTCACGAACCCACAATAAATACCGAGCCACTCATACAATAAATAATTTAAATCGAATAGGGAAGCTGTTTTCGAAAAGCCACCGAGTTTATTAGAGACGTTAATTCAATTGTTTCGTCTCATTTATATATTGGGGACAGGGACAGGCTAAACTACTTGCAGCCACTATCAAAATACTGTCGGAGTTTTTTTTTTTGGGTCCAATTTTACGGATATAAATAAGTTGATTGAATACAAAAGCAATAAAATGAGTGGAAAAATGTGTATTATGTAGTGAACGATATGACAGGAATTAGATTGGTAAATCTCTTAGAGTATAGGACACCCTCCTAATAGATTGCTAATCAATCAATCTATCAATCACACTCAACATAAATATAAACATATACATTCACATAGTATGTACACAGAGCGCATGCAGATATTAATTTGCTACATGAACGAAATCTATTTCAAAAAAGGAAGGAAGGAATGAGTTATTGGTCTACCGAGGGAAGAGATTCTAACAATGTTTGTGGCCAGACCGAAGTGATGGCCGGAATTTCCTTCGAGTTGGAACTTCCAATTTCTCCAAGGGGTGAACACAATGTTTTTCATAATTCATTTGCGCAGGTATGATTTACCGTTTTTCTCCACAAAACAACAAACATCAATTCATCATCAATCATAATTTGTGAAAAAATAAACAAAATGACAGTACAAGTGAGAGAAGATCTATTTGCTCCCCACAACAGGAGAGAAAAAACAGCACTTATCTCACTATAAATGTCAGTCGACTAATCGTCAACCAAACGTAATTTTCCTTTTGCCGATTGAGATAAGAAAATAAGGTAATTCACGTATGTATTCGTTTACACAGGAAAACCTCGCTTCGCTCTGGCCACAAAACGTCACTCTTATTGGAATTTCCTATTTCTACCAGTGATGAACACAATTTTTTTTATATGCACGAGGTATAACCTACCATTTTTCTCCACGAATCAAGAAACATCAATTCACTATACCAAAGCACCTAGCAGGGTAATAGAAAAAAATAAAGTAGTACTTTAATCGAAGTATGCGAATATTTTTATACCTTTTTTTTCTTAATGTCATTGCAAAATTACCATTAGGGCTGCTAATGGTATTATTGGTATTGTAGTGACCCGTAAACGAGGCTCACACATACACCCATGTATCATATCAAGCGTCGTCATATAATGTAATGAGAAGTAGAGTCAGTCTACCACCGGCACTCGATCAGTTAACAGGCATAAATAGATCAAACAAGTAATGCCGATTCGTCTTTTATCATAATGCCAACGGCATTATATTGGTGACCCCTAGTGTTTTTTGGACATTAATGTTAAATTATAGTAAATTTGTAAAGTCAATAACCCGACGTGGGATAAATATCACAAGAATTACGAGGACATTTGCTTAAAAAGTGAAATTTCAATCGTCCGTCACGTGGAAGTGAAAAATTTCATTGCATAAAGGCGACAAGGCATAACGGGTCTGATATACACAAGGAGAAGTTCTGGTTTCGGTCAATCGAAATATTCGTTTCTATTGTTTTGGCCGGATTTGGCGCGAAAGCCATTGGAACTAAAGTGGAAATTTCCGAACGATTTTGGCCCGCAGAAACATCAACCGTTACAAGCCATCGGTGCATAGACTGGTCGAGAGAGATTAATCGTGTGGTGGATTCAACAATCATCTGAACGTACATCCGTGGTGAATCAAAGGCTTCTTTTACGTAGAAATTTCCTGCGTGGAAGTTAAAAAGAATTCAAAGGTCATCATGGAGTTCACACTAATATCAAGGGTAGCGTCAGCCGGTTTGGTTCATCAAGGTCGTCAAGTAAGTTTTGGGTTAGAAAACCAATCAGTCGACGCAGTTGAAAATACCGACACACCATGGTACAAGCATTCCAAGGAATTTGTGACAAAATCAGCGCAAAGGATTGACTTAGGTATCTGGCATGTAGTCGAAGAAGAGAAACAAAGAATCAACCGAGGAGGACGCCCATTAACTGTAAACTCAATAATCGTACACGTGTACCAGCGGCGGCGAGTACTGAGTAATCATCCGCTAAATATTTCAATTCATCGATTATACCTACGAAAATATGCAACCACACATGGCGTAAAGGTGGAATGGATTGAAATTTTGAGTCGTTTGCGAGACTAATTTGGATAAATGAATTTAATCGACTTGAATTCCAGTAAATACTTTTTGTAGAATGTTTTTTTTTTTGGTTAATTGAGTGTTTGGTGGATACAATTGTTTTGTATAAGTTTCGCAAATTTCAAACAGAATTTTTTTGTAGAATATTTCTCTATTAGTCGCTTTGCTGAAAGGGAAGTAATGTAGTGACCCGTAAACGAGGCTCACACATACACCCATGTATCATATCAAGCGTCGTCATATAATGTAATGAGAAGTAGAGTCAGTCTACCACCGGCACTCGATCAGTTAACAGGCACAAATAAATAGATCAAACAAGTAATGCCGATTCGTCTTTTATCATAATGCCAACGGCATTATAGTATCAATACTCTATTTGATGTGGTAAAACCTCTATTACCCTGCTAGGTTCTTTGACCATACCATTTTGAAAATACAAACAAAGTGACAGTTCAAATGAGAAATAGTTATTTTAGCAAAGACGATGTGAAAAGAAATGAAAACAGATAGTGTCAATATCAAAATTTGTGTTGAGCGGATGAAATAGCGATTTCATATAAACAAACTCACCTTTCAATGAAAATCGTGGAAAGGTTAGGTGAGTTTTCCATCCTCCGGTTTGTATGCACAGACCATACCTGGTTTGTACTTTCATTGGTGAAAAGTGGACTCTGTGCTTCAATATTTTGCTTTTTGTCACTATAATGAGAAAACCTGTACACTGAGTGACGAAATGGGTTTTCTGTAAACTCTAAATAAAAATACTGCCCTGACAAAATTTCGAACCCCCGACACTAAAACCCAATGCTTATCGAGCACACCTCTAACCATTCGGCTATTTAGATATATAATCGCAATGAACCAATTCTTGAAGCTCACATAAATGCAGTCTACTTGAGCACTCAGCCAGTGGTGTTATCACGACAGAGTAAAGTTAACCAGGCACGAGCGCTGATTTGACTAGGTACCTGAATAATCTAGTAGCCCTATATTTTTTGCGAATAAAATTAATTCAACTTATATCAGTGTTCATTTGAGTTCATTTTCATATAGTGTATTAGGTCACTTATTTGACGTTTCGAAAATGAACCGCTCCTGCCTGGTTTATTTTACTCTGCAGTGGTATTATGTATTGCATTTTTGTCACACATCGGTAGTGTTATAACAACACATCTAGTGGCAAAAACCACACAATTTTTCAACTGGTTGCATAAATTACTATTACAAAACAATAGAAAAAATCTGAAAAGTACACTTTCAGTGTGAATTTTGTTGATCTGAGGCGAAGCCCAAAATTTCACCTTTAACCACTTTATATTGGTTTATAAGCTCACAGCTCATGTTAGCTTTTGAAATCTAATTGGTTGAAATCTTGTTTTTATTAGGTGTGAATTTTTGAATTATTCTTCTAGTTAAGTAATTTTGACATCCGAACACCGAGCGTATGTGATAAAGATCTATTTTCTCCCCACGAGAGATATTTTTGCACTTTTCTCACTAAAAATGTCATTCAACCAATCGTTAACAAAACGCAATTTTCTCATGGCCTATTGAGGGAAGAAAATGAGGTAAATCACACCGCACATATGAAAAAGCATTTTCTCTAGCCAAACCCAGCTTATACTTTTATTACACTTAAACGTTTATAAGGAAATATGTGAAAATGGAATTTCATTATAAAGAATATTTGTGGAACGATAAAATTTACCCTATTTCGCTTCTCAGTCGGTCTACAACGACAGTTTAGATGCATTTTGATGAATGAATTATAGATTTTGTGCGTGGCAGTTATGGTGATGGTATGCTTCTCATATAACCACTGTGTAGGATATGGAATATAAACGATTTGTAAGTCACCCTACTTACATCATATAGTGTGGGCGGATAGTTTAATATCATATTTATATTGCAAAATGCCAACAGGAAGAAACTGCCCATGCCCATTGTTATTTTTTTTTTTATTTGCATCGGGGGATTGTGGAAGATATATTACGTGCTACACACGGATGCACGGTAAATGGACGGACACACAGATGATGTTCGGAGTTGATAGATTAATTCACTGATATACTTTGCACCTGGTCACATTGTTGAAAACCATAAAACAGACGAACACGAAAAAAGCTAATTAATTCGAACACATTTACGGTAAATTATAATCTGATGTCGACATGTTGTAGCATGAGAAACCTATATATTCCGTTCTGGGCCATGATATAATGTTATACGAAGATGCAAAATTATGCATAGAATACGTAACAAAATAACTCCAAAGTTTCAACGTTCACTCTTGTCTTATGCAATACATTGTGAAATGTCTGAGATATCCACAGACGATTTCTATGAGTTCTACCTACAGTCATCCCTCAAGCCACTCACCTTATAATAACAAGCCATACACATGATAATAACAAGCCTTACATTTTCTTTTTACTTATTGTTACATTTGGTGCGTGAACATTTATGAAGTTATTTCAAACTTTTTGTTGAGACTAGTTTGATCTGGTGGTGGTGGGAAGGTTTTAGGCTACAACTTGTAGCACTTATAACATCAGTTTTCCTCCTTGTATAATAGACGGTAATTTGTGTCCTAATTCAGGCTCCTGAGTCTGAGCCTGAGCCTGAGCCTGAGCCTGAGCCTGATGTTAACCTGAAACCTATTCGAATCAGGCTTTCTCGTTTCAGGTTAACCTCAAAACTTCAGATCAACCTCAAATTTATACACTTGCAATTAAATTTATTGAGGTTTTCCTGTATCAGGTTCTGTGGCTATAAACCATCCAAGCAGCCAAGTAAACTGTTGGCTCCATAGCTGCTTTAGCATGTAACAAATACGATAATGTAAATTAGATATATTTACGTTCGGCCGACACATGTAGGTCCAAGAGAAGTGTTATAGTTTATGTTCATTCAAGGAAAAGATTTTTCTATTTGTGTGTACACATCTTATATCCGGCAATGTGGTAGTATTACGAATCGGTTCCCAAAATCATACTTTCAGATTTTAAATACAAATTGTGTTAGTACATGCACACCCGATGGTACATAGTATATGTATGGTAACAATGATTGGAAAGTTAATCTACCTATGTACCTATAGTGTAATCTTGAGTGTATGGCATAAAGAAGATATAAATATGCTCGGCAGATACACACACGTGAATCCATTCTAGAGTTCCAAAGGTATAGTTTGCCTACTAAGAAATTGTGTAATGTTTACGTAAAATGAAAACATAAATTCAAATTGCAACATTCCTCCATGTTAGCTCATCTGCGTGTTGGTTCCGTGTATATCTATCTGTTATATTAGTATTGTTCTTGAATTCGATTGCAAATATTTTAATTGCTTGTAGACAAGACTCCCATCCCATGCACATGATATTAACACATTCTGTTTAAATGCAAACAATAAACGTCCATAAAAGTATTCTTTGTGTATGGAAGAGACTTGAAAAAATAAGCGGGCGCATATTGCTCATTTAAATGTAAGATTTATTACCAGCAATATGTTGATGTATGTTCCTCCGCTGTAAAATTGAAAACGGTTGAATTTATCGGTTTTTATGACTATTTTCGCGAATATTATGTTTTCACTTCTTTAAAGAGAAGATTTTTATTGTTTGAATTACTCATCTGAATATTTACTCCCGCGCTACAGATTTTTTTTTCTTGATTTGAATAATGTCTTCTTTCTGGGCTATCTGTATTTATAGAGTGTTAATTGTTGTTATCTTTTGGTTTTAAAATCAATAATAATCGATTTCGCATTTTCTTTTATTATTTATTTCGACTTCACTGAGCCCGAAATTGCGATTCAATATTTTTGGTTCGCTTTTTTAATACTTCTCGATTATGCTGTGGATTTAATCTATTTTTGGTTTGGCAAAATTTATTGCCCTAAAAGTAGGGGACCGTACATAAAGTATGCGTGTTTGCGGTCGAGTTTTTGACCTTTTCCACTTGAAGGCAGTAAGAGTAGTTAACACAACGCCTGCGAAAATATGTTTGCGTCTCCAGTTGTACTAGTGTTAACTACTGTAAGCACCGTAAGTACTTATGATGAATGACCCCTCAATCGGTTACTATTCGCACACGAGTTCGAATAGTAAATTGTGACACTATTCGCGCACGAATTTTTTCTACTTAATTTTTCAGTTGTGAACATGTAAAAGTTGATGTTTGAAAGCGGATCTTTGTAAACCATCTGCATTACTAAAAGTTCCTTTAAGTTCCATGTTGTCAAACGAAGCATAAGCTTCTTGTGTTCCATTTTGTAAATGGAAGCATATTCTCCTTACGTTCCACGCTGTAAAATGCTGTAAAAGGAAGCATTAGTTCCTTATGTTCCATGTTGCGAAAGGAAGCAAATCTCACCATGTTCCATGTTGGAAAAGGAAGCATAAGCTCCTCATGTTCCATGTTGTCAAAGGAAGCACAAGCTCCTCATGTTCCATATTATAATAGGAAGCATAAGCTACTTATGTTCCATGTTGCAAAAGGGAGCTTAAGCTCCTTACTAACATACGAGTGCAAATGGTCTCACAATTGAAAACGAAGAAAGTAGCTGAAGCAACTGTGAGCAGAAAAAAACGTACAATTTTTATGAATCTATCTATGTAACCTAAACCTTCAATTCGACAAATTTAGTTTCGAACTTAATGGAAACCTCGACTCGATGACAGCTCTGCGCCTAGCATGAACATAAGGAACATTCGGAGGCACACATATGAATATTTGAAAATATAGAGGCTTTTTGACGTTGGAAAACTGAGTGTTTGTGCTAGGAGCAGTGCTACGCAACGATATAAGTTAAACCTCATTCCAATGATAATAAGAAATAGCTCACCATGGCAAGTGCAGAGAATTTTTTAAGTAAACAATGCCTTACGGGAGAGAGTTTGAGCCAATCAGATGATAGAATTCGCCTTACGATATAAAAATTTACCGTTATTTGTATTCTCCCTATAACGCAAGAGAGCAAAGGAGAATAATCAATCCAATCAAACAACACCATTTGCTTTATAGGATACAGTTTGTGCCAATCAGATTACAGTATTTGCCTTACGTGAGACAAATTTACCGTTATTTGCACTTTACCCATTACTGTTCAGACTTATATTCATCGCGGGTAATTCACGTGGGTGATTCTTTATACGGTGCACAGTGTTCCAAAACGTTACTGCCACATTCATAAATCTATTTTTGACATCAGTACGTCACTTTGTGACCCCTTTATGTCCGGAATTACCCTACAGTAACAGTAGACTTTCGAAAAACCAAGAAAAAATTTTGTTGGTTTTTTGGGTTTTGGAGCCCATTTTCCCCGTGAGGGGTTTGTAAATTTTCCATGTTAAATATAAAAATCCTAAGGACGTTGCAACTTGCATTGAGACACCTCAAGCATACTCCTTATGGTATTTTCTATGTTCCCCTGCCCCTCGCCTTCACTTACTACTGCAGAAATGTTAGAGACAACGATTTTATTTCATGAGGCTTTTTTGAATTTTTTTGGTTATTGATGAAAATGTGGAATAAGAGATCTGTTTTACAGCGATTGGTGAGCAGGTAGGTTCGGGAACATAGAAAATACCATAAGGAGTATGCTTGAGGTGTCTCAATGCAAGTTGCAACGTCCTTAGGATTTTGATATTTAACATGGAAAATTTACAAACCCCTCACGGGGAAAATGGGCTCCAAAACCCAAAAAACCAACAAAAATTTTTCTTGGTTTTCCGAAAGTCTACTGTTACTGTAGGGTAATTCCGGACATAAAGGGGTCGCAAAGTGACGTACTGATGTCAAAAATAGATTTATGAATGTGGCAGTAACGTTTTTGAACACTGTGCGGTGCATCGACAGTTCTATTAAATTAATTTTTTCAGAGAAACGTCTTTCCGAATTTATTTTGCTGATTCTAGTAGTTCTTGGGACACAAAGAAGATCCTTAAAAAATTCTGCATAACGTTACTGTTTTCAGAAGAAAGTTTTAGCCGATTTTTTTTTATTTCTTTCATGTACTCAGATTTATGCAGTGCGTTCAATGTTTCATTTAAATCGAACTCATTATTACAATATAATCTAATTTTCCACTATCGAACAAACACTCTAAACACTGACTTCGTTTACACCGGTTCTGCCAAATTTTCTTTATTACTCATGACAATAAAAATTACCATTTCTTCGAAAGTAGTACTTAACACCTTTTTTCGACATTACGCACCTCTACCTTCTTAGCTTAACAGTATAATAAATATGTAATAAATGTTATAACAATGTTGTTTATTCACTACAAAAATTAATTATATTTATTATCTATTTAGAGCAGCTCACCAATTAATAAAGTAAATACATTTTTTTAGCTATTTGTCTGGCTGAAGTAAAGTAAAATTCTAAATTTAATGTTTGTAGTGCGTGCGGAAACAAATATATATACATTTTGGGTAAGCAAGACATCCACATTTCACTAAGCATCGTCGTGTATTCAATTGTATGATTAATCAATCGACATGAACATGAACATGCTTCTGGTTGGTGAATGTGTTAGTACTGAGCAACACAATCGTTTAGTAACGGCCCATTGATCTGTTATAGCAAAACCGTCAACAAAAATTAGCTCTGAACCCTGGCAAGGGTTATCCTAATACAATAAATAATTTGTTAAAATAAATGAAGTAACAGATTTTGTATCTCACAGTAGAAAATAGTTTAGGCAACGCACTGTCACACCTTCTAATTGGCCTTCTAATTGAGTGATGTCAAAGTCAGCTTCGCTGCTTAACAGTGCTATGACACTTCTGTTGATAAAATGCAGATAAAATGAGTCAATCGAAACAAATAACTTATACAAGGAAGATAAATCATCTAGTCATAATGTCATATGATTGCCGACTGAAAAAGATGAACAAGGTACCAAGGACTGAAAGTAACCAGTTTCCCCTCTCAATTTCGCTGTTCACATACCATTTAAGATGGAGAGAATTGGCAACTAAATGTGAACCTTCTTCTGCTTATCACTACGAAATAGAGTCTCTAGTACGTGGTTTCGAGACTCAACCGTAATTTTGAACCAATTGCCATATTTGCAAACAAAACTAAGTTTCCAGCTTTGGTTCAAGTGATGTTTATGGAGGACCTATGCCGCGCCGGTTGGAAGAACCGGTATTCAACTTCTAATGTTTTCGCTGCTAGTAGATTATAGAAGGCACAAGGTTTGTAATGAAAGGGTCTCAAAAGGTAGAATACTAAGTGGTGCGAGAGTGATCCAGAAAGTATTCCTCACTCTTCGTGGGTTGTTAAGGCTGATTTCTATTATTATTTGAACAGAATTAGAAGTTTCTAGGATAATTCGTCATACTTTACAGAAGAGCAAGCTAACCTTCAGTAGCACGATATATAAAACTATTTATGCCATTAGAACTTTAAACCGGTATCTCGGTTCTCGATGTAGTTAAACAATGTCGTCTCAAACCGTTTATTCCATCTTGAACCGCGATACTGTTTTGCGTTCTGGTAGCATACATAATCTAAAATTCGAACAGCAAGGGACCGGGACTATAAATTTCAAACGAATTAAAAACGAGAATCGACATTTTTTATGAGACACATCCCTTTTCCCTTTCATTTGATGACGAGACCTAAACTTTTTTTTATCACTTTCTTGAACCTTCAAACTTTTCGTGCCATAATTTCGTTTCATTGATTTTTAAATTTAACCAATTAAATGGTATCATATCGAGTCTATTTCAATACTCGCACGGCAGTAGCGAGCGATTTTTGTGTTATTCCTTATCAACAGCTTTTTTATGACAAGTTGGAGCTAAATAAAGAATGTTTTTTAAGTATGTGAGAGAGATTTTATTATAACTTTGAGTGCCATCAAAAATGCAAATCAAAGATTTTCGATATCCTTTGAACTATTCCAGTCTGACCAAACTTAACCATCACGTCATTAAATCATAAAAACGACCGTAACTATTAAACAGTTGAATGCTCACTCACTCACTACAACCATCTTATCGCTAAAAACACCTTCAGCCCATGTCAGCCGAAAAAAAAATGTCGTAAAAGAAAACAATTAAATTAACCAGTGACTGAATCTAAATTTAAAACAATAAAGCAAAGTCATTACTGTCATTTGAACAACTGCAAAGCCATAAAAACTGTTAACCTCATTAAAAGTCACAGTCCAAAAAAAATGAATCAAACTCATCTACAAGACATCAGATACACATTTCTTAAGTTAATTAGCATAAATAATTCAAATTTCTATTACTTATAATACTCCGGTATATATAGATGGTCTTTCTTACATGTGCGTCAAACGTGAAGCGTTTATATACAGAGCACGAGACGAATTCGAAATACATTTTCCTCATCTTATAAAATGCAGTTTTTTTGTCATCATTCGTTATGCACTTAAAACGATTACCAGCAACCCCCTAAGAAGACAAGTGCAATGGAAATGTTTCTATTTTTAGAACTACGACAAATCATAATTCAAATTGTCTTCTTTCCACACAGCCGTGTAAAATGACATGCCGTGTTGCTATTAAAAACATCAAGTGGATAAGACATTTTGCTGCATTTCTCAATTGGCTTGAACGGGAAAACACTATTGACGAATTCTGAACAAATAAAAAAGAAAACATTTCGATACCCACTCTAATGAAGTACAATTTCATCATACCAATTCCGTGACGTCACAATGAATTTATAAGAAAAACAAAACTAGTTTTTCACTCAGTAATGAAGAAAGTTCGTTTAAAAAGAAAAAAAAACGACTAACGAAAAGACAGAACCAAATAACGTGTAAAATTCAAACACCGAATCAAATGATACATCACGCATGCGATTCATTCGTATATCGTAGAAGTGTACTTACTTTTACTGAACATTTTCTTTTCATTCAACTTTTTCTCTCGATTCATATACATACCAGTCATTTGTAGCGGAAAAGCGGTTGATGTTTTTCGTCTTTGAATCAGTGTTACACCGGTTACAATATGTATTAGACACAAAAAATAAGAATTGTATTGTTGATCATTTTTCTCGTTTCTGTAAAGAAGCTATAAAGTCGAGAGGAGATAATCAAAACATAGAAAAATATTTAAAGAAACAATACGAAGAATCGCGGTTGCACCGTGTACGACTACTTGAGTGGTCGTGGTTTATATACAGAGAAAAGAAAGAAAAATATTATATTCACGACCAATGTTTTGGTTTCCTTCCAAAGAACATTGTTGTACTTAGTCAGTTTCAATTTTATCGTTGGCCCGTTCGGTTCGGTTGATAAAAACAAACCAAAATTTTACAAAATAAATTTTTTTTTGTTTCGAATTTAACAGTTTAGCATTTTGAGTTTCGGTTCAATTTTTATTTCGGTTTTTTGAAGAGATTATTTTAATTTATTTATTTGTTCATTTTGTCTTACGACAGACAAACATATGTACAATTTCTGTTTATAAGTGTTTCTGGTATGTTACGTACCAGACAAGTGTGGAATATTTTCTATTAAATAATTTTTGTTTTTTCTCTATTTCATTTTTTAAAAGCATCATCAGAAAAACGATCACTTTGTTCGTCATAATAAAGTTGTTGTTTTTAAATTAATCAAAGAAAGTAATAATAAAGCTTAAGTGAGCCATTAAGTCATAACAAACTCATCACTTTTGTATTTTTCGACAATTGTTTACTATTTAATTGAATTTATCAATTCGTTTGTGTGTGGCTGTGGTGTGTGTGGTCTAATCAGAAATATGAAAATTTTATTTTACCATAAATTTAGTTCTGTAACTAACAATAAGCAGTTTAAAACAAACGAAATCATTAATTATTTCGTGTTATAGTTGCACTTTCAGTTTCGAATCATATTCCTACACAATCTCTGTCGGTCTTCTTCTCTTTTTTTTCCCACTCGCTGTTGTTTTCAGATGTTATTCCAATGTTTATTTAATCTGCTACCGTAAAATGAATATAGCTTTACGTAGAACCAATGAATTTTACATAAATAAAATGAATAATTCGGATTCTTATTCGCATTTACTATATATTATAATGGTAGATTACGTATACCTGCTTCTGGTTTTTATTTTCGTTTTCACAGGTCTGTAGACTAAGAGGCAAGTTCAACGATCCCAACTACTAAAACCGTCAGTTTAGAACCTTTTAGTTAAGTACCTGATTTAACCGCGACTTAAAATACACTTTATCTTTCGCTTCAATCAACCGATAAAAATCACGATATCCAAATGTCCACATAGGACCGTTTCCCGGTAAATTTATGTTTCCATTTACCGGTTAACCGGCTTTCAAAAATATTTAATGAATTTTTCATTTTTTTTCTCTTTGCAATAATATCGCAAAAGGAACTATTCTTCCATTGGAAGTCAAGCTCTATAGCTGATTTAAACTCAAGAGTTGTGAACATTTTCATCGTAAATTTCATTCAACATCATTAAAAGTAAGTCACGATAAGTTGTTTGAGTTTTCAACTGTGAATTCGCCGGTATTTAAAAATTCTCATGGAATTTATGTCATGTCTCTGTAGTTTCGTGTAAAAAGTCAACAAAACAATCGAGAGTTTACTGGTCCTGTAAATCCGTTCTCAATTCGATAATGAGCATTAAATATAACGACTTGTCTGCTTCTTAGCACTTAATCAGAAATCGATGGAGTTAAATATGTTTAACCTAACTTCAGCGTCAAAAATTATTTCCACAGTCCTTTGTGAGCACAATAATTCACCTGATTGTTTGGACATTTATATTTTGACTGGCAGGATCGTAACCTCTGCATTCGGTGTCAGCTAAAAGACCAACTTTCCACTGAACTTGGAGTAAAAAAAAACTTCCAAAATTACTGTTGTAGTATGACACATTCGACTTAAAAAATTTAGTAGCAGGTGCGTGCAATCTACTATTATAATTGAGAAGAGATATACACTGAAAATAGAATCTACCAATTTTACCGTTGATTTTACCTTGTATGTACCAATTAATTTGTGCAGCATACCAACGATTGGTACGACTCAGCAAATAAATTGGCACATTGTACCATTTTGGAATGTTGATTCCAAATCAACGGTAAAATTGGTACGTGGTACGAAAAAAGTTTTCAGTGTACAAAAATAACTATAAAATTAAGAAAGTATTTAACGTACGTTGGTGAGGTGTCAAGGGTTACACGGTCAATTTAATTTAATTGATGAAGCTCACTAACGAAATGCTTAAATTTAGTTCAATTTGATGACACATTGTAAAATCATGATCATCAAAGGCAAGACGTAGAAAACGATTTTCAATCATTTCGTTAAGAATCGGTATCATCCGGAATGATTTCTATCTAAGTATTAAGACTCGATACAAAAAGATGGACCAGTTTTCAAATCAAGATACATTCAGAAAACTGAAACACAATCGTTAATAATGAGCTTGAGGCCAGGGCCTATTTTAAGGAAATTAAACTTCCAAAAATTCTTAAATTTTTCCATCACTTTTCGTCATTTCATCTTAAAACACAACATATTTCATCGTAAATTTTGTTTTTACTGCCTGTTTTTCATCTCTTTGAGCTTAACTGATTACTTTGGAATGAGATCTAACAGAAAACAAAATTTGGAAATTTTAAGAATTTTTGTGAAATTTGAGAAATTTTGGAAATTTTTGGAAATTTTTGGAAATTAAAACCCTAAAATAGGCCCTGGCTTGAGCTAACGTCGTATTATACGTATAGAAAAATGTATGTTAAAGAAAATGAAGTAAAAGATTTGTAAAAAAATATTTCAATCTGTCGATAGATGGAATGAAGTAATAGATTTTATATCTAGCCTAATGATTATGCCGGCCGTCTGTGAATGGAATACTATTTCTAAATTTCGTATAACTTTCGTGCACTCGCAACGCTTTAAGAATCTAGAAGGGATTAATCTCTTAAGTGCAGTCATTTCGAAAGAACCGATTCTGGATAAGAAACGAAACTGCTATTTATGGTTAGCCCCATTATGAATTACGGTTTTCTACATTCACAAATTATTTTTTTATCACTGTTCCAAACATTTTATTAAAGTAAACATTTTTATCTGTAAAGTAAAATGAGTAAAACACTCATAGACTTATTTACACTTCGAATCCAGGCCATTCATTAATTTCCAACTCTCTATGGATACGTATAATATGTATATGTAACGCTAAAACCCTACGAAAAGTGAAACAATTGTGCACTCACGGTGCTGAAAGGTGCATAAAAGCAGAAAAAAGCTTACTCATTATCTTTGTTATCCCAATTATATCTGTTGCGAATTACGCGAGTATATCTCATTCAATTATTCTGTGATAAATAGGGGTTTCGCTGAGTTTAGTGGCTTAGGTGAAATGACAAATCACCATTGGGAACAGAACAAAAAATTAAAAACTTTTAGCACAATGAAAATTAGGTCATGCTGTTGTTCGAAATTTTGAATAAAAGTACACAAAAAAACATTCAGAGCCATTATGAATTTACAGAGTAGTAAACAAAACATGGATCTGATTGTTGATTTCTTAACTTGAAATGCAGGGGACGCCAGTGAAATTTAGACATGAATTTGCTTTAGTTGTTTTTTTTTACTAGTCTATTCATACAAACAAAGGTGTTGATACATGTGAAACATCTATACGCACGTGTATGGTAGTGTTGATCCCATGTTGTTAGTAGAGTTGTTTGTATGAGTGAATCAGCTGAACAACAGCTGAATCAAATTGATGTCTAAATATCACTGACCTTCCCTGTAAGACTTTGGGATGATCAATTGCTATATATTCGTATGCGAATAAAAAAATACTAAGAACGACAAGAAACAATCACAAACAGAGTGCCACTTCTCAGTTTGTAACACAGCCAAGTTTCATTTCGACTTTTATTACCCAAAAATATCTTCTTCTCATTGTCTAAATGTTGTATGCGCCATTGACAATGCACAATTTGATTCACTTTAGTATGTTTTGGCTATTTCCTGAGTTCAATAAAAAAAATTGTCGCACGTGTGACTCCCATGAAATTTATCTGAAAATCTGAAGATGTATACCTTTTTCGTATGCATTGTATACGGTAGGTATTAATGAGCCAATAAAACATTTTGTTCGGAATTTATATTGCAAGACATAAAATAAATCTCGCACATCATTTGCGGAAAACCGGGAAAAACATTCGTTTTGGGATATGGGGAGGGCACATATGTATAGCGTGTGGTCACTACGTCATATGTTCAAAATTACTCAATATTATAGTAAATCTTAATTACTATTTCTGGTCAAATGCGTTTCCGTACATTCTGAATCTAAGAAAGATAGTGAAAAGAAATCGTCTAACGTTGCGAGAATACTCGCCCATTAATAGTGTTTTAAGATTGTACGATTGACGACGATGGTCTATCACAAAATTTCAGATCAGAAAAATCTGCAGTGTAGTAATATATTCAATTTTGATTGATATTTAGTGCATTTTTATGGTATCGAGCCCTATCTAACCCAATATGCCATCATTAGTGAAAAAAAACGACCTGAACGGAACCCGAACCTGAACTAAGATTTCATGTTCGACCCAAACCTGTTCTAAATCTGAAAATTTTCATGAAAATTTGGGATTTCTGGTATAAAAGTTTCTGGTTACCCGAACCCGGCCTGATTTGAGCTCAATATTTCAGGTTCAGCTCAAACTCGAAAGTAACCGTTCAGGTTGGGCTCAGATTCGGGTCGAACCAAGTCAGGTAAGGATCGGGTTAGGGATGAACGTGAAATCGAAATTTTAAAGATCAGGTCAAGTTCGAGTCCAGCTGAATTAAAGCAGGTCAACCCGATCCGAGCCTTAAGTGAAAAGTAATATTAAACAATTGAAGTAAAAGATTTTGTATGAATTATTAGACAATGTTTCAAACAAAAGAAGTAATAGATTCAGCGATTATATGGGTGACACGATTACTGTTTCTAATTGGTTCAAATACCATAAATAGTTTGAATGGAAAATTTTAATTTGTTTTGAAAGTTTTCGACTTCGATATCAATATGTCTCAAGACTTTTCTCATGCAATGCTTAACTCTGTCACAGATTGATGAAAATATACTCATCGAAAATACCTACTTTTGTGTCTGCGATTAAATTAACAAAACAGTACATTTATCTATGTTAACAGAAGAATCTAAATTTCTGCAATGGCATAACTTGTTTTATCTGCCTTATTCAAACACAAGATCAGTGCCAAAGTTTCCTAATATTAAACTTGATGCAAACTACTTTCGCACATAGAAAACTTCTTAATTAAATTTTAATTCGCTGGCAGGATATTCGATGTAAACTAATTTCCTTTCCATGTTGCACGATAGACAATAGGCATGCTGGTATTTTTTTTTTGAATCGTATTTTACTCATAACACACACATAACGTCATTTCTATTTCCTCATCAATATCAATCGAAATTTAACAATGCCCCGAAAAAGCTTTACTGTAAATCGTTCCGACTGTTAAATACAAATCACGAACCAAAAATCAACAATAACGTTATGTGTGATGGCTATGGCATTTATTATGTAACCGCTGGGATGTGAACTTTCGGAAAATATGTCCTTGTTTTCTAATATACAATTTTTTTCTGCTGCTGTTGTCGATGTTGGTTATTTTTTGCCCCGTCTTCGGTAGCAAAGAAAAGAAGCCAACAACAATTTTATCGGGAAAAACCGAAAAATTAAATCCAAATTTATCTTCCCATTCGAATCGACAGATTTATTAAGTTTTGTCATTTATTTTCCAATAATTTATAACCATTTAGCACATTTTATGATCCCTGGCGAAGGAGAGAAAAAAAAACTGTTGGTGCTTCATATACGCACATTTATATGTATACCACACACCCAGTGTGTTACTTATAGCGCCTTACTCTATTTAAATACAAATAAAATGCTTCAACGAATCTGAAATAGCTTTACTTTGAACAATCACATTGTACGATACGGTTTCTGGGCGCAAATATGTAAACACGAATCGGTTAAATATATTTTTCAAAATAAAATTGGTTTAGGCGCACGACAAATATTTATATTCTCTTCTTCAGTGTGCTACAATAATAAGTTAACGTCTTGAATGCACAATTTGCAAAAATTTTGAATCGCGCCAAGTAATTTGCGCTCGTCAATCATATGAAGATATATACCATTCAGTTACCGCTCTTTGGCACACCAATTTGAATAAGTTCTTCCATCCAGCTTCATCATTTCTCGTACAGTCAGAGGCAGTAAAATTTTAACATGAATTTGCTTAGCTGCTGTTTTTCTGTTGATATCCCCACATACAAGCAAAACTGTTTTTACTTGGTTATACGATTGAAGCCAGTTGAATCTGTACCGTATAAAGACGTATTAATCAGTTGTGATTGTTTGTGTGGATCAGCTTAAAAACAGCTGATGAAAATTCATGCTAAAATTTCATCGATTCTAACTGTACCACATTTTTGTATCAACATTGTGTTATCATTCGAAATGGATTTCGTATCCGGCATTGATTAAATAACTCATTTTTGTCGGTACATACATTTTCATCAGATGAACGAATTGGGATGTGATGGTCTATTAATGGTCGTCCTCTATTAGGTAACGTAATGAGACGATTGTGTTCTTTTTTTTTTTTTTTTTTTTTTTTGTGTGTTCTCAATTATGTTTTATTTGTGATGGATTGCTTGAGATTGCCACTCGTTTCACCAATATGTAGATTTTTAGACTTGAAACGATTGGAACGGATTAAAGTCATCTGTCTGATGTTATCATGCTTGAATCAAAAGTTGTTTACTCAACAACAATACCATCATTCATTCAATATGCCAAATAAGAAATCGTTATAAACAGCTCCCTCAGTGTGTGATTTGGTTGCATTTTGTTTTTGAACGATTTTCCGCACTATCGCATTTCGCGAACTACACGTTTCTTTTACGCCTCGCTTTTCGATTGTTTTTATCGAGGGGAGTTTGTTTTTTGTTTGGTTAGACAATCACCAACACATAATTCACACTTGATGTTTGTTCGCAAAAGAATATGGCGTTTCTTAAAGATAGTGGAATTAGTTCAAATGATTCATTGCGAATCAATGTTGAGTGATTTTGACTTTATTAACTCTTCGCAATATATTATGAGACCTTTTTAACCTCAATGGATGCACAACATTATCCTAATCGAACAACTTTTATTTTTTAGAAAGTGATTTCGGTATCAGCTAGTTTTTTACGGTCTTAATGGCTCATGAATTGGTATATTAGTGAACCGAATTTTGGGTTCGAAGGCATAGAAGGATAAAATTTGTTTAAAAAATTGTAATATTGGCTCCACAAGAAGTCATTCACCTAGACTGAAGATGTGACTGTCCAACTTATAATTCTTTCTTGGGCTTGTCTGCCATACAGTGTTAGCCTACATCGAGCCACTAAGCATCTGTTAGCGAAAGCAACAACAAAATGAACGATAACATACGGTTCGCGTGGTCTTATATAGTAAAATTTACGTTTAAACAATTGAAGTAAAAGATTTTGTGTCAAACACAAGGTGATATTGAACAGTGGAAGTAGCAGATTATACTGATTGCACCATGATTCGTCTGTCATTTATAAAATTTGTGTTTCGCAGACCCCTAGAGCTTAATATACTGTAAAAAAGCGTGTAAAAAAGCGTGTAAACTCTCGTGTAAACTCCACTGTTAAAGATTTTTCTTTCCAATTCTGGGTAAAATAACCTGCATTTCTGTGAGACAACTAAAAGAAATGGCTCTCTGTAAGTTTCTTGACCTCATCTTCCGAGAAACGAAGCGCAAAAAACAATAATTTCCATCATTTGTTCCAATGATATGTAAAGTAATGTTTAAATGTCGATAAACATTGGAAGCATTGGAAACACATTACGCGATAATAATAGACACATAACGATCCGCTTCTGTTGATGCTAAAATGTAACGGACAGAGTAAGAAAAACAAGCTCAATATGAGTGTCGTCAAATAAAATTGAATATTTCTATTCCGTTCAATCAAGAAAATGACACAAAAACCAATTCGCAGCAAGAACATACACATTATTATGTGTTCAATAAAAATATTATTTTTAATTATGTAATGATGAATGTACTATTTTCACTTGAATTCTTCCTTGTATATTATTAGTATCACACGCACAGATATTTCTTTCTCTCTGTCGCTTCTGTTCATTAATTTTTGCCGCACATCATTTCGTTCAACTAAAATAATAAAAGAATCCGTGTCTGTGTTATAACATGTTATTGATGTGTAATAACACAAATTTTATGTTCTTGCTGCTAGCTATACGATGCGAATTTACAAATTAATTTTTAGTTTCCGAAATTCGTCAAATGAATGATTTTTCGTCGCTGTCTTTTCGACTCAATTCCAGAGATATTCTCTATTTGGTTGATTATATACCGCTCATTCTCAACAGTACAGATATATAACTAATGTTATCACGTGAACGGATAGCAACGAATGACTTACATTTGTTCGATATATTATACCGAACATATACAAATTTCATGTAACCAAAATTTGAAATATTGCAACGTCTCTCATTCACTTTGAGTTTTCCGTTATCACAAAAAGAAAAACCTAGACCAATGAAAAAAGCTCTGCCGCCGGTGATAAATTACTCTCACGTAAAAACGAAGCGGAAGTTGTAGAGTTTTTGCTATTGCTCGTACACACAAAAATACAATTTTTGTTGATAGAGCCAATATCACCATAGCCGGTGCGTGACTTCAATACTTGAAATGAAAAGAATTTAAACGAAAAGTAATTGACCCTGACGTTTTTCTCACAAACTCGCAAGATTAGTAGCCTTTGTATAATCTTAGTGAATATTTCTTCTTGTTCGCGGTGTCTGAATGTATGCATAGAACATCCGTAATACTCGGTTACATTGCAAGCTGCGAAAGTAATTCATTACATGATATCAAATCTTGTGAACAAGTGTGATTTTGAGCAACAAGCTTCGATAACTGACATTTCGACAAGTGATTTGAATGCGAGGCATACAACTACACTTGTCGAAAAGACAGTCAGGTAATTTCATAGTGATATGGAATGGGTAACGGCTTAGATGTCTAGGAAAAAACGAACAAACGTTTTTTTTTGTTTATGAACCGAAAACATTTTAGAAGATGCGGTTCCCATCATAGAACGCCTAAAATACTCTCAAAATTGCCGTTACCATTCTATCAATTCATAAATTAAATATAATTGCCTGGAGCAATCGACTCCCGTGTCAGACATAGTTCATCAGTGAATATTTTCAAAAATATTTTCACGAATTTTCTTAAATTTTCACGAATTTCTCAAATTTTCACGAATTTCTCAAATTTTCACGAATTTCTCAAATTTTCGTGAATTTTCGCAAAACGTTTTTTTTTTGTGAAAATTTGAGAAAATCGCAAAAATTTCATAAAATCGCGAAAATTTGAGAAAATTCGTGAAAATATTTTTACGAATATAGGTACTGTAGTTCATATAACTTTTCCTAATCATAAATTATTAGTCTCTGCTGTTAGTTAACACTAGTCAGCTCTATCGACCGTAATAGATCTCTAAGAAAACACCCAAATGTTGAACACAGTTCTTGTACGTCATACGCATAAGTCACAATCGTGATTCTAAAATATCAACTACTAGCGACACCTATGTTCTAATAGATGAACCACACAATTTACAATTCACAAATATAAAATCTCTCGGCAATATGGGTAATGCACAACAGGCCCATTAGGGGCTTAGGTGCTTGGAACGGATCAGCTTTCCTGCCTATCTTATCCTATCCTAAGTAGCTCAAAAATGCAAAAATTGAATATCGCAAAAAAATTCACGAAAAATGAACCGAAAATAATCCATATGTAATCGATTCTTTTCGGAGGGGGCAAATTACTATGTAATGTTCAACTTTTGCATGGGGTAGGCGGTAAAACATTTTTTTTAATCTTGCATTTCGAACGTATAGTTTCGCTAAAGTTAGGAAAAGAGCAAAGGTGCAGCATGGTTCACAGACCCTGATTCGGAAAATTTTTGTTGCATGTTGTGACCCAATAAGTATTATTAGACACGAGTCAAGCATTCCCCCAAATTCCCACGAAAATTATTCTCCAGAAACAGTTTGTGTAACTATATGTGACCATTCGGATTAACTTTTCCGTTGACGAAGAATATAACGGAAGAATTTTAATATGATTTTTCCTCCAGTGTTAAACGTTTAACAACGACGAAAATTCAATTAATCATTCAGTATACCGGGGAAAATTGGAAATGTAGAGTGAAAAGCGACATTTCGGAATATAAAAAAAGTGAAACAAATATGCCACCGGCCACGTTATTTGGCTGAAGACGAAATAAAATGAAACAATAAAACGGTTCTCCGATGAAGTATACGGAAATAAAAGCAGCAATTTTTTAAAAAATGAAATGAATAAATTTAAGTGCTACGACAAGAAATTCCAAAGTAGACAGCAAACATTGTGACATAGTCCAATTAATAAAAAAAAACCAAAGAGAGAAAAGAAGTGAAATAAAAATAAAAATCCAACAAAAACAAGAAAGAAACGCGAGATCAAACAGCTAGAGCCGCTTAAATTACCAACAGAAAAAAAACTCATCATTGTGTCACACACCAGCTGCCATCATAACTCAACTAGTACAAAATGCATCCCATTTAAATGACCGCCTCCAAAGTATCGATAATGGTGTGGGGGTGGACATCGAAAATATTTCCTTAGCAACAACCGTCTTAACCACCGTTATCAACCACTTCAATAACACGGAATTGCATGAAAATGATACGTTCAGCGATTTACCCCAAATCCCAACGTACATCAGAACAACATCAATGGTATTTTGCGTAACCATTATGCTGTTGGGTGTAATCGGAAATGTAATGGTAAGAGAAATGTTGAAATGATTTTTGTGTTATTATTATTATGTTCATGCATATGGGTATGAGTACATCGGGGGGTTGCTGGAATGTGTTGAGATTTTTGCATTTACTTTTATCTTCATTCGTTTCTCTTTTTATTTAATTGGAGTCATGAAGTCGAACCCATCCATTTAATTTCGTTTGACTCTTATTATGTAATAGTTCATATGAGACCAAGCTAATTTGTTTTTTTTTTGCAATTGACGCCGTAAATCGGCTGAAAATTCAAAATTTAAATTGACAAGGATCTTGTCCCGTTAACTATATTCTCATTATTATAGTTCGTTGAAATTCATTTTTCAATTCATTTGTTCATCCACTAATTTATCCAAAAATTAATTTTCGATTTCAACCCTCCATTTCATCAATGAAGTTTGCAACCTTTGCACATTATGATGCTGAGCTACATTACGGTGTGAATCGGTTACATTGTAGTTTAAAATAATTTTTATTTTCCTTCTTTCCCTCTCAGGTGCCCATCGTAATCATGCGAACCAAGGACATGCGAAATTCCACCAACATTTTTCTGACAAATTTAAGCATTGCCGATTTGTTGGTGTTGTTGGTGTGCACTCCCACCGTTCTTGTTGAAGTTAATTCGAAGCCGGAAACCTGGGTCATGGGATCGATGATGTGTAAGTCTGATTTTTATTATCTTTTTACGTTTGAAGGATGTTTTGGGTCGGAATGTTACGACACATAAATTGGCGAAGAAGTGTAGTCGGTTGAATTGCTTAACATAAAATACAATTTTTTTTTTTATTTACTTATTTCGATTATATTTTGGTCTTTTTGCATTTGTATATGTTATTTTATATAGCGAGCACCAGCAGTTATTTCGGTTTTAACCGTTGGTCTTTTTGGGACTATCAAAGTCAGTCCGATATTGTTTGCTAATCATTTCAGATGTGATTCATGTGAAATATAGCAAATAAACAGATTTTCAATATTTTTTATGGTCGGCGTTCGAATTGTCTGTGTATACTGGTAAATGTCACAATTCAATTAAATGTCGTTCATCTTCACTAAGCTCCAAATGAATCAAATCATCGAAATTAAATTGACAAAAAAATCGAATTGAAAAATTTATTTTTTTGGAGCGGGGATTTGCGGGATTTATACTTCGAAAGATAAACTGTACAATAAAATAATCGCCAGGAGAATTTCGCTGGATATTTATCGAAAATTTTCTCAATTTTTTGCAAGTGAGAATAGAAGTACAGGTTTCCATGAGTAAATACAATTTTTTTGAGTTCCACTTAGTCGAAAATGTTTTATCCGACGCACGTAAACTGAATTCATTAATCATAATCGAGTAGGATCATTATGTCTGTATGGTAGAATCAAACTCCTCACAAGAACTAGTGTGAAATAAGGGAGGTTTTGTACCTATTAGTTCTAGCACAACATTTGTACTTTGTTGGAATACTCGATTAGTCTTTCTCATTATGTATTAACAGAGTGGTGAGAAGGTGAGACTACCAATCTCTCACAAAAAGAATCAACCCCTTCATTCGTCCTAGTTATTAAATTATCAGTGTAAGCTTAAAAAACAGAAAATACAGCCTTTGATCTATGAACCTGTCACATACGGCAAGCATACTAACAGTTTCCCTATTCAAACTATTGCTTCATTTGATGGAAGATTTTCAGAGATTGTTTTCAGAAATCTTTTACTTCATTTGTTTTGAACACGCTTTTTGCTATGTAGGACCTCATAAGTCAGACCGTTGTCGATGACAGCTGTCAGTAACATGTTACATCTATCACTTCTTGTGTAATTCTCCACTTTTATAAAAAATCTTTTACTTCATTCCTTTCGACATAGTATCAACTATATAAGATCAACAAGACCAACAAATAGTAGAAATAACTGAAAGTAAATAGAATAGAGACAAATCTATTAACAGACTTTCGCTCGCTCCACTCGCGTTACTATTACCACATAACTATGTCCCACCTTTGTTGACTTTCTGATCGCATTGTACTTTCAAAAATAGTATGCACCCCTCCTCCTGCACCTGCGACAATTTTTAATATATGAGGGTCTAAGGTAGAAGCGTGCCCTAGATTTGGTTTCAGATGAATATAACAAAAAAATCTTAGAAGGTATGACAAACGAAATTCCTTTTTCAAATTTAATCAAACTGAAAACTTTTGTCAGTGTGAAAGAGATTAGCAAAAAGAATGAAGAGACCTATTGTCATTTAAAATCCATTCCATCTCCATAATGTCGAAGGGAATTCGACAAAATCCCTGAAGAGGATTCTTCCCGTTACAATAGAATGTAATAGCAAATCGCATTCCCACGTTTAAAAACTCCAATTACACGAATCTTCCCAATCGTTTTGTGCTCATAAAAAAAAGAAATGTGAATAGACTTCACACAACCCATTGAATTCTTAATAGGGTTGACTCCGACGACATGTTCATTGGATTTTTTTCTAGCATATGTTACTGCAACGAAAAAAATGGTAATAAAAATCTCATAAACCGTGATCGATTGGTAACATCCGAATCTGCAATTTGATGCAATTACACGAAATTTCATGCATTTGAAGCATAAAAAAAATCTCGATTCTTATGACCATAAATGTGGTTTACGTCGCCAAATAACATTCCACTGACACTGTCTCGGAATGAAAAGATAATTTTTATTTTCTGTGAGAATTATGCATTCAAACACTTTCTTGGGTAAAATTCCGATGGATTCTTATTCAAATCCCTACAATACAAAAATGTTAAATTTTATATTTATATTGGAAGTAAAACACCTAATAAAATTCAGTATGTAAAATGTGTTCGAATGTGATCCCGATCATTTAGTAGCCATGTGTGTGTATGCTGTGTGCTGCTGATGTGATACCATTCTTATATGATTATAGTGATGGGTACTAGTGTTAAATATATGTATAGCGAAAAGGGTACGACATTCGCATTCAGTCCTTGTCCTCATAAATATTAAGCGCATGGGTAAATCACCAGAAAAGCTTACGATAGCTTTATTTTGATGTAAAAAGCTATTCGAGAGTTTAATACATAATAAACAATTATTTCGTTTATGCGAAGATTAAGATAATAATTTAGAGTAACACGCCAAGCGACGTTTTCATTGCTCTTCCAATTTATATTCGTTGTATGGCTAGCCCTTTTCCACTGGGCTTTTTTCGGTTCAGATAAGTATAATACTACAAGAGACTCGTCTCCAATATATTTCTTCTTTTTTTTGCACATCTGATTTCCATCTTAATTGATGGTGATGTTTAGACGACATAATTTCGCTTGTTTAGATTTGAATACGTTTGTGAATTCAGCATTAAATGTTTGATGCAAGGCGATGTTTGATATTTCGCTTTATTCACATAAATCTTGCAAAAATAAACAAAATAAAGCCATTGCGAATACATGTTTTTGCAGATCTAGTCTCTGAACAGATTTTAATTGGTTTTCGGAAGTTAGATGTGGATTTAGGTACGCGTATTGCATCTTCAAGCAAAAACAAAACGTTTATTACTGGTACAGAACCGGCTTGAATACACGATTCTCAAGGTGCTGAGGGACTGAAGGTTTAAATTTAAAATGATTAATTAGATTTAAAAAACTTCAAACTATTATTGTACAATGTATAACCTGCGAAACATCCACAAAGCGCCACACACTAGAGGTGAGTGGGCTGTCCACGCCCATGAGTATTTTTCAAAAAAAAGTGTGGGCATTAGGCATGAGCTGGGGATCTTGAGATATACAAGTCTTTTTGTTTACTAAGAAGCATTGAAATATTACGTTATTCCGTCGTTTGCCTCGAGGAACAAAGGAAAGGAGTACTTTGTTTTTTGGAAATAACTATCACCTATCACGACACCTTCAACGCCAAAATTGCGAAGGTTCTGAAAGAACAGGTTAAGACACTTCTGAGTTGATCACGTTCATGAAGGCAGTGACATCAACATTTTTCTATATGGGGCCAACTATGTTCGTGACCTTTACCTCTTTTAATCTATTCTTTCAGAACCTTGGAAATTTCATCGTTAATCTCTAAGGTCTCTCACATGTCTCACAATCTTCACTCATTATTCATGAACTTTATCCACGTTATCGTTTCCATTCTATTTCTTACAAGCAAGGAACCAGAACCAAATTCTATGGTAATATCGTTCAAACTTAGCCAAACTTGATTCCGAAGCTTTCGCGCATTGCGAATTTTTCAAGATATTTTGTTACCAAGATTATTCAAAAATCGGATTTTTTCTCCACGAACTTCTAAAAAAACGGTGCATTTTGGAGGCATACTGTCGAACAATTTTTTTTTTGCTTAGAATGGTGTTTTACATCGACTACTTGTAAAATAGAAACTTGTAAAAACTCCAAACGTCCATTGTGCGGCTCACATGTTTTCTGTTAAATTTAGTAGTGAGGATAAAAGCGAGTCAATTTGAAGCCTATAACTATTGGGATGAAATGAAAAGGTGCCATTTGAGTATCAAGCGTCAAAATGAGAAAAGACAAGTGAACAATCGAGACGATGAAATGGAAGAAAAAATTCATAATCTGTTTGAGACAGTTTGGGATGAACAGCTGCAGTGACTACAGTGATTACTAAATTTCCTATTTTCAAAGTTGATTTTTTTTTGTTTATACTTTGAATTAATTCCGCGAAATTAAGCAAAATTTTGTTCAATTTTCGAATTTGAAGTTGTGGTGGAACAATGAAAATTTTATAATTTTTTTTTTGATTTTTGTCGACTTTGAAGTGAATAAACGACATTCTCTCTGTAAAATTGGATGAATTCGTTTATTGTAATCTAACAGCTGAATATCTGCACTACCTGCGATACGGGCTGCGACTGTTGTCCTTTTAACTTTGCATCTTTCCGTTGTTACAAGATCCACAGGGACATTAGGCTTGTCTTTGAAAACATTTGATTAATCAAATTTTACATTTTTCAAAACACAAAAAAGTTCAATTTTGGCCTGTGCCATGAAGTCCAATAGGAAGTAGGGATTGGTGTTACTGTGCACTTTACCAAAGTCGGATCAATCAGTACCTACTCAATCTACTAATGTTCGGCACGAGTCAAATTCAGATCGTAAAAAAATTATTCAATCGCTTCACAGAGAGCTCGTCAGTAAATCGACTTTGATTTGTAGTCGACATCAGTGGCTTTCCTTTGTGTAGTATCGATTTTACAGTAGGCAACGTATTAAAATTGAAATCTCCAATCAGACCCAATTGAGGGTTGACCTGATAGGTCAACGTCAACATGAAGGATTGCAGATTTAATCTCTACTCGTTTACGTTAAATTACATATACAACGTGATATAACGGAAAGCTTGTTATGTCGATCAAATCATACCAAATTCTATATGCTGCCTAGGTCTATTGTCCTGAAAATTCGACGACTTCATGAAAAAACGGCGAATAGTCGTCCTTTTTCAGGAAGTCACCGTTCTTCAGAAAGTAGGTGATTCTTCTCGCTGTTTCTTCAGGAAATCGCTGTTTCCTAACATTTTACAAAAAGTTTAAATGTGACGAAACGGCGAGTAGAATCAACCACTTTCTATAGAAGTGAAGAATTTCTGAAGAAACAGTCGTCGATACTCATGTCATCGAATTTTCAGGACAATCCTAGGTCTCTGGGGGATGATTGAGTAAATTCTGGAAGACCTGAATTTAACATTTAATCGTTGCACTTGTACGTACCATCTCTTTTCAAGAACACTAAAGGTTTTTCAAATGTCTACTATGTATTTCTTAGCAATAAAAAAGCTCATCCACAGCTCATCGCTTACTTTTGTCTTTCTGGGAAATCAATGATAGAACCAATAGAACACTGAAACCTTGTCGTTTGTTGTGCTTTGTATCGTCATTTTCGTGATTTACAACAACTACCTTGCCCTATACCTGCAAAAATATTATTCAGATGGTTCTTTTTGAGCAACTATGGAATAAAGCCTAGCATAACAATGCGATTAAATTAAATGAAAAAGAAAATATGTTATTCAATAGTACGTGATCTTATTATTCAGGGACTATTTTTTTGAAAACGTTTTTCCTGTTTTCATATATTTTCCAACAATCTTTTAAAAATCAATTTTGGGAAAATATTATTTTCCCAAAAATGGGCCCTGAATTACATACTCAAACAGAAGCATACTCAACTTCAAAAAATGTTTTCTACAATTCACCATTTTCCCTTATTTGTACAAAAAAGAAACGAAATTACCATTTAGGTAAAACAATTTAAAGAAAAATGTTTATTTTGGCTTTATCGATTTAGGAGGGTGCTATCGATTGTCAAAGGCATTGCTATTTTTTGAACGTTCGTATAATTAATGATTGACCTAATTTGGTACATTGTAATTTGGCATCAATTGCACACAATTTTCTCGCATTGTATTCAGGTGCTAAGCAAGTATTATAAGCAAGATTATAAGACGAAGAAAACATTTTCTCGTTTCGCCTTATTTCTGAGAATGTACCTAATATTATCGGAGCGAAGAAAATATTTATTTCAACACTCTTCGTCTCGTGACATCATTTTTAAGCATTTTCTTGATAACTGTGATTCAACTTTCAGCTAAACGACTCAATATTGCAAATGCGAATATTATTCGCATTTCGACAATATTTTATTTTAAATCGTTTCTCGTATACGTATTCCACGCGCAATGTGTCGTTTCACTGTAGGTTATTTATATAGATATATGCAGCTTTTGAGAAAATTGTTATTATCCATGGATTGTGAACTGAAAATGAAGATATATATTGGAGGGAAAGAATAACAATTTTTACATGAAAATTTGATGGATTCTCATTAAAGTGCAGTTTTTCATTTCTGAATGAAACATTTCGTAAATTGATTAACAGAAATTTATTTAAAAATATCTTTCGTAAAAGAGTGCTGGCATTATTTGTATCAAAACGGTGATATTTCTCGCTGATGATATATTGCTAAATTGCTCGTAAATAATTCTCCCATCTTTGCGTAAATGTAACGATTTCGATACAAGTGCCAGACAAGTAAAAATATGGTTTTTTGAAAGCGACGGACACGTATAGGACGAGGACAATTTACGTATGAGACTCAAATAGTTCATCTCGTAAAACTGAACGTCTTTCTCATACAATTTACAAAGGAGTCATCCATTGGCCTTGTCGTCGCTCAAGTAACGACGAAAAGATCATTGGTTGACTCATTCGTATTGTACATTGTGCCTACAAGATGTTTCGTATTTGAGTCTCAGGAATTTAGGGAAACATAGGAATTTTATTCTTCAAAA
Source organism: Bradysia coprophila (assembly GCF_014529535.1). Taxonomy (NCBI): domain Eukaryota; kingdom Metazoa; phylum Arthropoda; class Insecta; order Diptera; family Sciaridae; genus Bradysia; species Bradysia coprophila. The sequence goes on from NC_050735.1 coordinate 8,239,069, forward strand.
ATAGTCCCTTTAAAACGAATGCGTGATAAGCTTTGTCACTTTTCATTGGTGCTCTTTAAACTTTCGTCAACAAAAAAGTGGAAATTTCTATTTTTATTCAACAACAGCTAAAAGTTCTTACAAGATTTTGCTTGGAGCTTATAAAGCTCATTAGATAATTTAATTTGCTAAGACTTAACTAGAGTTTTTTCAGAACTCGCAGTCTAGAAGCACTACAGAGTAAAGTTAACCCATGAAATACTCAAAGAACAGAGCATACGGTATTGTGGGCCATCGACAGTTTCAGAGATTCAAAAATTAAAATTTGTTTGACAAGACAAATTTCTGAATATTCAAGCTTTCAACCATGCCAAACCTACTATCGAAATTGCATCCGTTATATGGCTTCACTAGTTTTATTTATTGGATCACACTAAGACACTCACTCCTAGTGGTTGTTTTAACGTTGCAAAGAGAAAGTGCAACGGACGCTGACTTCAACATCACACAATGTACAGCTAGCTGAAGAGAGAAGAGGCAACCTCTTCCTCTTTTGACCACTGAGATATACTATACACTGTGGGTTAGCCCTACTCACGTTAAAAAAATTTGGTTCAGATCCTTCGGAAGAATGTCGATTTCGTTTCATTATCGGACACTAAGCAATTCTCTGGAACATCATAATTGACAAAGAAACGTTCTGAGTCGCGCAACGCAATCGAAAATGCATGCGTTTCTATGCGTTACCATGCGTTACCATGCGTTACCATGCGTTTCTATGTGTTACCATGCGTTTCTATTCGTTTTCATGTAAACTCCGTAATCCGTAATATTGTTAATTTAATTATTAAGGATGCGTGTAAGACCATAAGAAATGAGGATTTACATGTGGGTTCTCGGTTAAATAGGTATTTGTATGAGTAATAACGTAGATATAACGCATGTAGAATGTGCAATGAATAACATCAGCAACTAAATCCAAATAAATTTGTAAGTTAAACGTCAAATAACACCATCGGACCACAGTCCTGATGCTCGTAATAATTCAATGATAAGCTTCAGGGATTGCTTTACATATCTATAGCCAATTGGAACATATGATCCACATGTAAAGCCATTAAAACCATTGATGTGTTCATACAATACAAATTGATTCACAAATACCACAACAATATTGCATGCATGTACGCAGCACATGGAAGATTATAAAATGTGGTGGGCGATGCGAAAGTTATGAGTTATTATAATTTTTGATTTATTGACTTGATGATTAGCTTATCGGTTTTATTTTCGACTTTTAATAACATTTTGGTTCACTGTTCAGATGATATTTTTCTGCTTTCGTTTTTCCACTCACAATTAGAGGTGTGCGCCGATCTTAAAATAGTCGGCGGCGGTGCGCCGACTGGTAAGGGATCGGCGGTGGCGCGCCGGCAGAATTTTATAGTCGGCGGCGGTGCGCCGATCGGCGCGCCGATAAATTTACAAAAAATCTAAACTTTCGAAAATAATGCAAAAACATTTGAAAAAGCGTGCGCAATTCTTTTTCCGAACACTGAATTCTTACTATCTTGCGATCTGAAGTATCAACCACTTATACAAGGGGAATCAACTGAGACGTATCTCACCTTTTATATTTTGAATGTACAATCACTGACCTATTATTTTAAAAACATCTAATTTAATGAATCCAAGAATGATTAGTGAGTTTGCGTAAATGACATATAAGCTATAAGTCAACTTATAAGTTGGAAATTTTAAGTCACATCTTCATACTAGATGTTCTGCAGGTTTCTTATTTCTAACTTATAATTTATGTCATTTACGCAAACTCACTACTATTATCTTTCGATTTATGCAATAACCGTTCCCGTTGCCTTTAGTCCATCTTCGATGTAGGAGTGAGATCGTAGTAGAAGGTTTTCGCAAATAAGAGATTTAGATAAACTTAAATTTATAAGTAATAAGACTACGCCAAAATGATTCTTTTCCCAACTTTTTTACATAAAGCAGCTAAAAATTGAAAATAAAGATACCAGTGTTTCGTCTTTTGACGAAAAAACTTGAAACCGGAAAGATTTTCCACTTTATAAATTCCTGAAACATGTGATTTGCGCCATTTTCCACCCAAATTCCACATAAGGTCTTAAGTTTGCCACTTTACAATTACAGTAGTATTCACCGAGTTTTGACTGATTCACTGTATTTTGTTCTCTTTCTTCTTTCTCTTATCTGCATCAACAGACAATAAAAGAAACTTTGTCTGCCGTCTGCCGCGCTCCATTCCATTGCACAGAATGGGAATCTGGCTGACAACACTGCAAACGTCAACAAGTGTTTTGTTTCTGTGTCTGAATTTAATTATACTTTTTGTAGTCAGAACTGACCAGAAAAACATTTCTGTTGACTAAATCTCAGTTATGAAGTGCCACGGTCGCCGGTAAAGTTGGAGTTCTCGTATAATCATCCAATAAACCAGCGTTTTTGTGCGGCTAATGATACGGTGCTCGTCATAACCTCACACTGTGTACGTGTATAAGCATACCAGTGAAAGACAGTGACAGCTGGATCCACCAGAAATTCACGACGAATATTTTGAGAACGTGTTTCAGTGAATTTTTGGACGCTGTAAGCGGAATTTCTTTGCGGAGAGACATTAGGAAGGCTTGTCGAGATTGGTACTCTTCTTAGTGGTGTGTCACTACCAGGACTCTTAGTTGCTTTGCCTCACTCGCCAGCTTTGTCCTTCGGCTGGTTTATGGTCTAAAAGTTTACTCAATGATGTGGCTAGGTCCTATTTTGCTTCTATATGAGTAAAATGATCCGGACTATTCATAGAGCTTAGGCTTTCGGGCTATAGAGTGGACAAGGTCGACGGATGGATTGGTGGTGTTATGCTGCTGAGAGATGCTAGTTTTTACCGGCTTTTATTTTGATTCCTCGCAGAGACAGCATACACTCAATCAGTGTACAGCTCTCTGAATTTATATCCGGGGAATGTACTCGATGTTGTGCAAAACTCTTTGCAAAGGGACGATATGGTCGCCGTGTCGGGTCGTTGTGCTATTCAGTAGTGTGTCATAATCTGGACAAGCTGTCACCTTGCCTTTTGCACCGAAGGCCCTCTTCTCAAAGGTGGCTGGTTCGTCAGTCTAATTTGGAAGTAAGGGCTTTTGGGCTAAATAATGGTAAAGTTTGGCGGTTGGCCATTTGGTGGCACACTGTTGAGTGACGCTTCTGCCTGGCTCGGCTTTTATATTGGCTCACTGCAGAGAAAGCTTACGTTCGAACGGGCTAGTCTGATGAAATATGAGACTGGATCAGGTTAATATCGAGCGGAATGTAAATCACAGGCTTTGTCAATCTCAATGACAAGGACTGTGATTCGGGCGACAATGTTGCCTTAATTGCTTTCATTAGTGTAAGGCCTAAGGGGTGAGACGCAGCCGTCCTCCCAGTGGCTTTCTGACAATCACAATCTAATGAAGCGAGGTTGACGCCAGTCACTCTTTGCTTTCTGCCCTAGAGATTAGCTGATCATTTTGGTACCTAATCATAGGGATCAGTTTGCTCGCCTGGAGTGGCTCGTGTAGAGCGTAAGGTAATAGGTTGAGAAGGAGTTGAGGTCCTGAAAAGGGCTTCAAGATTTCTTCAAGACAGGGTAGTACAAAGGATCCCATGGTCTGTGTGCATTGATCAGAAATGATCACCCTAACTGATGAAATCTAGAATTGCACAGAAAATAGAGTAACGTACCCAAGGGTTCACGTTAAGTCGGTCCCAGGCCAGCGTGATCTGATCATCCTTAGTTGTATCCATCGATACCCTTCCCAAGACAGCAGCAAACTTTTTCTTTGGACTAGTATTTAAAAATTTGCATAAAACACTTGCCATCTACTGATGGAAATAGGATACGTTATAGAAAGCTACTTCGAAGATAACCCTATCGTAGCATCAGAAACAAAATCACCGTCGCCGTCGTACAGTGTGAGTAAGAAGAAAAACCCAAAGTTCCAACAAAAAAAAATTAACAAAAAACTCCTTTCTACGCATATAGAAACATAGCAGCATAACCTGACTTATAAATTAAGAGAGATAAACTTTTGCTAAAACCTTGTTAATTAAAATGGCTGAAAGCACTAAACGTATAAAATTTCGGCGCGACGAAAATACAATAGGCGGCGGCGGCGGCGTGAGCTATTATTTTTCAGCGGCGGCGCGCCGAAAAATTAGCAAAAAATCGGCGGCGCGCCGGCGTAAAATCGGCGGTGCACACCTCTACTCACAATGATTATAAATTTTCTTACGCAGGAAATATTTTCGTATTCGTTTGATGAAGCTGTGACGTAGAAGTGTGTAAGTTTAGTGGAACTGTAAAACAGACCTGCTATCACCACTATTACTATTACGTTGGGGAACTCTATTAGTTATTCATTCACAAGACAATTTCAATTCGTGAGGTATTACAAAGTCAAAAATTATCCCTCGCAGATATGAGTGAAGTCATACCTACAGCCCAAGGAATTTTTGTGCCCATGACATGCTAATGTTAGGATTAAAAAAATCCCAAAGTTAGGTAAGCTCGAACCTAGGGTACATGAATGCGGTTTTGAGAGTAGGTCAGTTTTGCTTATATTACAGTCTGACTATTTTAAAGTCAAGTACATTTAATTTATATTTAACTTCACAGGGGCTCAGAGCTGCGGGAAAACTAATTCATTTTTTTTTCGCTCAGCTAGGTAAATAGATAAGCAAATGTATAAGAAACAGATGATAGGCGACTAACAAACTCATAGCAAAGAAGATCTAGATAAATAGAAAATAGATAATTATTATCAATAGAAGTATATCTATGTGCGAAGCGAACGAACAAACCCATTTTCTTTAAGACCCGTTTCTCTCACGAGTGATGGACCTTTAAAAATTTAACAACAGATCGCCAAAAATCCCGAGAAGATGGAGAATCAGTATAATAATCAGTAACAAAACAAAAATGTCAAAAATAACAGTGAGTCTGCAATGATAATGGCTGTCTACATTGTCCCTGCAGAAAAAAAAAGTTTTCTAGAAATCTACACCACACATACAACCAGAGTTACTGTATAAACCGAATGGGATGTGTTTGTTTAAAATGTTTTGCAAACATTTTTCTTTGTTACACAAACAAAACTACACAAGTTAAGTAAATCGAGCTTTTAACCGCCTAAGGGTCTGTTCGCTTTTTTGTGTAACAAAAAATAATAAAACTAAAATTTAATATCTGAAAATAAATGCTCGTTTATGAAATGGCTTCACATTAAAGTTTTTTTCTATAGACGAAAAGCGTGAGAAATATAAATGCTGCCGGCATATAAAAACCAAAATATCAATATTTGCTGGACTGTCGGCAGTGTCGTTTCCCAAATAATAAGGCGAAAAAAAGGAGAGAGAAAAAAAAAACCATCAACGATATGCTTTTTATATAGACTTCACGTTCTAATATTCCATTCTCAATTCTTACCCGTTTTCTATTTGCTTTTCTTTCACTTAAGCATCAAGCACAGCTTTCTTTTCAATTAAGCCATTGAACCGCAATATATTTCTATGTAATAATAGCTTCATGGTGTTGTGTGTGAACTTTTCGCTTTGTGTTTTCAAAAAGGATTTTCTGTCAATATTCCGAGAACGAGATGTAGAGAAAAAAAAGTGAAGAAAAACGAACGGACTGGACTGAAGATATGATATTTCATAGAATTTCTATTGCAATTTAAGACGCAGTGTGTACCAAACTTGTAATTTTCCAATAAAAAGTGACAATAATTGTTTTTGCTCACAGTTTATTTGTCTGATTACAGTTTTTCCGATAAATTCCGAGAAAATATTGAAATTGATAGTCTGTGAACTGTTGGTCAATCGAGTGGTATCTTTAATTTTGTCAATGAAATATTGCAGAGACGTGTGGAAAGAAGCGATGATTCAATTAGATTATTCGACAACAGTTTTATGAATGTTGAGCTTTTTGAAAAAGGGGAACGTATCACTAGCAGCATAGAAAAGATGCAAATCATCAATTTAAATTACGTGCAAATTACAAATTTTGTGATTATTTTGAATCTCTTAGCACCGTTGATCTCACAGGTAACCTTTTATGGACGGATATCATCTGTTGCCGAAAACGACTCGAATAAAAAACGGCAAGGTCTGACTAATGCGGTCTTACATAGCCATGTTAAAAGAAATAAAGTAAAAGATTAGAAATCAATTTCTTAAAAATACTTAAATGAAATGAAGGACTAGATCCGACAGTAAGACTAGTGAAGCTGATAGACTTGCCGTTTTAGTGGTGAAATGTTAAAGTAAAATGATTTAGGGCAACCTTTTCTGTGCTACATTACATTGCATTGATAACCACTTATTTCAGCACATCTACAAAGGAACTAACACTTTGTTCAGTGCACGCACCTTACAAAATATTTATAGTGTCGCCCCATAATATGGAATTTTTTCAGAATAATGCGTATAATACCTGGAAATGACAGGTTGTGCTCCCCGAATTCATGCCAGCTGTTTACGTGGCTGTTGATTTCGTGCCATTTGACAATAAAGTAAATACCTATGACGAGCTCTTAAAGACGTTAAATGTCATGATAGCATGTTGAAAGTGAAGCTTTTTTGTTTTGTTTTTTGAATAGGCAGGCTCTGTCAAAGAATAAACTTTCTTATTACGTTTGTGTACCGTTTGCAATAAATTCTATGTTGAAAATTGTTACAACACAATCAACAACGGTGAGAAATTGAAATTGAGTTAGGTGGAATGTTCACCACACTAGGATGAATGTCTTTAATATTCTATGAGTATAAAAATCCGATGTATTAAATGCGCGGGGTAATCGACTTCCGCAACAATGACTTTGATTTCCTTGTGATTTCCCATAGGTATTCCCCATACATTGTTTACCCCTCGACAAAATGTCTAGTGCACTTTATTCGGACGACTCATTTGTTAGTGAACTATGGCATAGCATAGGAACTTGAGTTGAATTTTTTTATATAAAAAGATACACTAAGGCACTGCCGCCAGCCATTCTACACGAAATGTAAAAACCACTGAATTAATACCTATTGGTAGTATTTCCAATAAAAAATGCTCAACTTAACAACCTGAAAACATTTCAATTGGGTGTACTACGGCTCACCTAATGACCAACCATTCATCCATTTATCATTGCAATACGATTTGTAGTATGCTTGTCGAATCATTAATTGCGTACCAATATTATTTTTGAGTACATCGATTCGATATTTCGATGTAACTACAACCTGCCACACCAGAATAATAACATGAATCTCGTAATTTTTATTCAAATAAATGGGATCTATTATACTAGTAGATACATAGTGTTAGGTTGCTGCATGTTATGTAATATAATATTTACAGCCATTCATAGTCAAATATAGTTACCAATTATTTCGAACATCATTAAGCTATTAATGAAACGAGTTCTTGGTTGTGTTACGGGAGAGGTAAGCTGTTGTATAATGTCGTAAAATCTATGGAGAACCATTAGAAAATTTAGAACTCTGTCAACAGGAATTAATACGATAATTCTGATGTTACGTGATCTTGCCCACGCCACCATCCTGCATATATTATTATTCGATATCAGTAGATAGTAAACTGACAACCCCACAGGAATGCTGAGTCTCTTTTTAGAATTTTTTGTTATTTTCTTTGTTTTCTCAAAATTTATTGAAAACTTTCCCGAAAAGCATTTTCTAGGAAATTATTTCTCGAGTATAGGCTCTGCAGGACGGCATTGGCTACATGTTGGCCCTTCGGGTATCATTCCGATAAAAGGCTCATCTTCAAGCCTATACAAGTGGACAATACCAAACAGAAACTCTGTGAAAATTCGTCTGAAAAGATTGAGATAGTAGCGATAGAAGTAGACAGTAAATCGACCAGACCACCCCCATGAGACAATCTTTAATTTACACAACTCATTGACGAAACATTCTCACGAATCAACTAAAAGCATACATAGATTAGGTACCGTGATGAAAGAGTTGAACGTCTGGTAGTCTCATGCTTACTGTTATTAGGTTTCCAGTTTTCTTGGGACTTTCAATGAGGCAAATAGAAGTTAAATTTATCTTTTTACTTGATGTCTAAAAATAGGAATGTATTTAGGATATTTTGGATATGGCTTCTGTTCGTAGAAGTTAAACTATTTCAATCCATATGGGGGATATGGAGGGAACAAATTATCTGACTGTCTTTCATAGGAAAAACGAATTACTGACAAGAGATTTCTGTGTTTACACCGCAATGTTTACACCCTTCGAAACAAACTTCTTCTTTTTATCAAATTTATGATTGTGATCACATAAATTTATCACTTCAAAGAGCAAGCACAATGACTTCTACTCTGTTTTGTTCCAATCAAAATCTATATTGCATAAAGTTTCCAACAAACATAAAAGCGAGTCTCATTCATCTGAGAATGTATACAGCATCGCACAACACCAGAGCAAAGTAAAAACAGCAGATTTTAATCTCGCACATATGCCATCTGACACTATCGTTGAACAAGTGGAAGTTAGACGCATGAAAACATTGCAGACTGTAACTTTTACTAAATTAAAAAAACAAACTACAAACATCAAACAGCAAGCAAAACAGGCATTGCATTATTTTGTAAAATGCGCCAGCTAACATGGTAAAACATGGAAACCACAGAAAGTCGTGATTAGATCTTTAAGTTGTTGGACGACAAAGAAAAATATTTTTTTAGTTGGCCCAAAAATAAATATTTTTTTTAGAATTCTTCTTTGACTTTGTGATCAATTGTTGGTTGGACGTTAATGTTCGCTTTGTGAAGATATAGTTTATCACCTCACCAATATCTTTGCCCATAAGAAAAGCTTGTAAATTATTTCGTGCACTGTTAATAATAGACCGAGACTGCTTACAATAATAAATCTTTACCATATTCTGTGTAAATAACAATTTAAGATTTATATACTATTCGCTATGCTAACATTGAACTGTGTCTGTTAATAAATCTATTTACGAGATGTTCGTATTTTGAATGAAATGATAGTTTATGCAACTATCCAATAAAAATGCCAAAAAAGAATTTTCTTCAAAAGATTTTTTTTGGTGTGAAACAGCATTAACGGTACATCTACAACTATTAATTTGGTATTTTTCAATTAAATTATTTCCCGAGTCGTTTTCCTTCACGAAGTCCATTTTCCCTCCCTAGTCAAGGAAAATATTTGTTTACCTACAACAACAGCACAACAACGCAATATCAGTAAATGCACAGCTCTGTTCCTAGCATAAGAGATATTCGGAGACTTATACATTTAAATAGGTCTTACATTTCTTTCGTAAAGACAGGTAAAGACATGATTTCTTGGCGCGAATAAAAACACACAAAACATGCAATCGTAGACGTATATTTGCTTCAAAATTTGGAAGCTTTTTAACGGTGGAAAAATGAGAGTTCGTGCTAGAGCAGTGCTATGGTAAATGGGAATCTGTAAGGTCCAGGTCCTAGTTGACATCCATTCCTAATAATATTGAAACGATTATCATCTAAGTTCGTGCTATTATTCATTTATATTGAGAAAGCCCACTGGAGATGACGCATATACAGGGATTCCACGCACTCACTTTTCTCACTTTTTCCAACTAATTTCAACATGTTAAAAAGTGAGCAACTATTTGCTCGATTTCTCACTTTTTTCAACTATTTTCAGTCCATTCACTCACTTTTTTAAAAAAAAACCCACCTAAAACGGGTTGGAAACCATATTAGACTTGTGAAATTTCGCCTGCGGAGCTCGAAACCCTTCTATTTTTCTAGTCTCGCACATTAGCATTTAACAATGTTACCTCTAGAGATAGTATAGCAGAAACTTTGCATCAATTCCAATCTACTTTTTGATCCCCACCACGAGCTTGTACCATTGCTATAATAATTCAAACAGATTGCACGCTTATTATGATTTAGGGATCCGATCAGAGCTTCAAAGCTAGAGCACTGCGCCGTTCAGCCGATAGACAGTTGGCGGCTAAAACGTAGCCGACACCCTTCGGCGGCCGGCTAGTATGATATTTATGGCGGCTAGCCGGCTCAGCCGGCTGAATAACAAAATTAAAATACAGTAGAAGAAAAGTGAATACCGTTAGGTTTACTGATTTGGGACTAGTTTTGGATTCCACACAAAATTTGTTTAACCAATAAGGGACTAATATTTCATATTCGGAATTTTTGGTAGGCACACGATCGCCAGTTGAAATGAAATTAATCTAGGTCCTCTTTTGTTAAACACATTTTGTGTGGAATCATTTGGAATCCACAATGAGTCTCAAATCAAAATACCTGACGATATTCACTTTTGTTCTCCTGTATTGCTACAATCGAATCAAATCTCATAGAAGGACGCAAGTCAGAAGTCAGTTACAGAGATATTTGTTTCTTATGGATTAGGCGAAACCGCTTCCATTCAAAAAAGGAATGAAACATTCAACAAAGGCTTTAGCTGTTTAAGCTGATATCACTCGTACTACAACTAAAACACGCGCACGTTTTACCATTTCACATGTAGTACATTCATGACTTTATTGTACTGCCCTCTACCAGTCGACAGGTGCGTACACAATTTTGTAAGCCAACGAAAAAAATTGCTGCAAAATTCTCCCAAACTGTATTAAAACCAAAACTTTCGCAAGCCATCTTCCGCCGCCGATTTTTAACACGGCTGAGGCGGCTGAAAGGGGTATCGGCGGTGGTTCCGGCTGATGTGCTTTTTCGGCGGCGGCCTCGGCGTGGCTGAACGGCGCAGTGCTCTATTCAAAGCTGTCAGGTGAATTACAGGTAGCCTGCAACTTTCATAAAACTTTTCCCAGTAACTCTCCAGGTTTCAAAGTAGTAATGGATTAAGTCTCAATGAAACAAACATGAAATGAAAACGGAAGACACAAGAACAAGAAGGACAAGAATTTAAGAAAATGTTGAGCTCTAAAATTGTTATTTCATTGAAATCCTGATGAAGTCGGATGAAAGGCTGTTTGACCATAAAAATTACAGCAAGGTTCCTCACACTCAACCTTCATTAAAATTCTGTAGCTCCGTTATTGTTCTATCAATAGAAATGTTTATTTTCTATGAATATCGGGTCCATATTCTCAACAGAAATCGGCTCAGAAATGAATTTCTGATTTTCATTCAATTTTATCGGCCGACTTCTCTTGAACGTTACAAATTTTACGAAAGTCTTCCCTACTGAGTCACAGGAAATGTAAGATGGAGGTAAAGGGTTTCTCTAGCTCTATCTGTTTCCTTAGCCAGAATCATTAAATTCTCAATATCTTCCACATCTAAGTTTAAGACAACATGCCGAAACCTGGATTCTTTCTGAATTTACAACCATTTTCTCACATTCATGATGATTCGAAAACTTCTGCGACGCAACAAAGTTCTAGATGAGTTTGACGAATTTTAATTTTTAGAAACTTACTTGCGGAATAGCCTTTAGCGTAAAAAAAAGGGTACAAAAGTTTTCGGGTAACTCACTTTTCACAAACTTTTTGATCAAAAAATCAACTATTTCTAGCAACTATTTTCGTGATTTTTGCTCACTTTTCCACTTTAAATTCTCCGTGGAATCCCTGCATATATATTATACGTTCCGTTTTACCTGTTCTAAAATTTGAGATATTTTTAATTAGTGTTACCGCTTCACCGAAATGTTCAAATTGGTAAGACGATCGTAATTTATTTGCGTGAAATCGAAAACCAGTAAAGGCAAAAGAAAACAATTTTTCACAGTCAAATGTGACGGAAAAATTTAGCGGTACCGTTAAACATGCACTTAATTAGTTTTAGTCGGGAGGCGGTGTGTTGGTGGTATGGTTCCGTTTTCGTTTTTATTAATCTGTAATAGATAAATACATACTTAGCACAGTGGTGTGTATATACACATACATATCAACTTTTATGCGAAATAAAAATATCAGACATGAAAACCGAGAATGGATTCTTTATTTAATAAAGACATCCAATTTTGATATCCTACGTCGCAAAAATGTCGTCTTGAATTTCAATTAAATTTTCATTGTCAACCATAAGATGCGGTAAAAACCACTTGATAAAAAGAGGCCGAAATAACACAATAAAAATCATCACACGCAATTATTTATCTTTTCATTTTCGAAAATTGAGCCATAAAAATCATATCCGCTAAATTTATTCTAGTGATTAATCCAGCCCGTAAGCAATTTCGGGTAAACCGGTATTTTCAGTCGGCGAATATTTATTAAAATTAGCACAGAAAATTGGAAAATGTTTTGAATTATGAAAGTAGAGTTTACGCGCGTTATATATACAGCCGCATATGACGTATATTGATAGCCGGTATGTTGTTGTGATGATGAGTAGAAAAAACACCAACCAAAAATTATGTTTTTCCCGGCCGGCACTTTTTTTTTACTTAATACAAACCATATGTGTGATGCTGATGAATGTTGTTTTTTTTTTGCTACTGAAAAAGTTTATAATCACCTGTCAAAGGCGATAAAAGTTGAATTTTCAGAAGGAAAAATTGATTTTTCGATTTTTTGTTTTATTGTCGTGTTGACGTTCGTAATCTGTTTTGTGTCTGGCGATTGGATTTCTGATATTAAGTAATTCATTTCAAGTTCAACGACGTCAACAATTTCGTTGTCACTGAAACAATCGAGATTGTATCGTCCATTTAATAAATGCTCGCCCTACTTCATAGGCGGCTTCATCTAATTTTTATTTCGTGGTGAAGCAGATAACGAACTTGGTTACACTTAATGACACTATTGTTGTTGTATTAATCAATGACTATTTTTCAGTTGGCAGTTGTTGTAGGAGAAGAAGAAGTTGTTGAAAATATACTGGATTTACGGTATATACCGAATAATCTCGATATACTCAAATATACTGAATATACTCGAGTGTAAGTTCGCAACTGTGCATACCATTAATAGGGGTATTTCAAGACTCAATTTTATACTCTAGTGTATTAGGGGTATTCCAAGTCTCGATTTTATACTCGATTATATTGAGTTTATCGAGATAATTCGTATAAATGACAACTGTCATCAAAAAAATAATTACATTTGAACTCGACGAATTTTCGTCAAACAAAATGTCCAGTGTGTAGGGTATGATCTCAGGACTCGGGTAAAGTAATTAGTCTGTAAATATCTGCTGAGTAGTAAGACTTTGAAAACACGATATGGTCGACATGTAAAAAAAAACTTTTTCCAAAGTCTCAACGCTCAGCAGTGATATTGGTCTGATTGAAAAACTAATTATTTTATCGGAGTAATGAGTTTTGTCATTTTTTTTTATGAAAATTCGTTGAGTCAAAATTTATGCTCATTTATACTCGACACACGGAATATATACTCGATATGCTTACATCTTTGCGATATATGCGATGTATGCGACCTGGCCTTAATAGTTCTTTGCGTATGCAGAAAATTCTTGATTTCTGAAGGAAAAGCCAAATTCCTGTCGTCTTCAATTAGTATTCACCATTCACACCCGATACGGGTGCAGATCAGTTAGCATCTTACTATAAACTTTCTTTCAGTAAATCTCAAACATTATACCGAACAACAAAAACTCTTCAAAATCGTCAATCACACCGAGCACCATCGACCCGTTGACAGAGAGCGAGTAATTTCCGAATGAATGATGGATAGCACGCTCAACATTTTGATTAACAAAAAATACATTAATTTCCATTTTGTTAAACTGAAAATATTTTTATGGAACATTCATTTTCGGAATAGCTGAAACATTTGTTTAAAATGTAGCAGCCGAACCACTTAACCAAATAGTAATATAACAACTTGATTTGACAAGCAATTTACAATACAGACAAGCTTCGAGAAAAGAATAAATGACTAAAAAGCATAACAAAAATTACAAATAAATTCTTTCGTTCGTTTTCATAAAAATTTTTAACTCGACAGTGGATTGGATATATACTTACTATAGCCCACAATATAACGGACACGTGTCTGTCTGTGATATAACGCAACTAAAAAAAATCTTGTGAATTTCGGTTGCTGGTGTGCAATAAAAGATGAATGAAATGGCATAACCAGCACATTTCGATCGAGCACGTTTAGTTATTGTCGTTAAAAGTAACGATCTGTGGGACCAGTCTTGGTCGTTGTTTTTTGCATTTATTTTCAAACCCACCCGATTAATGCGAATTTTCATAACTTATGAAATGTATTTTAAAATTGCGGCTGTGAATTAAACGGAATTTCAAGCTAAAGGCAATAAAGATTGAGGTAAAGAGGTTTTAATTAGCAGTTGCGTTTTGTGATGGTTACATCTTAATTGAATTTATATGAAATAACAATAATTCAAAATAAATTGGCTCGTCTGTTGTTGATTTTTTATTTGAATCATAAATCAGTTCAATTTATCCTCTTAGTAAGTGCATGATAATATATCTACGATGATGCACTCAGTATTAAAGACATTGCAATGATGTAATTGGCGCACACATTCTTCAACATACAAATTTAGTTCAAATTATTTACAAGAATTCGATAATAAATTTCAATAAATGTCTTTTCGGATGAAAATTATGTTTTGTTGTTAGAAAGAAGAACTCAGACGAACATTGCATAAAGACAATATGGTGCAAGTAAAATGCAATTAGCTGAGAAAAAACTAATCAGTCAAAAAACCCTTAATGGGTAGATGTGACGCAAGTCATTTATCTTACTTACTAAATAACTGATATCGCTGAACGTGACGCATTGTGCGCCTTACGCAAAAGTTTTATCAACAAAAAATTGACCCAAAAAATTTGTGAAAGAAAATTTTACAAAAAAAAAAATTGCGTCACCGAAAAAAACCGATGGAAGTTAGGTAGTGCCACAGGAATCATTTCAAAACAAAACACACCTTTCACCACGTTACAATCCATATCATCCACCAAAATATACAACACACACACGCACATACAAATTGGCTTTTGTAAGGCATTAGTATGGAAACTTTGTTGAGCTTCAGCCAAGGGAAGAAGTCAAAAAGTTGCTGTATATATGCTCCGCCGTCCCCAAAATAAAATTTGTGAAACATTTTTGGTAGTGGACTTGCGTCACGCCCGCTTACTAACGTGCGAACATGATTTTCTTACTTCAGGTGATACTTCGGATTGTTCACTGTTGTTTAGTAGTACTTTACATAAATAGGGATAAAAATATGAAAAATAGAGTTTTCGTGTGAATTTTGTTGATCCGAGGCGAAGCCGAACACACTAAAACGAGATTATTCATTTTTATCCAGAGTTATGTAATGGATTTTACATGCTGAGGGCGTTGAAGGTAGTGTCTGAAACATGAAAAATACGGTTTTCAACGCGTGTGCATGTAAAATTAAGAATCATCCGCGGGAAAAAATTAGGAAATTTCCATTTTATTAAGAGAATTGTGCTACTGCTACACTCGGCTAGAAGCAACACATTCGAGATGAAATTTTCAACTTTTTTCCCTACCTGAAAAAATTAATTGTTCTGTGCAGCTGCACTACCTTTACGTAGGCCCAAATTCTCGAAATAATTTTTCATCATTCACATTAAACATTTGTTCGAGTATAGACGTGTCTATTTGAATCTATTTGACTCTACTCTGCGAATAATTTGTTTATCTCCAGCTCCACCTAGCATTTAAAATCAAGTACTTAGACTGCTTCAAATATGATGATAAAAGATAATTTTCATGCTTCGGGCCGAAAATGAGGGCAATTTTTGATTTTTTCTCGAGTTTTCGGGCCATGAAAACTCACATGTGTACCTGCTTTAGACGATTGATTTTAGGCACTTTCGCTTGTAAGCCTCACTCCGTTCGGCCTACAACTCGCGAAATTGCCTAAAATCAATCGTGCAAATGAGGTACACAAATGACTAAGATATGTATTAACTTTTAAAAAGACAAAAATTCCAGATTTATGTCACTTTTACGAAATTTCAAATGCAACAATGCAGCTCAGATGGTTCATCATCAGTTAAAATGAAGTACAAGACTTTATTGCTATACCATGCGAAATTTGACCATTACATGGCAGTTTGCTCTTTGAGTCACAAAGAAAATCCAGAAATGGGTCAGAAATCTTGCGTAGCAAGCTAGTAATGCTAGAAGAACATTTTCGCATTTTAAGGAGAACACTTTCTGTGCTTCGGTACTAAATTTGGGATAATTCAAAAATTGGGGACCAATTTTATGCCAATTTGTAAGCGAGAATATTAAAATTGTTTGGAGATTTCTGACCCATGCTTCCAAAAACTCTCCATTACACAAGAAATATTCTCGGTTCATTTTACGTTAATTCCAACGTGATAATCAACTTTGGCATGGGAGAGGCAATAAACAAGGAATATATTTGATGCTGCTACGGCATTCATTCATTAATTCTCATGTGTTTTTGAGCAACTTGCTTCGGTATTTTTTTCGAATTGTAGAGCTCGTAAGTTCGCACCGGCGGAGGCGAGTTAGCAAAGTTTGTTGTTAAAAAATAGTAGTTTGCGTGTCTGTCTTGGTCAGCGGGATTTAGGCTTTTTCGCGAAAATGGTTAAAAACCACTGGCCAAGACAGTTACGCACAATATTTTTCATGTAAGGGGCCGAAAATCGGTGAAAATTTCTGCAAAATCCCCGTTTTCGGCATCGACACATGAAAACACATTTGTGAGTCTGATTTCATAACAAAATTGTTATCTCATGGATGAACCGCTAGTCAATACTTTTACCGGAAGAAGTACTAGATTAATTAGAAGCATACAAGATTTTACGAGAATTTTCATATAACTTCAAGAAATGAATATGTTAGCCTAAAGC
Organism: Bradysia coprophila; assembly: GCF_014529535.1. Lineage (NCBI taxonomy): Eukaryota > Metazoa > Arthropoda > Insecta > Diptera > Sciaridae > Bradysia > Bradysia coprophila. Next base: position 8,255,935 of record NC_050735.1, read on the forward strand.
AGCGAAAATACCAAGCAGCAGCAAAACAAACAAAACTTTGCTGTGTTTTTTGAGGTAATAGTAAAGTAAACAATGACAAATCCAAGAAAGTTCACCCTCCAATTACAGATTTAACGATTATTTCGAGACACCCCCGTGTCACAGTGGAAAATTTTCGAACCTAGCTAAAATCGAAGTAATTTATCTCAAAACAATTTACCATCTACATTCCAACGGAAAGGACAAAACGACACAAAAAGAGCAGCAAGTAAATGAAATTTAGGTCACAAATCACAATCGCACTGTAAGTTTTATATGGTATCATGACACGTCATTTCATCAAGTTTTTTCTCTATATTATTCGTCCATGTTTTCGTTGTACTACATCCATGACTGTTCTTAAGGCTCATTTGAGATATATTGTTCTTTTGTTGAAATGCCAGCAGTCAGTACAAAGTTTTTAATTTAAACGGGAAAAAGACTGCATGATACCGAACGGTCTGAGCCGTAGTGTACAATGTATATTATTGAACGAGTAGAAGGAATCTCGTAATTTATTGAACTTTTAATGACATGGGAAATGATGTCGACCAGCGTTTCATTTTAATCATCCCAGTGTAAAGACCAAGTAGTGGACAACAGGTGATTCGATTATGAAATATTAGAGACACTAATCAAGTTATAGATGGAAGCCTACAATGGACGACTTTCAATTTTGTGCACTATTTCGATTCAGCTGTTTGACCAGCTGGTTTACGTAAACAAGCAGAGTCAGTCAATTTTATAGAAGTAGATAAAAAGGGCAACAGTGTTCTGTTAATGAAGCTTAAATTAGGAATAACGTTTTCCACGCAAAACATATTTTACATGCGAAAAATCCTTTAATGCAAAACACGGGCAAAATAATAAATTTTCACAGAAAATTGTAATTTTTTAAAATTTCAATTTTTAAATTTTATATTATATCCATGGTATACAATAGACAGTTTTCGGATTTATAAGTCTACTTAAAGTTATAATCCGTCATTTGCGCAAACTGTCTAATGTCAACCAAAGCGTATATTTGCCATTTTGACAACTCTCTTTAGTTGCCATTTTAATCTACAAAATTAGCTGAATTTATTGGTTTACATGGACCAGCTAAGCAAACAGCTGAATCGAAATAGTGCACAAAATTGAAAGTTAGTTACTGTATGTTGAGTGAGTATTCCTTATAAAAGTTGGATACTTACTGAATTATGTTGTAACATGGTGAATGGTGTTCATTAAATTTAATCGAAAACTTTGTCATATGTCTCGCGTCAAATGCAAATAGCCCATGTTTATGCTAAGCTTCCCCCACACCTATTACAACTATCAAATTACAACATCTAAAAATAGACTTGCCGTGGATGCGCCAGAATTATGTTTAACGTATCCGCCTCTAAAAATAGACATACAAAGCCGAATAAAGCTCAAAAATAACTCTAAGCCGAAAATTGTTTTCCATCAGAACTCCCAGAGCATGAAATTAAAGCAAACTTAACTGCCACATGCAATTATTTTATCAAATTTTTACATCACAATCTGTTTGGCGTAGATATCTTTGCAGCAAGAATATCATATTCTACATACATACACCCTAAACCACTGTGTACTCCTTCTCCCTTTTCTTTGTAAATGGATTTTTCTGATGAATGCATGTAATTTCGAAGGAATTTTTTTTTTGCCTTTGTACACTGAAAAATGAAAAGTTTTATTTATTTTAGAAAGTGAAAAAGTGTTCTTCACTCGAATACACCATGCACGGAGCTGGTTTACTACAATACAAACAATCTGATTGATTTTTGAGAGTTACATTACCGAAGTTTGTGTATACCGCACCGCAAGCATTTTGAGTACATATTGCAAATCGTATATGATAAATGAGTTTCTTTAAAGGAAAAAATTTGCTATTTGCACAGATCATTGAGTGCAAATTTGTCAAAATCAATAAAGTCAAATCGCAAATAATAACTTATATATCCGAATTCGAGTGGAAAAATGGTCAATGGAATGTTTCGTCTAAAATTGATGGAATATCCATCCATTCCGGACAGCATAATAATTTGTTTTGTTTGAATTGCTTGAAATTTTGGTGTGTGATAGAAATGATTAAAGTGCCGATCGACGAACGATTTGTTTTTTTTCCCTCGATTTGACGTATCAAATTACAATAAATTTTTTTCGTTTGATGTTTCAGGTAAGGCCGTACCATTCGTTGAACTGACGGTAGCACACGCAAGTGTGCTTACAATATTAGCCATATCATTTGAACGATACTATGCGATCTGTGAACCACTGAAGGCAGGCTATGTGTGCACCAAGGCTCGTGCCCTATTAATTTGTCTTGCTGCTTGGGCTGTGGCGGCTGTATTTACAAGGTAATTTTGATCGTGTAGTAAATGTTCGCATCATTTAATTAATCATTTGGATAGCTTTGTAATGATAGAATGCATGATGTACATATGAGATGATCTGTAGAGACGTAATTGTCGCCCATACTGTAAGCATGAACGTATTTTGTCATCACATAAGAATTGTATTTTAGAGACATTTTATCTGGACAACTAACTTTCTAAACACTAGTTTTGACCTTTAGACATTATTTCAAAAATTAAGAAGAGCTGCTGTAAATGACCTGAACAATTTGTAAAAATGAAAGTTTTGTTTTGTAATTGAACCCTTCGCCGAAAGGATTTTACTGTTTCGCACACATAAAAAGTCCCACCTTCGTAACTAATCTGTTCTTCTTGGTTTCTCTCATTTTCCATTCGGAAATTTCGAATCGAAATACAATCGCTAAACCGAACTGGTGTGCATACGTTATTTTGCACCAGCTGGTCACATACAATTCCAAATGGGACCAGCTGGTGCAAAATAACGTATGCACACCAGTTCGGTTTAGCGATTGTAACATCCGAAATGAGAAAATTCAGAGGAACAAAGTTGAACAGTTTGGATATGAAAGTGGAACTTTTGGCGTGGGCAAGGCAGTAAGCTCAGCTACTTCTTACTTCTTTTGTAAAAAGTTATCAGTTCGGTCGTATTTAAGTAATAAAATTTGTTCATTACAACTCTATACATGGAACGTTGCACACAAATGTTCCCTTCAGTACGATCACATTTTTTTGATATTGATACGATAGTCAGAGTTCTTAAATGGAATTTACCATCGAACATATGTTGCCAACCATGTTTCTTACTGTTTTTTTCTTCTCTCGTTTATATTTCGGATACTTTCTGATTTTCTCACACTCAACACCATTCTTTACGACAATGGTAATGGCTGATGCCATGCAACCCAGGCACGACTATGCCCATCACCGTTTACATGTCATAAGTTCAGCTACATGACAGGAAAATTAATTTGTTTATTGTTGTTTACGATATACACATTTTTCTGGGTGTGTGTTTGATGTCATTTTGATTCGACATATGATTATGATTATCGTCAGACATTATAGCCATCCGTTTATGTATATTCTCGAGGAAAAAAAATATTTTCGTTTACACTACGCTCTTTACATAAATTTCACAAGCGGGATGTGTATGATGGTCTTCTTAAAAGTGTGTTTAGACTTTCGAGAGATTATTAATTCGAAAAACCAATAATCGATGTTAATGTAATCGGTTGGCGAAAAAACATCTGAGATGATGGTTGTTAATGGTAAATTATTTTCTCTGGATTCCAGTTTCGGAAATTGAAAGTTTAACATTTTCGGTGTAAATAAATTCATTGATCGTTGATCCTCAATGTTTGTCTTCAATAGAAGATTATGTCGGAAGCAACGGACAGTGGCGCCGACGTCCATAGGGCAGTAGTGCCACACCTTACATCAGACCCAAATTTGAACTGCCCTTTTTCAATCTTTATATTTTCAAAGACACCACAAGTCCATTATAGTTTTCTGTCAGAATTTTTGGCTACATCACTTAGTCCCTAAATAATCAATTTGTTGCTTCAGGTCCAGAAAATAGCTGCAAGTATTCAATGATATACTTTTCGCCTAAACTAAACTGAAAGTGTGCACTGATCAACTTTTCGCCCAACGCTCAAACCAATATGATTCCGCTTTTACTCCACTTTAATAAAGTCTCAAAGTACTATCGACTAACATTCCTTCAAATTTTGAGATGTCTGTCGATATGTTTGGTTGCGTGGCAACCTTCGAGTAGTGGCAGATCCTAAAACTCGCGATTCTACGCTTCGACGAATTTTAGGCAACCCTAAATCTACTACTCCAAACGGATTCCCATACAACAAAAAACATTTTTTTCGTCTAAGAGAACCATTTGAGAGGGTAGACGTAACAAGTTCGAGCTCCTAATTTTTTACACACATTTGCGACACACACACATACTTAGTTAATTTAGAAGTAAATTATTTCAAATTATAGTATAATGGTGGCACCAGTGGTTAGCATTGATGTCAACAATACTAAACGATTGGCAACCCTTAAAAAATTTCCCCCATCACCAACCATCCCTTTTAAAGTTTCCGGCGAAACAACTGAAAACATACAATTGCACTACGTTTTATATTCGTCGACAATTCCTTTCCACTGAATAGAGAGTTAAACTCTTGATTTTATTGATATTTTTTGGAAGAGACTATTGGCACCCGGTTATTATACAAATGCTAACCGCACCGGGTGCCAATAGTCGCTTTATTATACAAATGCTAATCGCACTCAGTGCCATTAGCCGCAGTATTATAAAGAGACTATTGGCACCCAGAAAAATTAAAATTTGAACAAAAAATCCGGATATTTTGAAAATTAAACTTGTTTTGAACACAATCCTAGGGAATTCATCTTTTTACGAAATGTAACGTAAAGGCGGTAGTTTGTTCGATCTTAGTGAGTTCGTCATTTTACGAAATACAACGCAAAGACGGGTTGTTCGATACCAGTGAATTAAACCTTTTACGAAATTTATCGTAAGCGCGTTTTGTAGAATACGAGGGAATTCATCCTTCTACCAAATGAAACGTTAAGCCGTTTTGTTGGATCATAGGGAATTCGTCCATTTACGAAATTTAACGAAAAGGCGGATTGTTCGATCCTGAAGAATTCATTCTTTTTACAAAATGTAAGGTAAAGGTGTGCCAATAGCATATTCGATATTTTTTTCCAACTTGATGCGAAAGCAATCTACGCTTCATACATCACGATTTCTCAGTATATGATTTCAGTAATTTTGCAACTTGTATGAATGTACGTTTATCAAGTGATTTCCATGAACTGCATTTCATGGCGTTGAAAATTAAAAATTCTGCTTGGCCTAATTATATTTTCATCAGATATCCGGCGAACTGTGTCATCAAAACGATTTACAGGTCAATGTAACACTTAGCAAAAACTTCTACAAGCAAGAAAATCTCTTCACAAAAACTTTCTTCCCCTGCTGATCCAGTGATTTGAGACAATTGACTTTACTTTCTGTTTACTGTCATTTAAAACTTCTATTGCATTCAACATAATCAGACTGTGTGATTTTCTTGTTATAATGCCGGAGTTCATACTAATTACGTTTTAATTAAAATTCAAAGGAATATTACGAAAAGAAAGTTTTCGGAATGACGAAAAAGGGAAGGCATTGTCGACAAAGCGCACATTGTTTATCGAAATCATTGACGGCTGAGTTTGGAATAAAAGCAAAAAACTTTCCTTTAAAGTTTAAACTTTTAAATTATGTCCAACATTCAGCAACAACAAATGAATGGAACTTTAGATGTTTCCAGAGAAGGGAGAAAAAAAAACTTTTAGTGAACTTTACCGTGTCGTGTAAATGTCAGGATGCAAATAAATTTCAGTCTCTTTTCAGTCCTTTAACATTAGTTGGATATGTGAATGGGATTTACGACTAACATCTCTCCGTTCAAACATAGGATGTTAGATTCCTTACTCAATCCTCCATTCGAAATATGCTATTTAAAACGAAACCCTTTTTTCGGTAAAATGACCATAAACCAATATGGTTCTAGGCTCGATTTCAGCGATGTGTATCCGTTTCGGCAGCGATAGAATACCGACGGAACGATAGCACAAATATTGAAACACGCTTTGCCATTTAAGATAACGGAATAAATAAAATGTTTTCTTGGTTATTGTCGCGTGTGTGCTGTTTAGTTGATACACATTCTCTATTGGCTTTTATGAACATTTGACCTAATTCAATCGGAAACTCATTTTCGCAGACTGTGACTACGTACTGTGCAAAATGCGTTTTTCCCACTGTCGTAATGTATAATTTTTCGATATTTTTTTTCCTTTCCTCTCGCAAATATGAATAATGTTCGTGAAATCTAATACCGACCTTGTGTAACATTCTTAATGGATTCGTAGGGTTTAAGTTGTATAATGTAACAACTAACACACCGAGTGTAAATATGTACATATATGCACATTTAGTGCTTTGCGATGGTATATATACGCTCTCAATTGTTATGTTATATCGTTAACTGGTTCGACAATGATTCTGGTTCGCTTATAACTTCCATATCTGCATGTATACATATAAATGTGCGGCATATAAAATGACACGATGCTTTTAATATTAGAAGCATATACAGCTTCTGGGGGGATTGGTCGGTCGGGTTTTCGGTATTAAACTTTTCTGTATTGAGTATGTGGGGGCCAAGCAAATCCCTTATAATGCAAAAGGATAACAATAACTCAGATGAGTATCTGCTGTGATATTAAGAAAAACATTTTCCAAAAAAAAAGAAGAAATGTTGATTGTTTACCATATTTATACCGGGGTATAGCCGGTTTGCCGGTTTCACAAAGAATACCAGTTTAACTTCGATTTATGTATTTTAATATGGAACATAGAGGAAGTGGAATATTTTTTTCGGAATAAAAGCAATCAACAAAGTTTTCCTATACTTGGATTTTCCACAAAACACTCGAAAGGGTTCGTCTCAACTTCTGTGGATTATAATTCGGATGAACTGCTATTCCAAAGAATAACATTCCGGAGAAAGGCAACCGGCAACCAGAAAAGATTTATCGTTTAACTGTTGACTCTGAGATTATATGCGAACGCTATAGAGGATAATAGAGGTACTCGAGTGTGCTCGATACATTGTATTGTCGATGAACGCTCTCATAATCGGCTGGCTACAGACTTTTAATATTTCTTTAGATACACTTCTGTGTTATTGTAAGTGTGAAGTTGATGCTCGTAGGCATAACCAGGCATTAAGAAACATTTTCAGTAACTTTAGCTTTTTAATTACTGTAGTCCCTTAAAACAAACCTTTATTCAAATGGAAATGCAAATGGCAAATAGGAATTTTCTCAAGGTATTTTTAATTGTCCTAATGCCTCTAAAATACACCGATCTTTTTAAAAACTCAACTTTAAAAAATTGAATTTACCTAAAGAGGTAGGCAGTACAGTCGGCAAAGTCTAAATACTTATCGAAACAGCGGCAGTCAGAAAAATACAGCTCTTGATGACTGCAATAATTTTTATTGCTCTACCCAATGACAATTTCGCAATAAATTTATATTTTAAGTCGAGAAACAACTTCTAAGTTCTAAAAGTCTATATGTTTGTTGATACTACATTTAGCCCTCGTAAAATATTTGGCGGCTGTCCGTTTCGATTAATAGTATTTTACATAACTGGGGATAAAAAGACGAAAAGTAGAAGTTTCGTGTGAATTTGGTTGATCCGAGGCAAAGCTGAAGTCAAAAAACACACGAAAAAGAGACTTTCCAACTTTTATCCCGAGTTATGTAATGGATTTTACATGCAAGTGTTTGTTACTTGTAAGTGGATTTTGCTAACTTAATGCTAGTAGCATCTTCTTATGACTTGTTTTTGTATTTTATACAGACGGAACATGCACAGAAATATTGTTATGGACAGTTTTGTAATTTTGTTACGAATGTAGTTATACATAGGTACGCTGTGTCTCTGTTTACAGCTATAATATGTTGTTTTTATCAACGAAATGGTTTTGTTACAGCCCTGATGATGTTCTCGAAGTGAGAACGAAATATATTGGCAAAACTAAGAAATTTGTCTTTTAATTGAGCTATTCCGACAATCTGAATACGATTTTACATGCTTTTGATATGCCAATTGCCATATGGTTTGACAGATAAATCTTATATTTTGTGTATCATTGTTTAGCGGGCATCACTCATTGCATTTGTAGTTGACACTTCAAATTATGAATTTTCAGCAGACTTATGTATAAATTCATTTCTATTTAAAAAAGTTATTTGGGATGCAAAATCTTGTGAAAGATGCCTACAAGATGCAGAAATGATGCTAGGGCTGCAAGCTGGGATAACAGGTATCCCAGTCGAACTCATCGGGGATTAGAATTATAAAAAATCGGTACATTTGACAGTGTCAAATTGACACAAGCAATATTCTACTATGCTAGGTGCTTTGAGGCATACCATAGAACAATTTTCTGTTTAAAATAATGTTTATGTTCATTCGGACCAAAAACGCCAAATTCTCTTACCAGATAGAAAGCCAAAACGTAAACAGTTCTTTTTCTTCACACTTTTTCATCCAAGATGTGTCAGTTTTGGTAAAGGTGTAAATTTTAACCAAATTGGTCTGTGGACTTCGATGTGCAAGTGCTCCATCTTTGGGTCAAAAACACTCCTTTTTGGCCCTAGTGTTACATCGATAACTTGTCAAACCATCTCTCACATTACACTATCTCTTCCATCAGTTGAGAAGAACTGACGATGAAATGGTTGAAGAGCTTTTCGATACCTAATAAGAATTCGCACTACTTTCACGCTTAAGATAAACCCAAGTTAATATTCGTTAGGAGGGTAGTTAAGCACTGAGTAAACATTATGTTATAACAACTATCGATAATTTGAAGCAAATCTCTATGTGAAATAATAAAATAAATATACTGTTGCTGTGGTGGTGGGGTTCCACAATACGGTGTGTTCCATCTGGCTGTGTTTGTCAAACCCTTATTGAGAGTTTGATCGATGTTTTACTAAAATCAACAACCTTCCAATCTACTTTTACGTTAAGATGATACACTGTCTGCATTTGAATTGGATGTAAATGCTGTCTGTATTTCATTAATAAATATACTGAGAGCTATGTGTAACAAAGACATCTTATCCGTAAATGGTTTTCGATTTTGTTTGTAGAGTATACAGTTCGCCGTCTCGAGCACAAAGACAAGCTGAAAAAAAAAAATCATCGGTTTTCTTTCCCAATAAACTAATCTCACCCTCTTTCGACAACAATAATAAAGTAAAGCCGACAAAACGTGGTGAGAAATGCCATTAGCATCATCCAATTCAAATATCCTCCAATTACGTCCCGAAAATCAATATTCTTGTGATTAACTAAATTATCGTCATACTGGGAACGAAATTCCATTGAAGCTGAACATTATTCTGAAATTAATGCCACACCAAAACCACCAAAAACCGAACCTGTCTCAACATAAAATTTGTATATCTGGTTGTGGAAGTTTTCTGGTCGGGTACCAACTGTTGCCACCAAAACGAGAGTGGAAGATTCTAAAAAGTAATTTTGAGATAATTTTGTTTCGTTTTAACTTTTCGCTGTAAAGGTAAATGGTTTTGTGCGTAGCATAATGTCACAACATCAGAGTTAATCAGTCTAAATTAACAATTCAAATGTTACTGTTAATTTATGAAATATGCTTCAATTAGCATATTAAAATCGGATTTCAGTTGAGTGGTTCCACCGAAAAAGTTTTTACTATGCTGGTGCATGTAATAAGGCTATTACATGTATAGGCAATAACCTTTACATCACTCGCATAGTAAAACGCCGTACTACACACGGAAAATAAAGTGATATCTCGTATCACGATGAGTAAAAGTACCTCGGGCTGCCGCCCTCGGATACTTTTTCTCATCTGGATACGAGATATCACTTTACTTCCCTTGCATAGTAATGTACTATTGTCGCGTTAAAATTTCCCAATGTATGAGTTAATAAAGAAAGCCCTAAAATGTTTCGTGCTTGAATGGTCACAACAAAAATAAGATGCTGTTGGTCTTAGGTATACATGGAACGTCGTAAAAAATTCGTTTTACTTAAAATAGAATCGATAGGTCAATTAACCCAAGAATATTTTCACAATATTTTTGGCTATATTTCTAAAATTATTCAATTTTGATGCGACGTAGCGGAACAGCCGGTAATGAAAAATAAAATAAAGAGCGACTCGTACGAAGAATGTATACGCAATACATTTTAAAATGTACAATTCATATAAAGATGACTTCTCGTTATATTCTCTCACATTAAAGTTACTTAAAGTTAATTGAGAAAGTCACATCCGAAATTATAGCTGCAACAGCTGACTATACAAGGCTATATAAAGCTATATAAGTAGAGTTGAGTATTTAACAGATCTTCTAAGCAGAATATAGCTCAATATTGCTATGAAATCAGTATATTGAGCAATTTTAGAGCTATATGTTGGTCAATATAGCTGTATATTGGTCAATATAGCTGTATATTGGTCAATATAGCTGTATATTGGTCAATATAGCTGTATATTGGTCAATATAGCTGTATATTGGTCAATATAGCTGTATATTGGTCAATATAGCTGTATATTGGTTCATATAGCTGTATATTGGTCAATATATCTGAATATTGGTCAATATATCTGAATATTGGTCATTATAGCTAGCTGTATGTATATCGGTCAATATAGCTGTATATTGGTCAATATAGCTGTATATTGGTCAATGTAGCTGTATATTGATCAATATAGCTGTATATTGATCAATATAGCTGTATATTGATCAATATAGCTGTATATTGTTCAATATAGCTGTATATTGATCAATATAGCTGTATATTGATCAATATAGCTGTATATTGATCAATATAGCTGTGTATTGACTCCATATAGAGCTGTGTATTGATCAATATAGCTGTATATTGATCAATATAGCTGTATATTGATCAATATAGCTGTATATTGATCAATATAGCTGTGTATTGACTCCATATAGAGCTGTATAGATCTGATAAATATGATATATGTAACACTCCTAACCATAACTCCTAACTTCTCTATCAGTAGCAACTCTAAAATTATCGTTTCTGCAACTGCGCTGCGAAAAGTGAACTTTTTCATGCGTGATTTGGCTGCCGATTGGTTTTCTGGTTTTCTATGTTTTACTTTTCACCACTGTAATGAAATGGATTTTCACATATGCTTTTCGTCACTAGTGGTGAAATGGATCTACTTTTCACCACTCCTTCTGAACATCTGAACCATTAACCGTAAATAAAAATTCTGCCTGACCAAATTTTGAACCACCGACACCAAAACCCAATTCTTATCGAGCAACGCCTCAAACTATTCGGCTATTGATATATATAATCGCGCAGTGAACCAATTTTGCAGCGTACATAAATGCTCATACAATATTTTGTTGATACAGTATGTTAAAGGTAGAGTTATGTTTTGCATTTCAAAAGTTCATTTTACGCAGCCTGTTGCAGAAAACGTTGTATGCAACACGTTTCGAAAGTGGTAGTTTTTGTCACACGATGTGGTTATCTTATTCCACATCTAGTGACAAAAACTACCACTTTCTTACTTCGCTCGTTTGATAACATCACGTCTAGTGACAAAAACTACCACTTTTCGCAACTGGTTGCATAATTTACTATTTTACCGAGTTTTTATACTAAAATCGAACATGATTTTTGTATGAAATTTATAAGAACGTTTGCGATCTAAAGACATTCTGTTATTCATTTTCTAGTGAAAAGTTCATCCTGACCACTCTCTTCAGATTAGTATGTGCCCAAATCTAATTTCTCGACCATATCTCTGGACTAATCCGATTTTGATCATCTTCGAACTAAACCTTCCCTTTGCCATTACATAACGCAGGAAAATAACAAAATTGGTTGCGTTTTGCTCAAGCTACAGAATCGCTGATTTTGTATCTCTGGACATTGGACAATTATGAAAAATACCGCCTAACACAGTTGTATCGCCGTGTGACCATCATGACAGTAGACCTGTAAGACTCCAGGATTTCGTACTGATGTAAACATTCGATGAATAATTTCTCAGCTTACGAATCGACGAAGCGAATCGAGTTCTTTCAACAACAAAAAAAATTATATAAATTTAAGAGACCCTTAACCCCGCCACAGTAGCTACAGTCTCCAAAAACTATTGTTATAAATTAAGTTTTTTTAAGATTAATTTCCAGTAAATTTATGGTATGGATGCAATGACTTCTACAATGGATGAATCGATGAATGTATTGAAATAACAGCGCTTTATATCAGACTAAATTTCATCACACACAAAAAATCGAAATACAGAACCGTATAAAAACGGCTGAACATTCGTTTGGAAACGATGTGGTTGATTTATCACTTTTGTTCTAAAAATTAATCAAATTTCAATAAAAATGTTGCCATTAACCGATCGAACATGCACAAACTATTCTATTCCTTTCAACACAGTCCGATATTATTTGTGGCCGATTATCGAAAGGAGGAATACTTCGATGGCTCATCAGTGATGGTTTGTTTGACCGAAGCAGAAAATCCATGGTCAGTTACCTATTTCATCATGACGATATCAGCATTTTTCTTACTTCCTCTCATAATTCTGGTAATTTTGTATTCGATAATTGCGAAAAATTTAATATCCAAGGACAGCGCTATGCAAAAGATACGGCCGAGTAAGCCGGAAATTAGTTTAAAGGCTCGCAAACAAGTCGTTTATATGCTGGGGGCGGTTGTTTTGTCATTCTTCTTGTGCTTACTACCATTCCGAGTGTTGACACTTTGGATTATTTTGGCGCCCGAAGAAAAGGTCCGAAATTTCGGACTCGAAAGCTACTACAATGTGCTATACTTTTGCAGAATAATGCTGTATCTGAACTCGGCCATCAACCCCATTCTGTACAACCTAATGTCCTCAAAGTTTCGCAACGGATTCAAGCGAGTGTATTGTTGTTTCTGTTGGAAGAAGTCTCGGTTAACCAACGGTTGCCCGAGGGTGCCCACATTAAATACAACGACATCCAGTTTCCTGTCGCACAGTCTCAGCCGACGGTCCGAGAGCAAAAAAACAATGTCGCTGGATGATTTGCGCATGAACAGCAATGGGAAAAGCCAATGGCCGCAGCAATGTAGCTTAAAGCACACAACGGAAAATAAGGACGAATTGAGGAAGATTGCATTTCAGAATTTCCTTCGACAAAATTCAACGCAACAGTCGGATGGGGGAGATGGAATTAGTCCACTACTGCAACGACAGCGACAGCGACCAATTAGACAGTCTAGTTACGACGATGAATTGTTCAGTAAGACCAAGCGGAAAAAATTATTATTATTTCAGTATAGTTTAGACGATCATAAGATTAGCAATGACGAGTTTGTTGAAACGGACCTCAAAATGAAAAGCAGCGCCAGCGATCAAAATTGCGTAATTCCATTCGGTAGATAGAAAGAATGAATGGACCGAGACTGGATGGCTATCATGGTCGAGACAACCGAGGGCATTGAACAACATTCATGACAGACAAATTTTTCTTCCTTTTCTGTGGAAGTAAGGAAGAAGGAACGACAAATTAATATGAATTTTGCTAGAATATAAATCATATTTCCATCAATTTAACATAAATCATAATTTGAAACACATTCAAACACTGACCCCCTGATGAGCAAATGGAGAAGTTTGTATTTTGAGAGGCTTCTTAAATTAATATGTATTCCGTGACTCCTGTTATGTAATGTAAGCTTTTTACATATTTATATCTTTGTTGTGCGATAACTAATTTAAGAACAGCTAATGGATTTAACGTGTTCATTGTTTACCGACATTTATACCATCACAAGGAGTGTATTTTATTATAAAGCTTAGTTATTTTGTAGCTTTTCTTGCTTATATGGAGGAAACAAATCTGATTTGAAAATTTTATATGTTTCTTTGACACTTTCCATACTTTTGTAAGATAAATTGAAAAATAATTGAATTGTAAATTATCTTACTTTTCCGTTGTCTAGCGTATGAGAATTGTGAAAGTGACTACGCGGATCGAAAATGTTCATTATTTTATGATAGGGCTTCGCGAGCGTGGGTTCCCGAGAAACTATATCACGAAACGGAAACTTGTCGATTAGTTTACATTGTCACCGACAGAATTCTATATAGTATGCAGTATGCCGGTGTGGTAGAGTTACGATGAACGTTTCCATTGGTATTTGTATGAAAATGCAGAGACACTAACAGCTAATGCTCAGGCTCAGGCTCATTAAACCTGAAATTTTCTGTGTAAATTAACCTGAAATTAGAAAAACCTCATTTAAACGTGCTCACTTTGAACCTGAAATCGCACATCACTTTTATTTCCACCAGTACATAATAGGGTGTAGCGGTTTTTACAAAATGTCTTATTTCTTTTAAGGCTCAGCCGAAAATCCACTCAGCTGGTCCATCTGATCATTTTATGGAAAAAAAAACCAAACTTAAATTTTGTGCTGCCGCCATATCGATTTTTGAAAATTTCGTCGGTTTCGGTCCACGTCACGTATTTGGTTTTTTACGGTCGGCTCAGTGTTCATAAAAAGTTGAGTCCGAAATTTTCAAAAATCGATCTGGCGGAAGCACAAAATTAAAGTTTGAAATTTTTTTCCTCCATAAAATGATCAGATGGACCAGCTGAGTGGATTTTCAGCTGAGCCTTAAAAAAAATAAGAAAAATAATTTTGTAAAAACCGCTACACCCTACTACATATCCTTATTTATGGTATAACCATCTGTTGTCGATAGCAGCGAAACAAATAAGCGATGATCTACTGTTAATATGGTTTCATACATCAAGTAAGATAAATGTTAAAACATTTAAAGTAAAAGATTTTGCGTCAAACAAACACTGTTAATACATTAAGCAACAGAAGTACAGTCGAGGAAATTTAGATTTCGGGTTTTCCAAAGGTATTAATCTTATTTAACCCACACTTTATCCCACAACAATGGAATCCACAAATTTAAATTTAGTTAACACAACGGTCACAATGACGGCGCTGCAGTCACGATTTCAAAATGTGATATAGGGTGGATAAACTAAATTTTGGTTTTGGTTACATTTTCTCTTGGTTTTTAATTATTATATTAGGCTTCTAAATTAAGAGTAAATTTATGCAATATAAACCGTTTGAGTTTGAAAAAAGATGTTTTGTATCAGTGAACGATATAGGAAAGCGTTCAGTACGTCTCAACATACAAAAGAACGTAAAATATAATTGTACATTTAGCCACCCTACGTCCGTCATCGCTTCTATTGTCTTCAAAAACATATTGTGTGCTTGTCATGATATGTATCAGACGTTTGTTTATTTATGTGTCTCATCTAAAATGCTGGCCAGCAAAATTTTGATCATTAAATTCAACGGCCAAATTGATCTAAATGTTAAAATAATTGTGAATAATAGTGAAGTTAATGTGGTTTTGTTTTCTCTTCATAAAGGAATTTGCATCAGTTCGATGTAAAGTGCGGAGTACCATTAGAAAAAAAACTTGTCGCTGAAGAATGATCAAAAAGTTGCTGGACGCAATAGCTTCAACTAATGCTTTGCAGGATATAGAATCAAAATTAGAGAAACACCAAGAGCCGTCCATTTGAAATCTTCATCATCATCATTTCAACTAAAGGCTTTTTTTTAACGAAACGGAAGTTCGCTCGCAGATTCGGATCGGAACATCTCATTCGTTTTCGCTAAAGCTCGTAGCCGTCATTAATCATGATTCCCATGAAGAATCGCCAAAAATAAAAAATTGGCAAGGGATGAAGAAACGCCGGCAAAAACAAAGAATGATAAATTTGTCTTTGTTGCGTTTCTTCACACTTTGGCGATTCTTCGTGGTGATTAAACAAATCCTTGGAAATTTATCCTTTTACGAAATTTATCTAAAAGGCGTTATTTGTTCGAAGCTAGTGAATCTATCCTTTTATAAAAGTTACGAAATGCTGCCTGGTTCGATCCTAAGGAAACTCTTATTTTACGTCAGGTAACGGCATCTTGTTCGATCCTAGGGAATTCATACTTTAACGAAAGATCCAGAGGACACTATCATTTTACGAAAGATAATGTAGAGACATTTCAAAAACGTATTTTTACACTTTAGCGTTTCCTCACACTCTGGCGATTTTTCTCTTCTTCTCTTCACACTCTATCGATTTTTCTTGGCAATTCATCATTATGGTTGATTTGTTAAATCAACAAGAAAAATCGCCATAATGTGAAGAAAAACCAAGAAATATCGCCAAAGAGTAAAGAAACTCCAAGGATCATAGAGAATTGAAAATTTGTCTTTATGGCGTTTCTTCACACTTCTGAGACTTTTCTTGATGATTTAACAAATCAACTAAATATGATGAATTGTCAAGAAAAATCGCCAAAGTGTGAAGAAACTCCAAAATATGACAAATACAATATTGTCGATTTGACTATAACTTTTATTTAGAAAAAGATTGTACGGGACAGTATGCACTGCTTATCATATAATTCCTCTCTCTTGTGTTTATCTGTGTTCTACGAAGCCAAAATATAATTTCGGACTACAAGTAAACCGTCTCGACTGCCCAGTAGTTATTTTCCTAAGTTCCTAATGAGTGCAAAAAGGCTATTTCAACATTAGTTAGGAAAGCATAATTTTTATGTGAATGTTTCTGAGGTTTTCCATCTTAATATTTTCATGAAGTTACAAATAATCCACAGAAAATTTTATTACCCTAGAACGAGGTCGGAAATACATCAAATAAATCAAATAGAAAACAGACTTGGAAATTGTTATTTTGTCTAAAAGTTGATATTAAAATTCTTTGGAAATCGTAAATCCCATAATTGCATGAGCAGGCATCTCAGGATTATAAATCAGGAACTTTGAAGTTCGTCATATATTCATATTCTTATCTTATTCCTGACCAGATTCTGTTTTCATGATTGAGCTCAATCATGAGCTTCACTTATACAAAGAGTTGAATTTATTTCCTATGCCAAATTGTAATTTGGCGAAAAAGAATGTTCCGAATCTGCGTTTCGTTTAAAAAAAAGCCTTTAGTTGAAATGATGATTGTGAAGATTTCAAATGGATGACTCTTGGTGTTTCTCTAATTTTTATTCTATATCCTGCAAAGCATTAATTGTAGCTACTGCGTCCAGCAACTTTTTGATCATTCTTCAGCGACAAGTTTTTTTTTCTAATGGTACTCCGCACTTTACATCGAACTGATGCAAATTCCTTTATGAAGAGAAAACAAAACCACATTAACTTCACTATTATTCACAATTATTTTAACATTTAGATCAATTTTGCCGTTGAATTTAATGATCAAAATTTTGCTGGCCAGCATTTTAGATGAGACACATAAATAAACAAACGTCTGATACATATCATGACAAGCACACAATATGTTTTTGAAGACAATAGAAGCGATGACGGACGTAGGGTGGCTAAATGTACAATTATATTTTACGTTCTTTTGTATGTTGAGACGTACTGAACGCTT
Source organism: Bradysia coprophila (assembly GCF_014529535.1). Lineage (NCBI taxonomy): Eukaryota > Metazoa > Arthropoda > Insecta > Diptera > Sciaridae > Bradysia > Bradysia coprophila. Next base: position 8,273,477 of record NC_050735.1, read on the forward strand.
TCCTATATCGTTCACTGATACAAAACATCTTTTTTCAAACTCAAACGGTTTATATTGCATAAATTTACTCTTAATTTAGAAGCCTAATATAATAATTAAAAACCAAGAGAAAATGTAACCAAAACCAAAATTTAGTTTATCCACCCTATATCACATTTTGAAATCGTGACTGTAGCGCCGTCATTGCGACCGCTGAGTTAACTAAATTTAAATTTGTGGATTCCAATGTTGTGGGATAAAGTGTGGGTTAAATAAGATTAATACCTTTGGAAAACCCGAAAACTAAATTTCTTCGACTGTAAAAGATTTAATGATTGTACCTCGATAGTATAGAGTCGATACGCTCTCCGCTTCAACAAAGAATGTTTCCTATATTGTACGCGAATTACAGTTTTTTTTCACTAAAAGTGATAGTTAGAGTAGAAGAAGAACAAAGCTTCTCAAGCAGATCTCTAGTGTGATAACTTTGTTTTCGCCATTGTAATTTCTTCCGTACTTTTCTCAGGAATAAATGTTAAAATTTTCCAAAATATTTGAGTTAGCGTTTTTGTGTCCGCAAGTACTGATGCTCAGGCTATAAAAAGTATGATGCCTTTCTGTTGGAAGGGACTTTAATCTATTGGTCCGGTAAAAGGATATTTTGTTAGTGTTAATTGATAAAAATGTGCTAATTAATTAGAAACTTAATAAATGTGCTTCGACAACTGAGCCATATCGTTGTAATAATTTTAGTAAAAACAAACATTTTGTCTCTCTATTTTAAACAATTTCTCTTTGATAAATAACTTGTTGCATCGTAGTATACCCATTGGCTTGCAATTTGCATTTTGAAAAGACTGAGGTTCAGACCATTGCCTTAGAAAAACATTTTAAGAAAATTTGACTTCGTCATGAATTGAGTCTTTCTAGTTTTCTAACATTAGGGGTCGTTAGTCAAACGGCCGCAAACTTTAAATTCAGCGGGAAAGTGATCGATAACACTAAATTCCCATTATGAAAAGCGTTACCGTTTGCTTTACCGTTGAATTTACAGTTTACGGCCGTTTTGCTAACGACCCTCAATAGAGACGACGAAACAAAGATTTTTTAATGGTGAGTTTTGGTAGTCTCACTTCCAGTGAGTTACTTGGCGTTCGCTTTGAGTATGAAACACTTAGTCTCAATCACATCTATATTAAACCCGAACAATCAACCAAAATTGTTTACCAAGAGTGAGATTCGCTCAAGATGGAATCTACTAATTCTTCCTGAGGCTCGCCCGGGGTGAACACAACGTTTTTCATGCTTGCATTTTGCGAAAATCTGCATTTTTGTCCACTTTGAAAGAAAATGAAATAAAAAGCGTGTTTTGGTATTCAACCAATTTAGGTGAGAGGCCAGTGGTCTTTTATTTTGAACTCACACCATCTCGATGTCCTACCGACAGGCATCCCAATGTTATCACTTTTTAAATATTTAGAAGTCCGGAAGTTAGCTCACTATGCCGACATTAGACAAAATTCCAAAAGCTTGAAATCGGCGCCAAGTGATCAATTTTCTTTGCGTAAAATCGAACTACTCGTCCTCGGCTCTGCAACCCTCACGGTCAGTAAAACACTGCAAGCAGATGGGTTTTCTTGTACTTAAATATTTAATGTTGTGATTTTGTTATTACACATTTTATCATTAGTTTTAAACTTAAGTTTACATTTTTTTTTTTGTTCGTGTCATTATCGATAGATTTGTAAATTCAAGTGATTTTTAATGAATAAAAAGAAATATTTATTTTTTGTTGTAAATAATTGTGTTTCTTGTAAAAATATCCCCGTTGGGATTAGGTAAACATTGAACTCTGTTGGAACGGACATTTATTTAGATTGTTGTCTTTGTATATTGTACAAACTAAAAAGGATTTTAACACACACAAGTAATTGGCATGCTACAATTTTAATTCAATGTAATTCAGTTGGTAATGTTAATTGTAAGTAAAAGTTTGAAAATTTTGTTACCAGTGTCGATTTACTTCTTTAAAAAAATCAATCAATGGGTCGTTGATAGCAAAAACTTACTTTTAGTCATACATTGCGACGCAAAAGAGACCTAAATCAATTTTTTTTGTTACACATAGACGAAAGAAAAAGCTGAATTAGGTCTATGTACAGTTGAAGTTTTCAACCGAAAAAAGACTGAAAACTTACACTTTTCTTACAGAAATCTGTGGAGGTACACGAAACGTACAGGGTCGTGTGGGGTGTCATTAGAAAGGTAATTGCATATACTTTCAGGGAAAGTAGAGCTTACGGAAGTTTGGTTGCATCTGTGATGCAATGTAAGCACTTAAACATTTCAACTTCTCATAATTCGTCGTAGATGCTTCCAAAACCCAAGAAAACCCCATTTGCAAAATGAAAGTACATGAAATTACCTTTCTAATGACACCCCACACGACCATGTACATTTCGTGTTCCTCGACAAATTTCTGTAAGAAATGTGTAAGTTTTCAGTCTTTTTTCGGTTGAAAACTTCAACTGTACATATCTCAATGTGGATGAATTTTAAACCCAATACGACCCTATTTGCCCCGGAAGTACGTGCAATTACCTTTCTAATGACACCCCACACGACCCCATACAGCTCGTGTAACTGGAGAAATTTTTGTAAGAACATTTTTGGCTTTTTGATGACATCTTACCAGCCACACAAGCTTCGAAGAATTTTTTTGAAAGTGGTTGTAGGTTCTGGGGTCGAATACCTTACTGGGCACATATAAAAAATTCGAATATAAAATGCGTCCGATTTCGGTCCTGAATTATCCTGAATTCACGCCGTGTGCCTAAAATTTAGATTTCAAGTGAACGAGTCGCTGAAAAAGTGATCCGAAAAATACATTTTAACGTTTCCTTGTTAGAAAGACTTGCGTGATTTTGAATTTCGACCGCACTTACGGCGTGAATTGGTTCGTTTAAATTCAGTTTAGATTGATTTTTTTAATGATAAAATCGACCGATTTCGTTGTATAATCACAGGTAAGTCTCAAGTAACAACCAACCCGTTTCCTATAATTTTCTTGAAATCCAAAATTCATTGCCTAATCTAATCGTTTTCCCATCATTATCTCTTTTTTTTTCTAACGTATGTAGCCCCATCCTGACCATCGCTCAATATGGATACGAAGAATATTTCGACGGATCCACAGTAGCTGTGTGCCTAACATCAGTCGAATCATCTTGGTCCATAATGTTTTTCGTCGGAAGTATATCACTGTTTTTTATACTGCCCTTCATCATACTGCTTGTGCTGTACACCGTCATAGCCAAACATCTAATGGACAATCCCGGCATAACTTCGCACGGCAATCGCAGCAATGTATTGAAATATCGAAAGCAAGTGATTTTTATGTTGGGCGCCGTAGTTTTAAGTTTTTTCGTGTGTCTGTTACCATTCCGCGCTCTCACTTTGTGGATAATCATAGTACCGTCCGAAACGATTTTATCGCTCGGCATTGAGGGCTACTACTCACTTCTGTACTTTTGTCGCATAATGTTGTACTTGAATTCGGCTATGAATCCCATACTCTACAATCTCATGTCGTCGAAATTCCGGGACGGTTTTCTGAGACTACTGCACTGTAAGTCATTGGTAAAGAATAGACTCGTATCGGGCACAAGGAAAGGAACGTTTCACACGACTTCTACTAATTTGAGTAGCTCGCAAAGTGGAGATAAGCGTAAGAGTAGTCGCATTCGTGACGACCCGGAATACATTGACCGCTCGATAAAGTCGAGACGAAGTGTAGACAATTCAGTCGACGAAAGTAGTAAGATAAGAACCATTGAAGCTAACTCAATCGTAAATGGCAATGCAATCTCATGCACGAATGATGTTATACCCGAAACGGACGAAGAACCAACGATAGACATACCAAATGACCGTAGCACATTTTTACAACGGAACATCCGATCAACAATGAATCCTAAACTGCAAAGACTCTGTAACAAATCTACCTCATTCGAAAGTGACGCCGCTTACAAACCGAATAGACTTGACCATTGTCAGACGAAATACAATAATGGACATCCGAAAATTGATGTTGAAACATCAACGACACCATCCGCACAGAACGAATTAAAAAATGATTCGACCGCAATGCTTGCACGTACCAACGAAAATGCGATTGAAGCGATTGAGTCACCGCCAAATAATTTTGAATCGGAGCAATTGAATATTGGAAATAATTGCCATAAAAAGCACCAGCATCACGACAGTGCACATAATAATGGTGCGGACGAGTACAATGAGTATCAAAGTTTTTTGTGTCGTAAAAGAGATTTGGAAAGTTTGGTTTAAAAGTTTGGCTTCCATCAGATCGGTGTGTGTCTGTATATTACTCTTTATCCACATTATCATCGTCATCATCATAAAAAGAATAGAGAGACAAGTATACAAACTTACATATTATATAGTCAGTATTAACTTTATTGTAATAATGTTTCGTTCCATAATCGAAAATAATGAAAATATTTAAACTCTATCTTTTTATACAATGCCATTTATTTTCTAGTCAATTATTTATTATGATGATTGTAATAACGCCAGAACCAGAATAATATTTTCAAATTTCAACAAACAAAAAATAAAAAAATAAAACTGAAAATAATAGCAGAGCCTTATTGGGATATAATATAAATGAAGACAAATAAATTTTTTTGGACAAAAATCATTTGGTGTATTCCCGTCAGCGTTTATCAGCGCTGATAATATTAACACGCTGATAAACTGCAAAAAAAAACTAGCCTCGAGGCTGTTATACAATCATTAAATGAATTTCTTGTGCAGAATTAGCAACAGCTGTTTATCCACTAGTAACTTACACATAAACACTAATAGGAACTTGAGCGCCGTCTGTGCATAAGATTTCAATTTTTTACTTTTGATTTCTGGCAAACAAATCTATAACATTAAATGAAATGACAAACAACTTAGCACAGGTCATTGTGTAGGAAAATTTTTAAGAGCAATGGACTTTTTACAAATTTGTAGCCTACATTTAGGTGGAAAAATATTCGTTTTTTGATGAAATCTCTGAATCAAAATCTTTTTTTTTTTGAAAAAGTAAAACCACTAAATCACGCAAAAATTAGTTTCTTTTAAAGAAAAAATTGGTTTGTGTAACTTAACCCACTTGGAGAAACCTGTGTAGATAACATAAATTTACACAACCTGCAAAGGTTTCTTCAAGTAAGAAAAGTTATAACCCACAAACCAATTTTTCCTTTAAAAGTGTCATTATTTTGCCCGCTGTAATGGTTTTACTTTTTCAAAAAAAAAAAATCAGAGAGTTGCTAATATGACGACTGGGTCGTTTCGACGGATAGAGGGAATATTACGAATGACAGTTGGGCTTTTGAGAGAGAATTCAATACATTTTCGCTCAACCAATTTCAAAATCATTCGACATATTCCCTCTATCCGTCGAAACGACCCAGTCGTAATATTAGTATCTCTCTGAAAAAGATTTGATTTCAAAGAAATCATAAAAAAATATTTTCCGCCTAATTGTAGGCTAAAAAACAGTCAAAAAGTCTATAGCTCTTAGCTCTTACACTGAGAAAAAAGTTGACAGTTCTGTCCACAAGGTAATGTAATTTTTCATATAAAAATCTGATTGATTATCTGTGACAGGTAATGCTGTTTTTATATGAGAAATTACATTACCTGTGGAAAGATTATCTGACACAGGTAATAATCTGAAAACTTGTACAGTGTAGGGTCCAATTATTCCAAACTACAATATCTTTTAGAAAAATTTCTTCTGTTCTGGAGTTACTGCTATACAGTCGGAATGGAACCAGAAAATTCGTCTGAATTCACTGTCGTTCTATAATTCTATTTTCAGGAACGTAGCTCTGGTAACTACAAACTAGTTGAAAGTCTGAATGTTAGTCGAACAAATAGTCAAAAAAGTAAGTAATAGCTAGAGTGTAGAACAAAGAAGTAGTAGACTTCTTTTTGTAAAACAGTCACAAAAATAACTATTATTCGAGCAAGGGGATCAATAAAATAGTTTTGTCACACAAGTGTTTCTGACTGCAACAGATATTCATGTAATGATTGACAATTTAACCGTATGAATGTAACTGATGCGACCTTTCAAATCTGTTAACGCCGATAAACGCTGACGGGAATACCGCTATTGTTGTTATTCTCAATTATTGGTATGCACGCTATGACATTCGCTTAACTGCTTCTTTTAAAACAATCTTTTTACAATGAAAAAAGAACTCCCATTTAAACATTAGCATCCGTCGATATACAATAAATTTAAAGATTTTTTTCTTCTGAGTTTATTAAGCTTCCTCTGTGATTATATACCAATCTGAAAGAGATTCACTGTAAATTGCAACATCAACGTCGATGTAAGTACAGCATATAGAAGAACATTGGTGGAACATGAAGCAGGGAAATAATATTCAGAAATACTCTTACACGTAAAGTGATTTTTAAATCGGTGTAAGGTTTGCATACAACTAAAATTTAATCTGGGGCTGCTCTGTCTACCTACGATTGTCAATCAGTAATCTGAAAATAAAATATAATTTGAAGGTAAGTAGAAGAGGAAGCATGAATGTCGTAGTCAGTATATTTTATTTTATTTTATTTTATTTTATCTGTTTAATGATCAACAAACAGGCCAAAGCCCAATAATATGTCAATCAGCAAATTACAAAAATGGAAAACTTTAGGAAAAATCATAAACCGAAAGCATAGCAAAACGTTAACAATGTCAACAACCATCACTATAATCAAAATCAAAAAGCGAAATGATCCTTGACTAGGCTCTTAGAAACAGAAAACCTGTCATCCATTAAGTTTAATCGTGAGAAATATACGTCGTGGTGCTCTTGCAGGCGATAAATAGGACAATTTCTCTGTACATTAGTCTTGAATTTTGGAAGGTAAAACAAAGTTTTTTGCCGTGTGGATGTAGAACGTCGATCAAACTTAAGATGATGATAAAGTTGAGAATCGATACGATGATGGATCAGTTTGAACAGAGTGAGTTCGTCATTTTCCAACCGTCGTGACTCCAACGAGTGTAACTTCAGAAACTTTAGCCTTTTGTCGTATGATTGTTTCTCCATGTTGAATTTGTAGAAAAACATCCTTGAGAATTTCCTCTGAACACGTTCAATTTGATCGATTGCATTGAGATAGAACGGACTCCAGACCGACGAGCAATATTCCAACCTGTTTCGGACGAGAGAGTTGTAAAGAATCATCATGCTTGTTTGGTTAGAAAAATATCTTCCACAGCGAAAAATGAAACCTATCAGACGATATGCCTTCCTTGTTACCAAATCGACATGCTCATTGAATGACAGTTTATCGTCAATTGTAACTCCGAGGTCCACCTTTGAGTGTACTCTCTCGATGATTTTGCCACTAAATACATAAGGAAATTCAATTCGGTTAAGACTGTGTGTGAAAGACATAACAGCACATTTCCTATGGTTTAGGCTCATAAGATTGGTTTCACACCACCGTTCCACTATATCGAGATCTTTTTGGAGAAGACGACAATCATCTTCAGTAACAATCGCACGAGGTTATAGTCGAGGTAATTTAGAGAAAATGCGGTATACCGTGTCACCATGGTCACCATTTAAGAAGTATTACACGATGAGCTTGAAAATGTCCATACCAGATATGTCGTACACATGAAATGAACTTAAGCTAGCCCTGCAGTCCGTGTAAGAGAGTTACTTGATAATATTAAAACACAGCATGTTTGGTATCGTTGGAAAGGTGAGACTCTAGGCTAACTCAGCAATACAAATTTAGAGCAAGAATTGACCAGGGTCCCAAACAAAGAACACTTCGTTTATCTCAAAATTTTGCCGTACAGTCGATTTTAATATTATGTATGTGAGTAAGTAATCACAAGACTGCCATCTACTGTCAATAAAAAAAAATCATGTACGCGACATGCGACACATCATACAGTTTCAAGCTCACCGTGATTAAGTTTATGTAATTCCACATGCGCTGTTATAATAATAGCATGATTAATTGGATAGATTTCTTCCATCGTACGGTAAAAACTTATTTTGACAGACCGAAAACAACCGACCGTCATCCACAGAAGCAAACATAACCTTAACTTAAACAAATTTGTTCTTTATGCTTAATTTCCTCTTATTTCCTCTTACGCTCCGTTTAGCTAAACTACGCCTCTTTTTTATTGTTTAAAACGTAAACGGAGTGCAAACGGAAATCAAGCATTAAAACTTCAAAGTGATGTAGTGTTGGCATCTATGTGGATGACGATTGACATTTTGATAAGACTTGGAAGAAACCAATCGAGTAGGTTCAAAAAGATGACACTTCATTTCTGATCATTTCATTTCATTTATTTCATTTCATTTTTAAAATTCAAATTAATACAACGTAGCTACATTATGCTAAATATTAATTCTAAGGAGCTACTTCATAAAGTGCACTATCAAATTATGAACATTTTTTTATTCAAAGGCTAAAAAAGGAAAATATATTGCTAACAGATACCCAGCCATACCAATGAAAATAGATAAGTAGGTATGGCCAGTCCATACAAGTCGGAGCACAGACGGATTTGCATGGCGCCACCTCAAACGAACTCGTTTCTAGTGAAACGCACTAGAAATGAGTTCGTTTGAGGTGGCGCCATGCAAATCCGTATGTGCTCCGGCTAGAACAAATTTGAACGTTTGGCCATACCTATCCATTTACTTTCATTGGGCCAGACGCCTTCCATCTTATTATATTGACTGAAATTCAGAGTCTTACGACAGCTAATCACTTGAAATGTCCGTAACAGTTTACTATGACAGTTCACTATGATAATTTGACAATGTTCTACATTGGTAAAAACGTTAAACACCACGATACCTAAGTAATTCCTAACGAACTTTCAAAATTTTGATTTTGATCGACGAAGAATGAAAATCATGAGAATATTGAGGATAAGGATTAAGTACTTGAGGTTTAGTTCGTAGATGGTTGTCATTGGAGTAGCGACTTGGGACTTATATTTCTAATTTTTTTTTCTAATTATCTCGATCATATACCAAAAAAAATTGAGTCGGAGTCGGGTTCTTAAATAGAATGCGCTAGAAGTGCCTTTAGAAACAAGATCTTCTCTATCATGCGTCAGAATTCGTGGGCTGAAAAATTTTCGTACAATATCTAATCCATGTGCACTATTCTCAAAGACTATTCTACTATTAATTAAAACATTAACTATGAAATATCTTAAGTTGTTAACGATGCTTATCGAACAAACTGATTCGAGCCGGTCGAAAATGTTCACATTTTTAAAGGACAATTTTAAAATTAAACCGCCGCGGAAAACAGGAACAACCACCTGATTTTTCCTATCTGTATTATGTCGCGGCTAAATAAATACAAAAGAACCCATTGGAAAAAGTGAACAAGCTGGACCGTCTAGAACAAAAATCACTTTTTACGCCATAATGTAAATAATTCCAAGGTAGATATTGTGTGGAGGTAATATGCCATTCAGACACACGAAATAGCACATAAGTTCGATGCCAGTGACATCTTTTTTTTTAATGGTTGACTACGATTTCATTTACGATTCGTATTTATTTTTTGTTTTCAACGAAGGGCTGAGATGGCGTTTGTATCGAACTTTCTTGCCACCGCACATCTGATTTGGTCTATGACATTACCTCAACACTATATTTACCTTGAATAATTCATCGTATGCTTTATCATTATTGCTGAATGTTTTGCAAAATGTTGAACATGCTGTAAGCTGAGTTCAAAATCTGAAAAAAAAGTTTTAATTATTGTCAATATCGTTTGACATGCCAAATTAGTTGCAAACATGCTTTTGTTTTCCATTCACACGAAAACTCTATTTTTCAACATTTTATCCCTTTTCATGAAAATAACTAATACATGACCAGGGATAAAAGTTGAAAAGGAGAGTTTTCGTGTTATATTTGTTCATCCGAGACGTATCCGAGATCAATAAACGCACAAAAACGAGACTTTTCATTTTTATCACGAATTAAGTAATGGATTTCACATGCTCATATGAAAAATGTATTAAAATTTACTATTTATTTTTCGAGGTTAGCTGGATGAATTTGACAACTAATTTGTGAGAATTTGAGAATAAACCGTTATTTGACACGGAACAGTGTAAAATCCCACAAACCGGCCAAATGTGAACAGACCTTAGTGAATGTCTCCAAAGTTAATGGGTAGAGTTTTCCAATCATCAGCGTCAGAGGTTTTTTCAAATATTCGCCGAAAATGATCATACATTTTTTGGTCGATTCTGGCTGTTCAAACCAGTCCGATTCGAATAAGCAGTAGGACAGCTGATCGTATGATAGCATAATCTCGTTCCCGAAGTACGTAATCATAAATATTTCGGAAATGAAGTAAAAAATTATAACAAGATACATGACACGCTCAAATGTATTATCGCCAACATCCTTGAAAGAGGTGAACCATTAAAAGACGATCGATTGCTTTAAGTAAAATTAGATTACTAATGCAAGGCAATAAATAGATCCACAAATGCACAGGCCACTGGTGCCAAGTCGAATGAAAAATAGGCCTGAAAAAAAGGACCCCAATTCGTTTGTCAATCTGCAAAATAAAATTTAAATTTATAGATTGTGGTGATCATCACACAGTGCTTCACGCTCACATACGCCATTAAGTATAAGTGAGTATCAATTGACGTCTTTAAGTCGTCTAGAAAATTGACGTGATTTTTCTCCAACTTTTTAGCACTTATTCCACTATTCTGTCCCAGCTTCTTCAACTCACTTCCTAGTACTTCATACCGCAATGAACATACAAACAGTAGATACCATATTATTACGGAGAAAGAAGAAATCATCACCGACGCAAGTGTTTGGACAAAAAGAAAGAAAGCTGCAATCCAAAATACAATGTCACTGTTTTTCCAATCCAAAAAAAATCCAATTTCTAGAAATAATGTTTTTTCGGTGCCCATAAAGGGTATGAGTACAGTTGACAAAAAAGCGCCAAAGGTTGTAGCAATTACAAAAATTGCTGCACATTTCGTAAATTTTTTTAATTTGTTGTCGAGTGTAGCGTAGTCATCATAATCCTGAACAGAGAAAACACAGACACGATACGCTAAATCGCAAATTTTGTTTTGTTTCCAAATAAAAAACGAAAGTTTAACAAACAAAGCAGCAACTTCAATTGATACTTCCACTAAAAATATTTTCTTCTCGACTTTTTCATTTGTAATTGCTCCAACCATCAATGATAGGAGAAAAAGTAGGTAAAACACGCTATAAAATAACTTAATCCTTTTTTCTTTTGCTGTAGGTATATCCCCGCGATGCCAGACACCAATCCGATAATAGAACGACATTATCAGAGTGATTAGTTCATTTATTTTAATTGAGTGCATCCTGAGACCGTTAGTAAAAGTCCTGAACGCTCGAAAGTAAATTTAAAACTAAACGGAAACTTGGAATTTAACCCAGTGCATGAGTTCTTTGCTGACGTGGTCCCTTTCGTAAAAATATAAAATGCAAATTACAAGCCTTCCATGTTAACTGTCAAATCGTTTATTGTAAAGCTTTTTGATCATAACATTCCTTATAGTATACGTAATGGGAAAACTGTGTCATTTATGTAACGGAAAATGTATCCTCTGATTCAAGAGTGAGTTTTATTCATTCCTAGGCTAAAAGTTTGATAATTATTCGCTAAAAAGACTTATAAAAGACGAAATTTAAACGAGTTTAAAATTTGCGACCAGAGCGAAGCGAAAACTGTAACTCACTCGACATGGGACATGGACAGGCCCGGCCTGGCCATACTGGCCGATCGGGCGAAGCCCAACGCACCTTTTCATTTTGTCGCTTTTTTCCTATATTGGCGCCTCTTTTAGTTGAATCTTTGTTCTACAAGCCCGATGCGCCTTTTAGTAGCCAGTTCGGCGCTGGACATGGAAGACTCCAATTCGGAGTAAAACGTCGCTCGCAGAACCTTCAACTCTGTGCAGTTGGTTCAAAACTAAATTCGAACGTCGTAAGATTTTGTAGAGTTTCTAAAGTCATTAATGTCAAATAGCAAAAATGCGTCCGTTTCACACTTTAACAGTCGAACTTTTTATTTTGAATTTGAATTTTTCGTCTTTTTCAATTTTTCGTTGTTTTGCTACAGAAAGTGTTCAATTTTGGGTTTTAATATTTTATTTTAGAATTTAATTTGGAAGCACAATACTCTAACTTACAACCGGGTAAATAAAAGAATCAATAGAAATAAGTAACTTTTTATCCGATTTATGTCGTATAGTGCTCGGCTTTTAATTTTGTGGTATAGTGGCCGCGCGACTTTCAATTTGATGTACTATGCCAATTCAGCTGTTTGATTAACTAGTCTATGTGAACAAACAAAGTCAGTTAATTTTGTAATCAGTGGTATTTATTTCAATATAATTTAACATAAAATTCAAATTAGTACAACGTAGCTCCAGTGTGCTAAATATTAATTCTAAGGAGCTACTTCATAAAGTGAATTATATAATATTATGACCATATTTGAATTTAAAGGCTAAAAAAGGAAAATATATTGCTAACAGATACCCGGCCAGACAACTTCCATCTTATTATATTGACTGAAAGTCAGAGTACAACAGCAAATCACTTGATATGTCCGTAACGATGAGTTCACCATGATAATTTGACATTGGTAAAAACGTTAAATACCACGATAACTTGAGTAATTCCTAACGAGCTTTCAACATTTTGGTTTTGATCGACGAATCGACGAAGAATTAAAATCATGAGAATATTGAATGTTGAAGTAGTAACAACACTCCTCAATGGAAGTGTTTTCCCTTTTTAACTTGTTATTCACAAAAATTACGCATGATTTTTCAAAAAGGAAAATAACTAATCCTTATCAAAACGTATGGCGCAGAACACGGTACAATTGCCTCAATTTAAACAGGGGCGAGCCGAAAATAAAACACTTTATTTATTTTAAATTGTACCATTTAAACATTTATTACCGACCGGTTTCGTCAGCTAAGCTAACATCATCAGAGCAATATCTCGACTAAAACATTAAATTTAAACTGATATCCTATCACCTATCTAAATCGTTAGATAAGGTCGTCTTACTAGGTGCATAAATAACATAAAAACCTTTCCTCAGAATAAAAACAAAAACAAAAACATTCGTATCCTCTCATGTTACAACTACACATCAAATGTGAATGCAAATATATCAAATGACTAATTACTCTCATATTGAATGCAATAAGAACAAATCTACTGCCCAGTTACTCTCTCATTGACTCAAAAAACGCTGATTCATTCCTCCGCATCACAGTCATAGTAAATTTCGCTCGTACTCGAGTCCGGCGAATCATCTGTTAGGTCAATGATTCTCTCGTCCACTTTTCTATTTAACACAAACAGATTGAGCAGCGGAGATTTTATATTTCCATCATCTACGTTCAGAAGGTTTTCGTGTTTATGTTTGTGAATGTGTATAGCCTCATAGTATTCTACCTTCCAATTTTGCTTGACCGGCTGTATAAGTCTTAGGTCACTTATGTTGATCATGTGTTTTGTAATGAAAATGTGCCGTCCCACTGCGGTTTTTTGTTTCCACCTTGCTGAATTTACGTGCTCATTGAAACGTACGAAAAGCTTCCTAATTGTCATTCCAAAATAAGCTCGCCCACAACATCCGCAGTTTATCCTGTAGATTCCGGACTTGTGGAGATCCAGTGGTGTATCTTTTAAAGGTCCAAGCAAGTCTCTCAGTGACCCTTCGTTTCTGTGGACCAAATCGACGCCAAATTTCTTGTATATTGGCCTAAGCTGTTTTGTAAACTTCGGGTAATATCTGAAACTGACTCTTGTCTCTGGTTCTTTAGGCTCACCATAGAAACTAGTCATCTCGCTTAGCAACTTCTTTTTCTTGTGCTTATTGATGATTTCCAATATCGCAGATTTCTTGAAACCATTTACCCATCCGATTTCCAAAATCTTCTCTGTTTCTCTATCGATTTGTTCTTCGTTCAGGGGGAGGTTAACCATAAAATCAGCCATCGAGTGGTATGCTGCCATTTTATGCTTCATATCATGGAAAGAATCACTGGTGATCATTCTCATCGTTTTGGTCGGCTTTCTATAGACATCCACTCTCACCTTACCGTCCACCACTTCACACATTACATTCAGGAAAGGAAGTCTACCGTCTTCTGTTTGCCTTTCAATTGTGAAACGAATAGCTCCTTTCTTGACCTTATCCATTTCATCTTCAAACAGCTTCTTTAGAGCATCGAATTTTCTCCTATTCTGTATTGCAAAGGTGTCGTCCATATATCTCGTGTAGAAACGTGGAAACAGCGGATGTCTTTCAAGCTTTGTCTCGAAGAAACACATAAACAATTCGGCCATGAAACCTGACAGTGAATTTCCTATTCCAGCCCCGTCGTCTTTCGTGTACACGATGCCTCGGAAACGGAAACAGTTGTGTTTCATACATACGGCTGCTAAATCTGTGTACGCTACTGCTAACGGTGTGCTAACACCATTTTCGATTAACCATGCAAACAGTATCTTCAAAGTGAAATCCATTGGTATGCTTGGGTACATCGATGACACGTCTAGCGAACCCATTTCTTCGTTTCTATTGACCGCCACTCCATTCACTTGTCTGGCAAATTCAGTACCGTTCAGAACGGATTTTCCTTTTGGTCTCGGAAGTTTTCCGAAAATCTTCACCAACTTTTTCGCTATATTCTCTGTCGGCGCATTTACATTTGAAGCAACTGGACGAGCTTTTCTATCACCATCTGCGTCCGGATCTTTATGAATTTTGATCATCAAATATAGACTAGGAACTTCTGGATTGCTGACTTTCCACTTTCTTAATTCATATCTCGGCTTTTCACACAGAACGTTTTTGTGTTTATCTAGAATGTCTTCAACTTCCTTGACCATATCATATAACGGATCATTCATACATTCCGCATATTGCCCTTCATTAATAGTCTTCAGAGCAATTCTATCGTAGTCGTCTCTCTCCATCACCACAATGTTGTTGCTTTTATCTGCCTTCGCAAAAACCACATCTTTCTCTCTCATTGATTTTACTGCTTCGTACATTCTCTTGATGTTGTCTCCAGATTTTGCTAATTTCGTTGCCATCTCGTTTCTCATTAAACTGACTGCTTTCGTTTCAATTGTGTCTTTCATTTCATCCATTTCTCTCCTGACCGATGCCATCACATCTACACATATGTCTTCGATCGGCGACTTTTTAGGTGGTAAAATGAATTTCAATCCTCTGTTGAGCAGTGCCATTTCATCCGTCGAAAATTCTTTGGACGATAAATTAATGACAAAATCGTCTATTATTTGGGGCTCAGCTTTGCTATAATCAGCTTTCTTCTGTTTCACCGAGAGTAGGCGCTTGATCTTCTTTTGTTGCCTGATTCTCGACTTTAATTTTTTGTGTTCGATGACCTCCCTTATATAACGGTCGTCGCTCATCCATTTTTCGTACAGCGGGCCTGCAGAGCATTCCTTCAACAAACGCATATGCAACTCATACAAAATTCTTTCCGTATGAACAAGGTCCGAATGGTGTTTATTAATTTCTAAATTCAGCCACCTCCTTTTAGCCTCAAGCATAGCTTTGTACGATCTTCCATTCTTTATACCAACATCGATGTGGATGAATTTTGGAAAAACTTTTTTGTTTTTACACACTTTTAGATATCTAATTGTCTGTTTCATCATCTCGACTCTCGTTTTGAGTCTAAAATAAACGTTCCGCTTTTGTGACCAAGTAGTCATAAATAACTCACAAAAATTACGCATGATTTTTCAAAAAGGAAAATAACTAATCCTTATCAAAACGTATGGCGCAGAACACGGTACAATTGCCTCAATTTAAACAGGGGCGAGCCGAAAATAAAACACTTTATTAGATAGAATTGCTCTGAAGACTATTAATGAAGGGCAATATGCGGAATGTATGAATGATCCGTTATATGATATGGTCAAGGAAGTTGAAGACATTCTAGATAAACACAAAAACGTTCTGTGTGAAAAGCCGAGATATGAATTAAGAAAGTGGAAAGTCAGCAATCCAGAAGTTCCTAGTCTATATTTGATGATCAAAATTCATAAAGATCCGGACGCAGATGGTGATAGAAAAGCTCGTCCAGTTGCTTCAAATGTAAATGCGCCGACAGAGA
Organism: Bradysia coprophila; assembly: GCF_014529535.1. Lineage (NCBI taxonomy): Eukaryota > Metazoa > Arthropoda > Insecta > Diptera > Sciaridae > Bradysia > Bradysia coprophila. Next base: position 8,289,744 of record NC_050735.1, read on the forward strand.
ATATAGCGAAAAAGTTGGTGAAGATTTTCGGAAAACTTCCGAGACCAAAAGGAAAATCCGTTCTGAACGGTACTGAATTTGCCAGACAAGTGAATGGAGTGGCGGTCAATAGAAACGAAGAAATGGGTTCGCTAGACGTGTCATCGATGTACCCAAGCATACCAATGGATTTCACTTTGAAGATACTGTTTGCATGGTTAATCGAAAATGGTGTTAGCACACCGTTAGCAGTAGCGTACACAGATTTAGCAGCCGTATGTATGAAACACAACTGTTTCCGTTTCCGAGGCATCGTGTACACGAAAGACGACGGGGCTGGAATAGGAAATTCACTGTCAGGTTTCATGGCCGAATTGTTTATGTGTTTCTTCGAGACAAAGCTTGAAAGACATCCGCTGTTTCCACGTTTCTACACGAGATATATGGACGACACCTTTGCAATACAGAATAGGAGAAAATTCGATGCTCTAAAGAAGCTGTTTGAAGATGAAATGGATAAGGTCAAGAAAGGAGCTATTCGTTTCACAATTGAAAGGCAAACAGAAGACGGTAGACTTCCTTTCCTGAATGTAATGTGTGAAGTGGTGGACGGTAAGGTGAGAGTGGATGTCTATAGAAAGCCGACCAAAACGATGAGAATGATCACCAGTGATTCTTTCCATGATATGAAGCATAAAATGGCAGCATACCACTCGATGGCTGATTTTATGGTTAACCTCCCCCTGAACGAAGAACAAATCGATAGAGAAACAGAGAAGATTTTGGAAATCGGATGGGTAAATGGTTTCAAGAAATCTGCGATATTGGAAATCATCAATAAGCACAAGAAAAAGAAGTTGCTAAGCGAGATGACTAGTTTCTATGGTGAGCCTAAAGAACCAGAGACAAGAGTCAGTTTCAGATATTACCCGAAGTTTACAAAACAGCTTAGGCCAATATACAAGAAATTTGGCGTCGATTTGGTCCACAGAAACGAAGGGTCACTGAGAGACTTGCTTGGACCTTTAAAAGATACACCACTGGATCTCCACAAGTCCGGAATCTACAGGATAAACTGCGGATGTTGTGGGCGAGCTTATTTTGGAATGACAATTAGGAAGCTTTTCGTACGTTTCAATGAGCACGTAAATTCAGCAAGGTGGAAACAAAAAACCGCAGTGGGACGGCACATTTTCATTACAAAACACATGATCAACATAAGTGACCTAAGACAGCCGGTCAAGCAAAATTGGAAGGTAGAATACTATGAGGCTATACACATTCACAAACATAAACACGAAAACCTTCTGAACGTAGATGATGGAAATATAAAATCTCCGCTGCTCAATCTGTTTGTGTTAAATAGAAAAGTGGACGAGAGAATCATTGACCTAACAGATGATTCGCCGGACTCGAGTACGAGCGAAATTTACTATGACTGTGATGCGGAGGAATGAATCAGCGTTTTTTGAGTCAATGAGAGAGTAACTGGGCAGTAGATTTGTTCTTATTGCATTCAATATGAGAGTAATTAGTCATTTGATATATTTGCATTCACATTTGATGTGTAGTTGTAACATGAGAGGATACGAATGTTTTTGTTTTTGTTTTTATTCTGAGGAAAGGTTTTTATGTTATTTATGCACCTAGTAAGACGACCTTATCTAACGATTTAGATAGGTGATAGGATATCAGTTTAAATTTAATGTTTTAGTCGAGATATTGCTCTGATGATGTTAGCTTAGCTGACGAAACCGGTCGGTAATAAATGTTTAAATGGTACAATTTAAAATAAATAAAGTGTTTTATTTTCGGCTCGCCCCTGTTTAAATTTAAAATTAAACTTGTTATTATTATCCAAACTAGCGTCACGAAACCTCCGCTATCGCTTCGGTTCATGATTTTTTGTAAGTTTTTTTTTTTACTGTAATGGTCAAAGGATTAAGTACTCTTGTTTTAGTTCGTAGATGGTTATCATTGGACTTGAAACTTGAAATGATTTTTTTCCTTATTATCTCAATCATATAGAAAAAAATAGAGTCGGAGTAGGGTTCTGAAATAGAATGCACTAGAAGTGCCTTTAGGAACAAGATCTTCTCTATCATGTGTCAGAATTCGTGGGCCGAAAAATTTTCTTAAATATCTAATCCATGTGCACTATTCTCAAAGACTATTCTACTACTAATTAAAACATTAACTATGACATAACTTAAGTTTTAATGTCATGATGTTTATAATTCCAAGGTAGATATAGTGTGAAGGCAATTTGCCATTCAGACGCGCGGCCTAGCACATAAGTTCGATGCCAATGACATTGTTTCTTTATTGGTTGACTACGATTTACTTGTGTTTCACAAAACGTTTTCGCTATCTTACAGCAGATGGCCCGACTTTCTGTGCAATTTTTTGTTTTCAACGAAGGGGGCAGATGGCGTTTGTATCGAACTTTCGTGTCACCGAACATCTGATTCCACACTATATTTACCGTGCATAATCCATCGTAGGCTTTATCATTACTGCTGAATGTTTTGTAAAATGTTGAACATGCTGTAAGCTGAATTCAAAATCTGAAACAAAAGTGGTCATTTTATAGATTTGTTCCAAGGTCACTTCAAACCATCAAATTTCATCCACAGAAGACAACTTAACCGGGCAAATGTAAACAGACCTTAGTGAATGTCTCCAAAGTTAATGGGTAGAGTTTTCCAATCATCAGCGTCAGAGGTTTTTTCAAATATTCGCCGAAAATGATCATACACTTTTTCGTCGATTCTGGCTGTTCAAACCAGTCCGATTCGAATAAGCAGTAGGACAGCTGATCGTATGATAGCATAATCTCGTTCCCGAAATACGTAAGCATAAATATTTCGGAAATGAAGTAAAAAAGTATCATAAGATATGTGACACGCTCAAATGTATTTTCGCCAACATCCTTCAAAGAGGTGAACCATTAAAAGACGGTCGATTCGCGATTGCTTTAAGTGAAATTAATTTACTAATGCAAGGCAATAAATAGATCCACAGATACACAGGCCACTGGTGCCAAGTCGAATTAAAAATAGGCCTGAAAACAAGGACCCCAATTCGTTTGTCAATCTGCAAAAGAAAATTTAAATTTATAGATTGTGGTGATCATACAGTGCTTCACGCTCACATACCCCATTAAGTATAAGTGAGTATCAATTGACGTCTTTAAGTCGTCTAGAAAATTGACGTGATTTTTCTCCAACTTTTTAGCTCTTATTCCACTATTCTGTCCCAGATTCTTCAACTCACTTCCTAGTACTTCATACCGCAATGAACATACAAACAGTAGATACCATATTATTACGGAGAAAGAAGAAATCATCACCGACGCAAGCGATTGGACAAAAAGAAAGAAAGCTGCAATCCAAAACACAATGTCACTGTTTTTCCAATCCAAAAAAAATCCAATTTCTAGAAATAATGTTTTTTCGGTGCCCATAAAGGGTATGAGTACAGCTGACAAGAAAGCGCCCAAGGATGTAGCAATTGCAAATATGCCTGACCATTTCGCAAATTTTTTTAATTTGTTGTTGAATGTAGCGTAGTCATCATCATCTTGAATAGAGAAAACACAGACACGATACGCTAAATCGCAAATTTTGCTTTGTTTCCAAATTAAAAACGAAAGTTTTACAAACAACGTTGCAACTTCAATTGATACTTCCACTAAAAATATTTTCTTCTCAACTTTTTCATTTGTAATTGCTCCAACCATCAATGATAGGAGAAAAAGTAGGTAAAACACCCAATAGAATAACTTAATCCTTATTTCTTTTGCTGTAGGTATGTTCCCGCGATGCCAGACACTAATCCGATAATATAACGACATTATCAGAGTGATTAGTTTATTTATTTTAATTGAGTGCATCCTGAGACCGTTAGTAAAAGTCCTGAACGCTCGAAAGTAAATTTAAAACTAAACGGAAACTTGGAATTTAACCCAGTGCATGAGTTCTTCGCTGACGTGGTCCCTTTCGTAAAAATATAAAATGCAAATTACAAGCCTTCCATGTTAACTGTCAAATCGTTTATTGTAAAGCTTTTTGATCATAACATTCCTTATAGTATACATAATGGGAAAACTATGTCATTTATATAACGGAAAATGTATCCTCTGATTCAAGAGTGAGTTTTATTCACTCCTAGGCTAAAAGTTTGATAATTACTCGCTAAAAAGACTTATAAAAGACGAAATTTAAACGAGTTTGAAATTTGCGACCAGAGCGAAGACTGTAACTCACTCGACATGGGACATGGACAGGCCCGGCCTGGTCATACTGGGCGATCGGGCGAAGCCCAACAAACTAAATTCGAACGTCGTAAGATTTTGTAGAGTTTCTAAAGTCATTGATATCAAATCGCAAAAATGCGTTCGTTTCACGCTTTTTAACAGTCGTACTTTTTATTTTGAATTTGAATTTTTCGTCTTTTTCAATTTTTCGTTGTTTTGCTACAGAAAGTGTTCAATTTTGGGTTTTAATATTTTATTTTAGAATTTAATTTGGAAGCACAATACTCTAATTTACGACCGGGTAAATAAAAGAATCAATAGAAATAAGTAACTTTTTATCCGATTTATGTCGTATAGTGCTCGGCTTTTAATTTTGTGGTATAAAGGCCGCGTGACTTTCAATTTGATGTACTATGCCAATTCAGCTGTTTGATTAACTAGTCTATGTGAACAAACAAAGTCAGTTAATTTTGTAATCAGTAGTAGATAAAAGTAGCAACAGTTGTTTCTTTATTATCGTTAACAATACAACTGAAGAGTGTTGGTTGATATCTTGCGCCATGGATATAAAGAAGTGGAAAGTAGCTGGAATACGGCGCAAAATTTGAAAATTAAAATTCAAAAAATAACAATTTTCTGTGAAAAGATATGGTTTCGCATGTATAGCATGCTTTAGATGGAAAACATGTTTCAGATGGTAGACATATTTCAGATTTAAAACATGTTACACATGGTAACCATATTTCAGGTAAAAAACATATTTCATATTGGAAACATGTTTCAGATGGAAAACATGTTTCAGATGGAAAACATGTTTCAGATGAGAATCATCTTTCAGGTGAGAATCATCTTTCAGATGGGAAACCTATTTCAGATAGAAAACATATTTTAGACAGAAAACATGTTTTGTGTCGAAATAGTATATTATGTTATTAAAAGTAAGAAAAAGTTTTGTTTTTGACCCAAGTGGTGAAAACGTCCGAGGATGCAACGGAGAGAATTGCATGAAATCCTTAGCAATATGAAAAAATTTCATGAGTGATGTCACCGTGACGAAAAGTTGAAAATCAGGTGAGAGAAAAAGTTGTTGTTTTGGCTCTCTACCTGGTGAGTGAATGTGAAGTTTTTGGTCCGCCCGAATGAAAACTTTTTTTCTAATTTCAGCTGAGTATTGGAACTTCATAGAGTGATATATGAATAGGTTTCTCTGGTAATTCTCGAAAGAATGCCTTTTCTGCTCTTTGTTAACACGATAACTGGAGAAAAGTTCAACCGGTTTTCAAAAACTTTTTTTATTCGACGAATTATTGAAGTCCCAGGTCAAGTTCGAAAATGGGTGTCATCGGTTCAACCATTTGGGAGTAGTTCTCGAAAGAAGCCTTTTCTGTTTTTTGTTAACACGACAACTAGAGTAATTCTCAACCGATTCAAAAAAAAAAAAAATGTTTGGTGGAGAATGGAATTAATGCCTGAGGCTAGGTTCTAAGATAGATTATGTTGGTCTAACGAACAAGTTGATGTTGCTAACAGAATTCTTGTATCTATTTCAACAGTATTTTTCTTGTTATGTGACTTTGCCTTGTAAACAAAACCGAATAAATAGAACAAGTGTGAAGTTTGCGGCCAGAGCGAGGCGAGGGTCGCAAACCACACGAGTTTGAGTTTCATTGAAAACATGTGTCATTTTGACAAATAGATATATTTTGTTGAAAACATTCATTACAGTTTGTTTGAAATGTCAACTTGAAGAAAAAAAAAAGTTTTTATCAGGTTGACATTTTAAACAATCTGTAATGAGTCTGTTCAATAAAAAGCACCTGCGTGTCACCGCCTTAGTGATCGACTCAGAAGTGTCTCAACCTGTTCTTTCAGAACATTGCGAAAATGGGTGGTATCGGTTCAACCATCTGGGAGTAGTTCACAAAAGGAGCCTTTTCTACTCGTTGTTAAAACGATCTGAAGTCTTGTTGTTTGATTTTGCCTTGTAAACAACACCGAATAAACAGAACCAAAATTAAAGAGTGTGAATTCACACGAGTTTAAATTTTTTTGAAAACATACGTCATTTTTTACCGGGGCATTTTATATATTTATATATTTTCTAAGATTTTCAGTGAAAATAAACAGAATTAAATCATTAATGAGAGATTTATTAGATTAGATTTATTATTCTAGTAGTTCTTCTTCTAAATGTGTTTTTGTGGCCATCAACATACAAAATTACATTTCATTGAAATAAATCAATAAATCATTGCCAATAAAAATACTATTGAGAAGCTCAGACAAACAGTCAAGGGATCAACAGTTAGTGTTAACCAAATTTATGTTTGCTTGATCTTGTTTGTCACAGAGTCCAGGTGGTGCGTGTGACTGTAAAACCCGTATAAAGGCGTATATGCAGAGTATTGGTATGAGTGCGGTTGGTCCACTCAACAGCTGAACTCAACACGTTGAATCAAACTTAGACCCAAATTTGGTTGACATTGACTGTAAATCACAATTTGCTTTTCTGGATGTTTAAGAAAGAGACAAAAAATCAGTGAGCTTTTGGGCGAATGTTACTTTTAGTGTACTATAAGGACTCTGTCAATTAACGATTAATCAAGCTCACCGAGATTAAGTTTATGTAATTCCAGCTAGTGTAGTAAAAATCAAACTTCCAAAACATTTGATATAAGTTTTGGTGACGCATTCTGCGCCTCAACGTAATCAATTTTCACCAAGAAAATTTTAACAAGAAAATATGTCAACTAGTAGTTTACCGATGAGATTTTACAACGAAAGTTTTACAAAAAAAATGCGTCACAAGTGGCAGATGCTGAGGAAACCCCTCATACGACAATAATCATCTGTCACTTTGTGACGCATTTTTTTTGTAAAGCTTTCGTTGTAAAATCTCATCGGTAAACTACTAGTTGACATATTTTCTTGTTAAAATTTTCTTGGTGAAAATTGATTACGTTGAGGCGCAGAATGCGTCACCAAAACTGATATCAAATGTTTTGGAAGTTTGATTTTACTACACTAGCGTCACCTTTTCCTCTTTGAGGTTTTTGTGGGATATCAGTTGTTTTGGAAGTTTTGGGTAATACATAGAGTTAAGCAAGCTCTACAAGTGATAATTTATCCCAAGTCTACATACCATACAATTACAGTAGGCTTTTTTTGGTGCGGAACATTTTGAGACATTTTCGAATTTTAACAGTCATTGTTCCCAGTCAATTAAGTTGTTCCCACTTATGATATTTTGCGCCAAGTTATCAAACACTGGAAATCACTTAATGCACTGGGTGCGTCGATGGACATTAAAACTGATAAATGATCTAAAATTGTGTTTTCTTAAGTTGAACATGCAGTATCGCTGAAAATATTTCAAAAATATGAAATTTCAAGATAACCGCAACCGCCGTATTCTTGAAATGTCGATAAAAGTTTACCGTCAACGAAACTGTATAAGTGACACTTTATCCCAACTCTCTACATGCCGTATAGCTGGAAATATCTCAAAAATACGAAATTTCAAGATGGCCGCCATTTTCTGGAAATATCGATAAAAGTTTACCGTCAACGAAACTGTATTAGTGACACTTTATCCCAACTCTCTACATGCCGTATAGCTGTAAATATCTCAAAAATACGAAATTTCAAGATGGCCGCCATTTTCTGGAAATATCGATAAAAGTTTTCCACCAACGAAACTGTACAAACGATACTTTATCCCAACTCTCTACATGCCGCACAGCCGGAAATATCTCAAAAATTCGAAATTTCAAGATGGCCGCCATTTTCTTGTAATATCGAAAAAAGTTTTCCACCAACGAAACTGTACAAACGATACTTTATCCCAACTCTCTACATGCCGTATAGCCGAAAATATCTCTAAAATCCGAAATTTCAAAATGGCCGCAATTTTCTTGAAATATCGAAAAGAGATTTACACCAACGAAACTCTACAAGCGACACTTTATCCCAACTCTCTACATGCCGTATACCCGAAAATATTTCAGAAATACGAAATTTCAAGATGGCCGCAATTTTCTTGAAATCTAGAAAAAAAAGTTTTTCGCAATCGAAACTGTACAAACGATACTTCATCCCAACTCTCTACATACCGTATAGCCGAAAATATCTCAAAAATACGAAATTTCAAAATGGCCGCAATTTTCTTGAATCCTAGAAAAAAAAAGTTTTTCGCAATCGAAACTGTACAAGTGACACTTTGTCCCAACTATCTACATGCCGTATAGCCGAAAATATCTAAAAAATACGAAATTTCAAGATGGCCGTTATTTTCTTGAAATGCCGGAAAAAGTTATCCGTCAACGAAACTCTATGAAAATCAATTTACTGCAACTATGTATGTGCCATATAGGCCTAAATACAATAAATACAAAAAATTCAAAGAATTTTCAAGATGGCTGCTTTCCACCATTTTGTTGGATATTCTAACCCTAAAACAAATTCCACATTGAAACCTGAAACCTGAAATTCCAAAATGATCCAAAAATTTTGCGAACAAACAAATTTTTCAAATTCATAATTTCGCGCACATTTTATATGAAGCACGGCAGCCGCGTGTGGAATTTTTTTTTTCTTCCTGGTAACCGAGTCAAATTTCCCGGTATCTAAAATCGTAAATTTGATTTTTCGCCACATATTTTTCCCGATTTTTTCGATTTCCCGGTATCTAAAGAATTTTTCTGAAAACTTCCCGGTATCTAGGATACCGCGGATAGCGTGAATTTCCACACGCGACGGCAGCACTGATCTACTACACAATCATTATAATAGAAATGTAGCTGTCATATTTTTGTCATATGAATGAAATAATGGCTTTCAAATAAGTGTGTTTTTTGGAAATGTGCATGAAAATGTTTTAATTAAATTTACAGAAGTTAAGTAAAGAACTTCAATAAAATTTATTGATTTGCCGATGAAAAAGTGTTAAGATTGAATTAATATAAGTTTTAGCAAAAGTGCGAGCGCAGTTTTCGCAAACAGATGTAGTGGTTCGATACGTATATCAAACCCACATGAAACATTTCTATTAACTCGAATATGGAGAATGTGCTGAAAATGTGTGAAGATGCTTCATTTCAAGTGGTTTTCAAGTGGTGTTTTCTCCGGATGTAGACCACTGTTTTTAATGATCTATAGCTCGTTGAACTCGTATTGACGAGCACTTTCGTTTGAACATAATTTTTTTTTTATTTGGTTCAGTATGGAAAAGTTAAAATGTTCGCCTATATATAGGTTCCTTAGTCTCCCGTTGGTTGTTTTCTTTTCTTAGGGAGTCGACTAGCGTCACGAACCTCCGCTATCGCTTCGGTTCATGATAGCATGATTAATTGGATTGAGTTCGTTCGAAAAGGTAACACTTCATTTCTGATCATTTCATTTAATTTATTTCATTATAATTTTACATCAAATTCAAATTAATACAACGTAGCTCCATTATGCTAAATATTAATTCTAAGGAGCTACTTCATAAAGTGCACTATCAAATTCTGACCATATTTGAATTTAAAGGGTAAAAAAGGAAAATATATTGCTAACAGATACGAGATACCCGGCCAGACACCTTCCATCTTATTAACTTGACTGAAAGTCAGAGTACAACAGCAAATCACTTGAAATGTCCGTAACGATGATAATTTGACAATGTTCCACATTGGTAAAAACGTTAAATACCACGATACCTTGAGTAATTCCTAACGAACTTTCAAAATTTTGGTTTTGATCGACGAATCGACGAAGAATTAAAATCATGAGAATATTGAATGTTGAAGTAGTGACACTCCTCAATGGAAGTGTTTTCCCCTTTTAACTTGTTATTATTATCCAAACTAGCGTCACGAACCTCCGCTATCGCTTCGGTTCATGATTTTATTATCTCGATCATAAAAAATAGAGTCGGAATAGGGTTCTGAAATAGAATGCACTAGAAGTGCCTTTAGGAACAAGATCTTCTCTATCATGTGTCAGAATTCGTGGGCTGAAAAATTTTCTTACAATATCTAATCCATGTGCACTATTCTCAAAGACTATTCTACTACTAATTAAAACATTAACTATGAAATATCTTAGGTTGTTAACGATGCTTATCGACAAATTGATTTTTATTCGAGCCGGTCGAAAATGTTCACATTTTTAACGGACCATTTTAAAATTAAACCGCCGCGGAAAACAGGGACATAATTAGACAATCACCTGTGGACCGGCTGTACCAAAACTAAGATTTTTCGTATCATCTGAATTATGTCGCGGCTAAATAAATATAAAATAAAGTGGAAAAAATGAATAAGCTGGACCGTCCAGAACAAAAAACCACTTTAAACCAAAGAATATAAACACTGAACGTACCGCAGACCCTCAGGGAATAGCAAGAAATACGGATCCCGACTTTCGGGTGAATAAGATGTATAATGTTGCATAATGTTGTTCAGTATAAAATTTTCTGTGTTGAGATGCAACCTAATAAAGTGAACTTTACTCGATTTTAATTGTGTTATATTCACTAGAAAGTAGGGATCCGCATGTTTTTACGGATCTGCGGTACCATCAGTGTTTGTATACTTGCTTTTTACGTCATGATGTTTATAATTCCAAGGTAGATATAGTGTGGAGGTAATTTGCCATTCAGACGTACGGCCTAGCACATAAGTTCGATGCCAATGACATCGTTTCTTTATTGGTTGACTACGATTTACTCGTGTTTCCCAAAACGTTTCGCTATCTTATAGCCCCAAGTAGCATTCAACTGTTAAAATTGGGTTGTACAACCGCTATGTAACTGCGGTTATAAATATTTTGGAGATAACCCAAAATAACTAATTAGTTGTCGCAACGTTACTGCAACGTTGTAGCAACGGTTGTACAACGGTTTTTGCCCAGTTGTAAAATTCTATTAACGAATTGGTTGTGTGACGGTCATAGAACGAATTGGTTAAAGTTGTGAAAGGGTTGCAAAACCGTCGTAGGACTTATGTCACATTTGAAAATTCAATATTGTTTCACTTTTAAGTTGTAGCATTATTTTCAACTTCTAACTACATTTTCAAGAACACGTTTTTACATTGAAAATTTGATCTGCGATTGGATATTCGTAAATCAATTCACATTATTTATATGCACAGAAAAGACGTTTGTATGCACTGCAATCGATTTTTTTAAATTAATTATTCCTTATTTGGTGTGTAAATAAAGTAAGACTTGTTTTCTTCACAGTTTGATTTTGGTCAACAATTAGTCAGTCAGACGTTTTTCCAATTTTCCGGACATTGATAATGAAAGATTTCACTGCTATGCCAGTTAAACAAAATTTTATCGATCTATTTCACTTTTATTGTAAGAAACTGTTGTCGATCCTAGATATTCCTAAAGAGACCTAACAAGACATAAGAATCCTAACTTCGACAACAGTGGCAGACAAAAGTTGTGAAATTGATCAATGAAACGCTGATTTACAAATTGACATAAAGATACAAAATGACTATTCACAAAATACGATCAATTTTCATCGCAATTTTCAAACTTCACATTAATTCATTGTTTCACATTATGGCATCGTATTAAAATTGCATTACTAAAGCAAAACAAGTTACTCGCAGATTACATCTCCGACCGATCTTTTTTGCATGACATCTTGATTCCAACTGACGCGTCAGTTAGAATCAAAATGTCATAAATCAACCACTGAAAATGTATTGGTTGCATAACTGTTTTGAGACGAATTAGTTAAGTAGATTACTCCAACTTATTGGTTGTATAACAGCTAATTGACGAATAATTTTTTGGCAAAAATTGTCGACTCACTTATTCGTTTCATAACGGTAGTACAACTAATTCGTTAAAAATTGAATGATAACGAATTAGGTGTGAAACCAGTGAAACGGTTATATAACGAATAAGTTATTGTGAACATAACGTATTCGTTACATAACCGTTGGACAACGAAAAAGTTTGCAGCGAATTAGTCAATTTTCCAACCGCGGTTATGAAATGCTACTTGGGGCAGATGGCCCGACTTTCTATGCCATTTTTTTTTTAACGAAAGGGGAGGGATGGCGTTTGTATCGAACTTTCGTGTCACCGTACATCTGATTCCACACTATATTTACCTTGCATAATCCATCGTAGGCTTTATCATTACTGCTGAATGTTTTGTAAAATGTTGAACATGCTGTAAGCTGAATTCAAAATCTGAAACAAAAGTGGTAATTTTATAGATTTGTTCCAAGGTCATTGCGAAATGTCAAATTTCATCCACAGAAGACAACTTAACCTCAACTTATAATAATATAATTATGATATTTGTGTTTTGATTTAGTTGTGTGTTGCTGAAGATGGAAGATAGATCTTCCGAAATGCATTCGACTTAAAAAAAATTAATTTCTATTTTGTAAATAAAATTAAAAGTTCACCAGTGGAATCAATAAAGGAGTTTTATTTATTTCCCCAGTAACTCAACTTATAAGTTGACACAAATTTTAACGAAAAAGAAAATTGTTCATCTCTGTGGATGAAATCGTCGCCGTTCGTGTTGACAAAGTTCGGATTTACATATATTTTGAACCAACCTATAGACTGTTATGATCAGAGCGAGAAAACCGAAGACTAGTTATTATAACTTGCCTTGGGGTACTCGTCAAAGTATTTGCTTCTCTTTCAATGTGTTACGTTGAGAGCGAGAGGACCGAAGACCAGTTCAATATAACTTATAACTTACCTTGCCTTGGGGTACTTGTCAAAATATCTTTTCCTCTTTCATCATAACACTCTATTGTCAATGTCGTTTGATATGTCAAATTATTTGTCAATTTCATACAGATTAATTATTAATTAAAAATGAAAAGTCTCGTTTTCGTGTGTTTATTGACCTTGGCGTCGCTTCGGATCAACAAAATTCACACGAAAACTCTACTTTTCATCTTTTTATCCCTAGTCATGTAAATACTATTGTTTTCCCTAGAGTCGATACTATCGACTCGATAGTGACCTATTACATACCTAGGGAAAATAAGAGAATTGGTTTAGGTAAGAAAAGTCACGTTTTCGTGTAATTGTTGACCTTGACTTCGCCTCGGATCAACAAACTTCACACGAAAACTCGACTTTTTAACGTTTTATCACTTTTTATGAAAATAACTGCTAAATGACTAGGGATAAAAAGTTGAAAAGAAGGGCTTTCGTGTGAATTTCCTTCATCCGAGGTGTAGCCGAGGTCAATGAACACATGAAAACGAGACTTTTCATTTTTATCCCGAATTATGTAATGGATGGTGTCGAATGTAGTGCTTGAAACATAAAAAAACGGTTTTTGACGCTTCTAAAATGTGATTATTTGACAAACCGGCCAAATGTGAACAGACCTTAGTGAATGTCTCCAAAGTTAATGGGTAGATTTTTCCAATCATCAGCGTCAGAGGTTTTTTCAAATATTCGCCGAAAATGATCATACACTTTTTGGTCGATTCTGTCTGTTTAATCCAGTCCGATTCAAATAAGCAATAGGACAGCTGATCGTATGATAGCATAATCTCGTTCCCGAAGTACGTAATCATAAATATTTCGGAAATGAAGTAAAAAAGTATCGTAAGATATATGACACGCTCAAATGTATTATCGCCAACATCCTTCAAAGAGGTGAACCATTAAAAGACGGTCGATTCGCGATTGCTTTAAGTGAAATTAATTTACTAATGCAAGGCAATAAATAGATCCACAGATACACAGGCCACTGGTGCCAAGTCGAATTAAAAATAGGCCTGAAAACAAGGACCCCAATTCGTTTGTCAATCTGCAAAAGAAAATTTAAATTTATAGATTGTGGTGATCATAGAGTGCTTCACGCTCACATACCCCATTAAGTATAAGTGAGTATCAATTGACGTCTTTAAGTCGTCTAGAAAATTGACGTGATTTTTCTCCAACTTTTTAGCTCTTATTCCACTATTCTGTCCCAGATTCTTCAACTCACTTCCTAGTACTTCATACCGCAATGAACATACAAACAGTAGATACCATATTATTACGGAGAAAGAAGAAATCATCACCGACGCAAGCGTTTGGACAAGAAGAAAGAAAGCTGCGATCCAAAACACAATGTCACTGTTTTTCCAATCCAAAAAAAATCCAATTTCTAGAAATAACGTTTTTTCGGTGCTTATAAAGGGAATGAGTGTAGCTGACAAAAAAGCGCACAAGGTTGTAGCAATTGCAAATATGCCTGACCATTTCGCAAATTTTTTTAATTTGTTGTTGAATGTAGCGTAGTCATCATCATCTTGAATAGAGAAAACACAGACACGATACGCTAAATCGCAAATTTTGCTTTGTTTCCAAATTAAAAATGAAAGTTTTACAAACAACGCTGTAACTTCAATTGATACTTCCACTAAAAATATTTTCTTCTCAACTTTTTCATTTGTAATTGCTCCAACCATCAATGATAGGAGAAAAAGTAGGTAAAACACCCAATAGAATAACTTAATCCTTATTTCTTTTGCTGTAGGTATATCCCCGCGATGCCAGAAACCAATCCGATAATATAACGACATTATCAGAGTGATTAGTTCATTTATTTTAATTGAGTGCATCCTGAGACCGTTAGTAAAAGTCCTGAGCGCTCGAAAGTAAATTTAATACTAAACGGAAACTTGGAATTTAACCCAGTGCATGAGTTCTTTGCTGACGTGGTCCCTTTCGTAAAAATATAAAATGCAAATTACAAGCCTTCCATGTTAACTGTCAAATCGTTTATTGTAAAGCTTTTTGATCATAACATTCCTTATAGTATACATAATGGGAAAACTATGTCATTTATGTAACGGAAAATGTATCCTCTGATTCAAGAGTGAGTTTTATTCATTCCTAGGCTAAAAGTTTGATAATTATTCGCTAAAAAGACTTATAAAAGACAAAATTTAAACGAGTTTGAAATTTGCGACCAGAGCGAAGCGAAGGCTGTAACTCACTCGACATGGGACATGGACAGGCCCGGACTGGCCATACTGGGCGATCGGGCAAAGCCCGACGCACCTTTTCATTTTATCGCTTTTTTCCTATGTTGGTGCCTCTTTTAGTTGAATCTTTGTTCTACAAGCCCGATGCGCCTTTTAGTAGCCAGTTCGGCCCTGGACATGGAAGACTCCAATTCGGAGTAAAACGTCGCTCGCAGAACCTTCAACTCATTTATTTATAGATTAAAAAAATTAAATTTGGCTCGTTTTTTCTAAACGGGTAACGCATGAACTTGAAATCGGCGAAATCTTGATATTTTCCTGAACCTTAAATGTCAGCCCGTTCAAGTGAGGGGTAAATTGCCAACGAAAAAAAGAAGGAATGCAATAGAATATAGAATATATTTGCAACCCTTTTTCACATAGTATACTTCTGTGATCTAAAAACACCTTCCCAGCACATTTAAAAATGGTAAGCAAACTAAGACTGGAATTAATTGAATCATTATCATTACAAAAACATATTGAAAAATTAAATCAGTCAATTCTGTGTTCAATAAATGTTTTCAGTATCTTATTGATGGCTCGTTTATATTTTGAATAAGAAAACGTTGATTCACCAATAGCCTAAAAATACAGGTTGAACGACTATAATGAATTGCAGTCAACACCTGCCGCTACAAACAAATAGAATCGACATACATTTCAAATCAACCATAAAACGCCCGACAACCAGCACACAAACAAAAAGATATCTTTCATGTCTACAACTTATAAAAGTTTTGTTTGAAATTGAAATAGAAATGTTTATCAGCGAAAAAGTTTAACAAATTTGTCGCAAATGAATGAATCTGATACTTCTTTTGTTAAAAGATTTCCCAAGTTCTAATTTAAATCTTTTACTTCAATGCTTTTAACATATCCGTTTCCAATATAAGGAACACAAGCCAGAGTTGAAAGTTAATATCTTATTTTTTCGTCTTTGTTAACAGTCTCTGATCGTTCTGATGAGTTGTTATATCAGTAATACAGAAAAACACCATTTTCCCCTACAAATTCTGCATGATCAAATGTAAAACAGCAACATCACAACACTGCAACACTATAGTAACGCGAATACGAATGTTGCACAACAAAAATATCTAAAACATCGACCAGGTGTGTTACGAACGGAGAAAGAAGGGGTAAGTGACATTATTAGCAGCATATACGATAGATTAAAATCTAAAAAAAATGGTTATGGTCACAACAAACACCGCAGGTTACAATAGATGAATATATTTTGAATTTCGAGCTAAAAATAATCGCAAACAATGTGTGTGATAACAAAACCATCATCGAGATCATCATCCACGAGTGTTATGCAAAACAATTCAGTCAACACACACCACACTTAACTCTCTTCAATATTCGAGTTGCGCTCTCGTTCTCTCTCTCTGAAACGAAAATATTGCAGGAAAACTCCGTAAGACTCCCTTTGTATAAGAAAATAGATTTTCATTCAGTTCTGTCAGTCGAAGCGGTCTCTTCATTCAATCGCTTTCAATATAATACCCATTGCTTCATACTCTAGCTGTCTTTTGTGTTGCGCAATTTAAATTTACATAGATTCTCACGCCATACGAATAGTAAATTAAAGTAGTTGGAAATCTAAATGCTCTGCACACAATTGTTTTTATTAATCGATATGTGTTAGGGAAAGTGAAAAAAAAGAAACGAATAGCTGGACTGGTCGTTTTCCACCATTAATCAATTGATTAATTTGGTAAAATATGACAAACGTTGGTGCTGGTAAAAGTCCATCGGTCATATGCAAGGAAGTATTTGACGAAGGATATCAACCATCGAACGAAGGTAATTAATTAAATTTTTGTCGAATAAATACGGAACGCAAAAGAGGAATTTCTTTTGTCCTGGCGGCTCATTATTATTTGGCGTGTTCAAAAAGAATTATGGATTTTTTCATGGCATTTTTTGTGTGTGTGTCCATACCGATATCGATTTACCATTTTCATGTTGTTGCAATACGTGTACAAAAACACCGCAGGGTTTTATTTTTGAGGGGGTGACTTGATTGTGTCACTTGCATTGGATTTTTTCCCGTTCATAACATAATTGAATTTTGCTGTAGTTATTCGCCCACTGAAAATGGATGTTAAAAGTTTAATAGGTCCCGACCTACATTGCGAAAAATGTTGCCCTTTTATCTGCAGAGATGAATGTTCGAGCGAATAATCCTATATAGAGTACATGCATGCATAACGGTGCCGTGGTGCATCAAAAATTGTGTTTTTGTTACGCTAATTTTGATTGAGTTTGTTAGGGATCATTTTCATTTCTGTAAACATATTCACCGAGAAATTACAACGTTACCTAGAGAGAAAAAGGTGGTTAGCCGACCGTTGTACTCGCACAATTGTATTGTCTCATATTATTTCACCTCAATAGGATTGGATTACTGTAACTTATGTAGTAATCGATGATTTCTAGTGTTGGATTTAATTAGGGTATCAGGTTTGAGCCACTTAAAGCACTCACCCGTATTAATAAGGTATTAGGTGCTAGTCATAGACAGATGACAGACCGAACATGCGATCAGTAGAATCGCAAATAATAGAACAATGGAAGCTCATTAATGTGTGTTCTATTGTTCTATTGTCTGTTCTATTCTTTACGTGTTCGGCGACTTTTTAATATCATTCCATGACCCTTCCCGTGATGAACGAAAATTCGTTTTGAAATAGCTAGTGGATTGAATTCGGAAGAATCATAGATGTTCTAAGAAGAGTCTAAAAGATTTTTAGGTTTGAAGTTTCGTTGGTTAGGAGATGGGTCACGGATTGCTTCATATGTGAGAATCAAACAGTTTTACTGAAAGCCAAACATTGTGAACATTTCAGAAGTAAAAGATTACGCACTGAGAATCGGAATCGACCCCAAAAGGGAATCTCATCTTTTGCCAATTGCCAAGGATGGACTTATGCGTGCTTTGCCTCGAGATTGGCAAATTTGGTAAATATTTAATTTGAAACTTTATTTTACTGTAGATTATTGTTTTTTCTTGACCAATACGATACTGGTCCAATTATCCAGATTTTAAATCATTTTCTTCGTAGCTTCCACGAGCCACAAGTGATCTATTACATCAACACGAAAACGAAAGAGCGACAGTGGGAACATCCCCTGGATGCTGAATACAAGAAATTAGTTGAACGAGCAAGACTTACGCATCCAAACGCCGATTTGTCGGAAGAAACTTCTTTACAGGACTCAGGAATCAAATCGTTACAAGGAACGGAGAATTCGGATATTCTCACAGATCAATCGATAATCAAGGAAGTTATGGATAACCAGGGAAGTAATGGAGGAAGTAGATTTCTTGCTCCGATCGAAAAGAAAGGACCAATCCAATTTGAAACCGTCCGGAACAATCGATTTGAAGTTACGAACTACGCAAACGCTGGAATCGGGCAAATAGATTTGAATATCAAAACGGAAGAATCGACAAGGCCGCTGAACTTAGTCGGAACTAAGAAAATGGACAAAGAAATGAAGCGATTGACCCTGTCTGGCACTGGATCAATGTTTTTGAAATCGAATACAAATAGGAAAGTTGACGACAAGAACAATGCAAATCCAAAAGATTTCGATTGGGGGAACAGTAACACTTACTCTGGCCATGGCTATGTCGGCGTTAAGGGGATTCTTCGAGATTCCAGTTTGACCGATGTCCGGAACAAGAATATCGCACCTAGACCCAATGACTTCGACATAGAAGATAGAAAAAGTGTTCGATTCGATCTGGAAAGGTCGACTCAAATAGAGAATCGAGATTCAAGTGAAGAAGACTGTGATGAATGGGACTTCATGGAAGGCGATGGTGTTGAGTCTCATGTGAAAGACGTTACTCTTACGTTGAACAAAGACTCAGCGTTCAAACCGACATTACAATCGCAACATTCTTTGGATGAAATTAGAAAACCAGCTAATCGTCTAGCGTCACTGGGTCGAACACTTAGTCATGACGGAGGGGCTGAAAGTAAACCACTCCATTTGTCGACTATGTTCGATCGTCAAAAGACTTCGCTGATTAGGCCACTGTATGAGGACACAGATTCTGAGTCGGGCGGTGGATCCGTTATTGGTATATCTAAGAACACTTTGCTAAGTAGTCAGCATAAGTTGAACGGAGACATCGACGAGATGTTGGAAAAAGACAAATTGAAATCTCAAATGAAAGAGCGTCTCGATAGGTTTAAATCTAATTTATTTGACCAGGAGCAAGCTGAAGAGCGGACGATGATTGAGGCATCGCAACAGCGACTGTCACAACAAAGGCAAGACATAGACGGTCAAAAAAACTTGGAGAAAATAACGTCCGATTTGAAGTACGAGACCGATCGAGATGCCATAGAATTGGAACGAGCAATGACTGAGAAGCGATTGCAGGAAATGATGGCACAGGAGAAGGAAAATTTGAAGATAAAGTTCGAAACACAGCGCGCTAAACTGGAGCTAGACCATCAGAACGAACTTTCCAAATTAGCTGAAACGTTGCAGGAGCAGATTCGTGATTTGAAAATAGAGCTCGAGTCTCAACATAATTTTGAGGTTGAAAAATTTAGCCAACGCTTGAAGGACGAATTTCAGTGTAAGACCAAGGAAATTGGCAACGAACATCGGAGTGCGGTCGAAATTTTACAGAGAAATCATGCAGAAATACTCCAAGATCTCGAACGGGATTTGAAGTCGGAAGAGGAAATAGTCAAAAAAGATCATGCAACAAACTTAGCCCAACTGAAAGACAAACTGGCCCATGAACTTGAAGTGGAAAGGCAACGAATGCGTGAGTCCGGTGAAAGTCACCAGTTTGAGAAAATGCGCTGCGAGAAACGGTTGTTGGAAGACAAATACAGATGCTTAAAAGAGAAGTACGTCAGACTCAAGGCCGATGTTAAAATATCCTTGGAAAGGAGAAGTCGGCGTCGAGATCACCAGAGTATCACAACTGGATCTGAGACTGAACGTTCGAATTCGAACAAACAATCGGCCGGAAGTAGTGATGTTCGCAGCACTTCCATTTCGGGACCGCATTTGGGGCAAGGCAGACCGCCTACAGCTCCATCTACACCTAAGCCACAAATCAAGTCTCGGGATAAATTGCGAGACAAATCTGTTGAGAGAGACTACAAAGAAAAGCAGTCATTTGGTGCTGCGGCCAAATACATTTCACACATTCAACATTATCACGACGACACAACATCGATTAGTCAAAGTGACACAACCGTTTCCAATAATCTGAATCGTGTCCGTCATCTTCCCGTTCAACCCACAGTGAGCGACAATGGAAATTCGGAGTCAGAAACGTTTACGAGAAACAAAGAGAACAATAACGTGGCGAGAGATAATGAACGCGAAGCGCCTGGCAGACAACGAAAAAAGATATTTACCCGAGCCAAATCTGCTTCGACGTCTCGATTGAATTCCATGAATCGGTCAGAGCCTCCTCGTCCTTGTACACCAGTTGAAAATTTGAGGCGTCAACTTCAGAAACTCGAAGATTTGGAGGACCAATTTCCAGATAATACGCTTGATACCACATACCATCTACGCTATCCATTCACTGATGTCGGCAAAGATCATGCAGGTTCCAGTTCCGAGCTTGAATTCTTCAAGCACCGCATTCACTTGGAGAGGTAAGTTTCTGAATTTGCAAGAATTACACCGAAAATAGCAAATCATTTCCATGGATTGTGTATGCTTACAGAGACTCTGTGCGACGAGCCAAGGATTCATTGCGAACACAACGAACCAATTTCCGAGCCAGACAACGCGAGATCAAACAGAGACATAAAAGCACCACCAGACACACTTTGGATCAGTTGATCCAGGAGGAAAAGGAACTGACTGAAATGGAAGTGAATTTGCATCGAACCAGAGCGTTACTGGGCGAGAAAGTGATACGTCTGCGGCACTTGGAACAATCATTGAAACGAGTATACGAAAAAGAGAAAGCCAAAGAACTATCAGCCGACGATAGTAAGCCGCGTAAAGACGATGCGACAATTAGTGATCTGTCTTCGCATTCCAGTTCTGGATTCAGTAGCACTGACTTTGCGAGTGACACCAACCATGACAATGTGAATCGACATAAAGAAATGTATCAGGAGTCGTCGGACATTATTCAGAGCTTGGAGCATTTGAATGCCGAAATTAGGGAAATTTGGGAAATATTAAGCAAACAGCAAGCCCATGGTAAGTATTCGTAAGAAACGCGAACCCATAGGCCACACTAAAACCATCACATTCCAGGTCTACCACCACCACCCTCAATGCTATATTCAGAAATCAATTGGCCACACATGTTGACCACCGGAACAACATCGGTTACGCCACAATCAGTCGTCCATCAAACGCAGCCCATTCCAACTCTAGCTGATCGTTTGGAAACCTATCGTCAATTAGCAGCGAATCGGAATTCGCCCACTTCAGCCGTTCCTACTGTTAGTGGTTTGATGTCAACATTAGCCGCCAATATGATTGTATCCCAATCGCCAGGTGGCTACACGACGAGCCTTGTCGAACGAACACAAGATCTGCGAAATTGGTTGCGATTAGCGAAAAATGAACATGAGCTGCTCAGCAATGGACAGCAGGCCAATCTATAAGCGAAGCAACCAATCGCATCGTGTCAAACATTATGACTTAAAACTCATTTTCGTAATTCTTTTTCTTTGTTATTTTCTATGCTAACTAAATAGACATGGACGGTTAAATTCTAGCTGTCCGTGAAATCAGAAACCAATCAACAATTTCTAATGTTACAACTAAGATTGATATTAATTCGTGAATTCCTTATGGCTAAGATTTCTATTGCAAAACTTTAAAGCTTTTGTTCGGAAACGAAATACTGAAAAAACGAAGACTGTCCATATATCCAGGTGGTCCGAATGATGAACAGCCTAACTCTACAGGTCCTTCATTCGAAAAAATCATCATATTCTCAACAATTCTATTTTTGATGTTTCGAAATGCACATATTATACGCGGACAATCCAAATTCTAAGCCGAAAGCTTTGCCTTCTTTGCTTAACATTTTTGCGAATCGATAACGAGCTTTTTTTTTTAAGTTACGAGCATTTCTATTTCTTTCTAGCGTATACGGCATTGGTTCTGAAATTTTTCGAATATTTTCGAACTCTGTCGATTTAAAAGCTTTATTACTTCTACACTGCTAAACTCACTTGTGAGCTTTTGATCAAATAGCTATGGAAACTATTAATACCTAAAAGCAGGGACTATTTTAAGGAAAAAACTTTTTCTAACTTTTCCAATTTTTCTGAGGTTTTCCCGAAAATATTTTTTGAGAAAATCCAGGAAAATTTGGAAAAATATGGGAAAACTGCAAATAACAGATTCCGAAGCAAGATGATCAAAAAACATACAGATGGTTCTCAAGTATCACAAAATGTTCGCTGTCCCATCCGATACAGTTAGATTCAGAAAAAATGATGGAGGGGTTGAGACATGCATTTCTTTACATTGGGGTCGGCCACAAATGACTTAATTCAATTTCCTTGATAAAAAAAGCAATTCCAAGATCCGCACATGACGTAATAATTCGATAGGAAGGATAAGAAGCCAATTGACATTTTTGAAAACTATGACTAGGCAACGCAACAGCATTTGTGTATCTTCAGATATCACAATCGGACAGTTTGTCATACATTCGTTGAAAGACAAAGATTCCAAGCATGGCAACGAGGCCATATTCTGACCACTGAAGGTAATGCACATCTTCAACTGATCACAAAAAATACGAAACCCAAGTTTGAGGTGAAAGTGCAGCGTCTGCGTCATATTTCGTTTTGTGTCGTATAGTGCTAATGATTTCAGTGATGCAAAAATTCTATTTAAAAGTGGTATACTGACGACCGACGTCAACCTGCGCTGCACTCGAATTAACCCGAAAATTGGTTGTTTTATATATCCCTTGGTGTTGTCAGAAAAGCCTATCGCAGCAATGAAAAATTGCTCGTGAATTTTACCACTTTTAACGTATTTGTAAAATTTGCTGCAAAATTCTATGAGAAAGAGACTTCTCCCCTTTTAGTTTATCACAATACTTATGCGCTTAAAGAACTATTTCCCTTCGAAATGCTGAACGCAATATTTTTAACGGTTTTATGCTCGTATGATCACATTTCTTTGTTGAATCGATAAAAGTTTTATTTGTAAAGGAACATTTTGTTAACACTTTGTTGCATGGCCAATAATGCATGCGACTGGAGAAAAAGAGTTGTGTTGGTAGAGAGCAATGAACGACAGAGCGCCGATTCGATATTGTCAAGCATTCGGCGAAATTATAGACAAAGAATGAGTTATGTAAACATAGAACATTTATATAAGATTTTGTGTGGACATGTTAATAGTTTAAGTACAGTGTGACTAAAAAATTTGGAAACATAAATTTAAGAATCGGAACAGGTCAGGTCAACCTGAAACCTGACGCGGAAACACTGAAAAATGATTCGACCTGAACCCGATCTGATAGATTTTGACCTGACCTGATTTGACATGAACTTGAAAATCGGAAACCTGACATGACCTGTGAACTTATCTTGACCTGCCCATGACCTGGTCTGACCTGTTTTACCAACTTTTACCACAACTTTTGACAAACTTGTAACTTTGAATGTACAAAGCCCGTGTCCTCGCCACCTTACGGAAATGAAATCCGAACTACGAAACCCCATTTTTCGACTTTTGGCCACTTACAACCAGCAAGGTATGGAAGATCAAAAATATCTAAGACTGGTTTTGGGGCCTAGGCACCAAGGCCTAACTAGACATTAATAAAAAAAAGTCCCGGAAAAATAGCACCGATTTCGGTTAGTCGAAATTCAAAAGATCCCTCATTGCATGAAACTGCGAGACGAAAAGCATAATTTTAGAAGCTCGCAAAAATCAAAATGTAAAAGAATATGCAAAACGGATCAGGTCAATTCAAGTGAAAGTTGAAACAGGTCAGGTCAAGTTAAATTTTAAACAGATCAGTTAATGTCAAATTTAAATCGGGTCAGGTCATGTTTTTCATTTTCAGTTCACAGGTCGACCTAAACCCGACCTATTCGTAGCCTTTATATTTATATGTATAATGCAAACAATAGAAGTGAGCTGAAAGATTTCAATGGTCCTTTCTAGTGTTCATAATGTATGGTGACTTTTTGATAGCTCTGTGTGTTTCCAAAGCTTTTAGGCACACATTTTACATGAAGATCCGTCATCCATTTTAAAACGCATCCGTTCATTGAATTATTATTATTTTTATTAAACCCGATGGTGATTCGTATGTAAAATTTTCGAATGGAATAGAAACCATTCCTATCCTACATATTGAATGAATTTTTTTTTAAAGAAATAAGTCTTAAACGCACGTCTGTGATAAGAAGAATTTGAATTTATTTTTAAAAGAATCACTCATATATTTTGAATATAGTTAATGTGTACGCTGTACATTCCTTTTAGTCACCACCATCCAAACGTAAGTCCTAATGGTCCGATATATTTTTATGGAGAATTTAATTCGCATTTTAAAGTTTTGTTGGTTTTGGTCGTTGAGTTTTCTTTTTCGCACACCTAATAGTATGTCGAAAGTACCAAGCGGCGGCAGTGTATTGAAAGGAATTAAAACTTATTTACTAAAGGAAAAAAAACCTATAAAATATTATATAATCTAAAATTGGTAATCAAGTTAATTGAAATTCAATCGAACAATAAAACTATTAGGAAATAATCACAATGCGTGTTATTTTAGATGGAAAGACCAAAGTACCATCAACCAAGGTAATATAAATCCGTAAAAATCCACGGAATCCAAGTGTCTGGTGAAGTCGATGTAGCACTTTTGATTTCATTAGGCTGTTATGATGAGAGAGAAGAAAAGATATAGTTCAGTCCAATTATTTTAAGCTACCTTGCGGGAATCAGAAGAAAATATGCCAGAACAATACAGAGGCGACGACTTTAGGTTTCCTCACGAGGATGTCGTGGGAGGGCAGAAAGCACAAAATGAAAAAATAAATGGAAAACCCTAGGAATTTAAAGAATTTTAGGGTTGTCATGGATGGCATTTGGCCCCGTTGAACCCTTAAACTTGGCGCCAATGGAATTTTATATGGAAAAACTGCAAAGACAAAGCCATCAAGGCAAGCTATAATTAACTAGTATTCGAACTTCCCGCTCAGATCATAACAGTCTACATTAAGTTAGTGGATTTCTGACTAGGGTATTGCAAATGATCTCACACGTCACACGTCAAAATGTCAGAAATCGCAAACAAATTCTTTTCGATTCACAATTCTATTTTTCATTTATGGATATTTGGCAGCAGACTCCGAGACAAGTTTAATTTGACTGGGTTTAGCTGTTCTTAAACACACTACATACCGTTATGATTAGAATAGACTGTTATGATAAGAGATAAGGAAGTATGATTAGGACCAGTTATTATGACATGCCTTGAGGGATGTGTAAAAATTTGAAAATAGTCAATAATAAGTAACTCGAGTCAAGTAATAATTAACTGGTCTTTGTACTTCTCGCTCTAAACATAACACTCTATAGAAATCGTTAGGGCTAAACTAAACGAGATATGACGTTGGACTTAAACTCACCCGAAAATTGGTTTCCATATTATTTGTGATCCGCTGAAGATTGCTTGAAGTGGCGTTGGCATTACGTTTACTTCAGGGCTTATATACTTTCGCAACAACTTCCGGTTGGTACATTTCAGTTCCGATAACAAATCGTTTCGCAGGAAGAAGAACTGGGTAAGTTCTTTAATAGGTCGAACCGTCTGCTTACTGCTGAACGATTGATTTGTCAGTGGCTTTGAAACTCAACCTACATTGAGGGATTTGTAAGTAAAAAATTTCTAATCGAATCGGTTTAATTTAAGTAAAATGTAGAAGATGCACCCTCATCGGAAAAAGTTGTAAGCGGTATTGCATGTATGTGAAAGATGATTCGTTCGATCCTACTAAATTCATCCTTATACCAATGGTGTAAGGAAGGTGTTTGCCAAAGATCATCAGAGGTCGGATTTCGAAAGAGTTCACTTATACCTTTCCAAATCACTTTTTCTCAATAAAATGGACTAAGAATTGGCCAAGTTATCAGTCCACAAAGTTGAGGAATTTTCCGGTACACTTTTTGGGAAAGTACCGATACCAACGCCATGTGGACTTACCCAAAAAAAAATTGTTCCACAAAATGTGGGCATAGAATGACCCTTTTCAGAAAAAAAAAAGATTATTGAAAAAGACTCAATTCTTCAGGAGATATTTGGCTTTTAATTTTTTCATATAGATGGCTTTTCTGGCCGGAAAATCGATTTTCCATTTTCCGGAAGAAAATTTAGTTCTATACTTTTTCACCATAAACAACATGTGAAATCAAAAAAAAATCAAAAGTTGCAAGGCTAGCGGAATGACACCTGCAACCGTACTATGGCATAAGGAAGGTATTTGGTCCTCTGGGTATAAGAAAGGTGTTTGGTTCGATCCTACTTAAATCATCCGTATACCAATTGTACATATAAGGAATGTGTTCATGTTTAAATTGATTCTTTGATGAATTGGCGCATACAAGGGTTTTGTCCCACATGCACAACGAATGTTTTCTTTAGAATGTGCGAATAATAAAGAATTGTGCGTTTAGTCCTTTTATAATACTTAGGCTATTCGCACAATGCGCAGAGCATAGCGATAAAATTCAAATTTGAATCACGATTTCGCCGCTGTTTTGAATGATGCAGATAGTATGTATATAATCGGTTTCGGAATCTAATTAGCAATTAGAAAATTTATGACTGTAATTTGAAAAGACTCAAGGAAACAGGAAATAAGAGCCGTAAAATTCAGATGGATTTTTCTAAATGATTCAAAAAGTATTTAAACCAACTCGCCTGGTCTACGTCGCCAGTAGTACATCTGGAATTCTATTTCGTAAAACCATTTTTTTTAATTATTAAAAATGAAGTTAATTTTTTGTGTGATCACCGCTATAATCTGTTTGAATTTTGTACAGGTTACTGTAGCCGTAATCCATTGGTTACTTTTCGAATTTGACTTAAAGATTTCATTGATTTTTAGGCCAACTATGAACAAGAGTTATTTACCAATCTAAGAATCGATGAATGTTTCAATAGAACCCAGACATGTACAGATAAAGTTAACCAAGCAGGCATCAGAGTGACAGAGGCGGACCGACGAGGACTTTGTGATGCGAAACCTTTAACGACTACAGCTACCAAATGTCTGATGGATTGTCAGATGGGTGATTTGAACTGGGTATAAATATCTGCCATCGAGAAAAGGAACTTCTTATCAACTATTCTTATAACTAACAGTTCAACAACAAAGGTTTCCAAAAAGATAACTATTTGGAATTTATTAAAAAAACAAGTTTGGGTCAAGACAGAGGATATGTACAAGCAGC
The DNA here is from genome assembly GCF_014529535.1 of Bradysia coprophila. Taxonomy (NCBI): domain Eukaryota; kingdom Metazoa; phylum Arthropoda; class Insecta; order Diptera; family Sciaridae; genus Bradysia; species Bradysia coprophila. The sequence continues at coordinate 8,317,443 of NC_050735.1, forward strand.
CGAAAAGGCTGCAGGAGTATGTGAGAAAAAGAAGGCGTCATTCACAGATAGGTACATTTTGTAACGTTTGATTTGTGTGTGTGTGTGTGTGTGTGTAAAATCTTTAAGAGTTTACTATTTTATTATGAATTTAGCTGTGAAACTGCCTACATCGTCTTGAAGTGTTTGCAAGATGAGGGCAACAAACAACAGAGAATCAATTTGGGTTATAGTCTTCTCTACGTTGCACCTTTTTTCTTGGAATTCGATTAGAGAACACTCAATTAACACTCATTGGAAGATGACTGCCGCACACTACAGCGAGCATATCACCAGAATTATTATGAATATTCGAATCTTTTAATCTATACCCGTTTATTTAACAGAATAATCTTTTACTTCATTTAAGTTTTGACACATAACAATTTTAGCCTCCAAAGTTCATCGCTTAATTTTATCGTCGTTAACGGATACAATAACTGAACCTTTGCTAATTTGAATATTTATTTTTTTGGTTACGGTTGTAATTCTGTTGATAAAAATAAAATTTTAACATTGCTGAACAATTGAGAAAAATCAAAATTATTTCGTTGGCCGTCTGTTCGCAATAGTCACTTATGTCCAAACAACACTCTCTCTAGCAATCAAACTACTTTTTTTTGAAGTGTCAAGTAGCTTTTGGAATTTACAAGTATTTAAATGTCAGTCAAAATATAGAATAGTGTTTGTATAGACAGCTGAAGTGAGCTGAGAGAGACCAATGTCCAAAATTTCCGAGTAAGAATGCTTAATTGCGAACTGGGTAAGCATATTAGTAGATAACGGTTTGAATTCTACGCTACTAGTCATAGTCGGGAAAACATTTCTGAGCTAGCACGCCTCGTTGTGAATTGGCGGAGTATACGTCTTACGTTCATTACTTTCACTATGTGAAATGTATGATATGTTCCTGTAACCGACATTATTTTTACAAACGTTACTCACGAGCTCACTAACTATGCCCCACCTCTTGGGTCATCAGTAAATTTTCTGTGTTATGACTTTTAAGAGAGTTAAAAATATCAATTATTTTTTGATGCTTGCCCACAATGAACCTGACCCACATAAAAGGTGGAACCTAGTATGTTCGTATGATCCAGAAAGGATCAAAGAACTCAAATCAGTTTATTGTAGTGAATAGGGAAGAGAAATGAATTTTTTGGTGAGGCTGAACGGAAAAGAGTTTTAGGGCCAAAACAATACTTTTATCACTTTTCTTGAACAGAACTTCGGAAAATAAAGTTGTTCAATCATCGACTCTGCCGACTGGCCATACTGGTAAGTAGGGCGATTCTGGAAGTGCTTTTTGCATTTTTATATGAAAAAAAGCTTTTTTCGAATTTTAGGGGCGTTTTCCCGCTTTTCCCGAAGGGCCTTTTGGTAGTCAGTCTAGTACTGTAAAGGGCCTTTTTTAGAGAATTTTAGTTCTGAAAAATACAGGAAAAAATGTGAAATCTTTGGACTTTTCTCTATAATTCATGTCTTGAAGGTAAGTCGATATGTTCTCAAATGAAAAATCCAAGGTTCTGAAAAGCTGTTTTTTCTGAGACACTTACGAAGGCATATAAATTCAGGCAAATAAAATAGTATTTTACATGACTATGGATAAAAAGATGAAAAGTAGAGTTTTCGTGTGAATTTTATTGATCCGAGGCGAAGCCGAGGTCAATAAACACACGAAAACGAGACTTTTCACTTTTATCCCGAGTTATGTAATGGATTTTACATGCTGAGGGCGTCGAAAGACGTGCTTCAAACATAAAAAGTACGGTTTTCGACGCATGTAGCATGTAAAAATTGTTGTTAAACATACTCATAACAGATTGCACGGAAAGAAAACTTGAAGAAAAAAAGCTATGAAGGAAGTTGCGGGAAATTGTAATAAGATGTCATGACTCTAAACAAATATTTTCACGAAAAAATGATTCCTTTTCCTTTTCGTTCTATGATGTACATTCAAATTATTAAAAATTCCAACATTCCAGCTCTAATGTTTCCATCGTCGAATTTAGAATCACAACATATGTTAAATTTTGTACTCCACGAACAAGCCGATCAATGTCGGGTAATCATTACGGAGCTAGAATGACACAACGAATTTCCAAATTAATTGAAAAACATCGAAAAATTCAACAAAAAGCAAAAATTTCACATAAAGATGTAATATGACCACAATGACACTTTTGTACTGACAGTAATCTTCCTTTTTAAAAAGTTCACCAAATTACACCTTTGAGCCCGACAAAAAATTTCGCTTCACAAATCGAAGATGTATTTTTAATCTTGTGACATTACACATGTAATCTTGTGACGTTTTTCGTTACAAAACTTACCACGCCATACGCACGATTTGTGAAGCTATTTCGAAAGTGAAAATTTTGGGGTGAAAAAGAATGAAAAAGTTCACTAGAAAAAAAATTGGTCCATGGCCTTAGGCTCCCTCTGTAAATATTGAGGCTCTACAGGTACAGTGCGAATTTCGTAATTTTCAGGCAGTGATCCTAAGGCCATGGACCAACTTTTTTTTCACGTTTTTTGTTATTCGACCAATTGGGGTCCAATTTAACTGGAAAAAATAAAATCCGGAAGAAGTTTGTTGGAAAAAACTTCTTCGTGAGTCGTCAAGTTGAGATATTTTTCCCCAATTTTAGGCCAGAGACAAACACTCACGACACAAACGTTTGTCAGAAAATTTTCGAAAACTTTTCTGTTCTGGATAGCCTACAACATTCCCAAGAATTTAAGCCTTCTTGAGCAAAAATTTAATCATTTTCCTGATAACTTTACGAATTTTTAAAAGTCGGCGAACTTTGACGACTCACAAAGAAGACTTTTCCGACAAACTTCTTCCGGATTTTATTTTTTCCATTTAAATTGGACACCAATTAGTCGAATAAAAAACTCAAAGTAAGTTTTTGGTAGAGGTCGAAATATGTGGGCAACCAAAAACTCGAAAATTTAGCTTCTCTAATTTTATGCAAGTTGTAAATCAATTTTAAAAAAATTTTAAAATCGATATTTGACACCTAGGGATGAAAACAATTTTTTGTGGACTACGCCAGTCTCGGTCCCTTACCCATCGCACACCCCTATTACAGATTGTTTGAAATGTGAACTTGAAAAAAAAATGTGTGTCACCGTGTTCGTGATCACCTCAGAACTCAGAAGTGTCTTTACCTGTTCTTTCACCTTGCGCCTTCGTAATCAACTCAGAAGTGTCTTTCAGAACCTAGGAAAATTGGAAGAAAAAAAGGACATAACGGCCGCTCACAGATTAACGGTTGAACTACCGGCAGGAATCAAGGACCGATACTAGATAATTGCTAGAACCGTCTACTATAGGATGCATGATCGGTGAGCATGAGTGACAGTTGATTATACTCTAGCGAAACCAATTTCGTCGATTACAATTTACAGGTTTATTTTCAAAAATTCAATATTAATATATTACACATGATCGATTAATTAATTAATTTATATTTTAATAAAAACTGATAAAAAATAAAAATAAAAAATGTAAAAAGATTAAATATCTTACACAATTCACTAAAATTAAAACGTAAAATAAACGAGACGAAAAAAATGTATTAAAATTATGGAATGAGTTATCAATTCGATCAGACCCTGTTCAAGAGAAATTATTTTTTTTTCCTTCATTTATATGTTAAATTTAAAAAAACCGCAATAACGTTCGTACTTTGACATAAAACCGATCAAAATTATTAACTGGACACAATCAACAACTCCTATATCTTAATGCAAAAACATTTAACAGAAACGTAAATTAAAACAAAATAGAAATAGATGTTCCATGAGTAATAGTGGAGAATTAATGTTACATGTCAACTCCTTTCCAGGATTATTTTTCATAAAATATATCTCATTGAAATATGTTAAATCTTCAGTATTACAATTCGGGGTGTACAAAGGCACATGAACTTGTTATAATGGACGGAGAAGATTGTACCCTCTCTGCTTCAACAAAATCTTAAAAAAAAAAACATTTTATTCCCTCTCTGCAAGCGTTATGTAAAATCGTGTCGAGATTGGGCTCAATTTTGTATATCGAAAAATTGTCGTTCAAATGTAGGAATCGGGATCGATCCCAATAAAGAAACTGGGCTGACTTTTGGAATAATTTGCCGCTTTTTCGAAATTCCAACCAACTCAATTTGGTTGATCATTGTTCAGTAATTAAGTCGGCCAACCCGAAGAGATTCAGCTGCCGATAATTTATAAAAATAAAAAATTTATCGAACTTTTGTTGTTCAAAATTCATTTGAAAGTTCAAAATATTGGTAAAACGTTGTACATACACTACACACATCATATCATGTTCATTAAACAATTTTCCAGTAGGGCTCTTTCTTCACAATATACCAATTAAACTTTCGAAAAAAAAACAATTCGTCTCGGTGAACTCACATCTCGTACGATGCTAAAATTCGACCAGACAATTTTTTTTAAAAACAAATCTCTAGCAATTGCTGTGGCGTGCGCCTCGCATCAACGGTACAAGTAGTGATGGCGGTCCGGCTTGTCGCAGGAACGGATGTGACAACAGTTCGGCAGCTGTAGCACGTTGAGCCGGATCACGAACGAGCATGCGATCCAGAAATCCTTGCAACCGCGGCGACACTTTGTGCACATTCTTCAGATTCGGTGGCTTCGTGTCACGGATGCGTCGCATCGCTTGCAGTGGTGGTTCGTTGAAGAACGGCGGCTCTCCGTCGACCATTTCAATTACCATGATACCTAGCGACCAGATGTCCACTTCGGGACCGTACGGCAATCGAGATATCACCTGGTGGAATACGGGAAATGTTGATTGGTCATGTTGAACAAAAAGAAGCAGATTTTACCTCTGGGCTCATCCAGTACGGCGTTCCGACGAGTGACTTACGTTTGGGTAGCTCTTGCGATACTTGAGCACAAAATCCAAAGTCCGAAAGTTTCACCTGAGAAGATTGTCGTGGAGTTAGAACGGAAAACTAATTGACATAGTCAACAGCGACTTACCCGACCATCAGTGGCTAGTAATATTGAATCAGATTTTATGTCTCTATGTATGACACCCTGAAACGAACCAATCAAAATTCAGTTAAAACCCCGTACAGCGACAAAATCGACAATTTCGCCTTACTTGAGAGTGTAAGTATGCTAAAGCCTTCAAGCATTGCTTGCATACGGTGGCGATTTGTTCTTCATCCATACGAGAATGTGTCACGATATCAGTCAATGCACCACCCTCCAAATACTCCATAACAACCCACAACTCGTCATTAACCAGAAAGCTGCTATATGTTTCGACAATATTCGGATGGTGATAGTCCCTCATGATCACCACTTCGTTGAATAACAATTCACGGCGTTGCTGCTTACGCAGATCCATCTTTTTAACAGCAACCTGTCGACCTTCGTGGGAGAGAAATCAATTAAATTTTCTTTTGAATTTCAATCGAAAATGTTTCAAATTTTTTACCAGTTGATCGATCCGTTGCAATGCATACCGTTCCAGTGGATCCTTCTCCAATTTTCATAAAATTTTCCAAATTCTCTCGTGGATCTCCAGCTGATACAACCATCTGTAACGCTGCTCGGAACTGTAAGCAATGAAACGGTTAAACGAAATGCCAACTAAAGAGTCAAACCTCACTCACCTGTTCGTGTGTCAATCGTTGTTCCTGTTTCACGCCACTCGGACTTGGCCCAGTCGTTCCACTAATACTTCCGCCACCAGTACTCTGAACCGTCGTCGATGCATTACCACCACTGGAACTAGATGCACGTGAATTAGCGACATGTTGCTGATGAACATGCGTCGACTGTTGTGGGTTTAGATTCTGATCCGTTGAACTGGTTGTAGGCAATGGTGGACGATTGATCTGAGGTTGTTGATGTTGCGGATTTTGGTTGAATTGCTGCTGTGGCTGTAAATGCTGTGGAAGTGGCTGTTGTCCATGATGAGGGAAGTGATGCGGATGCTGGGCATATGGCGGCCGGTGATTGCTACCAACGGAACCAGCTGGTGATGTTTGCTGAGGCCTAACAGAAGTTAGAAATTAGATCAATTTATGGGTAGATAGATCAATGCTTAGTGTACGATCGATCGTGTTATTTGTGTAGTGAGGAAGATGTTCGCTTCAAAATTTCGCTGCTGCAAAGTGAGTCGAAGTTTTAGATTCTTTAGTCGTAAGAACGATTCTCATTTGAACAGAAGATCCACCTGATGTGTAGCATTGATGAAACAAACAAGGACCGCAAATGTTTGACCCACTGAAGCAGAGGTTTACTATTCTGTATAATTCAATGTCTTCGAAAAAGTGTAGTATAGTTTTTGTGCCACCGAGAATTGAAATACGACGGATTTCAATATCGATAACTAGATTGAAATGTCCAAAATTACAACACCCGTTTTCATGGCTTATTACAACACTCAAACCAGTGTTGAAATGAAATTCGTATGAGTTATTACAGCATTCGTTTTAAAAAAATGCAAAGCAACGTGATCGATCAAATTCGAAGAGTGATTGTTTACAGTGAAAATTCTGAATTTTTGTGCATTTGTCTATTTCAATTCTCGGTTGGCACAAAGCATGATGTGTTACACGTATTGTAATGAGATTTTTTCAGCACACGACCCAATTTTCCTTACTCGCTCCGCTCGTAAGGAAAACTTGGGTCTAGTGCTGAAAAAATCAACATTACAATACTTGTAACACAACATACTATTGTACCACTCACGAGCACTTGTGGCAGTCGCCACACCCCAAACGACGCAAAATCAGCGAAAATTCTTTTAAACGGTAAATTTTGAGGTTTTTGCTAGACCTCAATGCAGTGGTTTGATACATTAGGAGTAATTTTACATTGACAATATGAAATTCAAATGTTTTTACGAAATTGTGAGCACATAAGAAAGAGTTACCTTTAAGCTACAAGTTCTAGAACATTTAAGCAGGGCTCATTATTTGGAATTTTAATTCTGAAGATTGCAAAAAATCGTAAAGGGATTCCGAAAAAATTCTGAGAAGAATTCCAAAATTGTGAGAAGAATTTCGAAAAGTTCGGAATAGAGTTCCGAAAAATTCGAAGAATTCTCAAAAATTGTAAATGTGATCGTTTGTGATCGTTTTCGTGATCGAAAATGTATGGTAGCAGGTAAACTAGCATTTTGAATGTAAAAAATTTATATACACGATCACAAACGCGGCATGGAAAGCTTGGATAACGTACGTAACAGATAGCATTTTAGTTCCACATCAGCATCCATCACTACCGACACAGATCTGTCATAGATTTTGACTCATTTATGACATAGCAGAGCTTTATCAAACTAGTCATGCTCTGAAAGTAATTGACTGCAGCTTTATAACGAAACCACTCACATCCGCAAAATACATCCGTAACGGCCGTAAAATGAGTCTAAGAACACTCATTTATCGACCTTTGAAGATCTGTTACCAGCAACTAATGGTGGCTAGAGACTATCGGAGTCCTGTTTTGAATTCCTCAGACCAAGACCTTTCAAACGCTACGTATATGATCCCAGACGAAATTGGTCCGAAAAATCAGTAGATGAATTCGAAAAAATTCGGAAAGAATTCCGAAAAATTCGAAAAAGAATTCCTAAAATTTCGAAGAATTCCAAAACTTTCGGAAAAGAATTCCGTAAAATTAGGAAACGAATCTAAAAGTTCTGTGGAAAAAAAGAGAAATTTTGTTTCTCAGTTTTTCGAGAACTAATCGGATGTTTTAGAATTAAAATCCCCGATAACAAGCCATGCACTTATGTACCTATGTAGGTATGTACTCTATTTATTTTACCTTTTCTTATCGGTAAAAAACGTGCATGTTTGAAGTATGTCAACAACTTAATTGTTACAAGCAATTCAAGTTTTGATAAGACCTCAACTGAACATGAACCTGAGCACGTAAATTTTATTTAAAAAATAAAATCAACTACCTGTTCGCTCGGCCGAATATGTGAGATAATTTTTATCATCAAACCTATGCAATCGAACATGTCTTGCTCTACGTCCTTCCATATACCCAAAAAAAACACACAAAATTCAAACTCACCGTAAATATGGTGCCGGTATGTCTGTATGTACATTGATAGGGCTAAGAGTGTTGCCATTGGTACCGGTCGTATTGTTTTGGTATGTCGGCTGATTATCGGAAAAACTATGTAACGATCCGGTTGGTGGCCCGGTTCCGTGAACACCGGCCATGGCTGGCTGTTGACGATTCCATTCTTGATGATTCGGTTGCTGGGGTTGTGGTTTCGATGAAAAATTACTGCCATCACCTCGTCTCATGCTGGGATATTGTACTAACTGGGACTGTTCTTCCGGCATTTCAACTTTAGACGAGAAAAAAAAGGAATCAACGGTCAACGAGTTAGTAAAGCTAGGACGGAACTTGCGGATGGAAGAAAATCGAAATTTTAAGAGCTGGGCCTAGACAACAACACTCAATTGATAGTTTGACGTTTCTATGGAAACTGAAGTGACTTTGAATGATTGACACTATTGGCTATGGACGTGATATTTCTCTTAATCGACTGTCGTATAGCTTACCCAGAGAAGGTGGAACATTGGCATTTCCTCTAATATCACGACGCATCCGAGGTGGACTGGAACTGCGAAGTGAATTGGATCTAGCCACATGAGATGTTTTCGGTAGGACGATTCCATTCGGCTGTTGATCGTCTTGCAGTTTGTTGTTGTTCAAATGGGGGCGTACGATTGTTTTCAAGTCGAGTATTTCGGTTGGAGTAATTTCGGATGGATCAACGAACGGTAATGGTCGATTGGTTGATTTAAGTATTTGATTGTTGCCGACAATCGATGCCCATTGCAGCGGTAGTCCTACGTATCTGCCTTCCCGTTTATCGAAGCCAGTGTGAACGCGATGTTCGAAATTACTGGGCGACGAAATTTGTGGCTTCTTTTTCTTCTTCGAAAACATATTTTTATTCGCTTATTTCACTGGCAACGTACACTAATCTCATCACTTTCTCCTATTGAGCACTGAAGAAAAACAGAAAAACCAACAGGAAGTGGTTAATTAATGTCTTCGTTTATATATTGATGCAAAAAAGCACACAATACACTGAACACTGAATCTTCGATCAAACAGCCGCGACTGATACGGTCCCTAGTTTATCGTATTACGGCCTGTTCCAAACGCATACGAACAAAATCGTTTCTTAGACACGCACCAACTAATGGTCCACACACATCAGAATTTCGTCGTTAAGAATTTATTCCGTTTGGTGCTTTTATGGTCGTTTTTTTTAAGCAAACACCAAGTTGACATAAATTTCACCCATGTCATCGCTTATACAATGCTGGTATAACATACCATCGCGCTCAACACACTTTCTGAATACAAATTGACTTTAAATATTGGACGATATGCAAATAAACATAAACGTCGCAAACGCGTTTCGGACAGGGGTTGGTATAGTAGTATCGGTATATCCAAATAACAAGAGCATCCGATAATCGGATGAAATTAATTAAAGGAAAAATAAACAAACAAATTTAATTAAAATGAGAAACACACAACGCTGCACTGAACTGTCAATGGAATTCTGCTCTATGCCTGTAGCAGTTTTTAACAGTTAAAAACCTCTTTACGTATGTGTGCGTGTGTGTTATGTGTGAAACTGCTTGAATAACTGGAAGTACTGGAAATGTACAACAGGTGAAAAAAACGTATCAGAGGTGATTGTGAATTGGTAGCAGATTTTACGCAATATTTTAAGAATTTAAGGCGGGAATTGTAAACATAATAATTTGCCTCCATGACATCTGTCCGAAATGATTTATTTCATAGGTCTTAAGATTACACATAGTTTAAATTGGATTCACAGTCCTCCGTTTTCATTCCGTTTTGCCTTCGCTTACGCCTTTATTTTATTCTTTAAATTCATCTGTCAAATGAACGGAGATATAATCATAACGGCATGACTATAGGGCAATACTCTATCTAGCAAACAATCTTCAGTTTGACACTTTCAAAATACCAACTTATTTATTGATTGATTGACTAGAAGTTGTATCGCTTTTTATACCTTATTTAGACATTAGACTATACCTGAGTGTGTATATTCATTGATTTTTACCACCTTAAGTAGTTAGGTTGCTGTAGAGTGTATTCCTATGAGGTTACTTGTAGATGTCACAAAACAGCACAGGACCTTTATTTAGTATTTTGAAAATCAGGGTCTAATGAGAGAAAATCACTTGAAATGTGCGTAGCGCTGCGTGTAAGTCTTAAAATTTTTGTTTCCTTCGACGAAGATTGAAAATCATAAGGTCAAGTTCTCAGATGGGCAATGTTGAAGTAGTGAGATTGGGGTAATTCTAAACGTAATTTGTTTTTCCTCATTACCACGAAGTCTTTGCGCTGGTTGACAAAAGTTTAAAATTCTTTAAATTATTAGTAAAAGGAACATTATCGTTGAAAAAATTCTTGGAGAGGAAAACGATTTTTTACCTGTTGTCTCACAAAAACACGCATAAGATAAACCTAAAATCACTGAAAGACAGGACAAAGATTTAATTTTATGATGTCCATATGTTTACTCGTATGAGTAAGAGTAACTGGTCGTTTTGAATCAGGGGACCGGATTCATGAAGTCTCAAGAGATATTACTACTTGAAAATTATGATAGTTAATGCTTGTTTTCCTCTTACCAAAAAAGTACCCCGTGTGAGATACAAAATTGAATTTTTTTCAATTTTTCCTTTGTTTTTTTGACAGCTCGCTCTCTCACGGAGTACTTTTTGTTGACTGGAATGGGCATTTATGAAATCAGAAAGCTGATCAATGGTTTTTGCGCCGAACTGTTCTCCTGAGCTCAGAGAATAGACCGATGCAAAGAGAGCTATTTTCGTAAAGATAAATGCGTGTTAGCGGTGTTTGCCGATGTACGGTAAAAATAATATGCGTGTGGGTCATTCTTTACCATTGTGTTAAATTGAAATTTAAACAATACCGTGCAGCGACAAAAATTAAATATAAAGCGGAACTGAGCCAATCCTCTCTTTGCATCGATCTATTTGTATTCAAGCCGAGGGGTGACTCACTTCTAGTTAAATGGATTAAATGGATTAAATGGATTAAATGGAAGTGAGTCACCCATCGATTCAAGCTCAATATTGAAGCTTCTCCTGAGCTCAGAGTTAAAGTGTCTGATAACTGCCCTTAAAATTTACTAATCTTTTATACCCAAAATAATTCATAATTCCTAATTGTTATGATTCAAATAAATCGTTCGATCTTCTACTTCTTATGAATTATGCCATAAAAATATCCCATGTGCACCAATGAAAGTTTAAAACAGGTATGGTCTATTGTTCGCCCGGAGGACATAAAAATTTGATTTTCGTACTTAAACGCACTCATTTTCATATTATTTTGACATAAAATGTGACTGCGTTTAAGACGAATTCGCCGATCGACCATACCTGTTCTAGACTTTCATTGATGTGCACGAGAGGTCGAATAAAAAAATTTTAAAGCTCACCGTGGCTGATATTGCATAATGTACACTTCTAATCGATGCATGTTTCCGATTGATTTCATTAGTTCGTGACTTATTAATAATCAATTCTATGCATATTCATCTACGTGCCGTAATGTTTCTGGTTTGCCTTCGTGCTCACTTTTATTTGTACTGGTAATCACGTTTGCACGTCGACTTTTGGATATCAATACCAGGTTGTACAGTTTGTGAACTGTTTGACGCTCAAGTACTGAAAATCGAATTTTAAACGAAACATCGAAAGTCTCACGAGTCTTATGTAATAGTGTTTTACTTGCTTGCGAAAAGCATTCATAACATGTAATTTCAAGAACTTTCGACAGCCTCAACATATAAAATGCAATACAGATCTCGGGAGTCACGTTTAGGCGAGTGCATTGATTTCGGCTTCGTCTCGGATCAACAAAAATGCACACATAACCTTGACTTTTCACTTTTCCTTCTTTATGTAAATGTATGACTATGAAAGAGTCTAGACGAGGAACTAAAATTGCCAATATTATCGATTCCTGAGATTCGTGGGTTTGCACCGACTATTGTTTGGTGTGGTTGGATTGTAAGTGGAATTGCTTTTATTTACGGACTAATTTGAAACAACATCACACCGATGTCGTTCTAAAGCAATAAACTAAAAGTGTAAAGGGCTAAGTAAATTGTCGGAAGCACATAGAAGAACTTCGGAAGAAGAATAAGCAATCAAAGATTTGAATGTAGAAGGTCAGAGTTCTCCCTGTCAAGGAAAGTTGACACTCAAGTTAAAACGTTTTCTGACAGATTTGACCAGGAGATTCATCCAGTAGGTCTTTCCACAGATTTTTCGAATAAATTTTGTCTTCAATTCCTTGGTGAAATAGGAAGTCAAAACAGTAGTCTCTCAAATCTTTTATCTTTTGAGACGTAAGACTACGATTTTCGAACTTTTGAAACTTTGATTTTCATCTAGGAAGTTGAAGGTATCGTCAAAAGTGTAGTTGCTCTATGGTTGCACCTGCACACGTTTGATTTACCATAAGAAATCTTAAACGGACTATTTTTGACGAGAACAGTATTTACTACATACTTACCATGGCACCATACTAAGTGGAAAAAATGAAGGAATTACATTAAATTGTTGTGGAGTTCAGTGACTGAGTACAGGTCACACCATTTAATGAAATCAAAAATTATTTTCGTATAACAAGACGGGCCAGATAGGAATTCGAATACGATCCAATATATAAAATTCGTTCACCCTTATCACCTTTCACTTCCAACACTTCCGATAAATGTGTAGTCTGGCCATCCGGACTAGAATACGCGGTAATTATTTTACCGTTGGCATTCACTTCTGTAATCATCCCGTAATTCGTTGCATAGAGTAAAAATACTTTGTCTATTGTCGGTTTGAGTGAATGTCCCAACGATTGCAGCTGCTCGATGTTAAAAACATTGCCAACATTTTCGATGGCCGTACTACTAAGAAATGCAAGACGAACCAAAAATTTTCTCAACAATGGTACGTCAGCTAAACGATCTGCCATCAAGGGAGTGGAAGCGTTTCTGACTGATGCATAGGCTACCCAATACGTTTCCTGATCCCGATTCGCACTTCGCCTTATATTGTCGCATTCGCCGGGAAGTGCGGCAAAAAACTCTGTTTTACCAGTCTTGGGACCTTTGATAAAAGTTCGCGTGAGTCTTCGAAGACCGAATTCACAGACGATGACAGCGTCCTTGCTGTCAGTGATCTGCACACCATTAGGAAAAACGAAATCGGTACCAGCAACGGTCACTTTGCGGGCATTGATGTCATACTTCAATAGGCGTCCGCTCTTATCATGCTCGATGAGAGCAACGGTACCATGCAACAAATCCCATTTCGTACTGACATCGCTAAGGTAAATCACATCGCCGCCATCGGTGCCCGCACCTTCATCAAGAGTTATATCGTCGAAGAAAACCGATTCACCGCCAGGTAAATTTTTAGTAGCCGAGATGGCAAGAAGCTGAGTCACTTTCGGATTCGGTGCAGTTACAGAATCTATCATATGTAGCCCATGGAATGCGTCGATCACATAAAGTATTCCTTTCGAATTGAAACGTATGCCTAATGGACGACCGCATTCCTGAAGTTTCGAATCCGCATCACATTTACCATTGCCGATTTTTGCAATTGGCACAACCTTGTCTTCGTCAACGCGAACCACGAGCCCGCCAAATGTGCCGGTGTATATTTTGTCTGAATGTAAATTTAACAAATTGAAACATAATTTAGCATGACGGATAGCACGGATACTCACTGTCCCAGACGGCAAGAGATTCGGGACCATGAATTTTGACTGGTAGATGCTCAGCACCGGACAGTATTGTGTTGTGTTCTAGTGGACCATCAAACGATGGAAATAGGTTGGCGCTGAAAATGTGAAATTGGTAGACTCAAGTCAGCAATTATCATTTTTAAAAGCAGGAGGATCCTTTCTTCAAGATGTAACGAAGAGTTCCTAACGGCCTAGAAATCTTAGATCCACATATGAGCTGTAATCATTCCCGATACAAGAAATGTTTGATTGTCATGAATCTAATGCTGTCACTAATATCTTTCAATGCTGCGTGTGTGAGGATATCCTCCTATTGTTATTAGGGAGAATTTTTGGGAAAAGTTTTTCCCACATTTTCCATTGACATGGGCCGACTAGGTAAGCGAAAATATTTTCAACTGACAGTTTGGCACAACAAAACGCTGACATCATACAACGAACGGTGTCGGGGAATCTCGCACACGCGATCATAGTATGCGTCCTTTTACGACATGAAAGTCATGACTGTGCGAGATTCACCAGTTAGAGGTGAATCTCGCACACCATGAATTTGTGTGGTGTGCGAGATTACCCTACCCCCAACGAACGTCAAAACATATGCGTTACAGCGGCCCACTATGCGTTGGTTTGATATATACGTCACACTTACGGCGTGAATTACGTCCTTGTTCGGAAAGTTTTATTTTGCCAAGTGTGGCGTTTGCAGCTCGAGCCGAAGGATGATTTTGTCATTGATCGCTAGAAGGGCCCTAACCGAGTGCTAAATGTGCATATATCATCATATATGTCAATCAAAAGAAAATCCTTCTAGATTTAGTGACCACTCATGCTTGAAGTGCGTTGGCTGATCGATGAGAACTTTCATTATTTGTTGAATAACACGTCGTGTCACTAAATTGGGTCAACGATAAGAAAATTGCTGAGAAATTCTAAATAAATTAAAATAAACATGGTACCGACAGCTGTATGTATGATACAATTTATAATTCCCTTGACTCTAAGTCATGGGTTTTACGAAAGAAAATACACCGAAAAAACGGTAAATGTTAAAATTTTGTGCCCTTTGTTAACACGATAACTTGAGTAAATCTCAACCGATTTTCAAAAACTTTTTTTTAATCGACGAAGTATTGAAATCCTCAGGTCAAGTTCGAAAATGGACGGTATCGGTTCAACCATCTGGTGGTAGTTCTCGAAAGAAGCCTTTTCTGCTCTTTGTTAACACGACAACTTGAGTAAATCTCAACCGATTTAAAAAAAAAAAAATTATTCGACGAAGTATTGAAATCCTCAGGTCAAGTTCGAACCAGTTCCATGGTATCGGTTCAACCATCTGGTGGTAGTTCTCGAAAGAAGCCTTTTCTCCTTTTTGTTAACACGACAACTGGAGTAATTCTCAACCGATTTAAAAAAAAAATGTTTGGTGGAGAATGGAAATAATTCCTGATGTTAGGTTCTAAGATAGATTTGGTTGGTCTAACGAACAAGCTGATGTTGCTAACAGAATTTTTGTATATATATTTCAATGGTATTTTTCTTGTTATGCGACTTTGCCTTGTAAACAAAAACGAATAAATAGAAGAAAAATTAACGAAGTTTGCGGCCAGAGCGAAGCGAGGGCCGTAATTCACACGAGTTTAAATTTCATTGAAAACATGCGTCATTTTTTTTACCGGTGCATTTTATATACATAGTTTCGAAGATTGTCAGTGCAACTAAACAGAATTAAATCATCAATGAGAGATTTATTAGACCGTTCTAGTAGTTCTTATTCTAAATGCGTTTTTGTGGCCATCAACATACAAAATTGCATTTCATTGAAATAAATCAACAAATAAAAATACTATTGAGAAGCTCAGACAAACAGTCAAGGGATCTGACCCACCCAACAGGTGGGACCTAGTTGCTAGAGAAATCTAATTACGCTCACAGTTTAAAGAAATTAAATTTCGCATAATTGGCCCTGATTGTCAATATATAATTCCAATCAGTGCTTAATGGTTTCCATAATTTTCATATCGATATGAACATTGGACAAGTGTCTCGCAGATAATAATTTCTGCTTGATTATTAAGTAAATTTTGGTTGCATAATCCATTAGTTAGGACAGTATATTAACGATTGTTATGGAAATAAATATTATCAAATTTGCACTCCCAAACATTAATCAAAACTAGAATGGGATGTGTTCTTTTGGAAGCAACAAGAGTTTTTTTGTTTAGTTTTTTTTTTTCAGGCCCGTAGTTACGGTGGAGCCACAAGCTCTTTGAGAATATGAAAAAAAGGTTTTTTTTTTTAAATTTTAGATGTCATATTGCCGATCCGAGCCGAAGAAAATCGAGTAAATACCGCAGATAATCTTAGTGAGACTTCAGCAACACGTGGCTTTTATCACACTAGTGCGATAAAACCCCTTTCACTAGTTCGATAAAATACGTTCATACGTCATTGAACACAGGCGGCGAAGGTTACAAATATCACTGAATTGCATAAATAACTATTGTTGTCGTCATTCAACCCCTGGAATGTAAAAAAACATCCTCTAGCTAAGGGCCTGCATTTTTTGTTTCTTGTATATTTACACGCAGCACTAATAGATCAAACACAAACCTGTAAGCTATCGGTTCAATATCAATTAGATATTGATTGGGCGGTCCAAACGTTAAATAGGATACAAAAATAGCAACGATGACAGCCGTTTTCTGCATTGTGAATGATTTTAAAGAAATAGACGGAACTATCGAACTATTTGATTCAAAAAACTAATTTTAACTGCATCTACTTAAATTGAAACACTTCAAGAACCACAGTAATTTCAACGTTCGACGAATTATTTAATCTTTCAAGTTCATTATCCAACTGATACTGTCGAACTGTTCGCCTGAAAATGGTGATGTCTAGTTTGTCTCATATGGAAGATTAATTTTTCATGTATAAATACTACCACGGTTACATACATGCTATTGATCTATGTGATGGTTGAATCAAAAATGAACAGCGAGAAAAAAATAGGCGATTCGTTCATCCATGTGTAACAGGTTATGCATTCCCACCAAATTATTTTTCTAATCCAACACGGTATTCTCATTCGATTTTTTTGTTTGCATTGTAGCAAGAGTTCTTGTCGTAATGTGTGGTGTATTGCTAGAATACATACAACAAATCTGTGTATTGTTAGAGCATAATCACTGCAACTAAATATATGTATATCGTTGTTAAGAACGGATTCTTACAAGGTCAAGTTATTGGTTTTGGTTCAAAATCTATTACATAAAGTTGAGAAGCAAAGATTTTATGTCATGGATGACTCCTGGTCGAATCACGTAGATGTGATAAGTACTTATACAGTTAAACGTTTTGCATAAGTAATTTACAATTTCAATTCAAGTTCAAGGTCGAAAATGCATGAAATTCGATGAAAGCTCGGTTTTCGACGAGCAAGCATGTGAAAGACTATTAAATGGCAGAGGGTGGTAAGTGCATTTCATTGTCACAAACAGCGACGTAAAGGGCACTTTACTGCTCGTTAGCATGTCCCTTATGTAGTTAAGCGTCAGAACGTGCAAAATTTGCTGATAATTACACATCTATAGACTAATGAAGGGCTTTGCACTCGATGTCATAAAAACAGACCTCGCACTCAAAAATGGCGTGCCTTATTAAGGAAGTAAGGAGGTTTTTTAAAAAAATAAGGAGAAAATAAGGAATTTTTCGGTTGAAATTAAGGAGAAAATAAGGAGCTTGGAAGTAAATTTTTGGGTAAAAATCTTGATGATTTTTTATACGCACACCCCCTGCACGCTTTTTTAGGCTCATAATCAAAAATTACGAAGTTTTTCAAAAATTCCCATACCCATATTCAACGATTTTACACTAATTTAATCCACTTAAATCCACTTAAACGCAATGGGCCACGTTCAGAAACGAAACGTTCATGACATCTGGGTAAACTTTCACGACCAAAGTACATCGTGAGAAATCTAACCTCAAAGTTAAACTTGACAGCGTTAACTCAACGAGGCCTATGAATTACCATGGTTTAATAGTAAACGTTAATTTGAAATTATTAACCTTAGCTTACCGCTACTTTCTTATACCATGTCAATTGTTTATTTTGTGGACTGTGAATATTTACGTGTAAATATTAATACAAATAATCCACACAACCCACAAAATAAGACTATGGCTCTTTACAACATTCCATTGGTTGTAGGTCGTGTTTTGAACCTCAGGATAAAACTGTACATTTCTCAATATGCTACATTCCTTAATTTTCTTTTAGGTGAAGTAGAGATTAGAGGTCAGAATTATATCAAATTTGTAAACAACACAATAATTTGATCAAATGAATTTAAGTTTATGTAGGTCTTGTTTTTTTGTGTGATCTACCACCAAATAGTTTGTTGGGAAAGTTTCCCTCTTAGTACATCAGTGAAATAATAAAATAATGATTCTTCCCATAGATGACTTGGAACAGGTAGATTCCATTGACCTTTTCAAGCCTCCAACAGGTCGCACACAAGTGGCGTCCACCAAAATTTTGAAACTTTGGGACCCCCTCCCCCACTGTGCTCTATTGTCGTTAGATTGTTTCTTAGACTGACTTTTTGTAAAGTCGATGCTTTAACTGACTTAGTATGACCGCGCTTTTTAGCGTGAGACAGAGGCAATTCTTTCCAAACATTCGTCCGTTACCTTCAATTGTACCCTCCCTCCCCTTCTTCAACACCGCTCTTCCCATTGAGTGGGAAGGTATCAAAATTACTGTAATCCACGTGGATATTTTTCTTCAGTAAAATCGACAACAAGGAACTACATTTCTATGGTTTGTTTACTAGCAGTAGGAGATCGGGTGAAGATTTACGATGACCCTATTGCTCAGTATTCTGCCGCGCAGCGATTTTTTTTTATTATCTGTTATCCAAAAATGTAGTTTTCTCGTCAAAATTATTGAAAAATAAGGAAAAAAAAGGAACTTTTTCAAAAATAAGGAGGAATAAGGTGGTTTTTTCAAAAATAAGGAAAATCAGGAAAATAAGGAGTAGTACGACCCCTGCATAAAAACCACTTCTAACTCACGAAAATTAAAACTTTGTATTTTATAAAATGATTTATGCAGCTCGGTGGTAAAAACTTTTTTAGGCACATGTTCTGCCTGCTTTCTCGAGTGACAATATACACACTACTAGTTCCTAAAAGAGCATTTATAATTCGGTAACATAAATAACTACTCTGCAACTGCCAACGTATGAAGGGTAATTTTTCACTGAGGGTTTTACTTTTTGTCACTAGTTACTCGCTTCGCTCATTTGATAACCTCACATCTAGCGACAAAAACAACACCATTTCGCAGCTTGTGGCGTAAATTATTACACAACTAGACTAGGGTTAAAAATTCCTCAGTAGAGTTTTCGTGTGAACTTAGTTGATCGGAGGCAAAGCCAAGGTCATGGACGATCGAAAACTAGACTTTTCATTTTAATCGATCCCCAATGGAAGCGTCGAAATTAGTGCTAGAAACATGAAAAGTACGGTTTTCGATGCATGTAGAATACAAAACCCATTATTAACCAATACTATATAGGAAACTAAGTAGTATATACAGTGGGCCGGACGGAATTCAAGCGTTGTGACCAGTCTTATGTCCAAAGTTCATTCCGATGGGACTTGTTTACTGTAAATATATTCAGTATTGTCTAACCGTTCTAACCATTTTTAAGTCTAAAATCGGTTAATTACCTGCATGTAACATAACAACACAAAAAGGTTTTAAAAAAACGTCCGGTCGTAAGTACCAACACTTTTTATTTGTATTCTCAAAACTTTTGTTTTACATAAATAAATCTCTTTCATCTAGATCTAAATTTTGCCTTTTTTTCTATTTTTTTTTTTAAATTAATTTCATTTAATTAGATGACTTAATTTCTTAAGATTATTAGTCAGTGATAAAAAACGAATGAAAAATCTACGACTTTATTGCACTCTGCGTTATTTGCCGTTGTTACTTTAAATATTTATGTATTGGAAGAACGTACATATAACCAATGTAGTTGGACTGACGGTGATCTCGCGTTAAATTTATTTATTTTGAGTGTAAGTAAACAATCAAAATTAAACTTTGATTTGAAACATTACACAACCAAATTGAACACGTTTTGATTCAGGTGGGAATTTTAGCAAAATTAACAGTCACATAAAGCAATGAAAAAGTAAGCCCACAAAGTTAGTTATAAGAGAGATGGCGATTTTCTTTTGGTAAAATGAAAAAAAGAGACGTGTCACATTAGCGAATTATGATAAAAATGAAAATCAAAATAATTTTTTGCTTTTTTCTTCAAGCTCACGGTTCCCCTCAACCGAAATAAAGTTTTATTTTTGGGTACCCAAAAAATGAGTCTTGATATGGATGAAGGGACCCCTAAGGACTATAAAACAGGTTTCCTTCACTCCAGGTCTGCTGATCTCCCCATAGTAAAATTTTCAAAATTCGTTTTTTTGAGGCATCTATGGTAGGTTTTCAATCTTTTTTATCTTATATTAAGATCCCTGAGCTCAGAAACAGCTCAGTGAGTCCGTCAATGAATTTTATGGAAGAGAAAAATAATGCATTCATAGCCGCAACACTAATTTTTAAAATTTCGTCGATTCCGTTCTGCGACTCATAAATCGACTGCAAACCATTGACTAACATCTACAAACAAGTTCGGAATGTGGCTTAAACTAATCTACAGATGTCTAAACTTAAATACAAAGAAAGAAAATTTGCCAAAAAAATGTTTTGTGGTCGTTGCAGTATGTCAAACTTCGCCGATGCTGATTTTTCTTACTTTTTTCCCAAGAAAAGAACCTTCGAAAGTAAATAAAATGTTATGGGAGTGTTTAAATAAGCTGAATGGATCATGGACACTAAAACAAGAAACAGAATACGAGTCTAAAGATCACATTTCTAAGTTTAATCAAATAAACAAAGAAATTACATTTTCATGTAAATTTCAAATCATCCAGCAAAGAGTGAAATTATCTCGGATTATTCAAAAAACGGTTAGTAAAATATTCCTGGAGTTACCACATATTAAAGGGACTCATTTGAATTTGGCTTAACATAAAAATCAAAAAGATGGAGTGAGACTACTTCCCGGTATACTAATATTACACTCTAGAGGTAATTAAGTAAATTTGTCAAAGGTTTACAAGGTTTTTTCAGTTTTATTGGTTCGAAGCAACATATTTAATTTGAATTTTAATAAAAGTTACCGAATTTCCTTCCATTTTAAGTTTCGAAGTTCGGCATACTAAAGAGTAAATACAATTTAGGAAAGTTTAATATAATTTATTTAATTGTGTGAGCGTTTGTGTTCGTTTGTATTTACTTCAAACGTCAAATTGCGACTTTTAAAACACTCCGATAACATTTTATTTACTTTCGAAGGTTCTTTTCTTGAGAAAAAAGTAAGAAAAATCAGCATTGGCGAAGTTTGACATACTGCAACGACCACAAAACATTTTTTTGGCAAATTTTCTTTCTTTGTATTTAAGTTTAGACATCTGTAGATTAGTTTAAGCCACATTCCGAACTTGTTTGTAGATGTTAGTCAATGGTTTGCAGTCGATTTATGAGTCGCAGAACGGAATCGACGAAATTTTAAAAATTAGTGTTGCGGCTATGAATGCATTATTTTTCTCTTCCATAAAATTCATTGACGGACTCACTGAGCTGTTTCTGAGGTCAGGGATCTTAATATAAGCTAAAAAAGATTGAAAACCTACCACAGATGCCTCAAAAAAACGAATTTTGAAAATTTTACTATGGGGAGATCAGCAGACCTGGAGTGAAGGAAACCTGTTTTATAGTCCTTAGGGGTCCCTTCATCCATATCAACACTCATTTTTTGGGTACCCAAAAATAAAACTTTATTTCGGTTGAGGGGAACCGTGAGCTGCTCGATGATGTAAGTCTATCATCTTCGAAATTAATAATCGAAAAGAAAAACCGATGTTACTTGTGCCGACAGCAGTAAAAAACGCAACTTTAATTTTTCTTATAATTCGCTAGTGCATCATGTCCCATTCTGCATTTTTTTTATTCACCGATAATTACAAGCTAAGGCCTGAAAACACACGAACAATTTAAAGTTGCTGAGGTCAACAATTTTGCTGAGTTTTGCATTGTAGTCCGATTTGTTCAAAACAATGGAGCTGTCTCAGCAACGCTAAATTTCTTGAGTGTTTTTGCCTTTAAGAGGCACCGTCACTTACCTAAAATTGTAGCCTACATTTGCGTGTTTCGTATTTCATTTTTATTAATACCTTTTCATCAGAATCCTTTTTGAAAAATGTACGACCGCAATTCCGATCATGAATCTGTTAGCTTTAAATAAAAATTAGTTTTGGTTGCAGTCGTTTGACCAGCTCTGAGAAAAGAGAGCAGTTTAATGAAATTTTTATAAACTGGTCATTGTACTCAGAGCTGGTCAAACGACTGCAACCAAAACTAATTTTTATTTAAAGCTAACAGATTCGTGATCGGAATTGCGGTCGTACATTTTTCAAAAAGGATTCTGATGGAAAGATATCATCAAAAGTAAACTAAAATCCAGTATTTAAAAATCGCCCTAATGTATGCTTTTCGGCAAAGTACCGGTGCCTCTTAACGTATGTGATTTATAAGTCGACTCTCAATATACACACATATTGTAGCTGGTCATAATTTCTAAGTCTCACGTTAACATTGTAATTGTAGGTAATGGAAAATCGCCATCTTTCTATTAGTAAAACCTTAAAGAAAATATTAGGTAAAAACAGTATTTGAATAGATAATGTATCCCGATTACCCAGATTAAAATTTTTGTGTTTCCGATTTCTTTATTAAAAAAAAAACTTAAATTTAATGTTAATGATTTCTCTCATCTAATGGCAGGTACAAAATATTTATTTAGGTTTTTATTGATTTTTTTTCAAGTCCACCCTATGTGAAATCGGAAGCATAAAAGCCAATGAAAAACACCTTAATTGTCTCAAATCAATTAAACTGTTAACACATTTAAGAGCTTCTTTGATTGACTTTTGAGATTGTAATTTTCACTAGGGCTCCAATGAAAAGTTTTAATGAAAGTCGTCGACTACTTTCACGATCGGGTAAACTTTCTATTGGTTTATCATGAATCTTTAACACAACAACATTATTTGATGCATTCACAGCATACAGAAGCGAAGTTTTTTTTTTGCCAAATGTGAGGGAAGCAATCACACAAGCTACAACACAAAGCGCCAAACAATTGCGTAACTTGTTATACTCAGTAAATGTTCTCGAGAAATGATTCTTAACTCTCATGTCAATGAAATATTTATCGTCAAAATACAGCTAATGTCAACGAAATGTGTCGATGTGGATTGGTTTGATTTTAGTTGCTTTACCAGTTGGTCCACTCATTCAAATATACTCATTCGCCTTAATCAAGCTGATTGTGATACAGCGTTGCGGAAATTTATCTTTTTATTTCAGCTATTCTAAAGTTACCTTTAAGTGTTCAGTGCTACCTACATCTTACGACTCGTCCTTAAAGTTAAACCTTTTTAGTGTCAAAATCCATAGAAAATGCAAACGTGTTCTGAGCTATGACTTCTGGGATGTAACAATTTACTCCATATCGTGGTGCTACAGTCAAAGGCAGTCAATTTTCAGCATAAATTTGCTTCAGCTGTTTTTCAGCTGATCCACACATACAATCAAAACTGGTTTTCCTTGTTCATACGGTTGAAGCTGCTACACGCACGCGCATGATAGTGGTAAAACCGTATAAAGACGTATAAACGGTTGTGATTGTTTGTATGGATCAGCTGAAAAACAGCTGAAGCTAATTTATGCTGAAAATTGACTGCCTTTGACTGTACGATCAAATCATTTTTGTAAAAGATTGTGAAAGTAGAAGTGTAGAGTACTCTAAAGGAGCATGTAGGGACAGAACAACTACAATTTTCTGAGGACACTCTATCGGAAGACAACCTCAGAAATGTTCGTATGAACCCATTTGATTATCAAATAAAGATGTCCTCTGGATGTAGTCGGACTTTAAACAAGTATTACAGGTCAATAACATGTAGGTGATAGCTTCGAGGCTAGCAACTTGTTTGACACTTCATATATCTTCCGATGTTCGGGCCCTGAACAAGGTTCCACAAAATGTTTTTGATTTTCAACCGATTCACCGGAAGCCAGGGCACTCTGGCTACGAAATAAAACCTTGTCCAGGGCTCCGAGCTGATTGATATCAAAAAGAAAAATCAACGGAGCATTCACCGCAGTAAAAATTGAGTGACCCCGTTCACTTTTGAGTATTGAACTGCGGAGATTTCTATTTGCAAAAGTGGCATTTTGAAGTGAGACGACAACAGGAAAACTTCGAGGCTAATTGTTGTTGTGTTAAGATATTTGATTCTTTTAACTGTAAATTGTTCTAGCAGAGCGAAAGATAAAGAGAAAAAGCATAATGTTGGGGGTAAGCCCAAATCTCACACGCTTTGGGCACATTTTTCATTTAGTATGACGTTTGTGATAATTGCGAAGTGGCAACCGATCAATGGAATTTAACATAATCGCTTGAGGTTTGGGTTTACCCCTATTGATTCCAGCACTATAGTGCGTGTAACTTATTTTGTTCGATAAAAATGTTATGAAAAGGCACCCCAGGTGATTGGCATTGTAAAACATTAAACTTTAAACCAAAAAAACAGTGAAACTTAATGTTTAATCAGCAGCACAATTTCGATGATTACATCGGCTGTAATTTTTAACATATTCTAAGCAGAACAGAAATTGTCAAAGAAACGCTCGAATCAAACCGAGAAGAAAAACATTTTTTTTTTTACAATTTTACGATTGTAACGAGAGCTATATACTTAAACTACTATTGTAGGCAGTGCGCCTACTTAAGGCACCCCATCTAAACTATGAATAACTTTACGACGATACAACAAACCTGTGATGACGAACCACTTTGATGAATCTGACAAGAAATTTTCTATGTTTGTTTCTTCTTCTGCTGACCTTGTGACTTTCGTGCCTGTTGCGTCGATGTTGCCGGACGATCACCGGAGCCGATAATCTCGTCATTCCGTTGCTTGTTCGGATTCACGCGCTCATACACCAACACTTTGTTGCCAATACGTTCGGTGAGGGGGTACTGATTGAAACAGAAATTTTTTTGAACGATTCGAACAGCAACGACAGTGATACAATCTTACATCCGCATGAGGTACAGCATGAATTTGTTGGTAGTCAACCAGAATTTCCGGTAATTTCTCCACCAAATTGTCGAACATCACCAAATGGGTGGGCATTGCCGTTCTCGGATAAACTGGGATATGGAAGCGATACCATGCCAACGGATCTTTGTAGAAATGATCGGCTTCGTCAACGTAATTGTCCTGCTGGCTGAAATTCGGCTCGCATGTCAGAAAGCGCATTGATACATTCTGGTGGATGTGGCTGAAGTACGGTGTCGAATGGCATGGCATTAAGAATAGCAATTTGGCACGATGACCGTCCTCGTCTTTGTACTCTTTTGCAATTTTGGCCAGGTGTGGCATCACGTCCACCGTTCCCTTTTGATGGACAATACTTAAATACGCAGCTGGTGCAACATTAGCAATTAATAGTGCCAGCGAAACGATCCAGATGAGCACACTGAAATGGAGGGAAAATTCGTTTCTCAAATGTCGGAACGGAAATGCAGGGGATTTTTGCGTACTCGTTGGCTTTACGACTCCATCGGGACAAGTAGTCGGATGTGATGTACAGACACATTGGTAATATTGGTAAAATGAAACGGAATTCCTTGTGCGGCAGCAAGCTGTAAATGGCCAGAGTGAACACTATGGACCACAACAAAACCAAGCGTTGCGGAAACGTCGAACGATTTAGCAATGTGTCGATTGTAGCCAGCAAAAACGGTAAAGTTGTTAGTCCAAGAACTGTGGGAAGGCCAGCCACCAAATACCAATACCTGAAACGGACGAATATTCCACATGATATGCATGGAATGGTTGGAATTATTTTCACTGTTACCATGGCGAAGTACCGTAAAAAATTCCGATTTCCTGCCAAACGTTCACCTTCAGGAACTCAATCGGCGTCAGTATGAAACTGCCGTGAGCCAAATAATCGATTGCAACTGATGCTCCACCGACGATAAGTCCGATGGGAAGATATCGTAGGAAAATGTTTCTCAGCACCGACAGACTTGACGATCGGATATGATGGAAACATAATGGCAACCAGGTTATAGCAGCGGTTGGTCGTACAAAGCACACCAATGCAACGTACCACAGAAAACTGCTCGATTCTAAACATGTAATCAGGGTGCTGTGTTAGAGACTCTTTCTTGACACAGTTCACTGAGCCTTACCTTTTCCTCCCCACGGAAAATAGCTGAGAGCAATTGATGTCAGTGCCGCTTCGACTGTGTTCGCTAGAGTTCTAGATCCGGTATAGAACCAGAACCACGACGAAACAATCATGAACAGCGACCATTTACTTTGGCCAGTCCATTTGTAGAAACGATAATCGGCAAAGGCAGTCAAAATGGCTTGAAATATTCTTGGAACAATCACCAAATATTGAACATCGTCCAAGCTCAA
Source organism: Bradysia coprophila (assembly GCF_014529535.1). Taxonomy (NCBI): domain Eukaryota; kingdom Metazoa; phylum Arthropoda; class Insecta; order Diptera; family Sciaridae; genus Bradysia; species Bradysia coprophila. Next base: position 8,343,954 of record NC_050735.1, read on the forward strand.
TGCCTCCAATGCCTTGTAGATACCAGCAATAATGACTGGATGAATGTAACTGCGAATTCCCTTTGACCACTCCCACGTCAAATGGCCGTATCTGCGGATCATGGAAAGTGTTGATCAGAAATAATCAAACGCTTGCACCAACAACAATAACAACAACAACCGAAATACCGATGAATTCAACTATCGAGTGCGTGAAATTAGATGAATGAATTAAGGAAAATGAACGACACTCCCGGCCGATCAACTCACCCAAATACCAGTTTATGCGATACCTCCAAACTCTGCCAATATTCATCCGGTACATACCAACTCTGAACGATAAAAACGGACAATATTCGGACTGCCAACAGGCCGAAAAACACTTTCACTCCACTCATTCTGTTGATGTCTCGTTTGTTTCACGGAATTACAACAACTGGAAAAATATTATTCAATTTCTGTGTTATTACAAATGAGCTGACTGATATGGCTGGGATAATATACACACTCATGCGACTAACCTCACTTTTGTCACTGGTCGTTTTGATTTATTGTTTATCAATTATCAATGAAGTTGCTATGACAGTACAGTTACACAAATAGATTTACAATCAATGATTGTTGTTCGCAAGAACTCGACGCACGAATGCCCCCCAAAACGGCTGAAATTCCGTGGCGGGTGAAAAAGTGAAGATTTTTTTTTTACTGAGAGTGACGTAATTTTTGTGATGCGTTCGCTTACGTTTGTGTGTGTGTATGTTCGCAGTGTTTACCCGACTTTAAGTGAGGTAGATGCGCCGGTGAAACACCATACTTGATGATAATATGCTAAAGTTTCATACAATAAATTCACCTCCTTGATGATTATCATCTGCCCTCATCATCATGTGGTGAGCTTTTTCATATATACCATTATGACGAGGAAATGTTCTTTCGTTCAAACTTACTGGAAGTGACCAATGACGGATAAATTCTTTTGTATAAGCGTTTGACAGTTCATACAAGTTCTTTGTTAACATCAAATATTCCCTTCAAAACACGTCCCGGTCATAAAGGTCTACGCAAAATCATCAGAAGAGATGTACTCGTACTACAAAGATTACAATCCCAAAAATCTTTTCACTTGGCGAAACTAATGACAGAAATGTGTGACAAACATGTGGTTATGTCTATTAGGGATGAAATTTGACAGTAATTTGACAATTCGTATGGCCTTGAAACAAACACACCTAAAGGTAATTCACTGACTTCGTTTCCGTCATGTTGCAGCTAGTGGTGAGGTGAATTCGATTCCATGCAAATTTTGCAGCGCGATGATTCTCGTATTTTAATAACTTGACAGTTGCGTGCATATGATCCCATAAGAACTGTCAAGTTACGAATTCTTAAAGTTACGAACGCTACGAGAATCTACGCCCAGGTACAATAACATTAGTCACACAAATGATGATAAAGTCCACAATGCGAGTCGCAGGTTCTGCAGCTGAAAAAGCTGCTCGTCGGAAAAGATATCTTTACAGAGAAATGATTCCAGATTATCATTTCGTGGCCATTGCTATAGAAACGATGGGGCCTTGGTGTAAGGAAGGCAAGGAATTGATTGAAAAACTTGGTTCTATGCTGAACGAAATGACAAGCGATCCAAGGAGCAGTAAATATTTAAAAGAACGGATATCTATCGCGTTACAACGAGGGAATGCAACAAGTATTTTGAATACAATGCCAGAAACAGAAAAATTAAATGAAGTTTTTTCATTATAATATTTTCTGTAAATTATCGATAGAAAATAAATAGATAAATTGTAAAAAATTAAAAAAAAAATTTCATTACAAAAAAATAACAGCATTACAAAAATGAATTCACATAAAAGTAGCGATCCAAAATATCTCTGGTCCGCTAAGGGTTTGCATTCCCTTCAGTGTCTATACTTTACTAAATACTGGAAAATTTCATAGTAACGAGGTTGGTTGTGCCAGTGGTTAAAATTTTGATTTATATTAGACTAAAAATTATTCTCTGACCGAAAACATGTAAATCAATACAAGGCTGTATACTTTGGGGAGGTCACGCAGATCGCCATTTTATTAAATACGCGGGAACACACCTTCTCCATACAAACAAATTCACCAAAATTGAATTTGTATTGAGTGGTGAATTTTTTGTATGAAACGTGGTGTATAACCCGCGTATCTGCATCTGAGTGATCTCCCCAAAGTATACAGCCTTGAATCAATAATCTTGCAAGATTTCACTATCGCCAAACGTCCCAACTATAGTATAACAGATTTTGTTGACTTTAAATTTTCGACTTTTCAGGGTCTAGATCAAGTCGAGTGAATGAAAGCATATTAGACAGCCGCTACGAGTGTATGGACCTAATTTTATAGTCCTTCCTGCATAGAAAGAGATACATAAATAGAGTTTTGACTATTTGCAGCAATATTCATGGTAATACATCAAATATATATTTGATAAAATTGCAATGTCCTTATACACTATATGCTCTCAAGCGATATTCTGCGAACTCTGCTACCATATTGATTTTTTTAGTTTCATCAATAACCGCAAACACTGACACCCATCGCCGCCATCGCCACTTAAACAGTGTTGACAGTTTTATATTTATTTATTTACGATCGTGTGGGGGAGAAGGAAATTTGATAACCAACTTCACTGCTATGATGTTTCATGGATATTTATGGATAAAATAAAGAATGAATTACTGAAAAAAAAAGTTGTGGCGCGTCTACACTACAGGTTTCCTTATATACTAAAATATTTCAAAACGATCGTTCACTTTCACTGTTACAGCTTCACTGAAAAGGGGGACATTACTACAAATTAAAGTAGGAAGCGCAAAAGGTTTTCAATTGGTCGTTTAGAATTTTGACAGGACTCGGGCCTGTACGGTTCCTTTCTTCAATTAATTTGAATCGAGCATTCTTACTTATATTTCTATTTTATCTGTGTCCACAACAGATTTAGTATCTGTCGATCACGCCACTGCGTACTGTATGTATGGACCATTACGACGTCTTAACATACTTGAACAAGAAACACACGAAAACTGACGGTTTGATTTTACAGAAAAATCAACACGCCATGACGCAATCATACATTAAGGCGGCCTCAGAGTCGTCCGTTTTCATTTTGTTTTGCCTCCGTGTACGTGACAGTATTCATATCAAACCATGTACTCTATTGTTTGAAATGCCAACTATATCATGTACACGTAGGCAAAACAGACACAAAACGTAATGACTGTGAATTCAGACTTACATTACAATTATACTGGTACCGACTATCTGTACCATAAAAACGGTACGGTACTTGTCACATGAAATATTTTTAATTTAAAATACCTAACTGCCAGTGCGCATATAAACAAATATCGAAATTTTCCGTGCGCAAATGAACAACTATCGAAACAATCCTTGGGTAAATTAACAGTAAATGCTCAAATGTACCGTATTTAGATACCAAAACCTGGTAATTAATCATGGAATAATTTGGCATTACAGTAGATAAAAACAATATCACTCCATTAAGCTATAAAATTCCACCATTCCAAAACGTTGAAGAACTGTTAGACTTTCTAAAACATATTTCAGGCATTCCGACGAAAATATTTTATGAAACGGTCTTATTCGTTCAGTTGTCTATGTAGCCGGTGCAGCTTACACTCAGGTATCTCAGGTATGTAAATAGAATGTCAACACTGAAACGGAATATCGGTTGCAAAGGTTGAAATTTCAGTCAGATTGCTCTCAGCACTGATACTACGTGGAACGCCATTTCTGAAAAGTCTTATAAGTGTTCTGTGAATAAAATTTCAGTAAAAATCTCCCATCATCTATCATGTCCGAACGCGAAAATAACGTTTATAAAGCTAAATTGGCTGAACAAGCCGAGCGCTACGATGGTGAGTAATTATTTTCATTCAAATTCGTATAGTTTTTGTGAAAACCGCTGCAATTGGGGAAGAGACAAAAAAAAGTTTTTTTACTCGTCCCGGACGCTTGTAAATGGCGGCGGCTTTTTTATAGCGGGTGAATTTGCCAGGAAAACTGTGATTTCTGTTATTTCAGCTAAGCCAAACAAATGGATTATTGTGATATTGTGTTAATCGAAAATGTTGTGATAAAACCTGACAGGTTATCGAACCGTTCTATCGGGATTAGTAGATCTTTCGGAAATTAATAAATGCGCGAAGGTTGGGTTTGTGGTTCGATCGATGCGTCATAGCTTAGTCTTGCTTGATAGGTGTTGAATTTATGAAAGAAGTTACCCTGAAATAATATTCGCAATTTTTTTTTCTTTCTGTATGTTGATCGTGCTCGCTTTTCGAGAAATCAATTTAATTTTCACTTTTCGCATGAATCGGTGAATTTTTTCGTTGATTTTTTTTTCTTTCTTCTTTAATTCTGATTTCATTCAGTTGCTAACATTTTACGGTTATTTACATGGAAAAAACTTCGAGATCATGTGCAAAAATACCATTACGTAAATTGGTCTTGTACAGTGGAAACATTTGCTGGGGCATCAAAATTGGTATTTCGATGAATTTGAAGTCGACCCGAAAATGTTTTGTTCGAATTGAATTCGAAGAATTTCAAGATTATCCGTTCGTTCTACCTGCACTTATTGTTTGAAAGGCGTAGTCCGTTTTTTTTTACATAATGACTGCTTGCTTCAATCACGCTGTTTCAAAACGCAAAAAGGAAATTGTATATTTGCCTAGGGTATCCGACTAGGGTGACTCATGTTTTCGTATTTTTTTAAAATGTCACAACGGAAATGGATTGATAATTAAAATTTTATTGTTTTTACGATTAGCATACAACCACCAGCAAAATTTGTCACGCTGTTTGACATTTTTGCACGCTTGGTTAAAATGCAATTTTTATTTTCAAAACGGCTGGTTCAATTTTGTTTTGTAAGTGTGAAAAGCCGACTAAATGTCTCGACAGTTAAGTGTCTGAAACGTTTGGGTCTCACGTTTCCGAACCGTTTCTGGCTATTGAAACGACGTCGCTCAATCGAAATCAGATCAATATAAATGAAAAATCCCTGGAATGTGCATAATATGTTCAAAACTGCACCACACCATTCACGGTCGAGATCCATTCTAAGAAATGTCTGGACTTGTTCTTTGGTTCATCCATTCAAACTTTGTCGATTCTTTTTTTTTCTTGTTGCCATTCGTTTCATTTATAATTCAAAGTATATTTAAGACATACAGGACAGACGACGTGAGGGATAACATTTTCTGTCAACACAATGAACGATTAATGTGTGCAGAAATTGAGTGTGCGCATTACATTTACGTTAAGACCGGTTAGGAAGAGAGTCAATGCTGATATAGCATGTTACCATACACAGAGCACCACCCATAGAAATTTGCGTTTAATGAATTCGACTGTTGTCACTTCTTTTTTTACTGTCAAAGAACAATGAAGGGTGGGATGGATAGAAGTAGAAATATGTTGTCTTTCCACTGTGTGAATGTTAACTCCATCAATATCGACAAATTGTCGATATTACCTATTCAATACGATGTGTAGTCATTTCAGACGAATTTGTTAATGGAATTAACAAACCACAATACATGGCAAATGAAGGGGGACCTTGAATACCTTGGGACGGGTATTATTTTGTAGCATTTTCTTATTAGAGTAATTAATGTTGATTAGCTCGGACTCTTTTGGTCCATTTCACGCGCATGTAGAAATGATTTAATCGATCGAGAAAACCAATTTTTTTTCGGCTTAAAACACACAAAAAAGTTTTGCTTTGTATGACTCATCATCACTTCATTTTCATTGAATTCATTAAAAAGAATACACACACATCAAGCGAAAATATTTGAAAAAAAAAAACGAAATTTTAAAGAGATGAGCACCTCACGCACGCAAATTTTATTGGACATAAAAATAAGAAAAAGTGATCAATGCGACAGTTAAATAATTAAAAAAAGCGAGAAACATATGACGTAAGACACGTACAAATTGGGTTACATTTCTCATTTCCTTTTCGAAGATTGACTGGAAATAAATCCGATTCATGTCGTTTGCGCTCGATTGCAAACTTTTATTTTCTTTGATACAAATTTTTTCTGTTTTCGAAACAATTCTACGAATTTTCATTAGTTTTCGGTATACGCGCTACATCTAGCTCAATTTCGATCAATTTTGCGTGAACTTTAATTATTACTCGATTTTACCATTTCGATTGACACAATCAATCTTTTATCAATTTTTTAGGGAATTTTTAGAAAAGAAATCAATTGATTTGCTAAAAAACCTTATTGGGAATTGCAGACGAGGAAATTGTCGATCGCATTTTATCGTGTAGCATTAGTCATTTGTGTACCTGTTTTGGACGATTGATTTTAGGCAATTTCGCGGATTGTAGGCCGAACGAAGTGAGGCTTACAAGCGAAAGTGCCTTAAATCAACCGTCCTAAACAGGTGCACATGTGAGTTTTCATGCAGAGGGCCGGAAACCCGAGAAAATTCGAAAAATTGCCCTCATTTTCGGCCCCGAAGCATAAAAAATCAATTGAATATGCTCGCTTTGCCAGATGCTACACCAGGCAGTGGCACACATAATTTGTAAAACATTTGAGCGTGTAGAAGTGTTCAACCACCTAAGTTTACCATACAATATGTAAATTTAATCGAAATGCGACGTTTCTATAAACTTATCATGCTCTATTTTCGGTTATAATTTTACGCTTAGAATGGATATCTAAATTGCGCGGCGATTATTTTTATGCTGATGATAAGATAACGAATCTTTTTATCAACAAAAAATCAGAACGAGTCGCTGGTGGTTTCATTTTTTCTTTGTTTTCGCCAAAGTAAAACCTACATTTTTGTCGCATCATTTTAGATCACTACTTATGGGACACTTGGTTTTTCTTAACATGAAAAACCAACTTGACGAATATTTTGTATTTTCGTCAGGTTAGATTTTTCTTTGTTTACCATACGTACTATGCGATGTACTTTCGAACGGAACTATTAATCGGATCGATCAGCGTTCAAATTGAAAAGAAATTGACTTGAAAATGGTCATAGTTTGACTGAAGGCTTGGCTGTAGTAAAATCACACATCTTGAGCAAAATTGAAACGGATTTTCATGTCTCAATGTAATCAATCTGTCCATAATCCTACCTTTTTTGGGATAACGTCACGAGCTGTCAACTTCTGAGAGACTTGAAATTTGCATCAGAAAATTTAACTTGGCAAAAACACAAAATTTTCGTCAAGCTAGATTTTTCTTTTAAAAATACCAAGTGTCCCAGAAGCTGACAGTTCCACGAACTGCCCCTATTACCAATTTTCAATATATACACCACATATAGACTGCCTGTTGAAAGTTCAGTTCAACCACAACTGAATCTTTCGAAGAGTAATGTTTCGTCATTGTTGTGCTTGAATAAGTTGTCGAGTTACAGTGAAACAAAAAAAAAAATCAAGACACACCCTTACAGTGTAATCTTAGTCTTCAAACGTGTGCCTGTCAGTAATTATCAAATTTTGATAAAGAAACTTTGCTTACGTACTTACTTTCGCGTTTTAATCGCATGACGAACAGTAATCGCACTTCTATGTTCTGCGAGACTTCACAAAAATAAAATCTGTATCACTCGGCACTTACGTATAGTTACTTATCTTCACTGATTACAGCTTTGTGCTCACCTACAAAACGTTTTTTAAAACATTGCGTTCACACAACAGTATAATGCCAACGCTCTCATAAAGTAAAAAATCGGAATTTCGAAAAACATGATCCCCAACGGAATTGAAACTCATCCTGAAACAATATTTTCCTTATTGAAATTGGATTTTCAACGGGGTTTGTTGTTCTTTTACGCTTTTGGGAGGATATCCAAATTAAAGTTTGACTGTGCGATAACTTTTTCTATCAGCCAAACCGTTTTGATTGAAGATTCTGCGTTGAGATATTTCGCTTTATCATTCGATTAAATTAAATTGGGTTCGAAAATTTGTCCGAAAAAAAATTTAAATTACCCGGGCTATTTTTAGTCTTAAATTAATATAAATAAACTGGTGAAGCTTTTTTTTTTGATTATTCGTTTTGTACAGTCGTGTGTCTCAACTGTGCGGCTAATTTATATTTTCATTTTTCATCATTTGTCTTGTATAACTTACGTCGAGGCCTACGTCTATAACATGATGATGACATGACGAGTGTATCGCTTTAAGAAGTGGTATACAATCAATTTCATTTATTTTGCCTATAAATAGACGCACTATCGCTTCGTTATCGACTTCGACTGATTCAGATCGTTTCATGATGATTTCCTTTGTGCGCTCATTGTTGTATCAATTAACAGAAATTTGTAAAGCATTTGTCAGGTCTAGCATACATGACTAATTCTGCCAACAAACGAGCATACGCATCATTTTTGTTAATAATATTTTCCGCCTAAATGAATCCAATTCTCGAATGTGTAACTGACTTTAAAGATATTTCAAGCAGCTGCTAATTTCACCGACATATATCCCATGCTCGCACACATTGCCTATAGTTAACATTTCTGTGGGCATAGCAACGCAACGCAAGATAAGGAATTTAACTACCGAAACATCGAATTGATAACTCCTTATCAGTTCCCACTTTAAATTACAAATCGAATGCATAATCGATCTACAGCTATACACCGACTGTAATCTCTTTCATTTCGACAATTTTCATCGGATTATAATTTCCCAGAAATCCTTACGTCAATGACAAATGGCATCATTAGTATACACATGTACACAAAGCGAATAAAAAAGTGCACACAAAAAGGATACAAATATTTCGCGCAAAACTGTACTGTGTATGCGTCTCCATGCCTTTAGCCCGAATACTATACACGATCGTGTACATTCCTATTTCAAATAAACCATTTTTCGCTTGCCTTTCATCTATATACACATTCACTGCTTTGAATTTTTGCTTTCAATACACATAGTACGTTCGATGTGGTGGATACAATTCTAGTTGAATGTACTGTACAGTCAGTCAAAAGTGTGTGGAGGGTCTCCAGAATAAAATGGCTGCTTGTAGTGAGGGTGGTTTTGTGGAAAATATTGATCGTCGAACGGATACGATATGGTTAACTACATGTACGTTAAACAATATTTGTATTTCGAGAAGGTTTGGATGGTGTGTAGTTGGCTTATTATATATTTCTCTTTTATGTTTATCGTTCTGATATGAACGAATGGAATGCGTATTGTTTGCGTATATGTTAAATATTGTTGGCCATATACCTTCACGTTCAAAGTAGTTCAAGAAGCTGCTGTATTGTATTTACCTATTTTCGGTATTAACATAACTACCAGCCAAAAGAATGGTTTATTATTGCGAATGTCTATATTTGTACGAATATTATATGCCAGCTATAGGTGTGTTGTGTGCTCTCATATTTTTGTCTTCGGGGAAAATAGTTACTTGTTTACCGAGGGGAGAAAATTGGAAATTCCAATAAAAGTGAAAAAATTCTCAGACGCGGTGTGATTTGTCTTATTTTCTCCGCTCAACAGGCCGCGAGAAAATTACTTTTTTTAAGATTGGTCGAATGACAATGTCATTATGACATTTCTGGTGAGAAAAGTGCAGCACTTTTCTCACTTGAACTGTCACTTTGTTCATGTTTTAAAAAATGGTATGGTTTCGTGGAGAAAAACATTGAATCACACCTCGCTCATACGAAAAACGTTGTGGTAACCTCTGGGATAAATTGGAAATTCTAATTCTAGCAAAGCATCACTCTTGTAGGAATTTCCTATTTTCTCCCCACGGTAAATAAAGTACTATATCGGCGGGGTATGATTATCCGTTTTTCTCCATGTTACACAATCTTTCGAAACATAAACAAAGGTGACAGTTGGGGGGAAGAAATAGTATATTTCAACACACATCGAGTGTGTATTGGAGTATTTTGAAAGATATTTTTCTGTAATAGTGAGAGTGTGTTGGTGCATTCCTTCCCAACCGTTACTTTCCTTCTCAACCGTTTACTTTCCCTACCGACCGATTCATATCATAGCTCACCAATACACACTCATGTATACAGAAAATTTAATATTTTCTCCACTGACAAAACATGAGCGAACAAAATCGACATTTTCTCACCCGAACTGTCATCAGTCATTTACCTGTAGCAAAATAAGGTTAATCACACGACACATATCATTTTTCAAGGATGTGTTCTATATCGTTCCATTTTCGGTCGATGGACAGATTTCTATCGTATGTTGTTCGGCGGAAAGTGTGTACATAATGTACAAAATAATTCAATTTCGCTTGGAGATGGCAACAACGGTGTATCTCCAAAATTTCCACCACTATAACAGCAGCAATAATTATGTGTATACATGTAGCGACGATGAACCATATTTTTATTGAACCGTTTTTTTTTTTCGTTCTGAGAAGCAGAAGAAAAAGAATATTCCAAACGAGAAGAATGGGTGAGGTCATCGAACAGACTACAATTTAGATTAAACAACTAGACTTGCGAAAAAGCAACAATTTCGTAAATCTCTTGGTATTTGGAGTTGGTGTAAAATCGATAAATAATTTTTTTGTTGTTGTTGTTGCTTCTCTTCTGCCATCCCAAGTAAACACACAAAACGAATTCCACGATATTTTCAAGCATTTCGAATGTTGTTTCATTCAATTTCGTTTATTCTTTCGCATACATGTTCTATGTGGGATATGTAACCGTCGGTGATGAGTGCTTTTTTTTCGTCAGAAAATTATGTGCAATACTTATACATCCATGCGACTGACTGCTTCTCGATATCGTTCACCTTTTGCAGAAAAAATAATCTCAAGTCATATTCGTCTATGTCTCCTCTAACCAAACGAAATTAAATTTCATTTCTCCTCTGTTATTGCTGAAGATATGGGTGTTGCGCAGCGGGTTGCTATATATATGTTTGCTTCACATTTCGCGCATTCTTTTCGGTGTATGTATTCATTCGAAAAGACTTTCACCCGAATCCGCCAAACTATAGTAACATCAAAAATGTAGATGTCCTTTCATGGATTTTTTTTTTTGAAGACACATCATGATAAGCTTATGATAGCCGAACGTGCTATTCTATCGGTTGAAGGGACTTTCACTTCCATATTCGTTTTATTACCTGCAAAGGATGTGGAATGGATATTATACCGGGGAAAAAAGAGCCATTGAATTACCCAGCCTTCGATCGTTGAGATTATGACGAACCATTTGCTTCCGATGAAATGAGAGAAAAAAAGCGTAATTCCATTTGAGACTTTACAGAAAAAAAAGTAAATCAATTTGATCAGACAACACACATTTCACCATATGCAATGAAAATGTGAATTACATTCCACATAATCACATGACATTGGCCCTTGGCATTGTACGTATACAACGTTATATCTTATTCATGTATAACCAATTGTTTAATACAATTTTTAAAAAAAGAAAAAGAAAAACCTGTGTGTCGGCTCTTTAGTTGTTATGGAACGTAATAGATAAAGTGTGAGATAGTGAGATATTGAGAATGTTATTTTTACAATGTAACCTTTTCATGGTATTGGTACCAGTGTGCACCGGAACTCAGGAAATGTAAGATGTGTATGGTGGTTGATTGTTTCTTGTTCCTATCGTCTGGTTTATTATCCAACACAACTTTAAGCATTCTCATTTCCGACTTGTCGTACAATCAATCTACATATTTGTAATGAACGATATGCATTACAATGTTTATCACTTTGTCTAACGAAACTGTTCTAGATTGTCGTCGGTATTTCGGTATTGAATTTTATTTCATGGACACAATATGCTATTATGGAAACAGTGTGCACTTCGTTATGGAAGTATTCTATGAGTCATACGAATTATTAATAACAAAAAAAAAACTCGATCGCATGCGTGATGGAGGACAATTATCACTTTCGGATCTTGAGTTTATTGAAATAATGTTACGGAGGTCTGTTAGGTGACTCATTATTCACTATGGTTTTTGTCTCCGAGTTTTTGAAGATTTGCATTTGTTTGTCAGCATTGAGGTAGTGCGGGGATAAGAAACCAAGGATTTAAAAAGAAATGGTCTGCCTGGGTAAGGTCATTGTGACCTGAATGAAACCTGAAACCTGATATCATTAACTGTTGAGTCGAACCAAACCTTATACTTTATTGCAACGGACACAAGTCACTGATGCACAAATGTGTGAGGTTTGTTTTGACATTCTGACATAGTCCCTGTACTTTCCCATTTTTTTAAATTTTCCCTCATTTCGCTAGAATTTCTAATAGTTTCCTTACAGTTAGAGGGAGTGAAATTTCAGCATGAATTTGCTTCAGCTGTTTTTAGCGTCTTCACGCGTTCGTAACAATTATGAACAGTTTTGATTGTATGTGTGGATCGGCTGAAAAACAGCTGAAGCAAATTCATGCTGAAATTTCACTGTCTTCGACTGTACTTTTCCTAAAAAATTACTTTATCAAAATGTGGAAAAATTCGGGAAAACATGGAAAAATGCACGAGAATATGGGAAAATATTTCCGGCCCTGTCCTGTATTCATGTTGACCTAACAGATTTGAGCTTAGAATCTGAAAATTCAGATCAAAGTTCAAATATTTTTGTCTGCCCAAAGTGACCCGACCTGTCGCAAACCTAAGATCCCGGCCAATTTACTACTATCGAATGATCTCGCATAACTTCACTCCCTGGCGTTGGCGTCGATTATATGTAGGCGTCAACTCATTGTACGAGCTGTTAATTTAGATCTAAAGTCAATGAAATTCCTAAATCAATTCATTTCAGACATAATCTGATTATAAGAACAAATTGTGGCATAACATCCAGCCAGCCAGCCTGTATTATATTCTAATTACACATCTAATTCATTTTCGTTTCGCTTTTTCATTACGCCGTGTTCGTTTTTAATGTGATATATCGCACTTTAATGACAAAATTTTGTCTGCCGCAGCTATGTTATTAAAATGAATGTCTAGTCTACCTTATAATTAATTGGGTTGAGATCAACCGAAAAAAAAAGCGTCAATGTTAATAAACATCAGTTTTATTATTTGACAACAAATAACTAATTATATGTCCCCCAGTCCCATTGCTATTAACAGAGCTTTTAATCAAAGATATAAGTTACTGTAGTCTGTGTCGTTTATATATTCTCACCACTTCTATCATCGATTATGGATATACACTTAAAACTTTAGTCTAAATTAAATTTCATCCTTGCTGTTGTACAACATTTGCACGTTGTTGTTACCACTATAACATTTACGTATAATCTGCATGGGATGAATAATAATGCCGAAAAGGTTAATATTTACAGATTACTTCGATATAACATTCCAAGTTCGATAGTCAATATTGGCGAAGGGATCATCTAAAATGCGTTAAAGACGTTGAAATCATATTCAAATGAGTTGTGGGCTTTTTACTAATTTTATGCGATTAAACTTTAGCCTAACCTTTGTATCAGATAAAAGCAGTTTAGTGTCTAACACATTTTGTCATTTGTAAGAAACACCAAAGCTTAAAACTCGATTTATGGATTAAAAATGAGAAAGATGACGAAATTATTAAATTTAAAATGGATGAAAGAGGTTTCCGTTAAACGTTTGTTATCAGGGCGGATTCTCGTGAATTGAAGAATTTGTAACTTAAAGGTTGTCACCTGAAAACATATGAATCTTAGCCGTAAGGTGACAGCTGTCACGAATTCTTAAATTCTCGAGAATCGCCACCCTGGTCCTTACAAATCAATGTACATTTTAAACGCTATCTGCGATTACGCTCGGCAATCTCTTATATCGACAAACACATTCTGAAATGTTTATTCAACTGCAGCGAACTACTAAGCTACATAATGCGTAAACTCTCCATTGTTGAACCGTTAAAAGGGTCAACAAGCAAGTGGAATTCATTTCCAAACCTATCCGAAACACACCTCAACGAAATAATGAATATGAAACGTTTGGATAAACTCCGGTTCAGTTGAAAAATGTTAATTTGATTGAAATTGATATCGATCTGTGAGTGTGTGCCCATGATACAAAAACATCTATAATATACCTTGTATGTGCTCTTATTTGGTCACAACCGCTCAATAAACACAGACCATTTTTTCGGTCAATTTTTTTTTCTAACTTGCAAATTGTGTTAATCATATCCATAGGTATGAATGGTAAACGCAAGGCGGTCTAATTTTTTTGATATGTTTAATGAATGCTATTATACATCATGGATTCGTAGGCTAAGCATTTAAACAGAAGCAATCTAAATATTTGAGTGTTGATTTAGTTGATTTATCAACAACCTATGAATGGATTGCGTAGTACAGTTTACATAGATGGTTTATGGGTTACTATGTAGTGTACTAACAGACTTCCAACACTCACTTGTGTAGAAAATATCACCCATCAACAAGCTTCACCAACAAGCTCGAAGTCAGATAGATGAAAATAGAATTAAATTGGAAATTGCATAGTTTGTGTCTAGGTCTAGTGGTGTAATTTACTTATATTTCTGATCAAGTCCAATAGTTTCCAATGTACAAGGAATTTAATTGAATTTTGATTATTAATATTTTATCCTCCAACAACCAACGACGTAATATTCATTGAACATATCAATAATTCAATTACATCGACATTGCGATGTCTCTGCAAGCAATGGAAATTCAATTGAGCTCTGTATTATGTACAGTATACCCAGCGATTCCGTTCATTTTCATCTTCTATTTTATTTTTCCTTTGACGCGCTCTGACATAAAAAAAAAGAACTTAAATGTCTTCCTATACACTCGTACATAAGCGGAAAATTGTATTTTCTATTACATCAACAGTGCTCCATTTTTCCAACCATCTTAATGACACACAACACGTTTTTCTTATTGTGTTTCATAAGGTGGTACAAAAGCGACTTGTAGTCTCTCGCAATTAGAGTCAACCGTTAATGAACAGAGGGGTAATGCTAAGTGAAGCTTCGAGGGAGAATATTTCAGAATTATTGAAAATATGCAGGTGAGGTATGCGTTCATCTCTTCAAGTCTTTAAGTCTTATATCATACAGCTGAGGAATCCTAAAATTTAACCATTTCTTTAACCTGAACTGACCTGTTTCAAATTGAACCCTGACCTCAGATTACATGCCATTCAGTTCGGGTTTCAGGTTGACCTGATCTGTTCCGAGTGGTAAGAAGTGGAATGAATAGAAACATTTGACCTATAGAATTGTCGGATATTACAATTATTTTCCTCTGCCACACATACGTTAATACGACAGGTGATCGACGGGAAATCACTCTATCAAAATTTCATTATTATAAAAGGAAAACCACTGCACCGAACCACTTCCAATGCTGTGTTTGTTACGATATCCTCTCTGAAATGTCTTGTGTTAGCTATGCAAACAATCTAAATGTTTATGTACACGTAACTTCCGTTTCACCTTCTCAACGTTCAATTTTCCTCAATATCTCCAGAAACACAAATTTAATATACTCCTCGCATATATTAAGTTATCGGTTACGATGTGTACACACATGAAATATATGTTCGACATAAGTTTGAGTTTTGTCTAATTTTACAATGAAAAGTTTTTTTTGTTTTTAAATAAAATCGATAAATGGATTTCGGTTTACTGTGGAATGTATTGTTAATTGATGTGTATGGGACGGTTATAGATAAGGGTCATTTACTCAGCTAACGTACACAAACGCACACTTACCCAAAACAAGAACACACATCCACACACACACACACTCATGAGTCGAGTTCTAATTTATTGTTTTTTTGGCTTTAGTTGAAAATAGATTGGTTCCATTAGCAGATTGTTTGTGCTTAATGATGTATGTCTTTCAGGAACGTAAATCTGTGTCACTATACATACAGGTACCGTACGAACAACGAAAATGTCGTAATGATTGTGTGCAAATGTGAATTAATTTAGCTTTGTGAAAATCGATAAGTAAATTACCTGGAACATTTCAAATGCTGGTTGATGTGTGCACATCGCTTTGTTACGATTGACCTTCGAATTAATTGGGGATAAGGCTTGATCACAATAAGTAAAATGAATCTGTAAATTGTCCTAATGATCTCCATCTCCTCGTCGTGTAATCTAAACTGACTTCAGCAATCATTCACAATTGACTTTCCAATCTCATTGAAGACAACCTCGAGACTCAAAATTATTTTCCCTCTTTTTACAGAAATGGTTGAAGCAATGAAAAAGGTCGCTTCCCTTGACGTCGAACTGACAGTGGAGGAACGAAATCTCTTGTCGGTCGCCTACAAAAATGTAATTGGAGCTCGACGTGCATCATGGAGAATCATTTCCTCGATCGAGCAAAAAGAGGAAAATAAGGTACGGTTTGAAACAGACATAAAATAGCAATGACTCTCTCCAACTAACACTAATTTAACAATTTTTTTTTGGTCCAGGGAGCCGAAGAAAAGCTCGAAATGATCAAGAACTACCGCGGTCAAGTGGAGAAGGAATTGAGAGATATCTGTTCAGATATTTTAAATGTTTTAGACAAACATTTGATTCCATGCGCATCAACTGGTGAAAGCCGTGTATTCTACTACAAAATGAAGGGTGATTATCACCGTTACTTGGCTGAATTCGCAACGGGAACCGATCGTAAGGATGCGGCCGAAAATTCGTTAGTAGCGTACAAAGCAGCCAGTGATATTGCTATGACTGATCTTCCACCAACACATCCCATCAGACTGGGTCTGGCTTTGAACTTCTCGGTAAAGCATTTTGTATTCACTTTGATGCGACTGCAGTAAATGTTCAACGGTTTTCGTTTCTCTCGTCTTATTCCAGGTGTTTTATTATGAAATCCTAAACTCCCCGGACCGTGCCTGCCGACTAGCAAAAGCAGCATTCGATGATGCCATTGCCGAATTAGACACCCTCAGCGAAGAAAGTTATAAAGATTCCACCCTTATTATGCAGCTTTTGAGGGACAATCTCACATTATGGACATCAGATATGCAGGGCGATGGTGAGTGGTTTTTTTTTTAAACTTTTATTTTGCTTTGAACACCCGGGGTCGGAACACAAGACGGGCAGTGATATATTATCAACCATAACGTCAATCCATAAAAATAAAAGAT
The DNA here is from genome assembly GCF_014529535.1 of Bradysia coprophila. Lineage (NCBI taxonomy): Eukaryota > Metazoa > Arthropoda > Insecta > Diptera > Sciaridae > Bradysia > Bradysia coprophila. Next base: position 8,361,091 of record NC_050735.1, read on the forward strand.
TTTTGAGTAAAATCGCCGCAGCCAGCGATAAGAGCGTATTCTGCCAGGAGAAACATGATTTTATCCACAGTTTGGAGCTTGACTTCTTGTTTTCCGTTGGAAAATGGAGCATAGTACATGCCTACATGGCAAATCCGCCGTGGTCGAATTATTGTTTGAAGCAAATTCAGCCTTTTGTTTGCTTTAATTCGGAGATTATAAATTGTGTCATGCAGGACGTTTATACTGAAACCAACAAAAGCACAAGCACCATCGCGTTATTAAGTACTTGTCCAGTTATAGAAATATATTGCTCACTCGCTCCATGTTAATTCGTATATTCAGCCACTCGAGAAATGATGAAAAATGTTTAACGAATTGTTATGTTCGGTGCAATGTCGATTAGTGAGATTTTTTTCAACAGTTTTCGCTGGTGCAGCCAGGACCTATTTTGACTGAATTAAATTCTCAAAAATTCGCTAATGTTTCCAACACTCTTTGTTGGGATGGCATTTTGCGATTCTGGCAGCACCCAGAATTTCAGGGAATTTTTGAGAGCTCTACCGAATTTTCAGGGGCTTTTCCGCACCTGTTTCGAAATGAATAACATGATTTCGGTTCACTCACCATTGTCAACTGTAAAAAGTGTAGTGTGCTCCTTGTTGCACAAGTTTGGTTTTTTGTAGCACAAGCCCTAAGTTGCCAAAACTTCCATTGAATACTTGAGACTAGTTGGGACTAGTGCTACAAAAATTGACATTGACGGTGCGTATAATATTGTAATCATGTAAATTGTCAATGTATTTACTGACCTCTATTATACAACAACCTAAAGTGGAGTGCCCGGCAATTTTTTTTTTTAATCGTCTGAAGTGTAGGCTTGAGAAATGACGCTGTAGAGCTTAAGCATCCTCAGCAGACAATTAGATCTTAATTAGACTAATTAAAAGTGCATTCGTCGCGTCTCTACCCATGATGTTTGGTATCATTGGAAAGAAGGGACCAGTAGCAACGAGTGCTGATAGGTTTTTCGCTTTTTAGTGGCTTTCTGGTGGTAGAGGAACTCTTATAATTCAAATTTTTTCATTTCTTGTCAATCGGCTACCGTTGTTGGACTCCTGGCATACCACTCTCCAATACGCAATGTCAAATTTGTTTCGTTGTTGCTTCCAAGAGGTTCCGAAGCCGAAAACCAATTACTGATTTTCGAGTCTATCGCTTCCATACAATGAACTTTCGTCATTTTTCGGGCTATATATCACAGGGTTTTTTTTTAAAGCACTACAAACTTTCACACTTCCAAATAAATCGTCTGTTTATTGACGAAATTATTCAACTTTGAGTTCAGAATTATTTTTTTTAACCATTCGATAAACTCTGGCGGGGATAACTTCTTTGGTTCGAACTTTCGGGAAGTGTCAAATAAAGGAAACATTCTTTTGTGTAAACGTTTGACAGTTCCTGCAACTTTTTTGTTTAAATCAAATTTCCCCTTCAAAACACTTCCTCGTCATAATGGTCTATGATGGTTTTGCTTTTACAATTCTACTGCCAAATATAAAATGGTAACTAAAGAAAGTTGTTCTACAAGATTGTCAGGTCAGTCTAACGATTCTATAGAGCTATTCAGATCGGAATCTCATTTTCATATAAGCTGGATGAAGTTTTTGCAAATTTATTCTCAACGCCATCTACACCTCAAGCTCCATCGCCTTTATCTGATTTAAAAAAAAAAAACGTCGTTCGGCTCTCCACTCTAATCTAAAACGATTCAACAGATTTTGAAAGAAAAAAGAAAAACTTGTGATGAATTTCTCGTGGTAAATTTGAGAAAGCTTCGATATGGATGTCTTGTGTTCTGAGCCTGCTGGCATATTATTAGCAACAAACAAATGATCCCAAAAATATCCCGGAATTTTTAATTTATTGAACCGTTTTTCAATTCACAGGCGAAGGTGAACAAAAAGAACAAATCGAAGATATTGAGCACCAGGACGTGTCGTAATTTTAGCAAAGTGTGTCTGTGTGAGTTATTAATCTTAAGGATGAATAAAGATAAGATAATATAAATTATATACATATAAGTGTATTGTTTTGTCTGGAAAAACAACAACAACAACTAAAAAAAAAGAAGAAGAAAAAAGGAAAAGCTAAAATTACAAAAAATTAAAATTAAAAGAAAACATTTTCAAAAACAAACAAAAAACTTTCATCTACCAAAATGAAGCAAAAAAAATCCGAGTAAACTTAAACTAAATAAAGAAGAAAAACAGCAAAAACCGATTTATAAAAAGAAAAACAGTTAAAAAAATGGGTGAAGAAAGTAAAACTAAAAGCAAAAACACAAACAGAAAAAAAACTTTCTAATCTCCGGTAAAAATTGTCATAAATTGTATTTTTCATTGAACAAAGTATAAAGCAAAAAAATTGTCATTAAACACACCCACGCACACACTGTCGTTGCGTTTTATAAATAATTTCAAATAGTTTTCCTTTGCTGAATGTCGAAACGATATAAAAAAACGAATTTCCTTTACTTTCTATTTTCATCGAAAAGTAACTTTTTTTTCCTGGATATAAACTGTATCCAAAGCTTGAAAACAAAATCAAAACAAAAAAAAAAACTTTCCCGCAATTCGCATAACTATACTGTAATCGAAGCCACAAGTATAGCATTTCTAATGGAACATTCTCAGAAGCGATTTTTTATTTTGTTTAGTTTCTCTGTGAAACATGAACCAGAAAGTTTCAATTCGACTCTTTTCTCCCAGTATACACCACACACAATTTGTTTAACTCTTGACAACGACAAAACTCTGTGTCGACAAACTTTTTGATCGGGAGAATCCAGTAAAATGATGTGAAAAACACCATAATTGTTAGCCTCGCACCACCACCACCACAACCGACGAACAATTAAAATGGAAATTTATTTTGAAGAGAATACGAAATTCATCGCATATTTCACACGCCATTACGAGAACGTTTTTTTGTTAGTTTAATTTGTTAAGCTTTTCGTTAAGTTTCAATGCACACACGACCACCATTAACCACAAAGCGTCATTATGTTCATGGTATTATACTGTGAGGTGCTCAGACTGATGTTTTATCTTCCAAGAAAAAAAGAGAATACAAATTGGTCGTTGACCAGATGACCAATTGTCATGGATGGGCAAACGTGGCTTAAGTAACACATTTTTCGGTATAAATTGTGATGAAGTGAAAAAAAATCCAATCTGAACATCATTCGATTCGATTGAATGGAATTGAGTTCGGCTTATTCTAGAGAACATTATCACAACAAATGTCGGCGAATTTTTTATCTCTAAAATTTTACGAATCGTCGGTGGAAAATGGTCGTTATTTTTCCTCTGATGTAATGGTGTCGTTTGTGAAATATATATTTCCATCGTTTCCGGGTAGAAGAACGTTGCATTTTTGTAGTTCAATTTTTGAGTCTGCATTTTTTTTTTGTGGAGTCATTGCATGATAATATTGTAAACTGTTTTTTTTTTCGGTCGACATATCAATCCAAGTTTCATTTTGTTTATTTCAAAATGTTGCGACTAAGAAAAAATCATTTTTCTTTTTATTTATTTTCCACTTATGGCTTTACTTTCATTCTTCAGTGGACACACCAACACACATACACGAAAACACACACACCCACACATATGGATGAAAAAACAAAATGAAGCTCCAAAAATTCGTTTACACACACACCATCAAAAATCATAATTTAATTTTTAATTGAACGTCGACTCTAGCTTTTATTTAAATAAATAAAAAAAAAACAAAACAAAAAAAAAGAGAAACAAAATCGAGAAACAATTTGTATTATAATTTTAAGCAAATTTATATTTTGTTGCATTACAAATTTCCACACACAAAAAAGAAAAGAAAAACAAAATGAATTTTTACTCTGCATAGATGAAACAAAGATACGAAAAAAAAATATTTTTTTTATAATTTTTCCTCTTTCCTCTTTTTTATTTTTTTTTCTCTTCGCTCGTCTCACTTTTTATTAAATTTTAAATAAATTCTTTATCTAAAAAAAAGCAAATCGTTTTTATTTTTTTGTTATTACCCCCTGTTCCTTTTGATTTTATTTGGTGCTTCCTCCTGTGACCTTTATTTTAGTTTTTTTTGTTCTTTATCATGCGGAGTACATTTTATGGTTCAGTTCGAAAAAGGTTTGTAAAACTGATGAAAATCAGTCATGGTGTCGTAATAAAAGTGGAAGTGCTTCATATCAAAGTTTATACATCGCAAGAATCCGAAAAGCTTCTCGAATCCGTTTTATAGGACAGTCAATCAAAAATTGAATAAAACAGAAAAAGTGGTAAAAAAAAACTTCGAAATTTTTCACCATTAGCCCAACTCATCGAAGTTTTTATAACATATTCCCGCCGCTCTCCATAACCTAACACTGTATATCTAGTCGTAGTCACAACTCCATCGGTTCACCTTGACATCACGTCTAATTTATTCATGGAATTCAGTATACAGGTATGCCATACATTCACAAAACTCTCTATTGTTGGCTGTCCTCGGAAAATGTTTTAAATTTGTCCTCCTATCTGGCATGTGTATGATGCATCTGGTGACGCACAAAATGTGGACAGATTATATCCATAGGCGTGAGATGACGTCCATGCATCTATTGCAGTTTGTTGTCGTCTGCATATTGATCGATTTTCACATGATTCATGGTGGTGGTGATTTTCTCATTTTAGTTTACGGAGAGTTTTTCGAGAAAATTCAAATTCTGCACCATAATATGGATGCTTCTTAACGGGGGATCACTGTCAAGCCTGAGAGTAAAATTTCGACGGAGCTTCACGGACTCTAGATCCGAAATTTTCTTCTCATTGTGTTCCTCAAAATACCGTGAGCTCGACCGTGATTGAATTTTAAGTGTTCTGTCTTTTTTGTTAGCAGAGTTGTATTTTCGTCCTAAAATTTCTGCTGAAGTTTGTTATATGACTGATTTCCAATATACAATCTGCTGCAGGTGTACCGTTCAGATCGGAAACGAAGCTTTTAAAGCTTTGATCGTAGTTGAGCTTTGGATTTTGTATTTTCCGTACCGTCGATTCATAATGCTAATGCAGAGTCAAAGCTTACACTGCTTAACCATTAAGCTAAGAAAAATGGATCAACCCATGTACTGGCTCAGTCGGTTTTTTTAAAGTTGGGATTTGGCAACGGATTTGAAAAAAAAACATTCACAAGGTGCCCGATGCTCATCAATTCAGAAAACAAACAGATGATTTAGATCTGTACCCTATCTCAAAATTCAAGTAACGAGACTTTCACGATAAGTGATTCAATTAGAAGTGGAGGTGATGTATCGCTTCCTCAGGAAGCAGCAACGGTCCCCAAGTCAGTGTGGTCTGACCATGCTCAGTTGCTTTTCTGTGTTCCCTTGCCAGGGTAGAAAATGGAATATTATGAGTCCTGGATTACAATGTGTGTGTCGGATGTCTTTTTCGATGAAAAATGAAGGTAAAGTAGGTAGACTTCCTGCATAAGAAAAAATTAGCTATTAATGCAATGACAACGGCGTGTTTGTGTTTAAATATATCGTGTTCCGTTGACATTATATAAATACCGAAAAAAATAAATCTAAATAAACTAAACACAATAAATGAATTTTCTCAGATGTTTGTAATAAATTGCTTCTAATAAGAAAGAAACTAAAAACCAGAAAACCAGAAAATCCCGATTTTACATCTAAAACTGAAAGATAAGAAAACAAAAAAGAATGAACAAAAAAAAACCACAAACTTTACAAATATATCATTCATTATAATCATTAAAAGTAAATTTGAAAATCACGTACGTACATGTAGTATAATTATTTTCTTTGAAAATAAGAAAGGGGTTTCATCACTGTGCAAAAATGTCCTTACCTTCAAAGCTCGTTGCATGCAGCTTTCAAGGTGGACATTTTAACCAGAACTAAAAAATTGCAAAATTAAAAAAAAAACATTTTCTTCTTTTCGACTTGAATAATGGATATATTATGCGTCGTCGTTAATTCTCTCAGTAAATATTTTACGATTTTTTTTCTTTTAAAAATTTTTCTTTCGTTTGATTTATTTGGTTAAAAATTATACGCAAAAAAAACATAAAATAAAAAAATTAAATTAAAAATTTGCAAAAAAAAATTGTCAAAGTAGAGTAGTGCATAAAACTATTTAAAATGAAGAAAGAAAAAAAAACATAAAAAAAACCTAAATTGTAATTACTATTGAAAACAAAGAATTAATAATTTTATGGAACAAAAGAGAAAAAAAGCAAAAACTAAAAAGTGAAAACAACAAAAATATTTTAAATTTTAATCATTAATCAAACTGAAAAGCATTTCTTTATCATCACGCAAAATGCCCTCAGTTCATCCCAGTACAGTTAACCTTTTCATTCCATCATCCAATTAACATTTCTTTTCCACCATTTCCACATTTTATGTATAAATGTACAATTAGACAAGATCTTTTTCAAAATATTGTTCGGAGAATTCTGATTCCGCTTTTGTTTGTCTTCGAAAAACAACAATTCACCTGGAAGTCATAGCAATATTCATCGTCGAAACAGCGACCTAACAACATGAAGTATAAACAAAAGAAACACAATCAGTAGATACCTCTATTTTTGTCGCCACCTTTTATCCCCATCCCCTCTACCCGCTTGTATTGTATAATGTTTTTACGTGAGATCTTTACCCTTCATCAAAAAAAGAAGAAGAAGAATTAAATCTCTTTCAACTTAAACACTACATGCCTGGAAATTGAATGTTTCTCGTTTCGCTTCGATTGAATGTATACTCTTTGAAAATAGCGAGTGTCCAAGTGAAATATAGAGATTAAAAGAAGAAAAGTAATCCTTTCCCAAGTCTTCAATTTCGATTGGTGTCATTTAAATAAAAAAAAATCAAATTAACATTCCCGTTCCTGTGTGTCAGTAAAATTATTACCGTAATTTTATCATTTATTGTGTCAATTTTTGATCGATCGATTCTTTAAATCTTCTCAAAAAACGAGTGAAGAGAGAGAGACAGAGAAAGAATCCATTTAGCAGAACATTTTTCACACTCTGCGAAAGTGTTTGGGTACAACCTTATATCGGATCAAAGAAATTAATAGTTTTGCAGAACAAAAACGCGTACAACTTCAATTATGTTTACATTTATCTATAATAAAGAAACAGAATAGAAATCAGTCACTTAAAATATCAGAAGTTTTGTTTTTCTCATTAAAATCATTCATTAATTTTAGCGAAAGAAAAAAGAAATAATTTTGTTTTAGTTTCAAATGGATGAAAACAGGAACTCTCAGCCATCAGCATTTATTTTGTAACAACTGTATCATGTTTTACGTTTAGTTTTTTTTTAATTAATAAATATATTTGTAAAACTTAAGACCAAGCCATTGTTTTACACCGAAGGGGAGACGCTTCAGTCGTCGTAATGTTTGTGGTGGCAACCATTCCGAACAAGAAATCTATCAGCGTGTTACTGTAGTTGCAGCTGTAACGTGACCAGGGAGCTTTTTCGCCAATAGCTACTGCTATATCAACAAATTCGATTTTCTTTAAAATTTCTTCTCTTCAATACCTTTCATTTGAGATGCTCTAAGATGCTTGAAAAACCAGTGAAAAACAGGCAAGACAAGCAAAACATGCTGTTTGGCTCGCCTTCTTGCCTATAAGTAATGATCGACCATCTTAGCTTGCCAAAAATTTCGATATTCGGATACGTCTGTATTCATTTGATGTACCGCACACGATTTTTGAGCAACGACACGTCCAGAGATATGCTTGAAAAACTAGTGAAAAGCAGGTAAAACAAAACAAATCCAAACAAAACAAAAACGCAGTTCCAGGAACTTGACTCCAAACTTTTGGAGCACTTACCGTTGAGTCGCGACAACATTTTTACGCTAGAAAGTTAGTCGTAAATCGAATTATAACTCTGACAACACTGAATTACCGATGTCCTTTATGGATGTCCAGTTTGCTGTATTTTTCTTCGTAAAGTCGAAGCATTATAATTTGATCGATTCTATTCATTTTTAAATAATTGTAGTTTTTCAAGAAATCATTTCGAAAACATTACAGTATAAAAGCTTACACATGCGCATAAGAGCTGTTTACTCGCTGTATACCTGCGGGTAATCCGTTCAAATGCACGTGTCTAAGCTTTTATACTGTAATGTTTTCGAAATGATTTCTTCGAAAACTACAATTATTTAAAAATGAATGAAATGAGTAGAATCGATCAAATTATAATGCTCCGACTTTAAAAAGGATAGGGCTAAGTCTAAGCCCACTCAGGTTTGTAGGAATTATTGGGAAAAGACAAAAATGATTATCGTTTGAGAAAAACTAGAAAATCTAAAAAAAACAAGAAAACCCATGGAACTACAAGAAAATCCTCATTATATCTTATGTGAAAATTAAATTGAACGGTTATCCGATTTAAAGGAGATATTGTTAAACAATGTCGTAACGTTGGTAATGCATGTGAAATGTGGAATCAATAGCGCCGATTGGATTGTAATTGTTACTTCTGAAACTGAAAGGTTTGATTTCCACTTACAAAAAGAGTCTCAGCTTCTCAGCTAGTCTAAGTAGGCGCTGAAACTGGCCGATCGAAGAAAATTTTGGGCTCTTCGAAAATTTACAAAAAATTAAGAAAATTTGAATTAATTAGTGATTGAATGGCGCAAAGTTATGAAGGAGACAAAGTAAAGATGATGATCGTGTAAGGCACAAAGAAAAAGAAATTCAGGTCAAATTCACCATCACCGTTTATGATGGTAATCCATGACAACTGAGTCATGCTGAGAGAACCAAAAACGAACTAGTAGAAGGATAACTGGAACATTAATTTGGATTAGACAGAGAGACCCTAAAGACGAGGAGAATTGATTCAGTTTGTATATATCGCATTGTTAATTATAAGTGAGTCATGAATGCACTAGGGATGGGAGGCGTTCAAAATTATCGATAATATCAATCGAAAGAAATTATCGATAATCGATTAATCATATCGTTATCGATAATTTAATAATTATCGATAATTATCAAAATATCGAAATTCGTTAATTATCAAAATATCGATATTTTGATATTTATCTGAAAATTCATGATAATATACCGATATATCGGAATATATCGATAAATATCGGATTTTCGGACCGAAATATCGATATATCGAATTATCGATATCGTGATAATTATCAAAATATCAATAATTATCGATTATCGATATTTTTTTGATAATTTTCGATAAAAAAAGTCGATAATTATCGATTATCGATAATTGATAATTATCGATAATCATTTTCATTATCGCCCATGCCTAGAATGCACGAGTTTGAATGTTTGCGAGTGTATATATCTGAGTGTGAAAGTTTGTGGAATGAGTGGAGCCGAAGGCGGAACGAGTGGAATAATTCACACGAGGATATATACGACGCACACATTCAAACAAGTGCATATAACTCACTTATTTGATCAAGCCATTAATTTATCGGCATACACTTCGCCACATAAACAATGAGTTTCGAAATAAATTAAAATGGCCGCACTTTACCATCACAGTTAGTAGGGTTAGTAGTGACTGTAATAGTATGTTGTGTTACAAGTATTATAATGTTGATTTTTTCAGCACTAGACCCAAGTTTTCCTTACGCTCATAAGGAAAACTTGGGTCTAGTGCTGAAAAAATCAACATTACAATACTTGTAACACAACATACTATTTCCATATCAATGGGCAGTGCTATGTTGGGTTGGAATACGACAAAAGAATATTCTCGTTTGAGTTTTACGAGTTCTTTTTTAGATCAAAACTAAATTCATCGATAACAAGCAAAATTATCACAGAAGAAATCAATTAAAATAAAAAACCCGAACCGAGCCCGATCCGAGACCAAATTTTTGACGCTCTGATAAGACTTTTGATCGTGTAGACCAATCAGAAGTTGCTTTTTGTTAACAAAAAAAACCTCCATATTGTAATAAGTCTGTAAATTACGGTAAATTACCTACTTAAATCAATCAGTCAGTGGTAGGATATCGCTTGCTTCATTACGATATTATTCATTGTGCGTCGATTTCTGTTTGTCAAGCATTTTTTTTTTTTTTTTGTGTTTTATGTAGTTGCAACAGGCGATAGTGGAATAGGAAAATAACAAAATTTAACCTACTCTGAAGACTATTCCTGCAATAAGTTCCATAGAATGAACGACCCAGTTTTATACGCCAAATCGAATTCCTTCCAGAAGGTGACCACACAAAAGATTCTAAGCGAATATTCGCATCTGTTTCAATGGCGCGAAGACGGTTCAATGTTGGACATTGGTTGTGGAACAGGCGATGCAACCATCGAATCAATTTTACCACTGCTCCCAACAAAATCTAATCGTTTAATCGGTTGCGATATCTCTAACGAAATGATTGACTATGCACGGAAACATAACAGCCATCCGAATGTAGCGTTCCAACAGCTTGATATCGGTGGCAATATCGATGATTTTCTAACGAAATTTGGTCCATTTGATCATGCGGCATCGTTCTTTTGTTTGCATTGGGTACAAAATCAAAATGCAGCCATGGAAAACATTAGTAAATTATTAACAGCAGATGGTGACTGCCTGTTGGTGTTCATAACGTGGTCACATAACTTCCATGTTTTCTTAGAGATGTCAAAATCACCTAAATGGTCACAGTACATGAAAGATGTCTCACAATTCATATCACCGTATCAAGAATCTATTAGTCCAGCAGATGATTTACGTGTAATGTTACAGACCGTTGGTTTTACTGACTGTGTTATTCAAGCACGAGAATCGAGACACTTGTACGATAATTACGACGAATTTGCTAGTAGGTGGCTTCGCATACTTTTCAATCATTGTCCTTTATTGATTACTCAATGATCAATGTTCACAGACTTTGTCAGTTCGATCAATCCATTTGTGAACAGAATACCGGCTAGTGAGCAACAATATTTTGTCGCTGACCTTGCGAGACGTACAATGATAAAGAACAAGGCAACTTATGGCATTGAATATGTGGATGCACCGAAAATCTTAGTCGCTTATGCCAAAAAATAAATGTCGATTTGCGAGTTAATGGATAATCAAATCGAATCATTTTTTTCACTTAAATTGACGATTACGTATGTAAGAACAAATTGAAGACAAATGCGAACTCGATAATAAAATTGTATAAAGATTCTGCGAAGGTTATATTAGTCTAGGTCTTTGTATTATCTCGAGAGCAAAATTACCAGAGGGCATAACTACCTAGCATATCTCTCATTCTCAAACTAGTTAACCGATTTTCATACCTTTTTCTCCATGTAATCTATGTTGTCTACTACAGCTGTATTATTTTCTAAAAAGCGCTGCAGCTGTGGAAGCTATTATAGGTTACCTGGAACAGGTAAGATTTTCAACTCCTTTTGTCAGTGTCAACGTAAAGCAAAAAATATTTCTGATTTTTCGACACCGATGGAAGCTCTAACTGGAACGATAGTCAGAAAGAAGAAAGATATGGTAAAAAAATCATTGTCACCGTCTACCACTACTAGAAGGTGCATCGACATAAAAAAAGGTTTCGCTATTTCAAAATTAGCTTCTCTGAGGTGTTTTTGAGCATTCGATTCCGTGAGTCGAAATCAGCAGAGAAACTTTTCTTAAAATGTCCGTTTAGGGGTCCAACCTTTTGATATTTTTGAAAAGATTGACCTCCTTCGCAAGAATGCTCACGACAATAAAATCGGTGTCCTAGTCTATATTGAAGATTAATCTGATAATGTCAGGGTTTAGTTCGGTAAAGAAAAAAAAAACAAGAAGAAGTGATCATAGTGATCAGCTGCTGTGTCACACTGTCAAGTTTCAATACCCTACTTAGAGTATCAGCAACGCACTTCAAGCAAAAGTGCTATTAATGACAGCTGCCAGATAGAATACTATTTTGTATGAAATTTTATGCCCACTCTTTTTACAGTGTAAAATTTTGTATGGAGCACTGTCAAGATTCAGTAACCTAATTAGAGTACCCCTTTTGCTTGAGAAGTCGTGCTTGAAGTGCGTTGGTTTGACTCAAGTTACGTCTATGGGGTGTCCATAAGGTTTGTCGATTTTTTTTTTGGTTTTTCGACTATATATCTTCAGATGATCTTATTATGAGTCTCAAAAAATGACAAATAATTTTATCCAACGTACTTCAAGCATGAGTGCTCCAAATAGGGTATTGAGACTTGACAGTGTGTCACTCAAATGTAAAACACTGTGAAAAAACCATTTCATACAAAGTAGGGCTCTGTTTGGCAGCTGTCGACTATGATCAGATCCCCAGCAGAGTAAAATAAACCAGGAAGGAGCGGTTCATTTTCGAAACGTCAAATAAGGGACCTAATACACTGTATGAAAATGAACTCAAATGAACACTGACATAAATTGAAAAATCTTATTCGCAAAAAAATATAGGGCTACTAGATTATTCAGGTCCCTAGTCAAATCAGCGCTCCTGCCTGGTTAACTTTACTCTGTCGTGTCAGATCACTTTAGTTACGAGTGCGTTAAAAATATTTTTTAATGAAAATCGGTTGATTAGTTGAATTATGGTAGGTTATACGCAATTCGGTAATGTTACCCTCGATATCAAATGATTCATCAAGCCTAGGCATGTTCGATAATTCATTCGATTGATAAAATATCGATTATTTCCCTGGAATCGATTATCGATATTTTCAGAAAATCAATATCAATCGAATGTTTTATCGATAATCGATAAATATCGACTGAAAATCGATAAATATCGACTGATAATCGGCAAATATAGACTGATAATTCGATTTTCAGTGGATATTTGTTGATTATCAGTCGATATTTATCGATTATCGATAAAACATTCTATTGATATAGTATTGATTATTTGGAAATTTTATCATCGATTGATGATATTTTTCAGTGAACATGCCTAATCAAGCCACAGCGAACCGAACCAAAAAATAATCTTTATCTGTGAGTATAGTACGAGCATCAAAAGATGTGGCATTTCCTTTTTCGAGCTTATATGTTGTCAGAAAACGTCCTGATTGCATCATTGATATTCCTTACACTTTCGGAATCTAAGTGCCATTCCATACATTTTAGAGCAACATAATTGCAATGCAACTCTACTACTACTACTGCTACTACTACTACTTTCCGAAAGTTAAATTTCGTTCCATCGTTATTTAAGACGAATCTACACATGGCATATACACACAAATCGTTGCCTACATTTCGGGGCAACATTATTATTATTTTGATGATAATTTTGATTTCACATTCTTTTTGATGATAATTTTGGACTCGCATCCTTTTTGGAAAAAGTGCGACCATCGTTTGGTGTTAAAATGTGTTAGTACTTAGCCGGTACTTAGCTAAAATTGTAGCCTACATTTGTGTGCCTCATATTTCTTTTTTGATGATATCTTTCCACCAGAATGCTTTTTCAAAAATGTACGACCGCAATTCCGACCACGAATGTATCAGCTTTCAACAGACAATACATTTCGTTGTGGTCGTTTGACCAAATCTGAGAAAAGTGAGCAGTTTATTAGTCATTTGTGTACCTGTTTTGGACGATTGATTTAAGGCAATTTCGCGGATTGTAGGCCGAACGAAGTGAGGTCTACAAGCGAAAGTGCCTTAAATCAACCGTCCCAAACAGGTGCACATGTGAGTTTTCATGCAGAGGGCCGGAAACCCGAGAAAATTCGAAAAATTGCCCTCGTTTTCGGCCCCGAAGCATGAAAACGAAATTTTCATTACACCAACTACGAAAGTTGTAATTTTCGCTTCCCGAATGAGATGCGAAAGTATAAAAATTCAACTCTCAGTTAGCCACGACATCACAAGAGGTGCGAAAATACTTTCGCCTCCCAACAGAGGAGCGTAAGTACTTTCGCCCCTCAAACGAGGATGCGAAAGTAAATGACAGCAACAACATGTGTTCCGTCTGGTGTCGTTGTGATCACTGTGATTGTTGTGATAGAAAAGAACGTTTTCATGCTTCGGGGCCAAAAATGAGGGCAATTTTTCGAATTTTCTCGGGTTTCCGGCCCTCTGCATGAAAACTCACATGTGCACCTGTTTGGGACGGTTGATTTAAGGCACTTTCGCTTGTAAGCCTCACTTCGTTCGGCCTACAATCCGCGAAATTGCCTAAAATCAATCGTCCAAAACAGGTACACAAATGACTATGCCAATAATTTATAAATTTTTCTTTTACCAGGGGGCTGCAAACTTCGCACACGGTTGAATTTTTTTACTTTCGTCCCTTGTGATCAAAATAACCATTCTGTTGCGGTCGGACATTTTTCAAAAAGGATTCTGATGGAAAGATATCATCAAAAGTAAACTAAAATCCAGTATTTAAAAATGCCTTTTTAGTATAAATTTGTTGGGCATTTCAGGTACAGAAGAAGAAAGAACGAAAGCGTTCGTTGAAGCAATTAAACCCTCAACATTCTACCTATGTAAATGTTAAGTTAAATGAAAATATTTAGAGAGCAAAAAAGTAATACATTTTGACGTGCTGTACCGGTTTTTTTTAAAAAAAAGATTTTAGTTCAAAAAACTAACATTTTTCCTCCCAAATGTAGGCTACAATTTGACATTATTCACATATCGGATCTCGCATGTTATTGGAGTAATCGATAAAATTGTCAGAATGGACCGACGATTCGTTTGATCCATAGCTCGTTTAGATCGGCGTCGAATTGAGTCCCGCCTGTTTGAAATTTTGCGAATTGACTCTTAAGGGTTTTGAGATTAGGCTTTTACCAAGTTTTTGAGTGAAGCTTACTCACCGTAAGTAGTTCGGGAACGGTCAAAAACATCACGGAATGATCGAACGTTGTGAGATTCATAACCGAGTCTCGTTCCTCCACCAAAAGTCTTGCATGCTTCGTTTACTATTTATTTTTAAATTGCATCCGGCTAATTCTATTTGACACGCGATACATGTTCTTGTTCACAGATATATTCTTCTAGGATAGGTACTTGCAACGTAACATATAGTCTTACATTCGACATGCAAATTAGGAGTCTTGCTTGCTGCCGTTCCTCTACATTTTCAATTTCATTTTTGTGGTAAGATTTTCCAACGCATGACGCTGGTGATCCATCGTTTTTCCTTTTAATCGCTCCACGCGCATCAGTATCTTGCCCTGGAAACATAACAATGAAAGGGCTATTGCAGGACACTGCTCAAGAAATGTAATGGTCTTAACTTACCGGCAGTTTTGGATCCAGCGTACTCTTGTTTTTCATGGCCAATGACCACAAATTTCCGGCGAGCGCAAACATTTTCTCTTTGCTCACATCAGCCTTGTAAACAATTTTACCGAATAGATCCAGCGCCAGATTGCTCTGCAATCGTAAATTCCCACTGTCACCCAGCTGTTTCAACTGTACCAACATCAAATCGACACACTGCGAACACAGTGCATCAATTTCGGCTATGAATTTCGAGTCCGAACCGTACAGTTGATCGTTTGACACAACATTCGGAATGTGATATGGATACGATTCTTGGGCAGCGGTTGTGAGCAGATCAATGACCGCAAGATAAACGAGTGAAAGGCTGGTATTGTTCGGATCAAACGGATACCGTTTGATGACATCGAGTACGGTACGCAATAGGTAGAGTACTCCTTGCTCGGGACTGTCAGGAACGACGACGAGAGTTGATAGGAAATTGCACAGGAACGACACTAAATATGGTTCGGTATTCTTCGTTTTCCCATCGATTTCTATAGTTTTCGGTAGCTCTGACACCAGATTTATCGCAGCGGAGAAGCAAGCATCGGCTGTGAAACGATGTAGGGATCAGATTGCTTTTTGTTAACAATCGTATCGTTCCGCTTACCTTGACCCAAGCAAACGTTCGTAAGTGCCACTTGTCCCGATAGCAAATACAAATCCATTCTAGACGTCACGGACACGATACTCGGAATGGTTATGTATGAGTAGGCAGCGCACGCTTTGACAAAAGCATCAGTTTTTCTGGTATGATGACCATTAACGATACAGCGAGTATCTACCGCTAATTTGTTCACGCAATGCACCAACGTCACGAACACCGAATCCAAATTCGGAAACGCTGCTCGTGCTTCTACGTAGAATGTTAGTTGCTGTTCGAAGTCTCGTCCGAAATCGACCTTCTTGATGAAATTGCAAATGAGATTACTGATCTGGCGACGTTCATCTTCGACCGTTTGGGCACTGCATGGGTTAGGGAATCGTTTGAATTGATATTCTTATCGGAACACCGGATAAGGTCGACTTACTTGACGGTATCGTTGAGCGCTTTACAGATGTACATCAACGCATTTATGACCACCGGATCGTTGAGACAATTTTCCGATTTATTTTTGCACGTTGTCATAATTTTCATGCAAACGTCCAGCTTAACCGACTCTTTTTGGAATAAATCAATAATCGGCAGGAAATGATCCTGAAATAGGCAAGGTTTCAGAAGAAAGAAATGGTTTTACAGTCAGTCCGGCCACTCACTGAAATCAGTAGACCCTCAAACGATTTTGTGTGTGTTACAACTTTGTCAACGATTGAGAACATTTCCGAATAATGATTTTCGAATGCACGATTCTGATTCAGCCGCGACAGCACATCTCCAAGGAAATTATTCACTTCAGCCAACTGAAATGAAAAGTTTTGTCTCGCATAAAAAGGCCGTTCCCGCCATTCAACGCACAACATTCTACCTCAAAATTCATGGCTGTGTATTGAGCCCATGGTTCAACGCACGGAATGTAATCGGCAACATGTGTAAATGTGCTAATAGTTTTCCAAGATCCAGTCAACACAGACGTTCTTTGGTCGACAGGAGGCGCACACTGACTCAAACAAAGGCCTAATGAACGAAAGAGCTGAGCTTTTGTTATACCTTCGGTGGCACAGTTCGATAGGATCGACACAAATTTTTCGGCCCGATTGGCAATGAAATTTGGTTTGAATGAGCTCATGATTGAGTTTAACAGCAAACCACTGTAATGAGACAAAAATCTTCAATGTTAGACTCGACCAGACGGTTCCATTTACTTGTTCTTCTTTTCCTGGCATCGGGTCAGAATCTCATCTAGTAAAATGTCTGATCCGCTAGATATCGCTTGCATTAGCCAATCAAGACACGGAATGTACAAGGTCAAATATCCATTCAAATCCATTCGTTGACGCGTAATTTCTGATCGGATTCCACCGCCGAATATCTGTAGAGAAGAAGACCGGATGATTACGTTGATCAGTGCACTTAATGCCACTCCTTGTACCGTTTGATAAACGAAGAGAAAATCGTTCAAACTGTTCCTTACGAACTCCCTATCATCAGTTACGGTCATACCGACGCGACACAGGTAGCAGCGAGCGTATGCGGCTACAATTGGATCACCAATGCCTCGGATAGTTTTCGTAAGACGCTCCAAGGCTTCCTTAATGTCGTTTTTGTCCAGAAATCTGTACGACTTAAGTATAGCAATTTCGACATAGAGTCGTGGTAGCAGTTCGCGAATGGAGGCAACTTTGTAAAACCAATTGAGACAAGTTTCTTTCGCTGAGTCGGAGACCATATCAGGTGTAAAGTTAACGGGCAATGCACTCGGAACTTTCTTTCCGGGTCTGTAAAGATAGTATATGTGATTGCACCAACCGCTTTCAAACACAGTCCCCATGTTACTCACTCAAAGTATTCAGCTTTCGATATCAATCGATCGTACACTAGTTTGCCGAAAATGTCCAAAATGTCGGTGATCAATACAAATTGACTGGGATAAAATTGCATGACATTTGTGTCAGCCAGCAGCTTCGAACATTGGATAGCAATTTTCAACGATTTCACTCGTTGATCCGTGTTCCATGCTTGGACGAGTTCGTGATTCAACTGTTCGATACGGGACACGTACTCTTGCTGCGTTAAATCAAGCATTTGATGAGTCGACTCAAAGTCATCCAACTGTTCCAGGCGATGTTTCACTTTTTCGGACATTGATGCCTGTTGAGTCTTGATAATTTCACCACCGGTCAGAAAGCTAGTTACGATCGACAACTTTTCCGACGTTGTGTACTTCGCCAGGATCGCAGTACGTCTGGAAGCCCATGAATCCAGAGAATTTTCTTGAATAATTTCTCCTTTTCTCAGCTTCATAGTGGACTCTTCTTCCTACAAACAGCAAAGGGAAATAAATTGTAGCCTGACGGGAGCCCATAGCAAACCTCTGCAACCATTTGCGACAATGGATCTATAGTATCCTGTTTGGCCATCAAGGAAAATGGATCACTGCCATCTACTACCGTACTAAATGGTTCCAGCAACGAAATGGTTGAGGACGTTGTGCTGCTGGACTTGCTAAAGCTACCCAGTCGTCGCACATTTCGGCTTTCCAGGACCTAAATCACATTCAGTTTGGATTAAAGTGTCAAATTCCTCGCACATAATGTAGATATACCGTCACTGTCATCGGTTTCAGAGGATGGTCAACCACTTCGGAAACGGAAAAGTACTTTTTGCATATCGGCGGTTCCCGGTCTTTGACTATGCAATGCCTTAATTAAATGATTTGATTGGGCTATACATCTGTGCCAGCAAACTTCTAAAATATTCAGAACTCACCAGTCGCAGGACATTTCAATAAATTGTTGAAAGGAACACTCTGTCGCCTGCACAATAAAAAGAGAAATTTTCAATCCATTCGCAAAATGACAACAGAGAGAATTTCTTGAAAAGGCTAAGAGAAGTGTCAAAAGAATGGAAATAAATAAACGGTTTGCATACACTGCGAAAAATCATTTCTTTGTGTAACACCAGAAGAGTGAACCGCAATGGTTAATGACGAAAATTATCCAACCGTTAAAGGGTCTACTATTTTGAAGGTCAGGATCGCAGACGATAATCATATCATCATTATTATCAAATTGGTCACCTTTTGAACCAAACAAAATCTTGTACTTCATTAGTTTTAACATAAATTTTTCTATAAAACTCTGCAAAAGACAAAGGTTGTGGTTTATAGCATCTAGTTTCCGAAAGAACGGGTAACACACTTATGAGTTTATCACGAAGGCAGTGGCGCCTCCACGAATATGGAAGAAATTTTCCTTTAATTTTTATGGAAAATATCCACTGAACCTTTCAAATTTGGGTAGCGGCTGCCTTCGTAGGTGTCTTAACCATAGTTCTTTCATTAACTGGCATATTATTAATGAATGTACATACCAGGTATGGCCTATTCTTCAAATCGGTCGATTTATCTTGAACACATTCATTATTCATGTCAAAATAATATGCAAATGAGTGAGTTTCAATCTGTTTTTAAAATAGTTATGTCCTTCGCACCTGGTAGTTTATATTCATTGCATTTGCATATTCGCTCTTAAAAACCGATTCGAAATTTCTTTGAGTGATCAGAGACAGAGTTGTCATTAAACTCATTCATTTCACGCACATACAATGCCACAACGTACTGAAATAATCAAATATCCAAATATGGTTTTTTTACGAACTTGCGCCGTTCCGTTGTAATCGTTCACATAAAGTCGCGATTTTGTCCCATCGAATTAATTTGATTTAAATAATTGTGAAACAGGTGTTTTAATTCGGCAAACTATTAGTTAGTGAAAGGAATAAGTTCATCAGTCATTAGCCGACAAGATTAATTGCTTGAAATTACAATGTCGTACACGAATAGTAAGTGTTGATTTTTGTGGGGTTTTTTTTTTTTAGAGAACAAAAAAGGTTGTGTGTGAGTGTGCAAAAAAAAAGAATGGTTATACGGTCAATGAAAAGCCGGGTTTTCAGCATTACGAATAATATGTTTACCCTGTGTCGATAATGGAGTTGTAGGCTACCCCGATCAAAGGATTATTTGCATCACATTCGGTTAAGAATTCGATTTCTTAGTAAAGTTACTAATTTCGTTGAGTGAGAAAGGCCTTTTTACGTCAATTTAAGCCAACACCCATATTTGGTCAAAATCAAAAAAAGAGTTGTTGATGCGTGAATCATTCATGAATACTTGTATACCTATCTATACGAAGCAATTGAGATTCGTGTTCGTAGTCTTTTAGAAAATGAATTTTAATTTCACGCTCGAATTTAAAATTACACGGCGGATAGTGTAAATGAGATGTAACAGTACAGCAGAGTGGAAATGATTCGTTTGGAAGAGAAGAATAATTAATTATAATTCTTGAAATTGCGGTACCTATTCACCAGACATTAATTCGAAATCTTCACTGCCTGTCTGAAGATATTTAACGCTAAAATTGCGCTTGTTTTCAGAGTTCATTTATGCCACTCTGCCGAGAACGCAACGGGGACAACCAATTGTGTTAGGTGGAGATCCGAAAGGAGTCAACTTTCTCTACACAAACGGAAACTCTGTGATTATCCGTAATATTGAGGTAGGTGAATTTTTACTGGAAAGCCATTTAAAGTCGACACATCCGGCACTCATTTTTTACATTTAAAAAAAATAATTCTTTCGTTGTTATCGAGTTATTGCTTATCATCATGGTTGTGACTTGTAGGCGCACCACGAGAATCCATTCGTAGAAATGTCTAAACTCGATTTTATCGCATTTTTATCGTGATTTGATTGATACACACTGGATGCAAAGTTATTTTTGTCACAGTGCCTACAAGTCACAGCTCTACGTCATCAATCCAACGAAAGATTTATAGATTTTGTTCAATGAAAAATCACGCACGATCGAAATTTGTTTTTTTTTTCTTCTTTTAGAATCCAGCCATTGCCGATGTTTATACGGAACATTCGTGTGCAGTAAACGTTGCCAAATATTCTCCAAGTGGTTTCTACATTGCATCTGGTGGTATGTTAATTGAATGCGAGCGAAATGCTCGTCGGATGCGTGGAATTTCGTTTTCATTCCGTTTTCGTTTCTTCTATTTCCACAAATAGATCAATCCGGCAAAGTTCGCATTTGGGATACAGTCAACAAAGAGCACCTACTGAAAAATGAATTTCAACCGATCGGCGGTCCAATCAAAGACATTTCATGGTCGGCTGACAATCAACGTAATTTTTTCTTTGCAAATCTTTGTTCATCGATTGGTCCAATAATCTCTGTCCTATTCAGGTATGGTCATTGTCGGCGAGGGGCGAGAACGTTTCGGTCACGTTTTCATGACAGAGACCGGAACATCGGTTGGCGAAATTAGTGGACAATCGAAGCCGATAAATTCATGCGATTTTCGTCCAGCGCGACCGTTTCGAATTATTACCGGTTCAGAGGACAATACGATTGGCATTTTCGAAGGACCTCCGTTTAAGTTTAAGAAAACCAAGCAAGAGCATACCAGATTCGTGCAGGCGGTTCGTTATTCGCCAAGTGGACATTTGTTTGCGTCGGCCGGTTTCGACGGTAAAGTGTTTATCTATGACGGTGCGACGTCCGATTTAGTTGGGGAAGTGGGTAGTCCAGCTCATAAGGGTGGTGTGTACGGTGTTGCTTGGAAACCAGACGGTACACAGTTGCTCACTTGCTCTGGTGACAAAACATGTCGGTTGTGGGATGTAGAAACCAGGGAACTTGTTACCGAATTCGTTATGGGAACCACTGTCGATGATCAACAGGTTTCTTGTCTATGGCAAGGAAATCATCTCTTATCCGTATCCCTATCCGGCTTCATCAACTATTTGGACGTGGACAATCCATCGAAACCGTTGCGTATCGTAAGTTGATGAAATTGCTCAGCTTTTCCGATTGACCTGACATTCTGTTCATTTAGATCAAGGGACACAATAAACCAATCACCGTTCTCGGCCTGAGCGACGATCGAAGCACAATTTACACAGGTAGCCATGACGGTGCAATTACGAATTGGAATTCAGGAAACGGAACCAACAATCGGATTGCTGGAAACGGTCACGGCAATCAAATAAATGGCATCCGGGCCTTCGGCGATTTTGCTTATACATGCGGCATCGACGATTCATTGAGGGAGATTAATATCGAGGGCAACACGTACACGGACCAAACAGTGAAACTGAATAGCCAGCCGAGAGGATTGGACATTTTCCGTGAACAAAATATCGTCATTTTGGCATGCCAGAAAGAGATTACTGTTGTACAGGACAAACGTGTCGCTAGCAATCTACCAATTTCGTACGAAGCCAGCAGCGTTTCGGTGAATCCAGACACAATGGAAGTGGCCGTCGGTGGAGACGATAGTAAAGTTCATATCTTCTCGTTGTCCGGAACAACTCTGAGCCCAAAGACTGAAATCGTGCACTTGGGACCAGTGACCGATTGTGCTTACTCGCCCGACCGGAAATATTTGGTAGCATGTGATGCTAACCGTAAGGTCATTTTGACATCGGTGGAGGAATACAAGGTGAGTAAAGTTGTTAAGGCTCAGTGGCAATTTCCGGTTAATTATCTTACCTCTTACGAAACATGTCTTACGTTGATTTGAATTGATTGAATAGACGGTGAGTGAACTCTTAATGTGTAGCCCCACAGATTACTGATGTAGATTAGAGATATGCAGAGATCCAATGTGACTTAAATGTAATTTCCTTACAGCCTGCTCACAAACAAGAATGGGGCTTCCATAATGCTAAAGTGAATTGTGTGGCATGGTCACCGAATTCATTGTTTGTCGCTAGTGGATCCTTAGACACAACGATAATTATTTGGTCATTGGCTAGTCCTTCGAAACACACCATAATCAAAAGTAAGTTTAGAAATATGGCAAATGACTGACTGTGACCGGACAACTTATTTTTTTTGTTTCTCTAATCTCGTTAGACGCTCATCCCCAATCACAAATCACTCGCTTAGTGTGGTTGGACAATGAAACGGTTATTTCCACCGGACAAGATTGCAACACCAAAGTATGGAATGTCGAACCGTTTTAAGGAAGCTGGATTGGAAAGTACGTTTTTTTTTTACAAATTGGCAATTATTTTTGGTCGGATTTGATTCGGGACCGATACCAAAAAGCACAAATGCCATCAGCGATCAACATCCATCACAAGTTAATTAAATCGATCAAAAACGTTTGCCTAACTCCCCTCCATGTTAAATTTTGTTGTTTTTTTTTCGCTTCTTCTTTTCTAACGAGTCAATTGAGCAATATAAGATTTTACGGATGAAAAAGGAATCCATTTTGTGTGAAAGAATGCATTTTGTAACAGTAACCAACAAATAAAAGTGGGAGTCAATTGCAACGACATTTGTCTTAGAGAACGTTTAGTGGAAACGAGCCAATGAATAGAGGTTGTTGGAGATGCGTGGAATTATTTATTTAAAGAAGGATACCTAAAGGCAGGGCCTAATATGCTGTGAGTTTTATTTCCTAAAATTACTGAAAAGTACAGAAATTTGCCGAAAATTTATTGAATTTATCAAAGTTTACCGATTTTTGCGGTAAATTTTCAAAAAATTTCGTAGATTTGAGGTAAATTTTCGTAAATTTGCGGTAATGAAATTTGATAATGAAATTTCCAATAAGAGACAAAAGTGAAAGCTTGTTTGCTCATCTGCTACTAAAACTCCAGGAGATACACCTCATAAATATCAGTCATTTGAGTGTTTCCCAATTCGAGTATAATAAGCATGTGTCGTTAGTCGTTGATCAACTCCACTAATCAATAAATTGTAGTACACGGTAAATGATAAGTTAAGGATATAAAATACGAAAGAAAACAAACTATTTTTTGCAAAGTTCAATAAAGATGTGAAAGAAACGCTTTCATCGAAACGAAATATTTTTGCATTTAAATTCAATTTACTTTGGGCGCATGGTGTTTGATTTTGTAAAAATAAATTGAAGACAAATAATTGTTCGGAATTTGTAGCTCAGTTTTGGTTTACGATTTTCGTTTTGAATTTTTTGCTTTTTTGTTTAAATTGAAGTATTATCATGCTTTTGCCGATTTAACTGGGATGACACGGATGAATAACGTCTAATTTTTTATTTATGAAAATGTATTTACCATTACACAACATTTAATTGCATTCAACTACTTAGTTTGGTCTTGTAATTTAATTTATTTTATTTCAAATTTTATCAAATAAAACGAAGAAATTGAAAAAAAGAAAAGAAAATTTTAATTTCCAATTTGGGACAAAATTCTTCTGTGGAGTCTGAAACTTCATCACTACCCCGAATCTAAGAGAAAAATAAAACAACGTTCACCATCGCCACTCATTCCATCTTTAAGGTAGATTATCGGTCTCTCGGTGACATACCAATATCATATTGTTACACTGTACCTACGTCTAAGACGAAATAGTTATTTGTTCACCAAGGATGAAAAGTGGAAAGTGGTTTTTCGAGGATGTTTTCATAGCGCAATTTTCGCCGACAATTCGGTGGAGAAAGCGTAAATTTTGTAAATGGGATCCTCTTTCTCTCTTTGTTTTGGAACTATTGTTTTTGAGTTCTAAAAGGACACTTACTAATATCGACGTCTGCACTATCTTTCAATTAGTCTAAATTAAACAGCCTCCATACGCTTCTGCCAACAGTCCGTTGGCCAAACCAAATTTATGTTAAAATAAAGGATTGGTGCTTCAGGTGCGTCATCGAGAAAGAGAAATAAAAAATTCTCTTGAAATGTGTTTCGCACAGGACATGACATGAGGACAAGCCAAATAAACCAGCTAGAGAAATCCGCATAATCAGTGTGCGACTAGAAAGGGCTTACATTGAGTGAAGCGCAAGCTAATTAAAAATTTATTGATTTACCACTCATATGAACAGTCAATATTATAGTTAATTCCTTATTAAGCCTCAGACCATTTTCAAAGAAGACACTATACGTTTCAAAGCACACGTTAAGAGTTTCTCTTTTTGATGGATCAGACTTAAGGAACTTTTTCTTAACCGTAAGACACAGAATATTATGAGGTATTCCTTTGCCAAATCAGAAGTGGGTTCGTATTTAGAGAAATTATTCTTAAGCTACATTTATGACTTCCGATGTTCATGACACCCCGTACGTTGCAGTTACGAGCTCGAAAACCTATGGGTATTTTTCCTTCCTGATTATAAATCCCGAAAAGATAAATTTCTCGGACGTCTGGATTAGGAGCAAGACCTATTTTAAGTTAAATGGGAATTCAACTGGTGTGAGCAAGACAAATATTGTTGACTCTCTCAAACTAATGGAATTCTTATTAAACTTACAACCGGGTCTGTCTCCTGTCCCAGACGTCCTAGAAATTTGTTTTTTCTTGATTTAGAATCAGGAGGGAAAAATACCCATAGGTTTTCGAACTCATATCTGACGACAAAAGTAAACGATTAACAATTGGCTTATTTGGACAAGTAGTAACGGGGCTTTTCCATCTTTTTCCCTTTGTCCCAAAGAGTGAAAGTGCGATGGAAAATCCCAGTTCTACACTGTCAGCATGATCCACATTCGCATCGCTTACTTTTGTAATGTTAAATTCTGGGTTAACAAATGAAGTGAAAGATTGTGTATGCGTTCATCAAAGTGCTGAAAGAAATAATAGACGAGAAAGCTATGCTGGTGATGTTATAATACTAGTCTGGTCTCAGTCGTGCTTTTCGCGATCGGACCGAGACAAATGGCGCTGTAATCTAAGAAATTTACATTTTGTGTGTAACTTCTGTAATTTTGGACCAATTGTGAAGTTATACAGCTCAAAATGGTCGAAAATGATTTTTCTACTATCGTGTCTCTTTTATCACAAAACGAAGTGTCACCTTCCGAAATTCCGACTACTTCCGGCTAGAAGTGTTTCGAAAAAAGGGACACAGCCTTGACATCAGTGAAACACTGCGTACTAAACGTAGCATATCTCAACCAGTACAACTTAATTGATTTAAACCGAAACGAGGCTACTTACTCTGTTCACTTCAATTTTGTACTAATTGTACCGCCGTCTGCCCATTTTGACGATGGTAAGCCAACTAAGATTCTCCACACGCATTCGTAACATTTTCATCTTGTTTATTGAACCAAAATATTTATGTACAACACTGCATCCTGATCATAAAACAGCGCCATTACTTGTACGCTCCAATTTCCTTTTCGACATAATTGGTTGCCATTGCCTTGACTTTTTGCCGATCTTCCGGCGTGCCGAATTTCTCTTCAAAGTCCAAATACTTCTTAAAAATCGTCCGCATCTTTTTGACTGGAATTTTTTGCGTTGTCGCCCGATCCAATGTTTGACTGAAATGGGATTTGTTAATTGTTTCCTTTTCTAGATCGTCAGTTCAACAACGCTCTTACCGTGCTAACGCAACTTCATTCGCTTTTACAAGCATATCGACGTAGGTCGTCCAAATGTCCACACGCTTTGGATATGATGTGAGGACTTTTTCCAACAATGCATGGGCATGATCACTGTCATTATGTTTGTTGCTTAACGTAGCAAATTTGACGATTGTGTTCACATCTGAGAAGAAAAAATGGTTAGAAGAGATGATGACAGGTCATAAGAGGTACAACTTACGATCTCGCTCAGGTAATGACTTCAGCGCTCTGCTAAGCAATTGCTTTGCTTTCTCCTCCAAACCAACGGTAAAAAATATGCTGGCCGACAATGTCCACGCTTCAGCATTGGCACGAAATTTCTTCGTGACAGTGTTGATCATTTCAGTCAGTTCCGCTATCTTCTTACAATCAGCGTAGATGTTCAAGCATTTCTCATACACTCTGAATGGATCATTCAACCGCAACGCTTCGTTGAAGACTTTGTCGAACGTGCCCTTATCTCCATATCGCAGTTCCAGATTCAGCAGAGCCACCCAGATATTCAAAATTTCGCCTGACTCACGAAACGAAATTTTGTTCAGAGCCTTCCGGGCTACAACTCTGGCCTTTTCGGTTTCATTGGCTTGCATGTGAAAGACCATGTAGTTAATCCAATTTCGACTATCGTCCGGTTGTGATAAAACGATTCGCTCAAATTGATCGACTGTTGTTGGTTCGGTGGTGTTACTGGCATAGCTCTCTTCGATTTTACGGACTCGGGATTCTTCATCGCGTGCTGCTTTGAATCGTTCGTCTGCCGTGAGTTTTTGTTTCTTGAATGGATTCAACTTAACCTCGTCATCACTGTCATCTTCGCTACTGCTAGCTTCCGGTTGAGCCAATTTTTTCGCGTCAGCTGCGTTGGCTTGCCAGAAATTTTTCACTCCAGGAAGCACAGCTTCCGGTTGAATTGATTTTTCAGTTTTCTTGTGAGGCTTCTTGGAAGATTGTTTCTGCGGAAGGGAAACATAGCGTCCGGGCGAAATGATCTCTTCCTCATCGGAGCTCGTATTGAAATCGATGGCACCGTCCAATTGATCGATTTTGAAGCCATTTCCATTTTTTTGCGAAGTTTTACTTTTCTTACGGACAACGGCTTCGCTGGTCTGATTCAATCTACGTTTCTGTTTTTGATTGTTGGTTTTGTTACTGCTCGACTCTTGTTCGGATTCAACCTCACTGGACTCCATTTCTTCAACTTCTTCGTCTGTTTCCACTGAATCTTCACTATTTTCCGCTTCAGAACCATCATCATTCGCTGAATCGTCCTCATCCTCATTCGCTGAACCATCCTCATCATCATCATCGTCACCTTCCAGCTCGTCCATGTTTTCACCATATTCCACGTACTCATCCTGAAGTCTCCGTATCTTACGATTTTTGCCTCTCGCAGGCTGGAACGTCTTCAACTTCGAAAAGATTTCGTCAAACATTCCAATGACGCACTCTCCATCAGCTTCTATAACCGTGACATTGCACAGGTCCCCTTCTTTGATGCCTTCTAAGATAATGGGCTGCAGATCGTTGTAGTGAAATTTGATCGGCACAAAAACCAACTTGTTCGTCAATTTGCGCGGATACAAGACCACAAAGTCTTCAACGATTTTCACAATGTCCGCTTTGATGGCTCGCGATGTGTACAGACACGATTTTGGTAGATCCGAGTAATTTTTCTCCTTCCGCCGTTCCAAGAATTTCCTCTTCATCGTCAAGTGCACACAATTCCGCACATAATCAATCCAAACGATCAGACAATCGATTTTATCTCCAACCTTCGGTACACCGCCAATGTTACACGGAGACAGTTCGCCCTGAACGTTTTGCGACAATTTGACATACAGACAGCCTCCAGCATCTTCGGTCAAATCGTTTTTAACTGTTGCTTGGACCAGGTCACCAACGCTCAAATTACCGATCGGATTGTTGCTCTTCTGGCAAAATGTTTTGATTCGCTGCAGGTCATTGAAGTACTGGCGATAGATGTTGGCCGTGTCACTTAAATTCCCTTGCCACACATCGGTCAGGCGTGCACTGCAAGTTAGTGTTTTTAGCGTTTTGTTTCGACCCAGCACACGAATGTGTAGAATCTGTTCCGGAACCAGTTCCAGCTTGGTTTGCCGCTCGTAGTCCTGTAGCAACATCTTTGCATGCAACTTGACAATTTTCTCATATCCTTCGATTAAGCACATCAAATCGATCACCTCACCGGTCACATTTTTAACGAATGCCGTCAGTATATCTCCCGGCTTAACGTCCTTCCAATGTTTCACTGGAATTTGCTCGGTGGCGTCCACATCTCGTATGCTATAAATATCTTGGTTGATCGAAACAGCCGTTACGGCTTCGTTCGGCCTATAGGTGTTGATCAAAATCGGCACCAGGCTGGGAAATTTGGTCAAGAACATTGACGGTACGATGCCACTAAGTTTGTTATTACTGAAGGCCACTTGCAAGCTGATGGGCGTTACTACGGACACTTTTCCGTCCAATACCGTTCCCGTTTGACTGATGAATTCGCCCAGGCCAAGGGTGATACTTTCCTTCGAAACATTCATGATGCGAAATTTGGCAATCTGTCCTTCGTGGAAGAAATTGGCCGTGTTGGCCAAGTCCAATTCGGTGAGATTTTTCTTGAACAGCATGCCCTTAACGTATTGACAAAAGCTGACGAGGAATCCGTCGCCGAATATTTTCACGATCATTCCGTGGTACTCCAGACCGACGACAGCCTTTTCGTATGACTTCAATAGCAATGCATCGGATGCCATCAGTTCTTTCCGGTTCGACAGGAAGATTTTGTTGTTTTTGACACTTTTGCGAATGACCCGACAGCGGAACTTGGCGTTGCGTGTAAGTTTTGCAGCTGATGTTGTGGTGGAAATGTGAGCTTTTTCGATGTAGCCTGGAATGGAAGAGAAAGGGAATTGATAATAACTGAGCAACGCATAGAAGTTGATGTCTGACATTACCTCTGATATTTCCCACTTTGATCTGCAGTGCTTCGTCTTTCAGGCGCCGAATAACTTTCGCTTCCACATAATCGCCGATATCGACATCGTCAACCGAAAAGAATTTCTCTTCGATGATTTTCTCATTCACGGAACAAATGAACAACGAATCCATTGGATCGTAGGCGACGATCCGGACGCGATGGAATGAGTTCTTGTGGTACTTTTGCATCACCTCATCACTATCGAAGTTCGTCTGAACTCCAGTTCTCAGCGACCGTAGACTAACCAGACCCTTGGCACCATCTTTCAATTTGAATATTAGACCGCCAGTTCCAATACGGGCTACCTTTGCCTTGTCAATTACTGCCCCGATTTTCAATTCGTCGCCACTCATTGCAATGGTATCGCTAAGATTCAGCGACAGGTAGACCAATTTCGTGATCGGCATAATGTACAGGACTCTGGCGTCGATCTCCTCGTCTTCCTTGAATTTTCTCGACGAACTTGTCGATCCGAATTGATGTTCGTTTATGTAACCGGTGAATGTCTCGTTCATCAAAGAGCCTTGCAATCCATCGTTCAGGATTTTTTTGATCTTAAATTTGACGATCGTTGTCGGTAGGATGTAGGTCAAATTCGGGTCATTCAACAGCTTCACTTTCTTCGAACCACCGTCAACCACCGACAAAATGGCTGTGCTTGCCGCATTCGCCGATTTCATCTCGGTCACGCGACAGAAAACTACCTGTCCTACACCTAGAGCTGTAGTTGAATTTCCAATCGGCAGAAAACCTCTCAGATTCTTGACGCCCGTTTCGATAACATAACCATGGTCTTCGACGCCTTCAACCGCAACCGACAGTATCATTCCTTTGTGGATCTTTTTGTGGTGGAATTCTGACTGAATGTCAGCGGGATTCATGGATAATGAAATACCAAAACCGCCGTTGCCGCCGGAACCTTGTCGTACATCCGTAACGCGAACGCAAACAATTTGTCCGAGACTGAACATCTCCTCCAACGATTTGTATCCCTCCGCATTGTCGATGTCGTTTAGCATCTGGTTCAGAATGTTGACGTACGACTTCGATATATTTTTCACATTGACCTGTCCGGTTAGACGACCCGGCAAGGAAATTTGCAGATAAGTTGTCTCGATCTTAGTCACACAACCCATGACAATCATGCCTTCGGTCACCTGTAAATTGACAACAAATTATGGCATTGACAGAATGCGATAAACAGGACATGCGATAAAGAGACATACCGTTCGAAAGCTGAGCAGTTCAGCTGAATTTGCCTCAATTTGTTCCGTGCGACGTTCCTCATTTTCATGTTTACGTTTCTCCGTGCGTTGCTTCTTGTTGAGTTTCTCCTTTTTCCGCTTGAATGTGGCTGCACCGAATTCCTAGCCCGAAACACAGACATTAATTATCAATCGACACACAGAAGGACACACGGGATTTAATTTCCAAACTTACAATGTTCGGTGTTGTAATGGACACAGATTCTGTGACCGGTTTGCTGACACCACCGCGAGGGAAACTCGTTTCAACGAAAACCATTTTCCAGTTGTGCCTTTCAGTGGTAGTTTCAATAAAAATGCACCTACAGTCCTCTTGAATTGACTGAAATTGTTTTAATCGAAATGTTTAATCAGATCGTCCTGTTCACCACGTGAAATATAAGAGAAATACGCGAATGGTTGTGAACTGTCAAATATTAAACGCACATGTCGTCACCCAGAAGAAACATCTTTCAAACCGAAACGTCAAACAAATTTTTCAGTTGGGACGAGTGTACAAAACGTCAATCAGCTGGGAGTTATTTTTGATGCAAATTTTCAAGTGTGTGCGAACTGTATACTACTCACTGGACGGTGTGTGTTGTTTAGAGGAAAAGCTGCAGTTTTACATTACGGACAGCTTGATTTGATTACCTAAAAAGGTTTAAGTTGTTTCAATTTCTTATGTAACGAACGACCATCCTAACAATTCGCAAGACAAATTGTCAATAAGTTTTACATAACTTATGTTCCTCAAGAGAAGTGTCATTTTTGCTGCTCAACACATCGTCAGAAATCAAAGAATATTTTCAAGTTCGTTCCATCTGAGTGCAGGTAATTAAATTGTACGATTTACTTGGCCCATATGATACGTTTCATGAAAATATTATTACCGAACCGTTTATGTATAGACTATGTACAGTATATAATGCACATTGCCGATATGTTTGTTATTGAATAACATGTCTAGGTCAAGAATTTGCGATCAATTTTTTGTGTGTGCGATTAATTTCAATTGAATTAGCGAGCATAAATGGGCATGTAATTGGCTTGCGATTATAATTTTTGCGAATGATTGGTTGATATTATGGTTGAAATAGCGAACCGCCTGAACACCTAAATGTTCATTGATTTCAACCGCATTAAATTCTACATTTTTTGCTAACATTTTTGTGTCATAGAAATTAAGTGAAAACACAATTGAAATCAGCGAAGCGGTGAAATGAAACAAGATTTTTTATTCACCTCGAAGCTCGACTTCTAGAAAATGTTTTCGAAATTTTTTTCTCACTTAATTCATAGTCGTAACAACAACTGGCTGATTCGCTTGCACTTCACTCCTCACATACTATAGTGTGATTTAAAGCTTCATTGAGAAACACCATTTCCAGAAGTTATAAATAAACGCAAACGTTACAATATACGGAATCATCGGCATATTTTATGCGATTTTTTGTGTGTGCTGTGTTATCTTTATGTATGTCGTATCTTAAGTAGCAGTAGGTACTCGCATGAATTGAATAAAAATTAATATTCGTGGTTTTAATCAGACAAATCAGAGTGCCTCTTCATAATATATATATTAACTTGACTATGGCTTATCGACACTAAAATGTTTTATTTTTGAACATTTTTTCCCTCAATTAATTATTGTTTTTTCGTCGGTTCTTTATCTCATTCGAGCATGATTTTATGAAAAAAAAAAAAAAATTATTCGAAGGCAATCATTCGTCGCGTATACACACGTTTAAACGATCCAAATTCCAAATTCATTCAATTAAAAATCGAATTAATTTCCAGCTAGAAACTCAAAACCGTTCGTAATGGAAACCAAAGAAGAGCTTCGTAAGAGATTAACGCCATTGCAGTATCAGGTAACCCAGGAAGCAGGAACAGAACGAGCATTTACTGGTAAATATTTGTTATTTACCGAATTAGTCGTAACAACAGAAAATTTTGACTGGAAAGCGAATCATTTCGCCAGGAAAATATGACAAATTCTACGAACACGGTGTCTATCAGTGTGTCGTCTGCCATCAAGATTTATTCAGTTCGGATAATAAATTTGATTCGGGATGCGGCTGGCCAGCATTTAATGATGGTGAGTCTGAAGATATAAATTCGTTTAATCGAGTCCGAAAACTAATTGAATTGAATTTTCGAAATGCAGTTTTAGAAAAGGGAAAGGTTACACTACACAAGGACGCTAGTATTGCAGGTATTGAAATTGTTGGGCGATTTATTTTGCGCTTTTGCTTAAGTTGAGTGAGTCTTTTTATCTTGGTTCTCTTAACATTTAAATAAATTTGTTTTTTGATTTTCTATTTCGAGATAAAACGACTCAAACTGAGATGGTGTGTGTATCCGTTGCGATTAACTAACTAGTTTCTGTTGTAACCGTGTGTTGAAGAACTTAAATTTTATCAAAAATCGATGTCAGTGACTTGGATTTTTTTTTAAATTAATTTTGAATTTGTTGGTTGTTTATCGAACAAATTGTATCTGGATTCAGTTGAATTCGGACCTAACATTTCAAGAGTGAATCTGCGACAGATGAGCAGTCCAAGACTTATGGAACTGATGATCAAAGTACATCAAGTTAATGAAGCGAAGAGACGTTTTCTGTATGATCACTTACAATTAAGAGGAATCAACACAACGCTAAATTGTAGCCTAAATATGTCCGCAGAAATAATAAATTTTCGATGATAACTTTGTATCCGCGTCCTTTCTCAAAACTCGAAAAATATGTGTCTCTGGTGGTGTAATTACGAGAAAACGCAATTTGGCGTTGTAGTAGGCGACACATCACCACAAACATTCAACATTATTACTCAAAGTCATCACTTCGTGACACAAAACGTTATGGTCCCACTTTTTCCAGAATAGACGTAAATGCGAATTTATCATCGAAAATAAAATAGGAAACGCCCAAATGTAGGCTATAATTTCAGTCAAGCTGTGATGTCTCTTAACTACGGCCCCATTCAAAAGGGTTGGTTTTTAAGTCTATAATTTTTGAGCTAGGTTCGCGCCACGTACGGAGTACTAGAGGGCTATTAGGTTGAATGTACTTGACATTCCGAGTGGGGTTTAAGGACAAAGCGTTTTTGCCAGTCAGGAAAATCGGGTAACTAGGTATTGAACTGATGCCCGGGGACTCCTGCTGGTCTTCTGAAGTAGTTGCAAAAAATTGTAAGGAAATTTTTCTTTCGGACGAGTCAGTACTGCTAGATGATAATCCGAGTAAATTTTAGCTTGGCCGATTTCTATAATTTCTTTAACGACCGCACAGTCAGTGTAAACCAAATTTGTGTTCGAATCTGCTTTGTGACTAATGCACGCATTGCCTATATGCCTTTATACAGGTTTGTCTGCTGAAAATTGAAAATTTACCAAATTCGATGTACTCCTCGCAAATTCACTCTGAAAACGGTTCTTCTTGAGTGTAATGTGAATGTCGCAAAATTTGAAAAATTTTGCATTTCAAATATCCTCCATCCTACTACATAAAATCCTTAACTCAAGCATCACGTATCCGACAAGGGCGATGCTCTTGGCGTTCTTTTTTGTTTAAGTAGAAAAACACTAACATGAGAGCTCGGAACAAAACTGACCTGAAAGGAACATTTCAGGTAACCTGAAAACTGCTTCGAGAAAATTACCTGATTTGACCTGAACTTTTAGGTTAAATTGGTTTTTTACTGCGGTTGACTGCGTAAAGTTTTTGAATTCCATAAAATTGAAGAAATTACGTTGATGGACCAGGCATTTTGTTTTTTGAAATTATTGACAATTCACCTTTACATAGATTTACCAAAAAATTTGCTGTAAGAGATTTTCGATAAATTTCTATAAACTTTTGGTAAATTTGTGTAAATTTGAGCAATTCATAGTAATTTATGTAAAATAAATCCCAACAATAGGTCGTGTGATGGACATGATTCTTCAGTATCAGAACGAATTACTGCTCCGTGGTACAGAAAGGTTGCAGAAGCTTAAAACGTTTCTGTTTCTCTGCTGATATTTTTGAAGAAAAGAAAAAAGAACTACCAAAAGCATTGTCCATGTCGTACAAAATTCTATGCCAAGCAGGAAGGACAGAATTGTTCAACCTTGAGTTGAAATCAAAACACATTTTTTAAGACTTTGTAATACAGATCCATTGTGCTTGCGAATAGAATTCTAAACGTCTATTTTTGTCAAAATTCTCATGGGATTGTCTCCATCGGGATCTTCATAAAATGCATCAAAATTTTTTACCATCACCCTCGCCACAAGTAATGTCTATTTCTATAATCAAAGATGTTGATTCACATTTTCACAGTTGTCATTTTGTTATTCCGTTCTCCCCGATGGTGATAAACTTTCCGCTTGTCTATCGAGAGTTGAATTCAATTTCCGTCGAAACGGAGAATTTATGTAATAGATTTTGTGTCATAATGAATACGAGGATAATGATACATATACAGAGCACACTAAATAATGATTTTGTGCTTAGTGAACGCGACTTTAAAAATGTCTTATTTATCTCAGGCTCATAGATTCTGTCCATGTGGTACAAAGTAATTAAAGAGTACTAAAGACCGGTTAAGAACATCCAACTTAATATATAATGAAGTCAGTCTCAACTTGTCGTCACTACTGTTCAAGCTCAAACCTGATGTTAAAATAAGATCGTCATCAGTACAAAATCTGCCCCACATTTGATGAATTAGGGTCATCTTTTATGAATGCTTGATCACATTCACTAGCAATTTACCTTGTAGAAACGGAAAGCGTATGGCAGTATATTCATTTCACTTAAAACTGTTTAAAGCATCGCCTTTAAGCATGGCCGAATCTTTTACTTCATTTGTTTTAACATTAAGTTTATCATTATAAAACCTCATTAATCACAGGCCATCGTTTATTTTTGCCCTACCTAGTCCGTTTTCAACATAATTCGATATTCCGATTGAAATTTCAGTTACTCTCGATAGCTTGAACTCAATTCAATTTTATTATCAATCAATCAATTTACTGTAATCAAACATCGATTCAATCGATTGCATGAGTATTAGACGACTTAACTAACACACGATCTAACTGATTAAATTGAGTGGAAATTAATATATTCAATTAAGATGTTGACATCATTTGTGCCATTCCATTTTTTGTAGCATCATTCATTACTTATCCATTTTGGTTTTGTTTTTTCTCCGATTAAATTTACCTGCGAATGCTTAATTTGTTTGATTTTGTATGTTTGGTTTGTTTGTTTTCCTGTTTTTTCGATTATATTTTTCGATTTGTATAAAGAAAAAAAATGGTGAAGGATCTAATTCATGTAATTTCTTCGTCTGCTGCCTGCCGTCGTCGTCTCTCACGTAACGACAACACAATGTGTATTACCTTTACCTATCCAACAATTTTTATTTTTTTTTTATTTTTTTATGATTATTATTTGCATGACCCCATCAAATCAATCTTTCTGTTGGCTTTCTATTCTTTTTGGTTTTATTTCAAATCATTTTTTTTATTTATTTCTCTCACTTACATCATTGCACAATCAATTCATCCCTTCACACATCCCAATCATCCTTCCCCCCCAACTATATACCATCCGTTCCTCAAAAACTTAAACAAACAAAAAAATACGTGACCAAAAAAAAGGCAGCAATCTCTTACTTCTAATTAAACATCCAGAGAGAATACGAACGGAGGTGCGATGTTCGCAATGTAACAGTCACATGGGACACGTCTTCGAAGATGGACCGAAGCCGACGAGGAAGCGATACTGCATCAATTCAGCCGCTATCGAATTTTTGTCTGCCGATGAATTAAATGCGAAAAATCAGAGCTAATTTGTTGTTCAGTGTTCCGCGGAGGCTAAGTTATATTTATCATGGTGTTTCATTAGTGTAACTGTAAACGCATTATTTATGATTTCGTAACGAGATAATATTTTGTTGATTAATTTCTAATGGTTTTTTTTTTTTGATGAATTGTAAACTTTCTGCCACGAAAATAGCGTTCGTTGTACTAA
This sequence comes from Bradysia coprophila, assembly GCF_014529535.1. Classification (NCBI taxonomy): domain Eukaryota; kingdom Metazoa; phylum Arthropoda; class Insecta; order Diptera; family Sciaridae; genus Bradysia; species Bradysia coprophila. Next base: position 8,397,674 of record NC_050735.1, read on the forward strand.
TTTTTGTAATAATAGAGAACACAAATTTTGTTTTGAGCGATTGCGCGTAATAAATTCTAAAAGTGAATGCTGTGATCTATTTTGTTTCAATTACTTCCCTGTGCAGTGACTACAAACAGCTACCATAATGGCGACCCGTCTGGATCTGCCACAATAAGTTAGTTGTTTCTTACGTAATTGTAGATATGTTCTTCCAAGACTCAAGTTTACGGAATGGACCGACACAAGCTAGAACAGTTATTGACATGGAGTTACGTACTGTGTTTTACTCGCAGCAACCATAATCCCCACGAAAATTCATTGTTACTCGTTTCTTCTTCTTCTTCTTCTTCTTCTTTTTCAGCCTGTTTCTATCCACTGCTGGATGTAGGCCTCTCAAACTTCTTTCCATTTCGTACGATCCATTGCCATTTGCTGCCAGTTTGTACCTGCAATATTCTTAATTCCGTTTGTCCATCTCTCTGGTGGTCTACCTATAGCTCGTCTTTTATATGGTCGCCAGTTCATGATCTTTACTCGTTTATATCAGCATTAGTTATTTGTGTACCGAGAGAAGAAAATAGGTAATTCCAAAAAGAGCGACGTTTTGCGGCCAGAGAGAAGCTGTTACCAAATAGTTCGATAAACGAAAAAAATACCTGCCGAAATCGGATGTATTTTCTAGTGGATTTTTTAAATGGGGAGGTTTTGGTCCCTTGAAGCCAAAAATATTTTTTTTTTAATTCGTCGATGACTAGCGAGAAGTGATCGACATGCACTTTTCTTATGCAAATTTCTCCAGCTACACGAGCCGTACAAGTTCGTGGGAGGTGTCATTAGAAAGGTAATCGTATGTACTTTCGGGGCAAATAGTCGATCATGTGTGGTAGAACGTACCCCTGACGAGTTACGAGCAGTTGAAAGTATGGGTAAAAATTTGATTTTTCAGGTGAACTGACGGTTTTAGTGCATCCGAAAAGCAAAAAAAAAAAACTGTTTCCCTAATGGATGCTGGTCTTAGCTTTCTAATGACACCAAACATGTAGTGTATCGATGAATGCGACTTTGAAGTATAAGTTTGAGTTTTAGTCTTGAAAAATTCAGTGCACAGAAAAAATTTGATCAAAAAAATATTGATTTGGCTGTAATTTCAACTGCTGATTATCTTAGTCGTAATTAGTGTATGTGAAACAATGCCAACGCATTTCTGCTCTAATTAATCTCACAAACGTAGGAGTAAATTCGCGAAATCCTTGACAAGTGAAAATTGAAGCCATCTTCGATTTTAATGGTTAAAGCCATCATGGCTTAATGGAATCCTTAGTTCAGCTTCAGAAATTTGTGGAACAAATTTTTCACAATGTGCTTTAAATCAGACTGGTCCCCATGGTCGACTATTTGCCCCGAAAGTACATGCAATTACCTTTACAATGACACCTCACACGACCTTGTAGGTGTTCAGCATAATAAACCGTTGACTGTTTAGGTCATCTAAGTGATGACCTTATTTATGAAAAATTAGAAAAAAAATCTGTTTTCACGCCATTAAAAGCTGTAGACTTCACACTACGAGCTGGAACACTCAAGTATTCCCTTTAACTTTGTCCACGGCCATTCAGTCCTATTCCAGTCGGAACATTTAAAGGCAGACCATAGAATCAATATCATCAAACATCACCGTATTGATTTCTGTTAAGGTCTCAGTTCATCTTTCATCGTAGTTACTTGTGGGGCAGATTGAGTTGACCAAGCTTCAATTTACTTTTATTAATTTAATTTACTAAATATTCGTCTTAGAGCAAACAGTGCGGGAATGGTTCTGAATATGATACCAGTTGTATGCTTCTGGAACTGATGTCGCTCCAAGCATTCAGACGGACTAATTAAATTAATTTTTTTCTCACCTCAGTGAAGGAAAGTAAAACTTTCGTTGGCTTCTTTGAGAAAAACGTTGTATGCAACTCAGTGATAAATGCTTATTAAGGTGATGCGTATCATCACACTCGAGTGACCTACGGCCTCGAGTGACAATCTCCACATCTAGTGCCCAGATGGGCATAAATTATGGCATAAATTGGTCTCAACTCCCCGTGACGAAAAGAAAACTTTCGTCGAGGGGTAACTCACTTCTAGATTAAATGGATTAAATAGATTAAATGGTATTAAATGGATTAAATGGATTAAATGGATTAAATGGATTAAATGGATTTAATGGATTAAATGGATTAAATGGAATAAAAATTGGATTAAATGGATTAAATAGGAAAAAAGTTCATTTTACCAAATACTGTAAAAGTCTTAAAAATTGTTGATTTTGATCGAACCACGTACTACAACTCATACTACAATGTTAAAAAGCGAAAAAATCCACTTTTAGGAGTTTTTGGTGTAAAGTGGATTAAATGGATTAAATGGATTAAATAAATTTAATACCATTTTTCACAAATAATTTTTTCCTATACCTCACGAGTACTTAAACGAGCTGGGGATCGTGCAAATCTATTTTTCGCAATTACTTTACAAATTTTTCAGGTCGGTAGCCTAATTATTTCGGTAAAACTAAATTTTTTTTTTTTGGATTAAATGGATTAAATGGATTAAATGGATTAAATGGATTAAATGGATTAAATGGAAGTGCGTCACCCCTCGACTTTCGTTAAATTTTTTATAAATGCAATTCGGTGATAAATGATTTTTTGGGCACAGATGTGTTGCCGTAGGCCGAGTGTTATCATTCTGCTGCATAAATAACTATATTAAAAAAAATCTATTTTTGCAAAGAAAACTAATCAAAAATTAATAGTTATTTAGGGTTAGCTAGGGACAGATTGTTTACAAATCGGTTTTTCGTGTTGTTTTTGTTGATCCGAGGCGAGGAGGAACTACGAAAAAAGGAATGTTTTAAATATATATGAAAATCTAGGAGATGTTCAATAAGTGATTGCGTCCTTACTTGGAGTTTATTTGTTTCTCTCAAGTGTTATTACTACACGTTACATTCCAAACAATTAGTTACTAAGAACACACGACATGAGTTTGTGCTCGTGTGAATGATGAAGTAATGACTTATTTTCCGGGAGTGGAGTGTGTAAAGACCAGAGATATATCATATAAAATGATGTCGTAACAACGTGTTAAGTCTTTAAATTCGAAGAAAACCATTCTCCGTGCGTAGATATCGGAATTTAATTTTTTTATTAAACTTTTTTATTGTTTAACAATTACAAATGTCAATTTGGTTCTAAATAAATAAACGAAATACATTTTTGTTTCTTGTCATTTTAAATACACTTTTTTTTCCTATACTTATAAATACACAATCCGTATAATAATATCCATTACCTCCATTATAGACTTGTTTATAGGTTATTACCACTTAAAAGTACACCATTACAATTAACTCTATGACTAGTAATGCTAATGACTACAATTTTTCAGTTTTTTTTTTAAGAAAAAATATTTTTCCATAACAAAATAGGGTCTCCATTTTCTTTAATTTATTTCAATTTCAATTTTTTTTTGTTGCTCTAATTTCATTTCTTGTGTTCCTTTCACTAAAAATAGTATGATTAATGTAAATGTGAGACGAAAATTAGCAAAAATATATTTAGAATAAGCCAGGGATTAAAACTTAAAAACTTAACACTAAAATGCCAAAAGGATTTCTAATAACAATTTGTGTTTGTCGTGTTTATACAAGTCAATGAAATGAAAGCGAGAAGCTGAGACATTTGCCTTCGGAGAATAAATATTCTTGAAATTGTCGAATTCTTCATTTCGAGAATTTTAGAAAACATTCTAGAAATAATTCTCGAAAATAGACCCAAGCTCATCAAAAGAGCGGTCAGAACGGGTCAGAATCAACTGTTCATGTGATTTTCAAAATATCTTTAGTTTCTATATGTGAAACTGGGTACTTTACTGTTACAAAATATATTCAACTACGATAGGTTGTGTTTTCTTTGACTGCGGAAACAATATGAGGGTTTTCAGCACATTCTTCAACTTTTCTCTTTAACTGGTACAATTATTTTCCGCTACACGTCGTACCCTTCGATGCAAATAGCCAATGTACACTGAAGTTAATACAAATCTTCAACGGATCACAAAGAATAGGCAACCTAAGTTACTAGTGAATTTAAGTGCAGCGTCATGTCTCGTTTGGTACAGTAACCAACGAATTCTATAGATTTGGTGGAATGTGGTGAATATGATAGGGATCGAATTCACCCGAAACTTTGGAGCCGTGGTTTTTTGCGGATTTGCATTGCCTTCAGTGTTATATATAATACATTTTCGAGTTCTAAAATAAAACTTCTTTGAAGGTTTTCATACGACCAATCAAAAGTGACAGCAAATTCAGTATCACTATTCCATTTTAGGTATGACGAATGGATCATGAAAAGATCTATAAATTCTTTTGTCTTTGCAACGTTAGATCAGATGATCAGCTTCTCCCTTTCAATGTAATTTCTGCGTATCAACATAATCAATTTCGAAGCGTATTATGAAGGAAAGGCAATTATACTAACGACTAATGCTCATACAATTTTAACTTAACGGTAAAGTATGATTTACCACTAAAGTGAAATGCGTTTGATCCTTAATAATGACACAAAATACAATTATTGCGGGCAAATTGATTCAATTTGTGAAGATGTGAGTGTATATGTGCGCGCATTTATGTATATATAGATAGGGTCCACTGATCCATTAATTCTTCAAACTTTTCTCTAATTTTTCACATCAATAGTAACACGCTGACTATTTACAATTAATTAACGCAGGTTCCATTTCCTTTGGTTCTATACAACTAAACAGAAAGTATACATGTCATTGCACAAATTTTATTCAAGTCTTGAGCATACATCAATCCTAGTCTTACCGATTCAATTTTGTATTTCAATTACAGTGGTTTTATTTAGTTCTCAACATATTTGACATTTTTTAGAGGTTTTTTTTGAAGTCATCGATGTTCCTAGTCAATAGACTATTATGATAAGAGAGAAAGAAATATTTTGACAAGTACCCCAAGGCAAGTTATAATAAACTGGTCTTCGGTCCTCTCGCTCCCATCGTAACATGTTGAAAGAGAAGCAAATAATTTGACAAGTACCCCAAGGCAAGTTATAATTAACTGGTCTTTGGCTTTTTCGCTCTGATCATAACAGTCTATAAAGTGTTTCCAGGTTAAGAGATTTTGGCTAATTCAAAATTTCATATACTGAGAATCCCCTAATTGACTGAGAACGTCGATGACTTTGAAAACTCTCGTAAATCTAAAATTGTGTTTTATAAAGTTCCATTTAATCCGACATAAAAAAAACTCTGCATCGTCTGCAAGGTTTATATAGGCCCGTACTGACCATACTATAAATTCTGGCGGTTTATGAAGGGCCTTTTATATAATTTTTTTTTTTAATTGTTTGGCCCTTTGCGAATGAGTTTGTATGTATTGCCCCTGTGAAGATTTTTCGGAGCCAGTACGGACCTGGGTTGATACATTGTTTCGTAGAGACCGTCTGTTTACTTTTATTTCAATTATTCCTGTAAGAATTACTTCATTTTACATTTTTAGAATTCGTTTCGTATTTTTAACAACGGATCATCCTGTACATTACATTCTATACAGTGAGAATGCAATATGTCGTTTTTGGAACATTTTTGAATTTTTGCATTTGCTACGATTCGAGAAGAATCTTCGTTCCAAACTATCAGCCTGTTGTCACAATAAAACGTTTGTTCCCTCCGTAAGATTTTCGGTTAAATATTTTCTGTTTCATTTGTTGTTTTAATTTGAATTTTAAATTTTACGTTTCTATTATAATAGTTCCACTACTTGTTTCGTTGTTACCTGTTTATTTTTGATATTTCTCAGTTTACAGTTTTTAGGTACAATGATCGTTAAAAAATCGAAATTATTTGCAGTGCACTGAATAACTTTCGCATACACCAGACGGAAGTAGCTTAAATTTTTTTTTTTTCATTTTTTCTTGTTGATTGAATAAACCTTAAAGACTGTTCTTCAACCCACACATAGAATCCACACGACTATACACTATCGCAATGACATCTATTAACAATAGTCCGTACCAATTTTGTACTCTTTTTTGTGGCGAATAAAAGGCGATTATTTTAACGTTCAACAGATTGCAATAATTTCTGCGTTGAAATCATAGGCGCATAAAAAGCCTCCTCAGCGCTCTAGACTGTTCAGAATTCGTTTTATTTTTCAAATTTAACAACAGATGCAGATTTTTATTGTTCAATGTAACTCCTGATATTTGCAAGCTAAGTAATACTTAAAGAGTTTAAGTGTAAAGATGATGGTCAATGAGGATTTCGAACTAGCAAAGCTATACTAAACTTCTGAGGTATTTATCCACTTCAAATTTGCCTTATGTCGCGACCCTAGGATTTTTACGCGGAAATCGATTTCTTTCCGAAAAAGTCTCTTCGCAATTTTGTAGTTACACATGATGCCAGAACCGCTGATTACTTCAATTTTGAATTATTTCTATTTGTAATGTCAGAACTTTTGTTTCCCTCTGCAACAAACATTAGTTTGATATGCAGTGTTGCTATTATATCCCCACAATTCACAAAAGTTTGCACTTTCAAATATCGACATGGTCTGGTCACGTTTGGATCTCTGAATAATGAATCTTTGAAGGCCTACGAAAGAGTTTTGATATTACCCTATCCGAGAAACGTTATTAGAGTCGTTCTCTGGTCCCTTTATTATAGCTCACAATTGAAATTTAAGGGATGAAATTATGCAACAATTAAGTGCGGGTATCTCAAACATGTCAACACATTTTGAGCAAGTACGCAGATTTCGTTTCTCAATTAGAATGTTTTTAGGATAAAAGAAAAGAATATTTGTTTGGGTTTTCCTATTTTCCCATGGTCCAATTGGTCCCTATGAAGATGCGCCTCTGGTTGAAATATTTGAATATCGGACATAAGTATGTTCAAATTTTTCACACAACTATCAATTGTCGCCACGTAATGTTCTCGTATAAACAGATGGCGAACATTCAGTGTTCACATACAATCCATATATGCACGAAGTCTTTAACAATAATTAAATACATAATGCGGGAATGGATTTTGTGGGTTGGTAATATGTGGAATCTATGTAAATGGAAGCAGAGTTTCTAAGTTAATTCCGTTTACTTTAGCCAAAATTTGTAGCATAAATTTTGATTATTACGTCACACATCTGACGACACACATTTGACGTCACTTCAGGGATAAGCTACTAAGGGCTTGGTATGAGAGGGCTGAGCCCGCTCTGAAATCTCTAGAAAACTGGTTTTTCTTTCATTTTCCTATATAGAAAATTCTTTTCTGGTCTTGAACCAGCCCTGAAATTCATGTTTAGCTACGTTTATTATTACAAGGACTGAATTGTACATGTACACCAAGGCCTTCAAATTTGGCTGGGACTTTGTCGTTTTATTTTATTTAATAATCTGAAATCACGTGCAAATCTTACGCAGAAATTTAGTTTTCAGTACTAAAAGTTTGATTTGAGCACAACTGAGTGATTAATGAATGCCGGGTACGAATTACACATGTTCGTGTGCTCTCAACTGTAGCTTTAACCAATGCTCTTGCTAATAACTTCAGTTCATTACGATCTGGATAATATGTTAATATATGAAGGATATGGAGAGTTTCTTAATTTTTACTGGGTTTTTTGAACTTACATTATATATGAACATTCGGGATGATTGACTATGTATTACCATTGATCCATAAAATTTTCTTTAAAAAGTAAATTCCTTAAAATGCAAACGTCCACAATCACTTAACTTTACCGATATTCTGCGGATCTCTGACATGCGACAATTTATCCTTATTATCGCCATCACGCACTCCACCGCCGCTGTTATGTTCGTCTTCATCATCAGCGAATTGTATGTCGTCCAATTCATAGTATTCATTCAGATTGCTATCACTCGGCGATTTCACGACAGCCGTTTCCTTTTCTTCCGGTTCGATAATTCGTCGGCAATGCACACGTACGGGCGATGAATGCTTTCGATTTTTAGCGGAAAATTCCGCCATCTGAATGACATCGAAGCGATGTTTTCCGCTTTGGTTTTCACCGCACGATGAGCGTTGACTGGAACATCGTTTCGGCGAGTCATCCTCGTTTAATGCATTGGCTGCAACAATTCTACAGATTTCCTCATTTTTCACGTATCTGTCGTCTGGATGCCTCATTACGCTATTAAGAGGTGGAAGGTTCGGTGCCTCATCTTCTGATGGCGTTTCTGTATTGCTGCCTGGGTCGAGGTTATGGTACTTGGGAAGTATCTCTTCATAATGTGGTTCCGCATCATCCTCTAAGTCTTTCATAATGTCACCCTCATCAAGTGGTGGTATCCACACCTATAGATTAGTAGGTAAGATGTGTTAGTAATGTCGACAAAGTGCTAATTGCGGTAATCGCACTTACAAGATATGCTGGATCCATTCCTAAATAACTTCCAGGTGCAGCGCCTGCATTCATTACATTGTAGTCGTAGTAGTCAAGTTCGAAGTCCTCAGGATTAGCCAGAGAGAATTCTGATCCGGGTCCAGCCAACAATTTCTCGCGATTTTTCTTTTCTTTGCTTTCTTTAACGTTTGTCGTCCGTATCCTTGCAGTACTGGCTAGACTAGCTGCCGGCGAATAACAACCCTAAGCGAAATGAAACAAATGTTGAAAAAACACATCAAATCTATCGAGTAATTCTGGTGGAATAAATACATTCGTTAACGTAGCGTTACTGGCACTTAATTTCTTCAATCGTCTGTTACTTCCGCTCATCGAATCCGTATCTGTTTCGGTGGTGTCCTCTTCCCTAACTGGACTCACATCATTCGCTTTTTTCCTTCTGCCATTCATGCTCTTCGTATCACCACCCATTAAACACTTTTTTATGGTTTTTCTCGTTGGAATGGGTGTGTCGAGGGGAGTTGACGGCAGGCTAATTGAATTGTTACATGGTGACGGTGACAATGATGCTGATGATTGTTCTGATGAGATCTCATTTGAATTTGGTGTTTTGCTATTTTGCGAGTGCGGATTATGTGGATCATTTAATGTTTCGTTTGTTAATGTGTGGGAACTTTCAATGCTAATGTCGTCCTCGCTGGAATGGTAAAAGGTAAATTAAATTGCGTTTTTTATGGACCAGAGATTAGACGATGGTTCGTTGTAATTAAATGTTTTCGGATGAGTTTGGTTTTTTTTTTTTTGACTGAGAAAGTCAGTCTGAGCCGACAATTTATATCGTTTGAAGAGGAAATTAATTAGCGAACCTTTGTGATTTCTGAAAATTATTGTCCCCACTCTCTAACGCTTCTCCGTCCACACTCTCACGTAAACGAGAATGTTTCATTTTACGTCCAATTCGTGGTCGCAATTTGACTAACGAAACAACCTCTGACAATAAGGTAGACGTTGAGCCGGCACGAGATGCAGCCCGTTGTTGTATTGAGCTCAGCGACGCTCGTGGTGTGTGAGCTGGTGAATCCAATTCGCCAATGCTTTCTGCTAACTGATATTTTCGATACCGACAGACATATTGAGCACCTAAAAGAGGCTGTAATGTCATTCTGGTCGCCCAGCGTTCGGTCGACTCCACTTACCCAATAAGGCACTAACAATTATTATGACACTTGCGAATAGAATTGCAATGATGTGTACAACAGTCAGTTTCATGGCAATGGGTGATATGTCGATTGGCATTATAGCCCGACTTGTCACCGATATGGTGACATTCGATCGATCCGTTTCTGAAACGAAGACCAAACGTTCAAGATTCATATTACTTCGGAAGGAGTGGGCATACTCACGTATTTGTTGGGCGTGGGTCAAGAAACCACCTTTACAGGATTCGCCAAGCGTTGACAATTCGTTCGAATAAAATTCCAATAGAATTTGAGATTCGGTCGATATGACTGCTTGAGTTGGCTTATCAGTTCCACCAATATACTCGGCTATTAGCTCAGCCGCTAACGAGTCACCGTCACGTATCCGTACGTATTGCGACGGGCAAATTAATCGGAAGAAATCAATGCTGAATCGAATTCGATGACCGTCATCAGCCTGAACAGAACAAATTATTTTTCAAATTGCCACGCAAAATTGATTTCGCGCTATATTTACTTGTATCAACCAAAATGTACGACCGGGACAGCTCTGAGCCGATGAAGCTATCAGTCGTCGTGGCTTTGAAAAGCTTAAATGAACGATACATCCACACCGACATCCTGGTCCTATTTCAGCCTTAACTTCGGGACGATCGGCTGGTAGATCTCCCATGAAAAAGTTGCCATTTCCATACATGCATTCCCAAGTGGCGCCGGTAACTGGACCACCACATTGTTGACTTTCAACTGCCGGACCCTGAAATAAAACGTATCGTTCAGGTTACTTTCACAGGATATTTAGCACAGGTGAAAAGGAAACATAATTGTGGTTGTGTTGCAATAGGCAGACACGTTGAACATGAATATTGAAATAATTGTCTAGACAAACGATGTTTAACGAAATCCAATAGCCATAATCTCTAAACCATATACAAGGAATTTTCATTCCACGACACACCAAAAATATGAAAATCGAATTCCCACCCACACCAATTAGCAGTCTGCTGAATAATTTAGGTTGAAACATTCAACCGTGTATATGTACCGGAACAGCATTGAAATATTTGAAAATCCGACATTAGTTAGCATTTAAATTTCATTAGTTTCAACAAAAGGTTTAAATCCTGTAAATCTTTTGAACATATATGCGGAACGGGAACATTATTTTCCCGTTCGAAAATGATGGGAAACACCTCACTTGCAGTTCCAATTTGCATTTCATTTCGCTTTTATTGCACTAAGTGCTGTGTTATCGCAGAGCTTTACCTATAAAATGTAACCACACCAACTACACAAAAATTACCACAACAAGTTTGGTCCAGTGACATGTGAAATAATTATTTGTTTACCGAGGGGAGAAACAAGGAAATTCCAACAAGAGCAGTGTTTGCGGCCAGAGCGAAGCGTAGAAGTGAACATAACTTTTTTCATGTGTTCAGGGCGGATAAATGAATACGAGTTACGCGGGCAAATAAGTGAATTATGCGGGTAAGTAAGTGAATTTTGCGGGAAGAAAGATGAATTCGAGAGTGAATAAATTAATGGACAGAGACGTCAACAAAAAAAAAGATACGAAGCGAAAGTGACTGTACGGATCTTCAAGCCGATCTAGACTTACTGTCGGAGTGGTGTAAACGGCGACTATTAAACCTGAATGTGAAAAAATGCAACACGCTCACGGTTACTTATAATCCGGATAAAATTGACTTCAATTACTCAATTAATGGCGAAGGTACTACCAGAGTCAACGTTAAAAAGGAACTTGGTGTGGAATTCGACAAAAAGGTAAAATTTAACCATAACGTGACCCGCAAATGTTACCAGATGATTGGATTCATTTTGGTGTCGGGGAATCTCGCACACGCGATCATAGTATGCGTCCTTTTACGACATGTAACGAAAAGTCATGACTGTGCGAGATTCACCACTTAGAGGTGAATCTCGCACACCATGAGTTTGTGTGGTGTGCGAGATTACCCTACCCCTTCATTTTCCGAAAGACGAGAAGCTTCAAGAACCCGAAAAGTATAATTAAACTGTAAACTGTATGTACGCACTCGACCCGAATACTTCAGTTCTATTTGGAACCCTTATTACACCAAATATATCGAGCAACTTGAGAGAGTTCAAAGAAAGTTTATAAGACTTTTATTCTATAGATTCAACTAGGCAAAAACCGATTACAAATCAAGGCTGAAACATCTTATGATGAACTCACACGATGTTTTCATCACTTGACCAACCCGAGTTCTTTGAATTTTGACGGAAATTTGTTATTTTTTCTAATTTTTTTCTAATTTCGCTTTTTTTGTAATAATGTAAACGATCGCTTGTAATTGGGCACGTGGCCTGTAAGATGATCAAATAAATAAATAAAAACTAGAGATTCTCATGGCATATTAGAGAAAGAGCTGACGTTTTGCTGAATGACATTTTTAGTTAGAAAAGCCCCAGCACTTTCTCTCCACTGAGGAGAAAGTATAACTTTTATAACTGGAGCTGACTGTTTATGTTTTCAGAAGTTGATGGTACAGTGAATCGATGTTTTCGTTTAGTGGAGAAAAACGGTTAATCACACCATGCACACATAAAAAACGTAGTGTTCACTTCTGGTAGAAGGAAATTCGAAATTTTCTTTTTTCTCCCCTCGGTAAACAATGAACTATTGCTCATTTGACGAATATTAAGCAGCTACCTTCACCAATACAAATTTTGTATTACCATGCCCAGTTTATTTCTGCAGGTACAAATGCCGTACAGTTAGCAGATGAAAATACTACATGAAATAAGACAACGTTCAAAAACACCAACAATTGCTATCATCATAATTCACCTTACAGCTATTATATAGCGACATATATATTCTGCAGCTATATGTTGGTAAACGCATATTTTCAAAAGGGAAAGAAAGCTTTTGAATATTTCATTGCATGAAAATGTTCACGAGCTTGAGCAGGTTGAATTCACATATAGCATCCATCGTTGCTAAGGTATGTATAGGTATAAATTCAGTTATAATAAATTGTTCAAGGGGGGTGAAAAAGAAAACGTAAATAAAAAGAGGATACATTTGGCTGGCGGTAATAGTTTCAATGCACGCAAATTGGATTCGTTGCATATCCTCGATTCGAAAGCATTTTAAATTTGCTTAAACATCGGTTGGGTTAGTAAATGCTTCAGGTGTGTGGGGAATTTGTAGCTCGAATCAGGACGAAAACATATTTTTTTCGTGGTGTCGTTCTTTCGTGCCAAAAAATACTGTCTGTCACAACTCTAGACACTTTAAGAAGCAAATGTTAGATGCAAAACTATTTCTTGTTGGTTAAGAGAACTCACTAACAGCATTTTTATGGACAATAACAAGTTCAAACCACAACTAGAAGCAATATTTTACGAGGAAAGTTAGGTGAATAACTGATATCTCGCCTAAATGTAGGCTAGACTGCTAGACTAATGTTTACAGATGTACGTATGTGTGCAAATCATCGTGTTGGTGTTACTATACATCATACGAGCCATTCCGTGTGTACGTCGTTGCAGCCATCAAATTCTTGAGATCCTAAATTTGAGAATTTTTAGGATATTCTCGCTAGAAAAAATCGATCTGGAACTTTGTCTGACTCGGGAATCGACCCCAGATCATTTTGGTGGAAGTCCATCAGCATATAAGTATAGTTAAGCCACTGAGCCACCCTGAGTGATGGGATATTTGATTTACGTTGATTCATCAAGAATGAAAAATCATCAACGTGTCCAATCATCGGTGTACCGGTAGCATTTGATTGGTAAAACAATATCGAAAGTGCTATGATGGTACCACAGCTGTAGACTTTGCCACTGCTTTTTTACTGGAAATGTTTCGATCTTCATGCGCGATTTCAGGACATTAGTAGCCGGCTGGCTGGTATTTCCCGGTAACATTTTTATTATTTAATGATTGTAATTCAAAAATTGTTGTAGACATGCAATGGCTGCAATTTAATAGAGCTGCGTGTTATTGACCTTCCCTGCTAGACATCATTGTATGTTTGTTTGTTTTTTTTTATATTAAGGGTCAAGAACATGTAGCACGAAATTTTAATGTTAAAGTTGATGGCGTGATGATAAATGCATCCAAACATAAACCCAACAGTGATTTTTGCTACTTTCTTTAAACGTACCAAGAAGTACATTCGATGTAACGATTCAACTAAGCTCTGATTGTTGACCATTTCCGTTCGAAAAATCGAATTAAAAGTCCTTCGAAGGGAACCACTTCTCAAAGTCAATCAGAAAATTGGCTTTTTATATCTTTTGTGCCACGATTCCCTTATTCCTTTTGAAAGTTTACCAAAAGTAAATGGAAAAAAATATTGAATCAATCTACAAGAGTACTTCAGTGAAGGGTCAAACGTCTGATCTGCTTTCTGTTTATAAGCAATCGTTTTAACTTTGAATAGCAAATGGTTTTTATGTATATCATCTTCGATATCGTAGTTATGGCCACTCGGTCGTTATGTTGTATATAATCATTTCGTCTAGGAAATTTCATTATATTGAATTAAAAATAGAGAAAATCAATAGGACATATTCGGCAGCGGTAAATAGAATTATGCCTCAAGTAGTCGTACTACGTCTACAATGCGTATATAAACATATTTCCAACGAATTATCTGAGCTATTTTCATATTGAAGACGAAGAATTTAATAAAACAAATTGACTACAATCGCAACTCAGTAATAGCATCTATTGGTCAATCAGACGTTCCCTGGTATTTATGCATACATAATGTGATGTGACTGGAAATGAAGACAGTGTTAGGGTGGCTCACACTTTACGTTGTATTTAATTTTAAAACGCATGACCCCAGGTTGATCAGGGAATCTTTGGTGGAAGGAACTATTTTTTAAATATGTTTTTCACATGAATGCTAGCGTGATTTTTGATTTTTGGGGTCTTTTACATGACTTTTCGAATGTACGGTTGAAAAGCAAAGTGAACCATTGATTGGGCCAGTAACATGGTTGTATTTTTTAAGTTTCAGTTTCTAATTATCAAAATGTCTGCAATTGAATTTTTCCCAACTAATCAAATGACGCAGTCTAACTTCCAAAAAAAGAACGAAGAAATTTTTTTGAGACGCGGCATCAAATGACGCAGTCTAACTTCCAAAAAAAGAACGAAGAAATTTTTTTGAGACGCGGCAACTATATATAGGCGAGAATTTAAGTTTCTTTCCTTTGGCCTGTATCACCACAAATCCTATTCTATCTTATTCGCGCTTAAAATACGAGCAAAACGAGCTATCACTCGACTATGTAACTTTAAAATTGCCGGAGATACATCGTTTTGAAGTTGGTCATTTTGATAGAAAATGCACCAAATTAACGTTTTCCAAACAATCAAAATCTTTCAACTTACTCTGTATGTTTCTATCTGTCTATCTGTCTATCTATCGACGGTCGATCTCGGAAACTAGTCAGCCAATCTCCATGAAATTTTGCAGTAATTTTGCAGGGTAGGCTAAAAAATGAAAATGTGATACGCCATTACCCCAGGAAAAACCAGAATTTTGTTTTATTGGCCTCGAAGTGGTTTCTGAGTGTGGTTTTCGAGGGTCGGGAACGCGTTTTCGGCTGTAGCTTAGCTGTATTGAAACCTACAGAGGCGTGCGACCCATCAAATGAAAGGTATTCGTAACACGATTCGAACTAAAAAATAATTAAAAAAATCGGGGCAGATTCGTTTGAGCTAGAGTGATTAGAGTGACCAAATTTTGAGCTACTCGAGCGTAGGATGAAAGGACTAATATTTTTTTGGGTTATGAGAGATAGAGAATTACTTTCTTCGGCAAAGTCTCAGAGTTTTACGAGTAGAACAGAGGGGCATATGTGAAAAATGTCGAAAGTTGGAAATGAGTGGGTCAATTATGTTTTTAGAGGTATTTCTTGAATGGTGACAGATAGAGAGTTACTTTCTTCGGCAAAGTCTCAGAGTTTTACGAGTAGAACAGAGGGGCATATGTGAAAAATGTCGAAAGTTGGAAATGGGTGGGTCAATTGGGGTTTTGGAGATATTTCTTGAATGGTGGCAGATAGATAGTCAAATTTTCGATTTTCGTCAAATTTTCTGAATTTCGTCAGATTTTGGAATTTCGTCAAATTTTCGATTTTCGTCAAATTTTCAAATTTCGTCAAATTTTCGAATTTCATCAAATTTTCGAATTTCGTCAAATTTTCGAATTTCGTCAAATTTCGTCAAATTTTCGAATTTCGTCAAATTTTCAAATTTCGTCAAATTTTCGAATTTCGTCAAATTTTCGATTTTCGTAAAATTTTTGAATTAAAACTGTTATAAAAAGCAGTGTTGACTACACTTCTAAAACGACTGATATCTCAACAAAAATCTCTTCGAGAAAAGTGTGACGCAGTCTTTGAAATACAATTTCTAAAATGAATGATATCGCTAGAGTTGACGCTTTCAGCTTCGTTACGCAAAAATTAAATTTTACACCCAATTAGTTCAAACAAGCTGGCTTAGGTTTTCTCATCATCTGCCAAATAATTTTTACAAAAACAAATTTAGACTGGTAACAACTAAAATTTTACCAAAAAAATCTGCGTCGCATGTGGCAGATAAATTTTCTTGCTGTTCCTGAACTACATTACTACATTACCAGTTTTGGCAGTCTTCCGCCAGCAAATAGTTTCTACTTAACAAATCTAAGCCTTGGCTAACCACATCAAAATTAACTTCTTTGAGAATATACATTGTAGTAGGCGTCTCACGTGTCAAATATAGAATTCACAACTGTCACCTGACAAGTACGGAGTAATCGTACCAGCAGTGTACGGCTCACGTGTACATTGATGTACGGATAAAACTCCCAAAAACACGATAAGACCAATGGTTTACTCATCCGTAAATTGTACATTTAAAACGTACTTTCTATGAGTTACTCGCTAAAATTGTGCGATAAACATAACCTAAACAATTTATCATGAAAAATGAGCTGCCGAAATTAGCGCGAAGCCGAGATCCGTTTCTTTTTTGTGTAAGGAATAGTTGGAAGTGTAAGATAGAGTACAAAGAAGTCACGGCACCGGCACTAAGCCAAAATCAAAAAATGTTTCGAAAATACGAATACCATTTGTTGAACCGTCCATGAGTTTTATGATGCTTTATTTATTTATATTGATGCGACAAAAAAGACTGCTCACAATAGTGGCGCAGCCAGTAAAAAATCGATCTTTTCATATAAAAAAAAATTACAATAAATAAAAATCATCAATTTTCTTCTTCCCTAATGTTCCCAAAATGCAAGCGGCATTTCCACGTTGTATCGCGATTGATAATCTTTGTAAAAGATAATCTTTCGATTTAGCTTCACCAGTTGCTTTTTTCATTAAAGAACCCAATTTGTCTATGAATTTCTTTGTTTCTGGGCCCATACAACCTAGCGTCTCGAAAGCGAGTGGTGTTAGTAAATAATTTTGTTTTAGAGAAATATAATGGTTATGCTTATGTCTCTCAGCTTTGTCTGCTATTGTGCGAGCTTTCTTTGAAGAATCATTAATATAAGAAGCAGCCATAGTATCCCTCACAGTCACATCCCACAAGAGTGATTTACCATGACTCCACGGTATCAACGTCATGCCGTCTGGTCTTTTACCATCATCTCTTGACACACCTGGGGGCTGTATAATATTTGGGACACCTGCACTAGAGAAAGCATGAGCGAAGATGTTATTCATAGTATCATGTCTAGCAAATTTTCCTTCTGCGCATTTAGCGCAAGATAGACCATGTAAACCATCTCTTTCTACCATTTTACCGCAAATACATTTGTGTTCCTCACATAATTTTGAACCTACTCTAAGTCCAACAGCAATTCTGGCAGAGTTGTTATCCAATAACAATCCCAATTGACTCGATGGGATCACTTGCAGCCACTTTGAAGATTCTTTAGTTGATGACGCAAGTAATCGTGCACGAGTCCTAAGATCACCATTTTCAAACAACTCATCGAATTGATGTTTGATCTTCGGAAGATCCCAATTCCTTTGTTCTTTTTTAAGCGTATCGGTTTCTGGAACAAAATTGCGTGGAATTTCATCGATTAATTGTAAAATCTGATCATTAATTATTTTTAAGTTAAACTTTTGGAGTATGACATCACACAATTCTGACGATGAATAAACAGATGATAAATAGGCCGGTATTGCCAAATCCTCGACTCTCCTAATACCTATACCACCATAAGACAAAGGAAGAGATGCCTGATCCCATGACAAACCTTCTAATCTCACATTCGTAATAGTTTTATGAGTTTTATCGTTTTTAGTATCAATCGAAAGGTAATTTCAGTGGCCTTATCGAAACGAGCCCCAGAGCCCCATCTTGCTGTGCTTCGACTATGACCTATGACCGTTCAGAGTCAGTGGTTTAACGTATGAAAATTCTACTCTAATTCCAGTTGCAGTGATGTCAAATTTAATGTCGCTCATATGAGGTATGCATTTACATTGACTAATCATGTAAAGCACAGTACATACGTAGTTCAAAATTTTTGAATACCTCACTCTCCTTCGGGACGGGTTTTAACTTCCCCTCTTGTCAAAATAAAAATTTGGAACTAGTAGGCGTAATATACGATAAAATACCTAACAAGTTATAAAACTTATGACTTTTCACAGAAAATTCCTTAATTTTGACATTTCACTTTCAGTACCACAAGAAAATCTCAATTTTAGACCTTGACAGTGACCTCGATCTCCAAACTTTTAGTGCAATTTTAAAGCTTCCATTATTCAGCTATGAACTATAGTCAATAATAATGGTTATACCTTTCACTTGCCATAGAAATCATTCAGCGTGGCATGACTCTACTACCCCGAAAATCAAAAATCGCTCAGGCATGAGAAAAACACATTTAAAAAAAAAGTTTCTACAATAAAAGATTCTCTGGTTGCAGCCAGAAGTCAGACGTTTAAAATTAAATATAAAAATTTCGCCCACCCTAGTATATAGGAAATATGTCTGCCACAAAGAGGGTCAAAAACTTCGATACACAATGCTGATGCCGGTCCAGTTTATTTATTATTGTATGTACTCATATACGGAATATAGACAATGAATAATACGGAGGAGCATGTAAAATTTTGGGGTTGTTATTAATCACCTCCATAACCTTAGCACAACCATAAATATATTTCTCGATATGGCCCAGACAAAACCAGCCAAATGTTATATCCCCGGATCAGACAAACGAGACTGAACGTATTTATATACATATGTGGGAATTTAATTTATAGATGGAACGGGTGTGCTAGGGTTAAACCACAATCACATATTGAATGAAATGATGGTTCATCAGTTATGTTACTCCTGGTATATTATCCTCAATGAATACATCGGTATACACGTTCTCTGTGTAGTCGGATTATATAACTAAATTAAATTCGAATAGATCCTTTACCTGCTTGTGAGACTTACGATGAACGTAATTTTATCAAGGTGGAAGTTTATGTTGATTTTAGAGATCATTCCGATTAACTACTCATCGTATAGAGAATAGCACAAGAACGCTTGCTATTTCTGTATCGAAAGTGAGGAAGTGTACCGTGATAATAATGGAATATAGTTAGCTTCCATTAGGACAAGCAAAGTAAGAGAACGATTTTCGCTTCAAAATTTATTCCATTTTATTATCGGACTTATTTGCATCGTCATCTACTCTGTCACTTCCACCACCCTTCGAACTTTGTGAGCCACTCTTCTTTTGTTCCAACAAATTCGTCTCACTCATTTGACCCACAGACTTTTGGGACGAGCTCTTTTCTCGTTCGAGTAATTTCTCGTCCACCTTCTCTTGCGATCTTTGCGAGCCAGTTGATTTCTTCTCAGCTTCGGAATCTTGTGCCTTTTCCGTACTGCTCTTTGGCTGAATTTTTTTCTTCACTGGTTTTTCCGTGGTTTTCTCGTCATCACCGTCTTCATCCGACGAATCATCGAATCCGGTTTCTTCCACTTCCTGATCGTCGGTCTTGGAACCAGACATTGAATATGCAATCACCGAACCACTTTCCAACTCAATTATCGGACAACTTGGATATGATTTTATCGTCGGTAGGCTGTCGTCGTCTTCAACATCCTCGTCGTCGTTAACGCCCAGTTCTATGTCCGATACGAATCGCCGGGCAAATGGCCGTCTCATTCGTAGTATACTGCTAATTGATTTCGATGGTGTCATGCCCAGATCGCCCTTGTTGTACATGTCGTCCATTGCCTCGATCGTATCGAAAGATTTCTTTGGCAAGGGTTCGTCGAGAGTCAAGAAAATTCCCAACAGTTCGGAAAGCAGATTCTGACGTTGAGCTTCCCGGAATCTTGGATCGTCGTCGGGGTTGTTTTGTCCTCTGCAGGCTGATTTGACTGTGTATTTGATTTGTGTTAAAACGTTAGCCAACCTATCCGATTCATCGATTTGGTCTTGCACTATAACTTTATGTTTCGCACATTCCGTACGGATTGCATGCACATGCTGTTCCAACAAATGGGTTTTCGCTCTGTATTCTTCAAGTTCTTTAACCGCTTTCAGCTCACGCTTTTCTGCATTTTCTTTCATACGTGCCGCATCCATTAGGACTTGATTGGTGAGTTTCATTTTCTCACACTCGGATGTCAATCGTTTGATGATCTCTATTTGAACATCGCACGTTCGAATGAGCTGCTTATTTTCGGTGCAATATGTAGCAGTAGCGTCACTTCTTTGCTTGTCGCGATCTTTTATGGATTTCATTTCATTTTGTAATCGTCGATGAGTGAACATGATACGATCCAACTCATTATTGAGTGCAATATTCTCACGAACTAATCGTTGTACGTGCGCTGATATTCGAACTTCACTAGCCTTCGTGAATTCACTCGACAGTTCAAGCAGTTTATTTTCCACGTCATTTTTCAACGTGTTTTTGTCGACAATTTGCTTCCGTTCCATTTCTTGTAAAAGATCCTTGTGCCGTTGCGATTGTTCTTTCAAATCGCTTTCTTGCTACAAATCGAAATCGATTCAAATGAGCGGGTAACATCGGTATGTATGACGTAATGTGTAACAAACCTGATCAAATTTCGACATCAGCTCGTCACGTTGAATGCGAAATTCTTCCAGCGAAACCAATTTCCCAGTCAAAAGCTTTATTTCGGACGTTAATTCCTCTTGCATTGCCTTGAATTTGACTTCCCATTCTTTAATGATGCGTTGAAATTCCTTCGTCTCTTCGTGACGCACTTTCCCCAATTCCGATAACTTTTCCTCCAAATCGATGATGTTCGCTTGTTTGATCAGATTGGATCGGTCTAAATATCCAGTCACATCGGTGCGATCTTCTTCGAATTGTCGGAACTGTGCATCCATTTCTTCCATTTTCTCTTGCATTTTTATATTCTGTTCTTTGCATGTTGCAAGCTTTTGTGCCAGATCGGCAATGGTCGTCTCGTAGAAAGCTTGATCGACGTTACTCAATTGATTTTCGTTTTCATCATCATCGCCTTTGGCTTTTTTATTTCCCTTCCTGGGTTTCTAGTGAAAATGAAAAGAAAATTTAAATATGACATCTCCACGCCTCAACCGGTCAAAAAGAGAGCTTTCGATAAGACTTGTTTATAAAAAGACATCGCTGCGGAAAATTCTCTTTTCAATTGATTGGGACGTATATTTCAGATTTCATTTTTACTCGCTGTGGCATTTTTTAACGATTTTTAAGAATTTGGAAATTGAAGTTAACGAAACAGCTGCCTTTGATGTACTAGTTGGTTTTTCCTTTTTAAAATAGTTCGCGTTCCTATTATTTAGAAAATGTTTACAACTATGGTAACAGACTTGTTTACTTTGAATATTGATTCATTTAGTGGTAATTCATTATGATCGTACATGAAACATGCAAAAGTACAGTGTTGTCTTGTGAGCCACTGCATTCGTAACATTTGAATCATTAAATGTTCAAGACACCACCGTTATAACGAGAACATGTCTGCAGATTTTGTATGATAACGACCATCTGTTTTCATGTGAAGTCACTATACTGTAGTTGTTAGTGTATATTCGTCTGAATTTGATATGATCATATCACAATTAAATGAACAATTTCAAAACTTATTGCAGCCATTCATAAAAACTCGAAATTTCACGATAATTTACAAAAAGTCCAAAGTTGTGTCGTTTCGATTTTTTGTCTTTCCGTTAAAACTCGTAACGTTATAACCATTTTACTATCTATTAGGCGGTGTAGCGTTTTGCAGTACCTTTTTTTAAGGCCTGCGGGTAGGCTCGATGCAGAATGGTCCATTGATCACGAAAATAGCAATATTCGTCCTGCAATAAATATTGTTCTGTGTTTCAATTATTTGATAAAGGCACAGCCAACATTATGTTCAACCTACCACGGTAATCTAATTTATTGGTTTTCACTTGTTTTAAAAGTTCAATTGTCCGGATGACACATTGAATACAATATAACATGCATTGCTGGGAAGTAGTTCATTCCGAAACATCTTAAATTGGAAATTTAATTCATCAGAAGAATAGAGCAACTTTCTTTGGAAATTGTCAATGTTGTGGCTCAGGGCCTAGTTTTTAGAAACTTTTAGAGAAAATCGAGAAAATCAAGAAACTTTGAGAAATTCAAGAAACTTCGAGAAATTCAAGAAGTTTCTCGAATTTCTCGAGTTCGAGAAATTTTAAGAAATTCGAGAAAATTCGAGAAATTTCGAGAAATTCAAGAAATTAGTTTCCAAAAAGTAGGCCCTGGTGGCTGCATATCTCGCCTTCGGCTCGGGCATTCAAACCTTACACTTGTCAAAATAACAGTTTCCAAAACATGTTGCTCAAAAACATAATTGTGAGTTCAGCTGATATCACGAGATTGAACCATCATATGTAATGCATCCAATGTAATCTCCTACTACTCATTATCAGGGACTATTTTTGTGACCACATCATACCACTTTTCTTTAAACTGTTCCTAAAATATCGCAAACTTTTCCATAAAGGGAGTGAAATTCGACATGTTTTCTAATTTGGAGGTTGTTGTGGGTTTTAGTTGATTACACAAGAGTTACGTTGAACAAATGAAAATCTAGATTTTTATTTATTGAATTTTTGTTTGCTCGCAACAAGAATGAAAACTAAAATAACAAATCTGGATTTTCATTTGTTAAACCAATTTTGTGTGGAATCATTTACATATGCCACAACAACTCCCAAAACAGAAAACATGTCGAATTTTACTTATCTCAGCTTGAACCGAAAAAAAAAATTTTTGGTATAATTTGGGAAAATGTGGGAGATTTCGGGAAAATTTCCCAAAAAGAGTCTCTGATCATTTTTTCCGAATGTTTTTAGTATAGTTTACTCATATCATTTTCGAGCTTTTCAGGTATACTTAATTGCCACGCAACAGGAACTTGTAGGAACTTCGTCTTTTGTAACAATAAAATTCTTCCAACTTATCGTTTAGTTTGAGCTTTTAAATTTAGTTATCGCTGCAACAGCATACATTTTCCATCTGATTACCGTACGACTCTCAAAGTTTCTCTATGTTAAATTTATAATGTCACATAAACCAGTCGGTATGTTGGTAACCGAACATTGTTCACAATGTGAATAAAAATCTGCTTACACTACCCGAACAAATGAAATTCCATCAAACTTGTCGCATTTCTTTTATCGCATGAGCAAAAGTTAATGGTTTTTGTCAACGTTACCGAATAACAATAGCAATATTTTCATATTTTTCTTTCCTTTTTTTCCTGTCCTTAAACATTTTCCATAATCTACCGGTAAAAATGTTATTTATGGAAATTTTTACGTTCTTCGACATTGTACGGAATGGAAATAAAAAGTCCACGAACAATTTTACTCAAAAAAGTGAGGTAAAGTGAAATTTACTTCATTGCGATCTAAAGTTCGAATAAAATACCTCACTTGTCAATGGGACGAATGATGGAAATGGTGTGTTTGCCGACCTCAACGTCGCCTCGGAATCGGTAAACTTCGCACTACGAGTAGAAGACCCACCATTCTCATGACTTGTCCCATTTATACGTAATGTACTATTAATTCTCCTAGTTTGTTGGAAACAAACTAGATAGATTTTTAATAAAAACAACCTCATACTCGTCCATGTACGTATAATTCAAGAAAGCTTTCAATCATTTGAAGCTTTTTTCTTCGAAAATCTTTATAATTTTCATAACATATCCGTAATCCCCGTGTGGATATTGTACAATCACAAATTAATATGCGTCGATAATGTCATTCAATAATGGCTGTATACCATGCAAAAGTAAATTATGAAAAATTGCTCTCCATAAATTAATGCCTCGCCGGTTAGTATGCATACTATTTAATGTGTTTTTCATTTTGCGGTCGCTAGATTAATTTTTGTGTGTGCACAGCTTCTACCTTCTGAATAAAGCCAGGAAGCAATTTGTAATTAAGGCTTTTAAATTTTGAAACAGCAATCATTAATAAGGGTATTCACGGGTGCGAACTAATACTCGAGTATATCCAGAATGTAAGAATATATCCCGTATATCGAGAACATCTCCAGGTGAGATGCGGGAAAACAGGAAAAGTAGAAAAATATGCAGTTTTTCTATATGCAGTATAAAAATCGGGTTTGTCGATCAGCAGCTATTGGCGAGAAAGCAAGCAAAATAGCGTGTTTTGAATGTTTTGCAGTAGTTTTTCACGAACATCTCTAGATGTTTTGACTCAAGAAGGGTGTGTGATGTGTCAAATGAAAGGTATTGACTAGACGAGACAAAACATTCAATTTTTAAGAAAATCGGATTTGTACATACAACAGAAGCTATTGTTGAGAAATCAATAAAAACTGCATATTTTCCTACTTTTCCTATTTTCCCGCAACTCCCAAGGACGTAATAGGACGTAAGTTGTCACTCTGAACGTGTGCTATAATGGTCATATGACGCACAAAAAACGAGCTTTTTAAACAGAAGAAAAACATATTGTTTTGTGTCTGAATAACCGAGTAATTACAGTGACTCTGTATAGACGTTTACAATATTCAACGTGGCAAAATGTGCCAATTATTTATGAAATCCATTAATTTTCTTTAGTCAATTTATTGTAAATAACAAAATGCTTCATCATAACAATAATTGGAGAATTGATTAATTGCTGTGTACTGAATTGTGAAGCGGTTTGTGGTATTGAAGTGGCTAGCCAATTTTCAAAATCAATTACCGCAGGCTGCTACACCGAATTTACATTGCATACCCTGTGCAAATAAAAGCAAAATGCTAAATGCTAAATGCAAATATTTTTTCGATTAACCAAAACGATAATTTGGTTACACAAATTTTTTTTGTTTTTCACTCCGATGTCATTAATTAAATTTTACGTTTGTCAAAAATAGTGTATGAGACAGTGGAAGCAAAATTTTAATTTTCAATTCAATTTACCTGGCAAAATTGTGCTCCATATCGGGGAGGTGGATTATCGCACACACGATAACGATTTCTGGTGCCACCAGCGCAGGTAGTAGAGCATGGCGTCCAATCGCTCCACGGTCCCCATCCGCCAATGTCCGATTCTGTTGTTTAATTAAACGAAACAGAAAATTGAATTGTTGAAAACGAAAAAAAAAAGATTTTTCGGTTGTGTTGAAATGGAATATTATTCATGTTACCACCCAATGGATTTCCGTATCATATTTTTATCCGTTAAAAGCAACAAAACAAAAATCAAACAGGAAAAAACACAAGAGAACCGCACCACTCTCACTCTGTAACCACACAATCAATATTTGTTCTAAAGATTAAATAACCGAAAATACGAAAACTGGTAACAACAAATTACACGGAATAAGTCAATGTCTAAAAATGTAACGGTTTCCTTTCTGCTTCCGAAAAGTCGAACAGACGAAAGGAAAGATTTTCCTTTTTTTTTCCTTTTTTACCGCTTTTCCGATATACAAACACTTATGTCGATTATGGATTTAAGTCGAACCGAAAGCGAGAATCGGGTTTGTATCACTATAGCTAATAGGTCTGATTTATACTTTTGAATGGTTTTTATTTATGAGGGGTGATTTTTCTCTTCTCATTTCTTTCTACCAAGTTTCGGAGATATGTTTGCTTTTTGTCGTATCGATGACATCTCCAAAGAATTTCCAATTAAATTAAGTATCCGAAATGAGAGCGATTTTTTTGTCGTTTTACTATTTGCACTGAGACGCGGTTAATTAACGTCGTTGTATTTTAAAAAGATTTTGCATTTGAAAAAAAAAAAACCTGGAAATGCAGGAAAATGTTTTTCAACTCGAAACTAGAAATGTTTGTCGTGTTGACGTTATTCTACGAAAAAATATTTCCATTCAGGAAGTCACAGACGAATAACGAATAACGATAATTAGTACATGTTGATGTGTTACAATCGGATACAGTTGATGATTTCCGTAAACTTTAATGACTTTAATGGAAGCAACAACACTCGCAGCATGTATGGATCTGAATGTATTAAATTGGAATGGTTTTTGAAACGTGATTTTAATTCTGTTTTATAATGTTACTGTTGAAAATCAAATGAATTTGAATTTTCCCTCAGGTAAGTCCCTATATATACTTTCAAGAGGAATTGAATTGCATGCGTGCAAACAAATTCAATTTTTAGTTTTTCAAACTCAATATTCAAAAGTTTTAATGGAACTTCGAACATTGTGAAGTGGAAATGCGTAATTCAATCAAGTTTAATGAAGAATAATTGATACTCACCACTGACCGGTAACGTGGGAAGGCAATCCATCCGAACATCAGCAACAGCGCCTATTGAAAAAAATACAGGTTGTATTCGGTTATTCATTTTACTTGGAACAAAAAACCGCTCTTCAAGCATGAGTGGTACTCTAAATAGCATAAAAAACTGGGCAGTGGTCATACAGCCGATAAACATTGTAAAACACAATATCAATCAAAATGTAACTATTTGGCAGTTGTCGACTATGATCACTTTGCTTGCAGTGCGATGGACAAAAGATAATAAAGTTGGGCTAGAGGTGAGTGGACCTTCGAGATCGACCCGACGCAACGAACTCTCATTTTGAAAAGTCCGATCCAAAAAGGCCCGATCGACCTTGGATCCACAAACAAACAAAAATCCAGATCTTTTCCTGTGCATAGCGTCGTTTACTCACCTGAAATCGCTTGACTCACATAAACGAAACAGTATTCGATATACTTCTCGGAGAACAGTTCACAGTCAAAGTGTAACGAATGCTGTCCGCGTATGACCCGTTGTTCGGTGACGTAATGCAACGATGTCGGTGGTGCCAACGAGGCCACATCGGCCCTTAACTTGGCAAACAATCGCACGCGATCGGCTCGATCCAATATGCATGCTGGATACTCAAACAGAACGCCGATTCCGATGTGAGGATCGCACGGTGATATACTTCTGGCGTGTACATTGAACACGAATTGTTCGCTCCAATCGGCCTGTAAAGAAAGAGTACAAATATATCAAAAGTAACCCGAAACGAATCAGGAGAAAATTACCTTGACATAGGCGGTTGCTGATACTATCGGCGGAACTGGTTGGATTGGTCGCAGTTTGACAATGTAATGTCCAGCCAGTCCGAATAGTTCGCATCTCAATTTAATTAAACGCGCCTTGGGATATCCACGTACTTGTTCCGCATATAAAACTTGGGAGCTCGTTACGTTTGTACTATCACAGTATACATTATGACCACAGTAATATAGCTCCAACCAAAACTCTGGCACATTTTTAACTTCCACTTCACCGATTGTACATTCCACTTCCGGAAATTCTAATATCACATCAACCGGAGTCTGTGGATATGTACCTGCAAAAGACCAATTGAAAATG
Organism: Bradysia coprophila; assembly: GCF_014529535.1. Lineage (NCBI taxonomy): Eukaryota > Metazoa > Arthropoda > Insecta > Diptera > Sciaridae > Bradysia > Bradysia coprophila. The sequence goes on from NC_050735.1 coordinate 8,425,198, forward strand.
CATTCCGAACCTGCGTGCAAATGCTAGTTTTGTATGCTCACACACCTATCGATTCTGGGGTAACACTCAATTTCGGCATTGGCCATCTTACGTCCAATTGCTGTCGCAGTCGCTCATCTTGACCATCCAGTATGCTTGAATGGATATCATTACCGACAATTTCCAATTCGTATTGGCCACCATACAGTAAGTGTTGACACGGTACCGTTATTTGTGTAACATTTACTCGTGGATCAGGCAGAACATCCACAATCGCAATAATGGTGCGAGTGGAATCCTCTAAGCGAGTAACCTGCAGTCGTAGATCTTGCATCGGTTTCTGTGTGTCGATTAATTGGGCAGAATGTAGTTGAACGTGTAGATCGCCATTGCCCGATGTGTACGATGTGGGTACCATTAGGTTTCCTTTGCGAATGGCGATTACAACATCTGGAAAATGGAAGTTGTCATTCTCAGTCTGTATTTAGCATATTCATTTCGAATGAAATATTCAAACTTTGATCAAATTTCTACGAGATGAAAGTTGAAATGCTTTTCGATAGAGGAAATTGAATCTGTTCGTGGCAGCCATTAAATTGTTACAATTTAAAAGCAAAACCCGGGAAAATTTTTCAATTTAAAACTACTCCATCGAGCAAAGACTTTATCCAAACTACCAATTGCTACAGCACACAACTTTTTTTTTCGATTTCATTGGAACACACAAATTGATTGCAACTTGAGGATAAAAGGGAATTTAACTCTCGACTACATTTACAACAAACTTTCATATGTAAATAGTAAAATCCTTGTTCATTGAATGAAAAGTGTTATTTTTCGAACTTCGCAATGCAACGACCTCACTTAACAGCAAACGTTTCGTGTTCATTGTTTTTCTCAACAGGTACCCCAAATTCCATTTTCTATTTAATTCCTTATCAAAAACAGCAACGAAAACGTTTATTTCATGAACCTTTCGAAAGTGTCGACTCTTTCTTCCCTTGACTGAAAGTAAAACACTCTACGACCAAAAACCTTAAATACATGAAAATGTTTGTCACATATAGCACGAGTAATTCTCAACGGATTTCCTCAAACTTTTTTATTCACGGATACGGAAATTACTTAGGTTAAGTTCGTTAATGGAAAATCCAGGATGTATTCCGAAAAACTTACTTCATTTCTTGGTGTCTATTATAGAAAAAAAAAAGTTTCAACGAGTTTGACTTCTACGGCCAGAGCGAAGCGAGAGCCGTAATTCACACGAATTGGATACCTTATTCATGAGCATATGCGGCCAATTTTCGGTAGATTTGTTTGCTAAAAAAGTCTTATAATCGAGAGTCAGAGCGAAGCGAAGTTAGTAAGTAAGAATTACGGCATCTTTCAGCAGACAATAAGACTTAAGCATCTTTTGTTTGAAAATGTAGGAATTGTTTAGTCTGAAAATTTGTCGCGTTGACGGTTAGTGTGACTTGTCAACTTTAGGCACACCGGAAAGTGCTAAGGGAGTCGAGGAATACCTCCAAATAAATTTCTAAAAATCATAAATTTGACTTTTGATTTTTAGAAATTTATTTGGAGCGACCCCTCGACAGCATTATCCACTACGTGTTAAATATAACAGAAGGAATGATCAACTTCTGACAAAGCAAGGCAAAGAGCTGATTTAATGACATTTTTGTACAATTACAAAAATCTATTGAGAAAGTCAGTCAGTCAGTCAACGGACCTGACCCATCCAAAAGGTGGGTACAAGCAAAGAAAAGCGAGAAAAAAATCCTCAAATCCTCTGGAAATTAATTTGAAAATGACTTCGAATTTAAAACAATTTCCTTTGCAATTTCGCACATAAATCTCGTGTTTTCAAGTTTCGTGTGTAATATGCTAACTCTGGAAGCTATGTGAATTATGAAAATGTTCAGACGACAATAATACCATAAATTTCCATAGTTGTCATTCACAATAATTCTCATTTCCATATACAGCATTGCCGGCAAAATAATACACGTACCTCACATTCTGTAAGTCGTAAATCACCTTTTCGCTTTCATAAAACACACCGTCTTTTAATAAGATTACCGCTCTGCGATACTTAAATAAATTAAAGACGCATGTAGGGAACCGTATACGTATAAAACGCAAAAGGAGGATACAGATGACTTTCAGAACGTAAAAGTTTATAAATTGGAATGTTTGTACCAGTTACCAATGCGGCACATAAATCAGAAGAAAGTGGAAAGTTCTAACGTAATAGTTAGAGGAGTTTATATCGGTTATTGATGGCGTACTTTACCAAATGCATTAGGAAACAGCTCATCGCACAAGTTTTCAAACAGAAAATCAAATTATGAAGTGATCTTACAATGCGACTGTCTCGCATCCTTATTCGAAGAAGGTTCTTAAATGGAGCCGTTCACAAAAAACAAAAGTCAAAAATTACGCCTTTTTCAGACCCCTGCGACGCAAAATTCTGTGAAGAAAATTTCGAAAATGCATAAAGAGTGCGCTTTTGTTAGATACCCAACCCAAGCCCCTTTAAATTGTACGTATTTTGTGAATGGCCTCCTCTGTCTTCGTAGTTTCGTGTTACTTTCAATTTTATGAAACCGAAGCATCATTGCTGGTATTAACCACCGTACGGAATTATAACCAATTTTATGATAAATCTTGTTTGGATTATAACTCAGTCTGTCTGAGCCGAAATTTCTCTTGGATCACATAATACCGTAATCGCAAATCGTAAGTAGAAATCTGGCTTAGTATATGCACACTCGTATTATATACGTCCATATCTTGTCACATTGCGAATTCTAATAATGTTGACATAACAATTTCATCTAAAATTCAAACATTTTCTCTCGTTCTTTTTTCCGCTTCACTTAACGAGAACGAATAAATCTCGACACTCGAAGTGTACAAATCGTGTATGGTTCTTCTGCATATGCGAAATTTAATTTTTGCTCATAAACAGATATAAAAGAGGGTGAAATTTATACAATCTTCGGTGATATTGAATCTCTGCGCATAAAAAGACTACAACGCTTTTCGCACCCTAATGAAGTACGCGTTCTTATGAAATTTCTTAATTTAAAGCGCGGTGACTTATCTGGATGATTATATGCAAGATGGTAGGAATGTTCTGTTGACTTAGTGAACTCAAACACTTACTTGTAATTACTCGTAATTACTATAACCAGGGACTATGTTTGGTAAAATGTTTACTCCAAATTTTCACAATTTTTTTTTTCTGTGTACGTAAGAGTGTATTGGTGAGCTATGATATGAATCGGTTGGTAGGGAAAGTAAACGGTCGAGAAGGAAAGTAATGGTTGGTATGGAATGCACCAACACACTCTCTTTATTACAGAAAAATATCTTTCAAAATACCCCAATTCGCTCGCGCGTGCACACACATCTTGTGTGGATTGGGGTATGTTGACATATACTATTTGGGAAAATATGGAAAGTGCGGAAAATTGTGCGAAAATTCAAGAAATTCAAGACGGTAATCAAAAAAATGTGATTAATCTACAAGGTGTTGAGGAATCTCGCGTCACGTCATTCACAATAATTCACAAAGTGACATCTTCCTTATACAAAATGTGTCAAAATGATAATTATTGTAAATGACGCGGCGCGAGATTCCTAGCAACCATCTACACGAAATCAAAAATTGGTGTTAAGGAATCTCGCGCCGCGTCATTCACAATAATTCACAAAGTGACATCTTCCTTATACAAAATGTGTCAAAATGTGAATTATTGTGAATAACGCGGCGCGAGATTCCTAGCAACCCAAAAATTTACTTAAAAATGTTCGAAATAATTTTATCGAAAGGCTTGTGTTAATGATGGCTCTTCAAAATGTATACGGTAGAATAATTAGTTGAGTTCGGCCTAGCTGTTTTTCATTAGGGCTATTTATTCCCTTCATTTACGATGAAGGGCTATTTATTATACGAGCGTATATCCAGCATATCAAGTATATTTGAATATATCTCGTATATCGCGTATTAGCTTGACAACTATCACCTGGAAGAAAATTATATTTTTTAAACGACGGATTTTGATCAAACAAAATACCAGCGTGTAGCGCGAGATCTCAGGAGTCCGGCAAGGTAATTATTTTTTTAATCAGACCAATATCTGCTGAGCGATAAGACTTTGGAAATACATTGTTTTCAATGGGCAAAAAGATTTTTTCCAAAGTCTTATCGCTCAGCAGATATTGGTCTGATCAAAAAACTAATTACCTTGCCGGACTCCCATTTTCTTCCAGGTGGCAGTTGTCAAACTAATGCGATTATACTCGATATACGAGGTATATTCAAATATACTTGATATGCTGGATATACGCTCGTATATCCAGTATAAATAAAATGAAGGGAATAGCCCTATTGTTTACGTGGCATTCAATTATTTTGATGGTTAACAGCGGATTGAATTGGACGTTTCGTTGATTTTAATTTTAAATTAAAAACTTGAAATTTCTGTCAATTAAATGGTAATTGATAATCATCACTTGTTGACAAGTATCACATTCTCAATTGAATCTGGTACTTCACTTGTTATTGACCCTGATTTTTATATACAAAATCTGGTACTTCATTGTATTTAACATACGTCTTGCTATTTAAGAAATCACGAGCTAAAAAACTAACACGAACTTTATTACTTTATCCATATGCCGATTACGCTTGAGTAACTCTCAATTAGATTTCATAACAATGTACTTTATGTATCTGCCGGAAAATTTCCTCATACTTAAATACTATAAAATCCCATTAAAATGAGTGCCAAGAAACGAAATCCTCTAATTAGACTTTTGCACTTGAGAAAACGGCTTCAATTAAAGTAGCAGTCCCATTTAACTCAAATAGCATTAATAATACAAAATTTACCTGTTTCATACAAAACAAGAGCAATGACAAAGCATATCACGCTCCAAATACGTCGAAATGGTCTGAGATCCGTTTTGCCCTTTCGACACATGATGTCGAAAAAAGCTTTTGCTGTTCTTTCTTTCCTTGTTGCTGTAGTCGTTGTTCAAGTGCAATTGTCGTCAAGTGCATTTTAGATGGCTGCGATGTTTTCGATGAGGTTGTTCCAACATTTTTTCACATGTATATGATTCTGGGAACAAATAGAAATTACAAAAACAGAATTAATATTCATCTCACAACCACTTAGTGTTTCTGTAGAAATAATAAATTTATTTCGAAAATATATATAGCTGGTTGACCAAACTTATCACCTGCCTGATTCTAAGCAGTTTTTCTTCAAAGTAATAAAAAGAAATCACAAGAAATTGACCATCAATTCCGTCATTCTGACATCATGTGTCACGATTCGTTAATAGCTTATGGCTAAAGTGTGTCTGCAGTATAATATTCGATACAAGGGCGATGTGCCATTTTACTGGTTTATAAGATTTTTATCGATTAACACGTTCGACTTTCATGCTCGTGATACTTATTTTTTTTAGTTGGAAGGAAACAACATTCATTTATGAATCAAAATAAATGAACCGTTTCAATCTTTCCACCATCCATTATGTCCGATTTTCCACCCACATTCCATTAAAATTGAATATAGAAATAATGGGAAATATTTCCAAAAATATTATGGGGCTACGCAGGTCATGTATACACATGTTCTGGTATACGTTAAAATATATAAAAAAAACAGTTATTTGTTTACCGAGTGGAGAAAATAGAAAATTCCAACAAGAGCGATGTTTGCGGCCAGAGCGAAGCGAGGTGAAAGTAACGTTTTTCATGCGTGCATGTTATGTTTTACCGTTTTTCTCCACGAAACCAAAACTTCGACTCGCCATACTTTGCAAAACATAAACAAGGTGACAGTTCGAATGAGAAACGTTTTATTTACTCCCCACGGGAATGAATGTGCTGCACTTTTCTCACTAAAAATGTCACTCGAGCAGTCGTCAAGAAAACACAATTTTCTCACGACCTATTGAGGGGAGAAAGAAAGGCAAAATACAACGCGCAAATGATTTTTTTAAAAATGTATTTGCTATAATTGTGCACCGCATATATATAGTACATAGGTTCGCTCCTTACATAATACAGAGTTCATTTGGAAGATTTTCCAATATATTTTTTGCATGAGTAAATTCACAGTCAAGAACATTGTATGTGCTCAGGTGTATAGCAAAAAAAGGCAGTAGGTGTAATGTTCAATATTCATGATCAATATACCATTTATTTGCAGAGGTGGGTAATAGCCTGAGTCAGAAAGGAAGTCCTTTTTTTACCAACTTGCAGAAGGGATTTATTTATGATGATTTATTGGATTATGAAAGAGGTTAATTTAATAGATTGAGATCGATGGAATTCGGAGCCGATTGAATACTTCCTTCATACAGGCTAAAGGGAAATCGGTGCAATAAGTCATACGGGATAATCTTAATTGTTCATTCACTTTAAAGGGTTTTCTTTCTTGACGTTTCTTCACATTAAAAAACGAAACATTTCAATTGATCCCTTTTATGCTTCATAATGAAAGGATTGGGTATAATCTCATAACTCCCAGTCATGCCATTCAGCATGATGCGATGAAATAGAGAAATTAAAATCCAACGTTTCATTGATTGATTCGATATTATTATTATCCCGTCCATGGGAATGTAATAATTGTATAGAAAGGTACCGATACGCAGAAGAAGAAGAAGAAAAAAAAAAAACAATCATTTGATACAGTCATAAGTAAAACCAAATCGTTTACATCGGAGAATGGGCATTTTCCAACACACTAACCCACGAAACAGAGATACTCTTTTTCCCATTGCACATTCATTCAACTTGATTTCCATTGGGACTCGTTATAAGCCCTTTCGCCAGTGAGATATCTTTTAACAACCACATAGTGTATCCACGTATAGACACGTATTGTAGGTAGCATCTCAAATAAAATTCCGGAACGGATATGAGCAAGAAAATAACTGTGTGGAAGCAGAAAAAAACAAATCCGTTATATTATAGGAATTGAATCGTCAATATGTGTACACATGTATATTGTACTAGTAGATATAACATGACTCCAAAATGTGTTTCACTTGAGATCTTCGGATAAAAGATATATTTGATTTTTCAGCAGGTAACAGATACACGATGTTCAGCTAGGTTACTATCAAATGAACACGTCATGTATTGAAAGAGGTGCTCTATATCGTACTGACAAAAAAAAATTCCAGCAAATAAAATAGTTCTTACTACGTCCTTCCGGAATTTCGCAAAAAGCCATCTACTTGGAAAAATGTTTATTGACGTCACGTGAATAGTTTTTAATCGAAAAATGTAAACACTAAGTTATTTGCAAGCTGTTATCGTCAGAATGTCGATTATGTGACAACAGAAAGTGGCATGCGGGAAAGAGCGGAAAATACAATTTCATGAAATTATTCTTGTTTTGATTACAAATATTCGGTCGAAATTCGTGGTGGAGTGTAGCGTTCCCATCATTGAATTGACATTGGGTCGTTGGGTAGCCATCGAAATGCGTTGATCTTAAGAGCCTCCCACGATTTTTTTTTAGTCATCAATCAAAGTACAGTCAAATTGACGCTAAGGTTTTAACATCTGTACAAAAGTACAGAATTTGTAATACAGTTAGAGTCATTGAAATTTCAGCATGCATTTGCTTCGGCTGTTTTTCACCTGATTTACACATACAATCAAAACTATTAATACGGTTTTACTACTACCAATCAAGTGGCGTGCGTGCAGCAGCATCAACAGTATAAACAGTTTCGATTGTTTGTTTGGATCAGCTGAAAAACAGCTGAAGCAAATGCATGCCGAAATTTCACTGCATCTGACTGTAATATATCCTTAATTTTCTGTATAAAACAAGATATTTTTACGCTTTGTCGCAGCTTCCTGTAAATTTTTGATGAGACATTTTGTGACAATACTGCATTTAAGGAAAATGGTTACATGCCTCTATTGTTATTGCCGTCCGTTTATTGCTCCCAAACGAATCGTTATAAATTATTGAAATGTAAATCGGCAAATTTGTTAATAATACCCAGATGGTTGGAATGTAAGAAGATGATTTGTATTGGTCAATCTAAAACACAGAGAACAGTTTAAGAGTATTTCTATCGTAGGACCCTGACTTTCAGTCAAGTGAATAACATAACATTGTGATAACCAGTATCAGTTACATTGCAAAACTTCCAACATTTCAAAATTTAAATATTTGTTACATTAAACAGAAAATCTGAGTGAAATATTATATTTCATTAGCAATTAACAGAAAGCCTAGCAATGTCCATGCCAAAAACAGAAAGTTTCGAATGTCAGTCAGTCCGAACGTACATATACACACATTCACATTATACCAATGTGATATGACGCTCTCCACTGGCATCTTTTCATGATATTGATATGGCATTGTTTACAATTCGTTGAATTATTCACTTTGATGAATATATAAGTGTAGCCAAACATCGCTCATTGTGTCAAAATATTGCTGTTCATATTCTAAATGGTTTATATGGAACTAGTGGGGTACACCCGGCTTCGTTTGGGACTGCTATAATTTCAAAATATTCAAATATTTCCATAAATTTTCACTAAAAACTATTTTCACAAAAAAGGTTTAAGTGTCAAAAACGTTTAAAAGGTTTACGTTTAAAGAATGCATCCACCAACAACGCAACCTAACGCACTCCAAGAACAGGCTAGGGAACATAATCTTTCATATAAATTTAGTTTTTTATGTTGGTTTAGGCCACTACGAACGTTCCATACAAAATAAGAGGCCAAATGACCATTAAAAAAATCTGTTTTGTGCCTGTTATTGGAGTGCGTTGCGCATACTGACCAAGAAGATTATGGCGTCAAATACGGCTTGAAAATTAAAAAAAAAAAGATCGCGCATTGTTTCTAACCTTTCGTCAGGGCGCCTATAGCTAGGCAAACAAACATTAACCTTTATTCCCTTGACTGTAAGTCATGGGTTTTACAAAAGAAAATACACCGTACATAACACGTTCACTATGATTAAAAATGTATGGAAATGTGATTAAAAAACGTTAAATGTAACAGTTTTCTGCTCCTTGTTGACATGATAACGCTCCGTTGAAAGCGTCAACAAAGCGTCGGAGTTAATTCAATTCATAAGTGAACGAAAAAAACGGACAACCGTTCACTTGCAGCAGCTTTCTGCTAAACCAGAAGAAGTTTACTGGAGAGGGATTACGGCGTCAGTTCTCTTTTCTCTGTTCAATCAAAACTCTACTGATAGAGAACGATTCACTCTTTCAATTAAAGATGTCGCTGCAACAAAACCATTGTCAACAGAAAAATAATTAATTTTTTACTATGAACGGAACAGCAATTAGTGATTCAATCGGTTCTATATCGGCTCAGCGATTAAAGTTTAAAAAACGAATATGATGCGATGACAGAAAACGTTTTTTCAAATCCTTATCGCCAAGCCGATGTAGATTCGATTGAAAAACTGATTACTGTTCCGGAGTCCTGAGATCATGTGCAATACGATAACATTTTATTTGACTGAAATTTGACAATGGTTTTGTCGCAGCGACATCTTTCAGTGAAAGAGTAAATCGTTCTCTATCAGTAGAGTTTTGATTGAATAGAGAAAAGAGATGGTTTCACACCATGCATTACCGAACGATTGAATAGTTTGAAATAATGCAGCATGCTTACGTTAATCCGTGATATGTGATGATGTATACGGAGGGTATATTGTTTTCTTCAATTGCTTCCAATTTATATAGCTGATCAACAGTTTACGAATATTTACAAAGGGCGTTCCGGTTTATTTCATTAAAAAACTATAGTTGAGACTATGACGACGATGAATAGAATTAAATTTGTGCATATCAGCATGCATTTACGCAGCAAGCTAAGCATGCAGTTGAAACAGATTTGGTACAATGCCGGCTTATATAAAATTTTTACATTTTTGAATTGTTGAGGAGATGATTAAAGGATGACGATTTATAACAACCTTCAGTGATGCATCATTGTTGAAATGCTCCGTGCTTTTCGGTTTAAAAGCAGATGTTTTTACAAAAATAATTCTGAAATTTGTACTTTTAGGATAATAATGTGTACACGGTTCGTAGTTCGTTGCCAACATTTAAATCATAAAATATACTTCTAGTAAAGGGCCCTTGTTGTTGCCGTTTCGTTGTTGGATATTTTTTTAATTGGAAGTTTTGAAAAACTCTTATTAGGTACATTGGGAGGACGGGCGTCATTAGTCGTTACGAACCAGTTTTGCTTTTTAAAGCGTAAATCGTAAATTTTTTCTCATACAAATCGTTGAACAATATATATTGTGTACCTCTATCCCAAAAGTAATCAGGACTACTTGCTACTGTCTTTCCAGACTCATGCCAGATCAATATGAGTTTGTAACAACGTATTTTACACTAGTTGAATCTATTACTTTTTTCGTTTAAACTATCACCGAGTTTTTGATGTTTCACTGCATGTCTACACACACATCGTGTTCCTTTCCTAGGAATGCATTCATCACCGAGTTGTATATAAAATTAGCCCAAATTTGTCAGAACCGTCTCGTTTCCTTGCCCCTTTCCTCCCTAATGTACTTTTCAAAGTTGTCCCCTGGAGTAAGGGATGTGTTAAATAAGGCTGGAAACATGTTAATAAGAGGGAATATTGAACTAACTCAGTATTAGCCTACACCTGACATGATTTATTGCGTGAATCAGTTTCTTTCCGCTTGCACCTGAAGTTTATCTGGTTAGAGATTTAGCATAGTATAATGTTCCCTGCTTTCACACTGACAATATAAGTCTGACATGTGCAATAGAAAGTCTCTGATCCAAGCTATAAGTTATATTTTACCTGCGAACTTTCATCTATTTTTTTAACATGGCAATTGAGTTTTCCATGACCTGAATTTAACCTATTCCGAGCTTTATTTGCTGAAACAATTTGCTGGTGTTTCTGCAACTAATTGCTCGCATTTTGTGTGAAATTAATATGCAGTTTTTGTTTTCAGTTTTGTTGTTGAAAGTCTGTGCTTTTGTTCATTACAATGTAAATAATATTCAACCATGAAAATACATACGGATAAATAAATAAATAAAAAATATTCATGGACTATGTGTGTAGTATATGGCTAGATAGATGGGTCGTTGATATAGCAAACCGATAGAAAACAATTGAAGCCACAAATAATTAAATTTAATTTAAATTCGGAATTAAAACAATTGCATTTCTGAGCATTTTGTTGTTTACGGATACGAAATCGAGAATGGAGTTTTTCCATTAAAACCACCCAAGCGTTCAAGTAAACACTAAACTAGTATACCGTGCCAGTGTTTCACAGTTATAGAATCTTCAATGCACGCACAGGTATCATCGATGATATGGTTTATACAAAAGTGGTAATAGTCATTTACATAACAAGTGATAACAATTTGAAAAATAGAGCTTTCATTCTCATTTTCAGTCACATTCTCTCATCAGATAGACATTCAAAACACAGCGGTCCCACTAAAAATTTCGTGTCCTATGGTAGGACACGTAGGCCAAATGTTTTCTCATTCACTTTTCGGCTATATTTGAGTCAACTACACTTATTTTATTGCAAAGGCCAAACAAATCAAAAGCGACTATGTTCTGTAAATACTCAGGCATTACTTACTCTTGTCAAATAGTTAGCAAAACCGAAGATTTATTTATTTTTCACAAATCCAAAGTTCGATTAAAAACTTCAAATGTTTGAGTTTTGCCATGGTTTTGGAAGCATTATGAAAAATCAGAAACGGTGACGCTAATGCTATCTCTAGCAGCGAAGCCAAAGACCGACAAAGCATCGCAAATTTGAACTTAACATCCAGCACTGCAAATGAGGTATCAATGAAAAGCTTAGACAATGTATGTTACGACTAGCATCTTAGGTTCACATTAAGCGTCATCAGTACCAGCCCATACCTGTCTAAAGTTCACACAGATTTTGAACCAGCCCATACCTGTCTAAAGTTCACACAGATTTTGAAAAAAATTTCTTGCATTTTTTGCAAACACATATCAATGAATCTAATCAAACTAGGTATGACCCGAAAGTACTTGAGCTCAGCTTTCCAACGAGCCCACTCTCACCCGGAACGATCATTTATAACGGCCTAAAATTTCCGATAAAAAACACTATTTTTCCAACTTCGGAGATCTTCCACCAGCAACCAGGTGTGGCTCGAGACTGTGTGAGGCCTGTTTTGAGGTCTACTGGCAAAGACCTTTCAAACCATGTATATATCCATCCCAGACGAAATGAGTCCGATTTTGATAGGTGGATTTTCAAAAGAATCCCTTATATGTGAGCCACATTGGAAAGTTGTCGTTACATGTATGACATGACATACATTGTATGTTGATCCTCCACATAAACGAAGCGCCACAATTTCTTTCAGTACTTCTACTTTCCGCCTCTATTTTCTTGTGAAATATCATAGCAGTGACATTGGTTCACAAATAGAGCGCTCATCGCTTACATTAGTAATATTATGACGAAAAATGTATTACATGGCAGCGATTCTCGTATTTTCGTAACTCCAAATATTCTTAATTTGACAGTTGCGTGTATAAAATCCCAAGTTACGAATTCTTAAAGTTACGAACGCTGCGAGAATCTACGCCCTGTGGGTTTTTTTAGTTCGGAACATATTTCAGATTTTTTAGAGTTTTAATAGTCGTAGATGTTCCGGTGTTTCCAGGTTATGATATTTTGGCGCAAAATTTTAAAATTTCTTAGCGAATTCAAATTTTGTGTAAAAATATCATATACTGGGAATCATCACGTCGAAGCCTTTTAAAACTCTAATAAACTCTAAAGTTGTGTTTTCTTAAGGTTAAAATTATATGAAAGTCTATTAAATTGGATCTTTTGCTTCCCAATTTGCCTATACCCGAGAGAATGGTTTTACCTCGAATCAATTCATTTTTTCATACCAAGTTATGTAAATTGCTGCGTGCGTCGTGTTCACCAAACGATCGCAAATCGAAAAATGTTTTAAAAAAATCAACAGATAAACGGAGACAAACTGAATTACCATCAAAATCACCTTTCCCATTTTCTATACTGTTCAAGATAAACTCGCAAAACACCTAAAATAAATCATAGCGAAAGAAAAAGAAATCAAATTAAACAAGTACTTCCATTTTGTTAAAACAGACATACAACCGCTTCAAACGTATGCCACATCATCTAATTGCCATGCATATAGCAGAGTAGATTTGTTTTACATGTTTTCCACCTTTTTAATAAGAAAAACGTTTTGAAGCGGTACGCATACGATTTTCTCCCGATGGTAAAAACATTACACAAAGTACCATGCAACCATCATTCGAGTGGAATACGTGAGGGGAGCTGTGGTTCATTTCTAAATGGTTGTTGTTCGTGTTGTTTACACACATAAATGCATGTATATTCTGGAATAATTAGTTAATTTCAAGAAAACATCAGTAAAATGCTCCTTTGTTTGTTAGTTTACCAGCTGCAAATTACACAGTGTGCATATATATGAGTGATTCAGAGAGCTTTTAAAGATTGTTGAGAGATAAACTCCATTGTTCGTAGTAATGCGACGTCTAAACTGACTCTATGTTTACTTAAAACACCTCAAAGTCCGGACAATGTTCAATGTTGTTGTACAAATTCTGAACCGAATTAATTATGTTTGATTGTACAACAGGTACTAATAGCATTATGAAACAGGGGAACTTAGGTGTGTCGGTTCGGATGGACTGTATTTGTTGTTAGTTTATTTAAGCGGTAGTTTATTGATGGGCGTATCTGATTTGCATGACAATGTTGAGGAGGGATTGTAATAATCTTCGAGTGACAGAAAAGAATAAAAAATTTATAGACAACAACTGGCGTTGAATTATGGAAGCACATTGCTTGGAGGCAGGAAGGACGATTGCTGTAACACTTAAATTAATTGGAATTTAAACAGTTAAATAGAAAGAAACGGAACATTTCTTCCGATTTCAAAATTATTAATGTTGGAATTTTGGCAATATGTCAACATTGTGAAGTACTAGATTCTAATTAAATGTAAAATCAAAAAAGAAAGGATTTGCTAACGACTGTTTGTACACAATGCGAACAGTATCTATAGCAGGGGCTATTAAGTTGAATTAATTTGCCGAAATTCGCCAAAATTCGTCGAAATTCGCCGAAATTCCGAGGGGTGACGCACTTCCATTTAATCCATTTAATCCATTAAATCCATTTAATCCATTTAATCCAAAAAAAAATTTTAGTTTTACCGAAATAATTAGGCTACCGACCTGAAAAATTTGTAAAGTAATTGCGAAAAATAGATTTGCACGATCCCCAGCTCGTTTAAGTGCTCGTGAGGTATAGGAAAAAAATTTTTGTGAAAAATGGTATTAAATTTATTTAATCCATTAAATCCATTTAATCCACTTTACACCAAAAACTCCTAAAAGTGGATTTTTTCGCTTTTTAACATTGTAGTATGAGTTGTAGTACGTGGTTCGATCAAAATCAACAATTTTTAAGACTTTTACAGTATTTGGTAAAATGAACTTTTTTCCTATTTAATCCATTTAATCCAATTTTTATTCCATTTAATCCATTAAATCCATTTAATCCATTTAATCCATTTAATACCATTTAATCCATTTAATCCATTTAATCTAGAAGTGAGTTACCCCTCGCGAAATTCTCCCAAATTAAAAAATTCAAATTTTGAAAATTTTCTTCCAAATTTATGTTTTTTGAAATATTTTGCTAGTTTTGTGATATAGCATAACAAAAATATGCAAGAATCTACCAAATTCACAAATATATGTAAAATTCACAAAACTAGGACATTTTTCATCGTTTTTCCAAAAAAAAGCCATCATGGCTTCCCGGTTAAAAATAGATTTCTGGAATGTCTTGGCCAAAAATATGTAACTAAGTTCTAAGATTCTTTGAAATTTCTTAAAATCATGTATAAATTCACAAAAAATCGCCAAAATTCGTCAAAATTCGTCAAATTCTCCAAATTCGCCAAAATTTGCTGAAAATTCAACTAAATAGCCCCTGATCTATAGCAAACATTTAGTTCCAGAGCTAAATTTGAAGAATGGAAAAAACACTTTTTTTGCCATTCATCCTCATTTGACCGCTGAAATGTAGTTCCTGCAAAAAATTCTTGAAGTACCAGCATTTTTTGTCACTTTCAACTATATTGCCAGTTGTAGCTCCTCAGGATGATGAGCTAGGAACCTACTCTTTTTGGCAAGTTGGTTTTCCTAACTAACTGAACTCTATATCCGATCCTGTCCGACAAAAGCTGTAAAACACATACCAGGGAAGTTATCGAGATGGGAAGAATTTCAGCCCTCATTCCCTTGATATTTCTTAATTTGTCTAACAAACTTGTTCCTGAAAAGTGATTTCTCCACGTTTCAGAAGTTTCTATATCCGGATTCGCAATAAAATGTACCTATCTCTCTCTCTCGAAAAATCTGGAGAATCGTTTAGGAGAAAAGTTGAATGATACCTTATTTTGACGTGCGATAGCTCGTAGCTGAAATCGTACGGATGCCTAGAAGGTCCTTGAAAGGGACCATTTAGAAATACAGTTGAACAATTTGGTCATTCGAATCGGAACTGGGTTGAATGCTGGTGGTTCGACTTTTTCGAAAATTCATTCTTAAGGGCTGATGATGGTAGATTGAAACAATTTTCTAATATTTGAGTGTTTTCTCTAGTTACTCTAGTAAAATGTCCTGGCCACAGCTCTGTTAGTCATTATCCGTTCACACCAAATACCACCTTCATGATTTGTGCAGTTTCTACCACAAAACATTTTTCATGTAAAAGATTGTTTGTGTGTGTGTGAACATCACTCAGCATTGTACTGTTTTGAACCCATGCAAAAGACAAAGTATCATAGGACTAGTCACGTTTCATTATAAGTCTGTGACATTTATGGCATTCATATGAACGAATTCTGTTCAGTATTGTTTTCAATGTTGTGTGTTCAGCTAATTTTTACGCGTTGCCCTAATCACATAGGAATCAACAATGATCACAAGATCGAAATTGGTGTGTAAACGATAAATTGTCGACTTAAAAGCAACACTTCAGCATCCTTTTATTTTCGAACAGAAACAAGAAACCGTCGGGGAAAATTTGGAACTGACTGATCCGACACCCGACATTCAAGATTTATTCAAATCACTCGACGCAAAATTCTTTGATGGCGTTTTATCGAAAAATGGTATCCAATTGGAATGGAGTAAAAGTATAGGCTTGTACGATGCTGGACATTGTGTTTGCGTGAAGGAAAACCTGATTAAAATTTCGCTGAACGAACGATTGCTGAAATATCGAACTCGAAAAAATTTAGTCGAAACTTTACTGGTATAAATTCCCGAATTTTTGTGCATTATCGTCACAACAACGCTAAGTTACTCTACCATTCCAATACAGCACGAAATGATTCATGCATCTCTGTTCCTGGATCAAGATCCCGATAGCAGTGAGCATGGTCCGAGTTTCATAAAAATCATGAACCGGATTTATCGGCAGACGGGAGCCGATGTTTCCGTTTATCACGATTATCACAATGAAATTGCTCTGTATGAAAATCGACTTTGGAGATGCAATGGCAAAAAGTGTGAAAATCGACCACCGCATTTTGGTTTGATGCGAGTAAATCCAGGCGGGACTTTTGACTTTGATGACGCGTATTTGTACCATTTGAAATATTGTAAACGTGACCTAGAATTGGTAAAGTGCGGCGAGAAACTTTAAAGGAAATTTATTCAGGACTAAATTGATGGAGTCGGCAATATACATCGGTTATGAATTACATCATTCCAAAGACAATTGAATTATATTATGAAGTTATACATATACGGTACCTACGTACTAGCATGAAGATTTAAACGATTGACTAGAGGTGAAATGTGAAGCGCTCTTTGTATTGAAAATTAGAAAATTATGTAATTTCGTCAAACGATTCCTGTTCAATAGCCATACCAATTGTAACTTGTCTTTTGAAGCATAAAATCATTGAACGATTGTGGTGTGCAGTATACGAGACTGCTTTTATTAAAGTTTTGTTTGAATGTACTCTCTAAAAATATTGTTTACAGGACAATCTTCGCCCATATTTTCATCATTGTGTGCTTTGTTCTGTGCATAGGAATGCAACGCGAATAAAATGTCAAAATGGAAACCTTCTTTACAGCGCAACTTCACTGAGGAAAAAGAGTTGAAAATCTCACCTGTAATTTTGGCTCCAGGTAATCTACAATAGCTGCCACAGCTGTAGCACCACATACATTTTTTGTGGCATACAAAAAATTTATGTGGTGCTACAGCTGTGGCAGCTATTGTAGATTACCTGGAGCCAAAAGTACCAGCTACATGTGAGATTTTAAACTATTTTTCCTCAGTGTTCAATCGAATTCACTTTAAGGCTCAAGCCCTTGTTTCAACTAGTCCATTTGATGTTTTCATAGACCACATATTCCTCCATGGAAACGAACTTCCATGCCTACGGATGCATGGAAACAGAGCAAACGATCAGCTGAAGCCGAAGCTGAAGGGTGTAACCTTTACTTTAAGGCTCACTATAAACCGAAAACAGTGGCGCACCCCATGAGAAAACAGATGGTCAGCCGTTTCTAAACTATAGTTGTACATCTGGCTAGATGACCAACTGGATCTTTATAGTTTCATTGAACAGAAGATAGAACATAGCACTGCTCCTAGCATTAACATAGAAACTATTTGAGTCTCTGCATTTCCTTTCGTTAAGACGAGAGTTATGGCTTGTTGGTGTTAGTTGAAACACACAACACATGCAAGTGTATACACGCACACATGCATGAATATTTGAAGGCTTTTTGCCATCTGACACATGAGTCATGAGTGTTTATTAATCAATGTGTGCTGTAGAAACTTCCACTTAGGAAATTTCACAATAAATGATATTACTGCTTCCCATCCCTTTTTACCTTTCACTATATCGAAATAAAATGCGAACCTCAATTTTAACATTTATTTGAATTAAGACTCTTAAAATGAATATATTCAAAACATCCTTCAGACCATTTTTCATCTTTTAAACAATTTTCAATGAATGTCGTAAAAATGATTATATAAACCCACTAACAACCATATCCCATCTTTCAAACGCATTCTTCACGGTATACAGAAGACCACCGGCTTTTTCTTTATCCCATTTTTCACAAATGTACGAATACGAAAAATTCGACATATTTCCAAATCCTTCCGGTAAGTGGCTAAAGTACAAAATATGATTCTAATATGCTAGTAAACACTTGATACAGTGCCGCACTGGCCATACTAGGAAGTCTGGAGATACCCGAGGAACATATGACACAATTGAATCAGTTGGTTTTGTTTCAAATTTTATAGGCCCTAAACGTAATTTCCCGAAGCGTAAGGTGCCAGTAACTGCAGCCCTGATTTAAAATTGTCACATACGTCAGAAAAATTTAAATAGACGCGAAGAAAAGTGGAATTATAGAGAATTTTTGTGTTAGTATACTTCAATCAAAATTGAAGCTCAACGAAAGTCGTGCCGCGGTAGGTTCATGGTGTCATGGATAGTAGAGGTCACTACCTACCCAACGACACCCATATCTTCGAAGTCTATCGTTGTAACTTTTTGAAAACACTCTGCAAAAGTTGGAATTTTTTTCCCCTAAAATAGCTACTGCACCACATACACGAAAAATTTCGATATGTTTTAAAGGCCAGCTTATGCGGCGTCAACACCTCTACCAATGACCATAATTTCAGATAAATGCGTTACGTATTCTTGGTGATATGCAACAAAAACTATTTTGGTCACCCTCGCGCAGTACATTTTTTCATGATTTCTGGCGTGAAAACATAATTATTTCGAGGATTTTTTTTTGTTGCAAATGACTCAGGAGGATCAAATGAATCGATTACTGTGTACCCGCCGAAAATCGCTGATGGCTTGTTTTTAAGTTGTTCGAAGTTTTGGCGAATTGACTCTTAATTATGAATTATCGTTAATTAATTACAAAGTTAGATTCATCTGAAACTTTATTTAAGACGACATTTCATTCGATTTAGCACTCTTCCAGCTTATAATGGTTGTATGTGAAATATTTTCTTGGAAGGGCGCATACTTCAAACTTGAAAAATTTATTTCTTTATCGACCTTATCCAACAAGTGTGACTACAGCGGAGCAAGCTCGAATTGTTCGAGTTGGAAGTTCATATTTGCTTCCAGTGGTGAAGAAAACACTTTTTCATAGTGCATTCAAAACAAAAACAGAAGTGACAGATGGTGTCAGATGCAAAGGAGAAAAATAGACATTTTTTCCCCCGAACTGTCATCAGACAAAGCGCCAACAAAACATCATTTTCTTATGGCCTTTCGAGCGAAGAAACTAATCTTATTCCCAGCGCTTATATAAAAAATTTATTTCATTATTCGAATATAACACTTTCATGTTATCAATGCACTTCAAGCAAAAGTGATCAACAGTCGACAGCTGCCAAATAGTTTTTTTAATGGTTTTTTAAAGTGTTTTACACTATCAAGTTTCAGTACCCTATTTAGAGTACCGCTCATGCTTGAAGTGCGTTGATGTTATGCATGATGCGATGCACGATATTATAATCTAATATTATATGGCAGGTACATACTTTTCCTTGCCGTGCACATCTCAAAACATTATTAAATTTTTCATAAGAAAGAACAATTTCAGCGAACTTACTTGCTGAAGCATATTAACGGATAATTAAAAAAGGTAATCAGCCTTTGAGACTGTAAAATTGAACCGGTTTCTGTAATGTCATAATGAAGAAAACTTTATGCAAAATAGACGAGGCCAATGTAATAAGCATAAGGTATTACATTCCCTCAAACAGTGTACACATTTTTGTAAATAGTGCAAAAGCGTGCGGTCAAGAGGGGGTAAGCATAAAGTGTACGCACACCTTTTATGAACTATCATTTTGCAAATCAGTTCTTCAAGTGGTATTTCATCTATCCGACCAAACTGAAGTATGGACCACAAATACATTTGAAAAGAGACGATTTGCTTTTAACAGGAGGTCGTAAAGAAGTACTCATTTTATCAGCATTTTAATGAATTTTTTCGCCGAATGCTAGAGAAACGAGAGATTTCGGTAAGATCTGTTATCTTTACACCATCGCCATGTTTAATTTGCATATGAGCTGACAAACCGAAGGAAATCAGATTACGGTCAAAATCCCAAATTGGTGCGCACTTGTAGTAGGAGTTCTTTAAAAATCATACAAAGGCGTTCCAGGGGAAACGAGGGACTTTGCCAGTTTATAGCGAACGCACTATTTGAATGGCCCCTTACATGTAGTATACCTTTACGAAATTGAACAAATTAGTTGAGTGCGTTCACAAATGACTTCACGCCGAATTATAGAATTTCCGACTGATCCCTAATCACTATCATTATCACTATATTGAACTCGCTATGATGAATTTGGCAGACAAATAAAAATGTTAGAATTGTATTCGAAACGGCATAATGTCTTTCTTAGGGTCCCCATACAGTCAAAAAAAAATCATTCCGTTTTGTCTCCGTTTACATAAACGACGCCTCTTTCTTATTATTAAAAACGACCTGTCAACTGAACGGAGTCAAAACGGAATGATTTTTTTTGACTGCGATTACAGCTTTAGCATAATTTACGCCGTAAGTGCGGTCGAAATTCAAAATGGAAAGTGCGGAGGTCTTTTTAACTTAGCGTCATTTTCATACGAGTGAGCGTTGAAATGTATTTTTCGGTTCACTTTTTCATTGAATCGTTCACTTGAAATTCCGTGAATTGCTCCGTCTCGTCGAACTCGAAGAGGGTAACCTAGTAACCTAAGCAACCTTTTCTCTACGAGAAATATTGGTATTAAATTTCAAGAAGTAATTAGCGTATCTCTATCTCACTATAATTAACAAATGAGCAAATTTGTACAAAGTTTTCCATAAAATTTCAATTAGAATGTACGTGAAATGAACGAAAAAATGTGGAACATTTTCCGGTCTGAATTTATTGTTTGAACTTTGTTCAACTTAATTATAACGAAATGATTAAAAGTTACACCGTGATTCGTTATTGAGAGCTTACACGCCTTTTCTATTTAATTTTACTAACTGTGAAATGCATACTACACTGTATTACTACAGTTTTGACTTCGAAAGAGTAGTTCAATTAATTTGAAGGATTGATGCAACAGCATAAAAACTTTTCCTTTGGCTGTCTCTCATCAAATTCATGCTATGAGTCCCAGAATTACAAATGATCAAATGACGTCATACCGATTGAAATGACAACAATAAACGATGACCACTGGCTAATGTTCCCTTATTTAGGAAAATAAGTTGAAACGAATAAATGGAGAGATTGTATAGCAAACGAAAGACAATACTTTGAACAAATGAGGTAACAGATTCAATGTTTATATACACCGACATGCCGACAACAGTTTTTTTTTTAAATATTTATTTTCTGTTTTGTTTAACTTGACTTCAACTAATCGATTAAATTGTGGAAATTGAGAGTTCAAAACTCAATAGTAAGCCGATTGTCGGCCTTGCAATTGTTGATTCAAGCGAAGTTGAGTGTAGACGATGCACTTTAAGCATGAGTGATCATAACCATAGTGATCAGCTGCAGAAAATACTCTTACAAAAAATGTTTTATGTTTGTATGATACACTGTACAGTTTCAGTATTCTATTTAGATTCAGAGTACCACTCATGCTTAAGGTGTAGAGCTTTATTGGTATGATCGATTGGTATGACTTCGAATGCCGAAGAGCAGAACCACCACCATTCTTATCATTATTATGACATAAATCGTTGTCTTTTCTTGAAATCCCGAGTAAAAATAAAAGTCTCAAAGGTTCGAAAAGAGACGTATCACGGTCTCAAATCCTTTGTATTGTGAGACGTCTCTTTTCGAACCTTTGAGACTTTTATTTTTACTCGGGATGGATTGTCTTAACGTACTCCGAGAATAAAAGATTATCTTCAACTTTAAGAACGAGATTCAGTTGCAGCGAAATAAACTTGCCGGAGTGCAGACCGGGCGATGTGAGAATGTTGTTCGACTGTTGAATTTAGGCAGGCTAAGCAAATACAACAAAATTATGGATTGTTTGGCAAAGACAATAATCTCATACATATGATTAATCTACCAGAGGGAGCCCTGTCCTTTTTTTTCAAACGACGGGTAGAAATCTCATTAAAAATCAATTCAAAAAGTTTTACATTTTAGTTCCAATTTTGCGGAATCAAAATTCTAAATTTTTACCAATCCACGAAAATTTCGTGAAATCGTGAACAATTCGCAACAAAAATACAACACAGTTTGTAGCTCTCGAAGCCATAAAAGAAAACAACAAAAGGAATTCCATCGAATGACGTAAATTATTGTGTAGCTCTAATTTATAGATTTTGCTATAAATTCATCTTTTATTGTTGTGTGTTGCTACAGTAGCTTCCTGTACATCGTTATTGCATTAAATCTCGAGTATATGTGCTTGAATTCGGTTGGGGTGAAAATCGTAAATTCCTCTTGTGTTGTATACAAAATAATAAAATATTGCGAGACAAATTCGACGCTCTTATAATGTCTCATTGAATCATTTTAATGATGTTCGGTTAATATGTTTAGACCCGTATGAAGTATGGGGAAGTTATGCATTTACCACAACGTTTGTAACACAATGAGATCGACTCCCCGGAGTAATACCTATTGCGGTTGCCTAGAAATTACAAAATTAGCGAAGCAAATGTCTGTATGTCTGCCGGCACTTTCACTTGAGTAAAGCCACGGCAGAGTGAAAAAAAACCAGGCAGGATCGCTTGATTATTGACCTGAATCTGTAGCCTTATATTTTTTGAATAAAATTAATTCATTTTTTTTTCTCAAGGGTCTGTTACGTTGAGGTTTACTTCTGCCATATGTAACAGACCCTTGAGAAAAATTTAATGCTACATGCCAGCAATACAACCCGTTCAACTAAAATTAATTCAATTTCAGTGTTCCTGTCAGTGTCAGTGTTAATTTGAGTTCATTTTCATACAATGTGTCAGGTCAATTTTTTGACTTTTCAAAAATGAACCGCCCTTGCCTGGTTTATTTTACTCTGCCGTGGTAAAACGGATAATTCTTTCATTTTCGCATTTTGTGATGATAAGGAAGGTTAAGTCCGAAGATGAGCGAAATCGGTCGATTATGTCCAACAAAAACAATTAGGGAGTTTAATTTCCGTAGGACCTTATTTGTGGAGTAGGTAGGTGAAAGCTTTTTGCATATATTTCTTTTCACCAGAGGACTAGATGCACAATTGATCAAAATCCGGTCACGGAATCGGTCTTATGGTTCACAGACTGGTCAAGAGTCGGCCTACTCGGCCCTACAGTCAAGAGAAAATGAATTTTGTTAATATTTTGAGCAAATTTTATCCGATTGTCATGACGTTTTTTGTTTGAAATTCTCGTTGAAAGGAAATTGCAATTGTAGCTAGTGATCTCAATTGTCTAACAAAATGGCTGCCAACCGCCATTTTACATTTTAGTATTAACGATATAACTCAGTAAAAATGATACTTACAAAGACACTGTTAAGATGGAGGTGATTCGTTATGCGCTGAGTATTTTTCAGGCAACTCGTTTATATCACCATTACCTCCAGACATTGCTATAAGAAATTTCATTGGGATGAGTTACAGTGCAATCGGTGCAGTTTTTAGTATTATTAGAGTTATATGAACCAAGGCTGTATACTTTGGGGAGGTCACGCAGACCGCCATTTTATTAGATACGCGGGAACACACCACTCTGATGACTTTACATATACAAAAAATTCACCACATCATCAAGACGACGAGAATCATCAGAGTAGGTGAATTTTTGTATGAAATCGGCCATTTTATCATCAACTGTGGTGTGTAACCCGCGTATCTGTATCTGCGTGACCTCCCCAAGTATACAGCCTTGATATGAACAACGTAGCTGTATTTCGTACATTGTTCGTGCGGGTCCTTTCTTACTGTTACTGTCGCGTTGGTTGTACCAATTTGTGTCTGAATTTTCGCTCTCGCGAATTTTTCTGAATTAACAGCGCGACGACTTCTGCTCCAATTTACTTCAAATCAATTTTCACCACTCAAATTAAGATTTCCTTTTTGTCTTTTGTCTTTTCTCTGCTAACAAATGCTAACAACGAAATCATTAGGCACCCTGCAATCCAAAAAAAATAATTTGAAAGTGGTACGGTACCAGAAAATCCGACGGACAGTTACAGAATCCGCAACCAGAAAATTATCATCACAATTCTGTATTTTCTCTCATCATTTATTTTGTTTAATTTTCCCTTATTTGCTGCATTCATAAAAAAGGAGAGAGAAAAAAACGGAGAAATACAACACGAATGAAATGCAAAACAAAGCCACTCTTGTAAAACACACCATTCAAATATGTACTGACTCATGAAATATTTGCCAGCACGGTTTAAAGACCACAAAATAATTTACAATTTTGTTAAGCTGCTTGCATTACGTAAAAACCTTTTGAATGTTTAATTTGAAATACTCGCAGCGGTTTTAGAAGCTACACAGCATTTTAACAAGAGTGAATAATTAAGTGGATTACATATTGCGCTGTTTTAAAGTTGTAGCAATTAATTTCGTGAGATTACGCTCAGCTAAACTCAGCGAATCAATGTGATAGAGCTAGCTGAAGCTACAACAAAATTATTTCGCGATTATTCGCAAAAAGGAAAATAAAATGATGAATAGACACTAACTAATAGGCACCTTATATATACACCACTCATATTCCACTGAGTGTAGCAGAATCTCACTATCATATAGCCCTGCACCTAGCACCCCATTACGACATCACAAACCACTCATTTTCTTATTGAGCGAAAAAGAAAACAAGTAGAAACGGTGTGTCGTGTCATAAAATAAAAAGGAAAAATGCTGATGCACAACCCACCACGTAAGATGAGCTTTTACGTTCCATAGAAAAATACTCAATATATGAAGTTGTAACTCTGTTCAAATATAGAAGTCATAAGAGTATATTTTATAGATCTCTGTGCATAATGTAACGTTCCCTGCGGTATAATTTGCCATCGTCTGGCAACATTTTTATGCTCATACCTGCTACTCTTTATATGTACACATACACACAGTAAGGATGGTTTTCATGCACGAGAAACAAATTTCTTAATGCTGCTTTTGGTCAATGACCGTTTTATGGTTTGTCTATTTTTATCAATGTGTACGTTTGAGGTGTACACTAACTACATAAATTTTCTGAAATCCGTGCGGACTTAGCTACGTGTGCGCTATTTTTTTTTGTTAACCACAATGTAGCTTATGTCATTCTTGACATAAAATAGTATTACGAATATATCCAGTCCAATAATTACAAAGGTTACGACTTTTAATGACGAACTTTATTTAGCTAGGTGATTTTCGTGCAATATTCATAAATCCCGCCAGTTTTTGATAACTTTCGACCATTCCCTCCCTTGTCTCCAACTTTTATTTTTATTTTTTCCATACAATTATTAAACATAAAGCTTGTGTAGAATCAGCAACAGCTAAACATCTCCAGCTGGTAGACAAACACAATACCTTTGTACCGAAAACAATTCAAAGGCATACAAAACTTAAGGTCATCTATGTGCTCACATAACACGTATGACTGTTGTAAACTCGTTGTTTAGGATGTGTTTTGATTGTATATTATAAAAGTAGAGTGTGTTTGTTGATCAGCTGGTGAAGTTCAGCTGTTGCTGATTCTGCACAAGCTTATCGTTTAATAATTGTACTTTCAACATTGTCAACAACTTTTCGAATTAATTTTTTCCGATATTTTTGTCTACTTAGCTGTTACAGTTGAGTCCAGCATCTTCACCCTGGCTTACTATAATTCCGTCCGAGCTTATTTCGAGAGGTAAGAACTCGATGATTGTTAAAATATGTATCTAAGGCCAGCGGTTGCATGGGAAAAAAAGTGTGCCCGAGCGAAAGAAAAACACAAAAAACCCTTCGTCCTTTTCATCCAAAATCCACAAAGCCCCAAAAAGAAATCTCCGGAAATTGCGAAGGGTTTATTGCTTCCACTCGTATTCTTAACATAATGGTGGCTCTGCTTCGTGAAAATGTATTGGCCTATTGTATTGGTATGGATTTGTGTCTTATGTTCGACGACTCTCATGTCTTATTTCGCCTATATGTCAAGTATGCAACCGGTGAAATGAAATTTTGACAGGAAAATGCATGGGCCATCTGTCAAAGCTTTCAACTCATGTGGAAGAATGTATGAGAATTTCATTACACCAACACCACAACAAACTCCAAACGTATTTTCGATTTCAGGAATTCACGCCATAAGTGCGCCAAAAATTTAAATATTTACAACTGACAGTTGGACAAAATAACGCGGAAGTCATTTATAATAAATGTCGAAAACTAAGCGTTGAAATGACCCGCCATGCTGTATGTTTAGAAATAAAATGCGCACTTACATTGCTCCGGCACGCCAAATTATGAAAATAATTACGACTGCCTGTTAATTTAATTAATATTATTCGCAAATTAAAGCATAATAAATAAACCCGTTGTCACCAACATTCAACCTCGGTTATTGCTATGTGACACGTATTCAGACCGTTTCCACAAAGTATTTAAATTAAATTCTCTGTGTACTGTGATGAGTGTCTCATATTTCTTTGATAAGGAAATTACAAAAAAGAAATGAATTTCCCGACTAAAGTGAGCCGCACAAATGCATTTCTCTTATTTATTTGGTTTTACTTTTTCTTTCCGGTGGTGTAGTGCATATATGAGTGCAATATTATAATGAAGGTGTCTATACGTTGGTCGGGGATCTGCGAAGGGAAAAACTAAAACGTTTTCCAGAAAGTGAAGGAATACAAGCGGAAATTCTTTTGAATATCATTTTGTGAAATTTTATATTTTATCTTTAAACGCTAAGAAAGGTGGGACTGAATGTATGAGATATTCCAAACTTCGTATTCTCTTCAAGTTCTATTTTTTATTGCACCCAGGCATTGATAATTGATATTGTTTTTCATTGAAATGAAAGTATAAAGTTTCGACTCGAACAATGTGACTCCTTAATTAGATGAGCCATCAACCGCTTCAACAATTTAATAACTTAAGTATTGTAAAATGAAAGGAAAAAAGGCCTTTGTTCCGCTTCATTATTGTTAAACTTTGGCAAATCATTTTTGTTTAATTTTATCTACGCTGACAGTGATGGGGATTTACGAATTGAAATGACAAATAAAAATAATTTAGTAAAATTGCCAGCAAAAATGAATCGTGCAATGAGGATGGATACCAACACAAACGCTCACAAATAGTGTATGTACACAGCTCGCAACGGAAAGATTGTATACTCAGGTATCCTCAAAGGGATGGGCTATATAAACAAATACTCCTCTATTCAATACGGGAAAATGTTCAAGCCAACAAAAACCAAATGTGGAAAAACTGTTGATAAAGTCGGAAAACTTATTAATATGCAACATTTATTTTGGAACTGTTATTGGAATAGTGGGCACTTGGAGACTTAAAAGTTAAATTTAAAGACCTCCATACACTTACGCCGTTTAGGTATCCCTTAACGATTACACAATGAAATCTCCTCCCACTTTCCATTGTTGTAAAGTAAACGGAGAGGTGAAACAATCGATCACCTTCAAGTTACGGTACTTTCAGACATAACCTCATTTAAGTTTTGTTTAAATCCTTGCTCCTTCGAAGATGATCTCTACCGTACAGCGACAAAAATAAAATAAACAGCGGAACTGAGTGAACCCTCTCTTTTAATCGATATATTGAGTTAAGGTTTAAGAATGGTTTCCACTCAACAAAAAGTACTCAGTGAGAGACCAAGCTGTCAACTTAACCGAGCAAAAATTGAGTACGTTTTTGGTAAATTGAAATCAAGCCTTAGAATGCAATGTTTAGATCTTATGAAAATGTTGAGTACATTGTAGTGCAGAGCTGCCAAAAATTATGGAATGTATGTGGATTCAGTTATTAGATAATCACTGCAAGATTTTTACTGAATTAATGAAGAAAAAACTTTGCAAACAAACCACGAACATGAGATAGCCGTATTTATAAACTAGTGCATTGAGTCAACAATGGTGCATTTCATAATTTGTGTACATCTCCATCCAAACTTAAAATCTCATTTCATGGAAAACGTTTTATTTCTGTAATCCATTCCGACGTTTAACTCAAATATTTGAATATTTGAACTCCACTTAGCAAGTTCTTATAAAAAAAACTTTAATTTTTCTGATTTTACGATATTATGTTTGTTAAACAAAACTTCTTTTCTTTTTCTAGAATAGCTTACGTTTGCAAAGTTTTGTTGTAATATTGTTATCTACGAGCAAGAACGTTAATACATATTTCTGTTTACTTTTCGGTAAACTAGAAAAAACTGAAAATTTTAATTTATTAATATAAGTTATAGAGTTATAAGTTATAGAGAAGTTTGACCAATTTACCTTAATTATTCAGGAAGAAGCTAATACATTTCATATAACACATTTCCAATTGAACATATATGCAGCAATGGATTGTAAATGCTTTGGAGATTGCTATTTTTACTTGTCCCAATTTGTTCACAAAGTCAATACGTTGCTCTAGTGCAATTTTAGCCCACTTGCATCCTTGAATAAAATTTTATTTTACCTTACGGTCTTGACGTAAAGGGCTTTTTATGTTTGTTTTTTTTTTTAGCTCGAGGACTGCCTTAACGAAGACAGGCCTTATGTTTTACTCAGTCAAACGATGATTCTGTGATGGTACATGAAGAGCGTGTTGAAATCATAGATTACGAGTTATTAATGTTTAATACTCTTAGAAATTCATAGTAGTCGATTCAAGTAATAAAGTCAGTCCCGATAAGATCCTTATTTCGAGAAGACATTGGACCTACAATAGATTATTGGCCTTCCACACTACTCGTGAATATGGAATTTATAACGATCCATATGACACACAATTTGAAATTCTTCAAGAAAATTAAAATGGTAACGAATCGTCCAGTCAAACTGGCACTGTAGATTTGTTAAGTGCAAACTGGCGCTGTAGATTTGTTTAGTGCAAACTGGCGCTGTAAATTAATTGCCACAGTTCAATGTGTCTGGGCCCCATGCAATCAATTACAGTAATACTGACCGAGCAAAATCTAAAAATGGTCGTCCATTCACAAAATATTTGGAATCACTAAAGTAACGTAAATTTGCTCATCTTATTGGACTCGATGATTTTAGAGTGTCGTAATCTTTGAGTAGGGATGGTAGGGATGTTGGAATCATAGATTACGAGTTGTTTTTGTTTAATAGAAATTCATAGTAGTCGATTCAAGTTGTCCAAACGATGTTCGTAAAAATTAATTTTCACTTCGAATAAACCGTTCAACCGAATAAGATCTCTTAATAAAATCACTCCCGATAATATCCTTATTTCGAGACCTCCAATAGAGCGAAATTATAAAAGTGTGAAAAACGCAATACAAACAGGTTCCACTAATCCCAAACTACCCACCACGATGGCGTTACAATTACTTAATCAATTAAATAAAAACCTCGATAAACACTCACACGGCCACCTAATAAATGAATTCAATTGGCATATCAACATTTTATTCATTAATTGGATTGGATTTATCGAGGTAATAGACTAGCAGATAGCTATTTCATGTAATTATCTGAACATAACACTTTCTATTACTGATACCTAATGTACCCAATTAGTTGTTTACGTAAATTAAAGGCCGTCGATAAGCGACACTTTATTCATAAAATATAATGTAGTCGACCAAACATGAAATGACCGCCTACTTCAATAGAATTGCTATATTTATTTGGTATTATGTGAAGGGGTTATAACATTATAGGTTCTGGTCTAAAGGCATTTGAAAGTATCCGTATGAGAGTGGAGAGTGGAGACAGAAGATTATTTCACAAACAAATAGATTAATCTCCCAGATATGAAATTGATTAAATTTTATGTTCCTCTTGACATCGTTTAGCATTTAACGTGTAAGTAAATCAGAATGTAAAGACATAAATTTAGAAGCCCTCTTATCTGGAGAACCTGCTTGGTTCATTCTACATGAATCATTCATTCACTTTAATAATCAAAATTTAATGAAGCATTATGTCGTCTAAATTAAGATTTCAAATCCATTGAGACATCATTTTGCTTAATTTATTTCCTCGTCTGTTACGGAAAACATATAACTTTCAGATCAATGGAACACTTAATAGTGTGTATCATGTCAAAGCGGATAAATTAGAATTTCGTAATTTTCAATCCGAACCATCAATGTGAACTTCGGTATAGTTTCAATTATTATTATGATGATGAATGGAGTACACTTTGTGTAAATGCTATGACAATCAATTCACATCGACGTCATAAAGTTTTCCTTGAAATGTCTGCGATGAATGAAGAAAAGCTATAGCTGGCAATGTTAGGAAATTGAAATGAAAATTTGTTTGGCTCAGACATCTTTCCTCGAATTCAAACACTGTTTATAATGCGTACATATGTAGAGGGCCGTTAAGCAATTCCTTGTTGTTGTATCTCGTAATGATATACTACCCAGAAACGGAAGCAATTTTCCAAAATTGAAATCCATCGTATTTATGAAAATGTTTTGCTAAAAACACAACTTTAATACACACATCATCACTCCAATAAGTGACTGTCGTCAAACTTGTCGTCAAACTATATTACCATTCGACAAAACTCAATTTTACGATACTAATAAGTTCCCAGTATATGCCTGTACCATAAATACAAAGTTTTGTTCCGTTGCAATTCTACACGTCCCACTTTCATTAAAAATACTGTAAAACTTTCGCCAACAAATCCACTTAATATGCACTAACTTATATTAAAAGGAATTAATTCCGGAAAGCAATCAGCCAAAATAAATTGCAATTTGTCCGAAGCAAAATGCGTCACATACTATTATATGTGGATGTATAGCGGCTATTGCGGGTGAACATATATTAAGTTTTGTGCAATAAGTGAATTTATGTTGTTGCTCGATCAGGTTCTTTAATAACTCCATAAGATAATGAAATAAGAGGGTCGGTGGTGTAAACTCTGCATAACATCCAAATTGATTAAGTTGAGGACAATGAAATTTCTTTGTTGTTGCTTGGGACGGACAGAATTTAACTTCATCAAATGTAATCTCGTTTTGGTAATAGTACGGTTCCCATTTATAAATTTTGAAATAGAGTACATTTTGGCATAAAATAGAGGACATAAAGGAGACGCCTCTGCTATCGAAAAAGAGGATGAAAAAAAAGATTTCCAACTTTTTCATGCACTATGTCCACGTCCAGTGTACGTTTCAAAATTGTTTGTGAAGTGCATCACGAGCGGAGCGAGCGTAATTTTTTCGCGCCAAAGAATTTCTCGTATTAAAAAACTAATTTTTATAAAAAGCCGAAAATGTTTGGTTCTGGGTTAGAGTTGCGTCAAATTTACTTAAACTGCCACAGACGGCAAGCATCTGAGCAGTATTATTATCGGGACTGCTACTTCCGTAGATCGAAGTTTTTTTAATCGGTCGATTTCAAATCTTGTACTTTAATTTTTTTAACTCGATTTGACTATATGAAGGACCATATTACATAAAGCTTGTCATTATTTTTGTCGTCGTTATACATAACAGATGAATTAGCCGTATGTGACATGTTAAAAAGAAGTTTGTTTTGTAAAAAGTGGACAAAAGAGGACATTGTATGATGAAAGTGATGTTCTCAGAATTTTTGCAAAGCGAAGAACGAGGTGAAAACAGACGACACGTCCACTTAAAAGAGGATGAATGTGATCCCTAGCTAGCAGGAGGTGGTCTTAATAAAACAAAGTTCGATGCTAATGATATTCACGAAAAAACATCGCGAGCCGCGAGACGATAACAATGCCGATGCATTTCAAAATAGAGGTGAGCGAGCGGAAATAATTTTTGTTCTCACCTGGACCTGATCACGATTGACAATAAAAATATTCTCCAAAAATTTGTCAGTCCGCCCGAAAAATAACTACCAGATGAAAGACTCGGAATTTTCTTTCGTTTTCTATTAATGCAGACATTTCATCTCGTAACTGCAAGTAAAAGTGTCGCTTGTAATGTGCCACTCTCTACATTTATTCGGGACGGTCGCTTAATTGTGTTTTCCCGTATAAGTATGCAATTGTATTAAATATGGAATAATCCTCAACGTCGTATTTGTTCACAGAATATAAACAGTCAGGTACAGACGAGCAAATGTTTGAATGAATTTTATTTTTGCAGAAAAAAAATTTCTTTTCAATTGTAACCCAATGTTTTAAAAGAAAAGTGAACCTGACACAACGAAACGCTTATCCCATTTAAATTACATTGTTGTATGGGTTTACTTTTTAATGTGATTATGTATACCGTTTGTAATGAATGCTATTATCTTCTGTTCTAGCCGATCCATACCACTCTGAACAGAAACGTTCCGCGTGTGTCTGAGATTGAAACAACCTTAGCGTAGGAACAGACACACAAATAGATTGCACAAGCACCAGCAATCTTGTAAATTAAGCACCATTTCTGTCAGCTTTCGTTTCTGTTTTTTTTTCCTTCTTTTTTAATTTCAAATAGGATTTAAGGTAATGTTATGCCAAAAGCACTTACTTAAGTGGGGCCTATTATTTTCGCTTACATGAAATTTATATATCCTTAAGAATAATTCCACGACAGCAAAAAAAAAACCAGACACTCCTGTGTAACGTTGGTAAACGATATAATTTCTGTAAAAGTTCTCTTCAGAGTTTATATATGTGCATAATATCAATGGTTAGGAAAAGATGAATGTGTAATGTAATGTGTTGGTATTTATATGATTCAGAAGAGCCTGGAATATTATTCAATTTATGGGATTTACTCTGCCAGCGGTACTTCAACGTTTACATCCACAAGCGTTGTACACATTCCTTATCCCCATCCTTCATGTGTATATTTTAATATAATTTGGATTGCCTTTTTAAAATTAAGCAAAATGGATTTGTGGAATCTGTGAACTGATTTAGTCAAGAATTTATTACATGCTCCGTGTACATGCATTGCAGTAAAGTGGTTTCCAGATAGAGAATGATATTTTTTTAGTGCAGCCAACAAGGCTTTTCGACGATGATGTTGGTGATGTTTTTATATATTTAGCATAGTAGATAGTGAATGTGTGGTATTACGGAGGACTCCATAATAGCGAATTTCAACGAAGTAACACCAGGAATAAAAATCATAACTGAAGATCTGGAATTACTTGGAGCACCTCTGACAGAAACTGCAACGAAAAGAATCCTGGCGAAAAAGAAAATTGAGTTGTCGACATTGATTGAACGTCTCAGTAATTTGAAACATCACGTCGCTTTCTATATCCTGAAACACTGCTTCACGATACCGAAACTAACATACTTACTGAGAACCAGCTGCTGTTTCAATTTTGAAGAATATCTTTATGACATGGACAACATGATTAAGCTCGCTTTGGAAAAAACAATTAATTCTTGCCTAAATAATGAACAGTGGACAATTGCAACTCTTCCAATACAAAATGGAGGCCTTGGAATCAGAAAAATCAAAGATATCGCACTACCAGCATTTCTAGCTTCCGTCAATTCGGTGGCCGAACTCGTCAACATGATGTTTCCACAAATTTCGGATGAGTCGGTCATTACAAGTTACATGGACAGCTTACACTTGTGGTCTGCGATATATGACAACAAATTGCCAGAAAACAAAACGATCCAAAAAACATGGGACATCATCTCCAATGAAAAAATTATAAATTCATTAACGCTATCAACCGAAGAACAAAAAGCACGATACAACGCTTCAATTGCAAACGAAACTAGTGCCTGGTTAACTGTATTACCATCACGACAAATTGGAAGCTTACTCGACAACAATACTTTTCGTATCTCTGTTGCATTACGTTTAGGATGTGATATTTGTATACCACACAGGTGCAAATGTGGAGCCCAAGTGAACAAGAATGGAATTCACGGCCTGTCCTGTAAATATAGTGCTGGAAGACACGCCTGCCACAGCGACATGAACAACATTTTGTGCAGAGGTCTTCGGTCAGCCAATATCCCAGCAAGACTCGAACCGCAAATTTTGAGAGACAGCGGAAAAAGAGCAGATGGCGTTACATTGGTCCCATGGTACAATGGTAAAATGCTTGTATGGGATGCTACGATAAGAGATACACTCGCACCTTCATACATACATTCATCATCGTTAAGAACTGGCAGTGTGGCGCAACGAGGAGCAACAGATAAATGTAATGACTACAAAAAAATTGTTGAGGACAACTACATCTTTTTACCTTTTGCATGTGAAACACTGGGACCATGGTGCGCGGAGGCTTTGGAGTTCGTTGGAAAGTTGGCAAATCTTCTTAAAATGTCAACAGGAGAACCACGATCAAAGCAATACTTGACGCAACGCATAAGCCTCGCTATACAAAGGACAAATGCTGCCCGTATCATGGGAACATTTGAATACGATAAGCAATTGGATGAAATTTTTTATATTTTATCAAACGACGTTTAATTTTAATTTTATAAACGCTTTTTATGTCAATCAATACGGAATACAACAATTTTAGTAATAATACGGAATATTTGTTATAATAAAAAAATTAATTATTCTTCAACAACTTATGGAAAAGAATGTGTGGTAAAAGAAACTGAACAATAATTTTCACGAAAGATTATTTTAAAATAATTTTCATTGTAGAATGTTTAATGTTCAAATTTAAGTTATCAAAAGATATATAGGAAAGCACTCACTTCACTTTTAATAACATAATTGAGTAATAAATATCTACGTAATATGCTGACTGTCAGACATGTTATCTCTCCATACCATATAGATAATGTTTAGCTCAAAATTAATCAAGGCCAGGTGCTAGTTTAATGACCCTTCCATTGGAAACATTAGCCTAAAAGTGTAAAGCTTTTCGACAACGGAATTGTCAAAATTTGATGATAGATCGAAGTTTGATGACATTGGTAAGAGAATGTATTTGTGTCTTTGTTTCTAAATAGCTTTCGAGAGCTTTAAGCTTCTTTTCCAATAAAATCCATTTGAAGTTCAAAGCGTTCGAAACTGAACACGGCAGAATCGGCATGTGTATCGTCATGCACGTCTTTTATTTCTGCCGTTCAAAGTTAATGCTTAATACAAAATCTTGTACTTCATTTTGTAAAAAAAAAGTTTCCAATGGACCGACTCTGTATGACTTCTAAAAATTAATATTTCGTATTTGAGTCGATTTTTGTTAAGATCGCACAAAGCTATTGGGAGGACAACTACATAAAAAAATTCAGCCTAACAGCACTGTCATACCCAAATCAAAATCTTGAAATAATTATTCAAATGATGATGTAACTCCATCGACTACAGCGTCCGGTCGATCAATTTGAATTTAATTAATGAAATGGACGTAAACAAAAACAAATATTCAGAAACTGAGATTTTTAATTTATTGATTCGCTATCGTACTAATGTACAGCTAAAAAAATATCTACCATTACTATAACGTTACATGACTACACCTAATATCATTTTATACTACCACCATCATCATCACCATTACGCTGATTGATGGTGTAGCAGAGCCGAACTAGTGTATATTCATTTTGCAGTTTATGCAACAGTTTTTATGGGCAATTTATATCAAACTTTCGATACAGTATACAGCATACAGTATGCAGTGACTAACTTAATAAAAAAAGAAAATTTTCCGATGCATCTAAGCCCAGGAAAATTTGTAGAAATTACTCGTGCTCGTTAGAGGGAGATGGAGATATCTTTTTTTACTCTAGCCAGTCTTATACGTCTTTGTTATACATTACTTTGTTTTCCGAGAAAATCTGCATCAAAATCGTCTTTCAATAATGTTCTTACGTTTGACATTCCCCAGTGGTCACAAAAAATACTCATTTTTCTTCAATCTGCTTAAATGTTTGTTCAAGCACTTCTACCAAACATTTTTCGATTGGCACTAAAAACTGCAAAAGGTTTTCAAATCCTATTTTCTTTCTTCAATTGTAAAGATAGTTAGTGAATCGATATTTGTCTGTATTTTCGATGTAGTTTGCAGACGAGTCATGTTATCATATTACAAAAGAAAGTACTTTTCATAGAATTGGCCACAAATCGAAACGTCTCAATTTTTAAATGTGGATTTTTCCGACATTTTTGAAAAACATAACATGCTTAAATCACAATTGAACATACCCGAAATATAGGAAGATATTTCTTCTGCTAGCGTACCTGACCTAACGAGCACATAAGATTTGATGCAACCAAATTCACCATTATGTATTATAAAGATATTTTGTAACAAAACCTATTCATAATATGTGTACATAAGAGATAGTCATAATGGGCTAATATTGATATGTGTTGAACGCTTACCAATTTCGGTATTTCATTTATAGTTTAAGTGACTAACTGCCATCACGTTTATTCTTATTTGGCTTTTACAACGAGTATAATGTTATAAATTACCATATAGTGCGAAGGGAAAGTGAGGTGAGACAGTCAGACATGGTACGAAGTATTTTAATCAGTTTATTATAAATATGATTAGAGATTTTAAATGTCCGGACAGTATACAGAAGTACAGTGTACAGTGTTACGGTGTAATACGAGTCGTCATCTACGGTTAACCTACGATTTTTAATGTGCAGGTGCGTCTGTTTGACAAACAATTGAGTTAGATGGACCGTGCACCTTGGCCCCTAATGGGCCTGCTGTGCGTACACAGTAATACTTAATTCTAATGTAGAGAGATGAAACAATTATCGACAAGAAATTTGGCGTAAGTGTTTCTTTCATCTATCATAGAAGATGGAGTTGCTAGTCATGATAGTGGCCGTAGTGGTACGTGTTGTTGATACGGCTTATTAACTAATCGCAGAGCATCTTAATTTCTTTTATTATGGTAATGTGTTAATAGTGAATAGTGACTGGAAAGAATGGACTGACGAGTTGTCGGTTTAGTTTAGAAGTAGTATGGCGATGCTTTCCAAAATTTTGAGTTTTTGGACTTTGGTTACGTTCACGGTAGATGATACGGACACCACTCAATGAAGGTTTATGGCCAGTCTGAATGGCATGTTCGGCTAAACCACTGTAAAGCTCATCGTTATTTTTGATATGGTAATGTACAGTTTGCTATTATTGGAAGTTTAAGGCCAGTAGTAACGGAAGCAGATTGTTTTTCCATTGTTTTCGATTTGGGATTACGCTCCTCACCAATTGAAATTAAATTTTTATTTTAAAGTGGTTTAGTATTCTACGGTTCGATATCTATTGAAACTCTCCTAAAACTGAGTGCCATTACGAAAGATGGCAGAATGATCAATTTATTTTGTTTACAACAAACCCTCGATATAATATATGGTAGATTGGTAGACATGAAGAACGAAAATTCGGAAATATATCACACACACAATGACACAATTTTTTAATCACAACACAAAACAAAGCGAAGGGACATTAAAAGGGACATTCAAAAAGGAAGGGGACATTAGGATTTTGAAATATTTGTATGGCTTTCTTCCGCGCGCTTTCTCAGAACGTAAGTTACGTTACACATACATTCTTTCCGCATAAACGCTTTCGTGTGTACCAATCTACCCTATATTACATCGATGCAACAAACGCAAGTTTCGTTGAACTAAGACTCACATTCTCGCTTCGCTCGCGTCATTTCCTTATCCTTAGTATAGGTCACATCTTCATATGAGAAGTTCTGGAAGGTCTATTAACAAAAACAAACAAATGTGGCTCAGGTGCATGGATTTGGTCCCGCGCATATTACACTAAACAAAAATAAACATTTTCCAGCTCTTTTATAGATACATATCCAGATAACGTTTCTCGCATATAGCTTCTTACACAAGGCCTTTTGCACATAGCAGTTTTGCACACAGCGTGATTTTGCACACCGCAACGTGCTTATTACACGCGATGCTTTTTATTAAACGCTACATATACTTGTGTTTGCTATTATACCTGCCAGTTTGTGTAGATTAATTCTCATCTTGGGATGAGAATTTCTTTTTCTTTATACTGAACTGAACAAGTGGAAAAATGGTAGGTTCTGTTTTCGATATACATGTTGACTTTCTGAGCGTTCTACAAATTTATATGAGAAGTAGAAAAATTTAAAGTACATTTACTCGTGCCCACCGCTTCATTAAGTAGTGTATAGAATGTTTATTATATGTATTTCGACTGTATACCTAACGCGACATTCTCTTGCACTTACCCCAGAGTTAATTGATACAATTTTTCGTTTACAGAAAGTCAGTTGCATAATTCTTATCTGGTTTGCATTGCAACAAAATGCCTTAGCGTCAAACATATTATTTGTGGTTCCCTTTCCGGGACCGAGTCATTACGTTTTCATCGGAAATTTTGTGAAAGAACTCATAGCTCGAGGACATGATGTTACAGCGATAACAAATTTCAAATTAAACGAAAACTCTACGAGGTACAACGAGATATTAATCGATCCACAGTATGATATCTCTGTTCATGGTAAGAGACGGAAAAGAAGCGATGGAGGATGTGATAAAAATTGAAAATTTCTTCGTCTGTTGTAGTATTGGAACCAGGGAACCAAAATGCATATGTCTATGAATTTCAGTATCTTACGGTGCTCTATGAGATGGGAATCAAGAGTGGGATTCATGGATTGAGAGACAAAAATGTGCAAAAATTGATCCACCGAAACGACGTTCATTTCGACTTGATTATTGCGGAACAATTTTTTCAGGAAAGTTGGCTTATGTTTAGCAGAAAGTACAACGCTCCGATTGTTACAATTGGTAATATGACTGAACTTGAATTAATTGCGGAACCTACAATCAATAAAAATTTTAAATTAAAGGAACTTATGGATATTCCGACTTCTTCGATTCAATAATGGGTCTTCGAACATCGTGGTCCTTCGTACCGCATATGATTACGAAGTAAAACAATTTCAACTCCTCAGTCAGGGGTGATTCATTAAGTATGTCACAGAAATTTGGACTGTCGCCGCCTTACTCCCGCACCTTTGGTGACATACTTTTTGGGTCACACCTTTTTGACGTCATTTTAACCAATTACGTTTATAGTTACTCAGACCGAATGACGTTCTTCCAAAGAGTTCACAACACAATTCTGTCGCTGGTTGATGCATTTTACAGAAAATACTATTACTTGCCGGCTCAAAACAATATTGTTCAAGAGATTTTCGGATCAATTGAAAGTCTACAACCAATCCCATCCGTAGAGGAATTGGAGAAATCTATTTCGATTATGCTCATCAATTCACACTTAAGCA
The DNA here is from genome assembly GCF_014529535.1 of Bradysia coprophila. Taxonomy (NCBI): domain Eukaryota; kingdom Metazoa; phylum Arthropoda; class Insecta; order Diptera; family Sciaridae; genus Bradysia; species Bradysia coprophila. The sequence goes on from NC_050735.1 coordinate 8,464,702, forward strand.
TAGTGTCACCGAGACCGAGTATGCCGGGATTAATTGATATTGGTGGTGCAGCAATAAGAGCTCCCAAAAAGTTACCAGCTGACATTCAGGTCAGTTGTTACAATCTATAAAAATCTTGGACAGCCCAAGCATGTATTACCTTTACAGAAAATTCTCGACGAAGCAGTTGAAGGTGTGGTGTACGTAAGTTTCGGAGCTAATGTGAAGTGGAGAGATATGCCAACTGAAAAATTGAATGAATTTGTGGAATCATTTAACAATTTGAAATTAAAAGTTCTGTGGAAATGCGATCTAACCGACCTCCCAAATAAGTCAACAAATATTTTCATACGACAGTGGCTTCCACAATCCGATATCTTAGCCCATAAAAATGTTCGCCTATTTATCACGCATGGTGGGATGTTCGGAACTACTGAGGGAACATCCAGAGGCGTTCCGATGCTATTCATGCCAGTCTATGGAGATCAGTTTCGAAATGCTGCCAAAACGGTTGAGAAGGGACATGCATTGATATTGCACATTGCGGATGTCACAAGACAAAAATTAACCGAAAAAATTGAGACTTTGGTGTACGACAAACAGTACAGAGAACGGGCTGAGAAAATTTCTAATATTTTCAATGACAACTTGGTTCATCCAATGGACGAAGCTATGTACTGGATTGAGTATGTAATCCGTCACAAAGGTGCTGCTCACCTTAAATCAGCAGCAGTGGAAATGCCGTTCTACGCCTATTATTCAATAGATGTGTTTGGTGTCCTGATTGCCTTACCAATAGTAATATTAGCTGTGTTGGTGAAGCTATGCTTAGGTTTGTGTTGTAGAGCGAAAAATGGTGGAATCAAAGTGAGTAAGAAAAAGAGGAACTGAAGAAGAGGACACAAACGATGTGAGTACATTGACAAATAACGTTGATAGGATTGTGGTAATGACATCAGTAACGGCTGCAAATTTACAGTTGTAGGTCTAACGTAACAATCAATGTCCCACAGTATGTGTAACGTCCAATGTAATTAAAAATAAAGTCCTGAGCACAAAATGATTTTTTTTTATTAAATGTAAATTTCGGTTGGAGTATTCTGTCTGTTATTGATAGGAGAGGTATAGTAATGTCCCGCTGGTACCAGAATGAAACAGATATTTCTATCATCTAGGTGAAGACCGGACAAAATATGGTCATGGTCAAATCACTCATCGAATATCAGAAATCAATTCTACTTTGTGTTTAAGGCGTATATCTGATAACTAGTCTTTTATGCACGAAATATGAAATGACGATTCATGATAATACGAGTATATAATTTGCTGTAATCTACATCTATATAACCCAAGTAGCATTTCAGAAAAAATAACTTATTCGTTAAAATAACGTTGTAGCAACGTTGCCACAACGGTTGTGCAACCGTTGTTGCCCGGTTATAGTTTAACCTACGTCAATTAACCGTTGGATAACCGTTAAACAACGAAAAAGTTAAAAATTATAGTTGCTCTACCTTAAATTTTTAACTTTTTCGTTGTTTAACTGTTATCCAACGGTTAATTGACCTAGGTTAAACTATAACCGGGCAACAACGGTTGCAAAACCGTTGTGACAACGTTGCTACAACGTTATTCTAACGAATAAGTTATTTTTTCTGAAATGCTACTTGGGAAGAGATATCTATGGGTCAATGTTGCCATAATAACGCTCACCAATTTCTGTTTCCATTCATAGTTTAAATGCTTGACTCATATTTGATTTCGTTCGGACTTTAATGGTCAACGAATTTGTAATGTGATAAAGTTATTACAGTGTGCCAGTGGGGATTAAACAGTCAGCAATGGTAAGAAGTGTTTTAATATTAAGTACATTTTAAGAGGCATCGATGCTTAGCTGAAATTGTAGCCTACATGTGTGCGTTTCATAATTTATTTTCGGTGATTTTCAACGGAATTCTTTTTGCAACACGTACGTCGGACTCAATTCTAATTCATCAAATTTGTTATTTCTTAGAAACACATTTTCATAACGCTTCTTTGTTGTTGTGTGAAATTTTCGATAGTCCCTTGGCATTTGTATCAGTAATCTGATACTAAATTACGTCTGGACATTATAGTCAGAAATTTTTAAGGTTTCGAAATTAAGACTGCTTCACTTGGACAGATAATTTTAATGCTCCAATGCTTTGCTGAAAAGAAGATTCCTTTTTCAGAAATCTACGACCAAAATAATGACTTCGACACGAATCTGTTACAAAATATATATTTGGTTGCAGCAATTTGACCAGAACTGAAAAAACTAAACAATTTATGAATACAGTCGGCGAATTTGAAATAAGTACCGTTTCAGCTGATCCACTCATCCAAACCAATATGGTTTTACGTCTTTAAACGGTTTTGCATTAGCACATTTGTTTGTATGAGTGGATCAGATGAAAAACAGCTGGAACAAAATATGTCACTCATTTGAAAGTCGCCGACTGTATTTCTATAAACTGCTGACTTTTCTTAGAGTTGGTCAAATTGCTACAACAAAATCAAATTTTTTATTGGACGCCCACACATTCATAGTCGTTATTAAATATATCATCGGAAAAAATACGAAACACGCAAATGTAGCCTACAATTTTAGCTAAGAATTAGCATCCACGCGGCGTGGGGTAATTTGGCACACGGTGCTAAAACAACGCATTTTTCAACTACGTAAAAGGTGAACTCGCACTCCATTTTTCGATACCAAAATTTTGTAAAAGGAGTCATTAAGTCCATGACATGGCTAAAAAGCATTTGCAGCAATACTGTTGCGTGTGTGAGTTCACATTTACGTAGTTTAAAAGTGCATTCTTTTGGCACCGTGTGCCAGATTCCCCGATACCATCCACGCCTTGTGACGTTTTTTTTTCTAACTTTTCGCCGACCGATATGTCGTTGCTTTATGTAATCTCTGACAACGGTCCTAACGTCAAACTTAGATCAAATAAAGTAATAGATTCAACCCTAATAAAATTTTGCTGTCAGTGAAAGATTCAATTTCGATTTCGTTTTTACTGGTGAATATTTTTGTGAAAACTTTTTCCTTTATTTTCACAAATTTTCCCAATTTTTAATCAAGGACAAAGTAAAAATGTTTTTCCAAAAACAGTCGCTACAGAGCCATTGGCAGCTTGAAAGCTTGAATAATGGTTACTTACTTCAATATTAGGAACTTACTAATTGACTAACACCTAATTGAGAGATAAGAGGTTCCCACCAATTTTTATAAAACCAGACGAGACTAATTTTGAGATATCTACAATGATTAGATTATATTAATCTAATGTTACCCGACTGACTCGTTGTTGGGCCTGTTTGCTGGTCGTGAAACGTATAAAAACCATTCTTATCTCGGTGAACTATTCTTCAATTTCCGAATTTCACAACTGTTGAAATAGAGATAAAAGAAAGTACAAAGGCCGTGTTATGTGCCAATTATGTTCCTGTTGAGTCTACTCAATCAATTTGATAAAAATTTTCGTTCACAGAAAGTCAGTTGCATATTCATTATATTGTTCGCATTGCAACAAAATGCCTTAGCGTCAAACATATTGTTTTTGGTTCCCTTTCCGGGACCGAGTCATTACGTTTTCATCGGCAATTTTGTCAAAGAACTCATAGCTCGAGGACATGATGTTACAGCGATAACAAATTTCAAATTAAACGAAAACTCTACGAGGTACAACGAGATATTAATCGATCCACAGTATGATAAATCTGGTCACGGTAAGCACAACGCCTTGAAAAAACTTTGGTAGATGTGGTGAAAATTGATTTTTTGTTCGTTACAGTTGTGAGACCAGGGAACCAAAATGCATATGTCTATGAATTTCAGTATCTTACTGTGCTCTATGAATTGGGAATTAGGAGCGGAATTCATGGATTGAGAGACAAAAATGTGCAAAAATTGATCCACCGAAACGACATTCATTTCGACTTGATTATTGCGGAGCAATTTTTTCAGGAAAGTTGGCTTATGTTTAGCAGAAAGTACAACGCTCCGATTGTTACAATTGGTAATATGACTGAACTTGAATTAATTGCGGAACCTACAATCAATACCAATTTTAAATTTAAGGAACTTACGGATATTCCGACTTCTTCGATTCAATAATGGGTCTTCGAACATCGTGGTCCTTCGTACCGCATATGATTACGAAGTAAAACAATTTCAACTCCTAAGTCAGGGGTGATTCATAAGATATGTCACGAAAGAATCGACGTTTTTCTGACTCTTTCCTCCCCAATCAAAATACCAATGTAAAGACTGTCACCTGTGTCCAATACCAATCACTCCCCTATCTTTGGTGACATACATATTGAGTCACCCTTTTCTGACGACATTTTAACCAATTACGTTTATAGTTACTCCGATCGAATGACGTTCTTCCAAAGAGTTCACAACACGATTCTGTCACTGGCTGATGCATTCTACAGAAAATACTATTACTTGCCAGCTCAGAACAACATTGTTCAAGAGATTTTCGGATCAATTGAAAGTCTACAACCAATCCCATCCGTAGAGGAATTGGAGAAATCCATTTCGATTATGCTCATCAATTCACACATAAGCATAGTGCCACCAAGACCGAGTATGCCGGGATTAATTGATATTGGTGGTGCAGCAATTAGAGCTCCAAAAAAATTACCAGCTGACATTCAGGTCAATTGATTAATATTAACAAACTGAACTGTTTGAATATGCAATTTTTACAGAAATTTCTCGACGAAGCAGTTGAAGGTGTGGTGTACGTTAGTTTCGGAGCTAATGTGAAATGGAGAGACATGCCAACTGAAAAATTGAACGAATTTGTGGAATCATTTAACAATTTGAAACTAAAAGTTCTGTGGAAGTGCGATCTAACCGATCTCCCGAATCAGTCAACAAACATTTTCATACGGCAGTGGCTTCCACAATCCGACATCTTGGCTCACAAAAATGTCCGTTTATTTATCACGCATGGTGGGATGTTCGGAACCACTGAAGGAATATCCAGAGGCGTTCCGATGCTATTCATGCCGGTCTATGGAGATCAGTTCCGAAATGCTGCCAAAACTGTTGAAAAGGGATTCGGACTGATCTTGCATATTGGGGATGTCACAAGACACAAATTAACCGAAAAAATTGAGACCTTGGTGTACGACAGAAAGTACAGTGAACGGGTTGAAGAAATTTCGAACATTTTCAATGACAATTTGGTTCATCCAATGGACGAAGCTATGTATTGGATTGAGTATGTGATCCGTCACAAAGGTGCTGCTCACCTTAAATCAGCAGCAGTGGAAATGCCGTTCTACTCCTATTATTCAATAGACGTGTTTGGTGTCCTAATTACCTTACCGATAGTAGTATTAGCTGTGTTAGTTGAGCTATGCTCATGTTTGTGTTGTAGAGCGAAAAATGGTGGAATCAAGGAGAGCAAGAAAAAGATGAGCTGAACATTATGAAAACACAAATGATATGAAGTCATTGAAAAGTAACGTTGACAGGATTTGGGCAATGTCATCAAAATGGATGCATGCAACGCAGTGCGTAGGATCTTGCTGCATATTTTCTTTCATAATCAATGTAATTAAAAAGAAAGTGTGAGCATGAAAGGATTGTTTTATTGAATGGAAGTTTTCATTTGAGTATTTTGTCTCTTTATAAATGAGAAATATTTCTCCATGTCCATGACTTGCTGTTTAACGTATCAGTATCAAATTCGTGCTTTAGGTGAAAACAGAACGAAATCAATCCATTCTATAGTACACATCACATGCTCCGTAATGTTTCTAGGTGTTCCAGGTTGTAATTGAGTGAGTTATGTTCATTTTACAACGTGAATGAACAGTTATGTGTTACAAATTATGCAAGGATAAAATTCTACTATGAAGCCGTGCATATACTGCATGTTAACGATGTTAACGAATCGTATCTTTTAACGAATTCCGCCCACAATAATTTCAAAACTTTAATCACATTTAGCTTTTAGCTGAAACATTGAATAGCTCGCACTGTCAGTGGTAACCCACAGCCGTGAACACACAATATTTTAGTTTGCAAACAATTCTTGTGTGTATCCATAACAAAGAGCTTGTCGCTAATTATCAGTACATAACAAATGAAAATTTACCGTGCACATTGTTATCGCTGAACGTGCTTTTTCAACATTAAGGCATATAAAAAACCATAAAAAAAGAAAGGGAAATAATTTTTAAAAAAATTGCCTAAATGAAAATTGGCCCATTACAATCTGTTATATTATCGTCTGTTTATTACGTTCTTATGGCCCCGCTGAGAGCGTGTATAGTGGAATTCATTTTCGTTTTCAATTGCTATTAAATTTTCGTGTAATTTTCAAAAGGGGAAATGTTGTTAGATGACTTACCGAATCACGTGATACCCAGAAGCAATGTGAGAATCGACAAATTAACGTACATTCACCAATGTTACATTGTTAGGAAATTGTGAATGGGAAATGTAACCAAATTGAAAACGAATAACTTAAGGCTGCTAAAGACACTGACATCAAAGAAATTAGCGGTCACAGGAAATTTCTGAAAGATTGGCTTTTGATGGAAATTTGTTGCCGTATTACGTTTGGCTTTTGGTATAATGTTTGTAGATAAACCTTTTGCTTTCTTGCTTAACGTTACCACAGCTTATTACTACTAGAAAATATTCGACAGCTGATGAATAGTATTTTACATATCAAGGATAAAAAGATGAAAAGAAGTTTCGTGTGTATTCAGTCGATCCGAGGCGTAGCCGATAAATACATGAAAACTAGATTTTCATCTTTTTAACCCGAGTTATGTAATGGATTTTTCCTAGAATCGTTTTTTTTACAAAACTCATTGACATCCGCTTCGCCTCGGGGCTCGGATCAACAAAATTTACACGAAAACAGGACTTTTCAACTTCTTATCATGTGTTTTGTAAATGACTATTAAGGGCAAGAATCACACGAAAACGCACCTTTCATATTTCAATCTCTTTCGACGCTCAGCATATAAAATCCATTATCTAATTCGGAATAGAAAGAAAAATCACGTTTTTGTGTGAGCTTTCTTGATCCGAAGTTTGGCGGAGTGTAACCCACATTTTTATCTGTTACGTAGTCACGTTCCAAACTACTAAATATGCGTATCGCTGTAAAGCTGAGGTCCTCCACATTCATAATAAGTAATAATTTAATCAAATAATTGCATTAGTGAGGTCACAGAACTCATCAAAGTTCACCGAGGTTACATTGATTTTGAGAAATTTTCCGGAAGTCATATTTTCGTCCGATAATCAGCAAATTTTATGAATTACTCATATACATAGGCTCTGCTGTAATCTACTATTACATTTACACACCTGTAAACGGGGAAGAAAACGACATAAATGTCTAAGCTTATTGGTAAAAAAAATCTTTCTCACTTTCGAATCCATTAGTGCGCCCTTCAATCAAAAATATGACGAACAGAGACGACATTTTACAGAACCATTCTTTACGTGAGATGAGATCAGCGTCATATACGCTCATTCCATTGTCTATATATTGAAAATATTCGAAATTAAAGTGTTGTTGTTCTCGCACCACTTACTTAGTGCAAACCGATGTCACTTTCATTACTGTGAAATGTTTACTCAAAAATGCGGACGGAATAACATTATCAATCGTTTGGCTGATTTCAGCTAACAATCGCACAAAAAATGCACCGCAACCCTAGAAACCTGTCCGGTACACCAACATCGTATTTAATAACTATTATTTGTCCCTCCCCAAAATAAACATCAAAATAAATAAAGAGAAACACGACCGACTCCAAAACGCTATAACCGTGTGTTAAACTGAAAAATTATTGATCGCTTGATGTCGTCGAAAATTTTTATTTTTCCTTAAGCAATGTCTTGTAAGTATATTACGAGATTGAATAAAATAAAAAATTTAAGTAATCTAAAAGTCTATATCCTTACATCCGATATATCCCCATTATGCTACACATAGTATATGGTCGCATATAGTGGAAGTCGTCTCGTTTCCCTAAATATATTCATATAGCAACATGTCAATGGTGTTATTTTCAAAATTGTGTTCGATACATACATGTACATTGTACATATTGATATACTATTATGCATACACTTGAATATCCCCATCCCGGGAAATGTTTTCGCTGGAACAGTATATCAGTACAACAAAAACACAACAGAAGCAGTTTGTTCCAATATTCATCCCCCTCAATACCAAACAAAATGAAATTTTTACATGCAACCAGCGACGGTGTTATGAGGCAACGGCATCGGCTTGTGTGTGGACAATATTCTGTATCCAACACAATTTATTATTTATGAATGCATAAGTAATTCGCCATGGACGTGGAAAGTGTCCCCCATAAATAAGTGCACCCATAGTTTGTTATTAAGATGAATTTCATGTTGTTTAATATTGGTTATAGTTATGCTTCGAGTTATGCAGATTGTATGGAAGAAGAAAATTGTTTGGGTATGGGACAAGTTTATGATGGCGACGATTGGGTCATCCAGTCTATTGTGGAACTGTGTTTTTTTTTAGTTAAACACATTTGGTGATAAGTTTTCATCCATCACTTTAGGGTGAATTCTATTAACACTTTTAGCTGGATGTTATTTTGAAAACTTTTATGGTAAAAATAAGTTAACTAAAAAAGTGGTGTAATTAAAAATTCAATCAACTTGTAGAGGGATTCTTTTTTGAAAGGCATCCAAGGAAAACATTTGCTCAAGTAAAACAGGTGGGACGTGATTCTTCTATTCTTCTACGTTGTCAATGGAAAGCAGGGTTCACATTATGAACTTAATATAGTTACGGGCCAATATTGCCAATACTACTCATCTACACAAGATACGATTCATTGAAAAAAAATGAAAATTCGACTACCTCTGTAAAAGTCGTGCTCCTCTGTATCGACCGTCTCGACGAAGCAACTAAAAAAAATTATCTGCCTTTGTTGTTACTAGTCTCTGCTTTCCGTTTCCAATGTTACCAAACATGCTTGAATAGTAAAGTAGTGATACGAATGTACTTTTTCATGCCTTGGGCATAAATTTCAGAATTTAGGCTACAATTTGGCGTTGTGTTGATATGACTTAAGAGACATCGATGCTTTGCTGAAAAGCATTCATTTGGGCGTCTTAAAATGCTGGATCTTAGTTTACTTTTGATGATATCTTTCCACAAAAATTCATTTTCAAAAAGGTACAAAATACACTGAAAATGTTTCTGATGAACTTTTCACCCAAAATACACTGAAAGTGTTTTTTGATCAACTTTTCGCCCAAAATACACTGAAAGTGTTTTCTGATCAAGTTTTCGCCCAAAATAGACTGAAAGTGTTCTTTGATCAACTTTTCGCCCAAAATACACTGAAAGTGTTCTTTGATCAACTTTTCGCCCAAAATACACTGAAAGTGTTCACTGATCAACTTTTCGCCCAAAATAGACTGAAATTGTTTTCTGATCAACTTTTCGCCCAAAATACACTGAAAGTGTTCTTTGATCAACTTTTCGCCCAAAATACACTGAAAGTGTTCTTTGATCAACTTTTTGCCCAAAATACACTTAAAGTGTTCACTGATCAAGTTTTCGCCCAAAGTACACTGAAAGTTTTCTTTGATCAACTTCGAAAGTATTTTCTGATCAGTTGTCGCCCAAAATACACTGAAACTGTTCACTGATCAACTTTACGCCCAAAATAGACTGAAAGTGTTTTCTGATCAAGTATTCGCCCAAAATACACTAGAATGTTCACTGATCAACTTTACGCCCAAAATAGACTGAAAGTGTTTTCTGATCAAGTATTCGCCCAAAATACACTAGAATGTTCACTGATCAACTTTTCGCACAAAATACACTGAAAGTGTTCTTTGGTCAAGTTTTCGTTAAAAATACACCGAAAGTGTTTTCTAATCAATTTTTCGCCCAAAATACACTGAAAGTGTTTACTGATCAATTTTTCGCCCAAAATATACTAGAAGTGTTCACTGATCAACTTTTCGCCCAAAATCCGTAAAAAGTGTTTTCTGATTAACTTTTCGCCCAAAAAACACTGAAAGTGTTTTCTGATCAAGTTTTCGCCCAAAATACACAGAAAGTGTTCACGACCGCAATAACGGCAATGAATGTGTTAGCTTTCGAAAGAAATCAGATTTGGTTGTAGCAGTTTGACCAGCTCTGACAAAACTGAGCAGTTTATGAAAATTTCGTTAAACTGCTCACGTTACTCAGAGCCGGTCAAACGACTATACAACCAAAACTATTTTTTATTTAAAGCTTACACATTCGTGGTCGTTATTGCGGTCGTACATTTTTCAAAAAGGATTCTGATGAAAAATTATCATAAAAAATGAAACACGAGCGGCGCAATTGTAAAGGACAATTTTAGCTAAGTACTGATGCCTCTTAGCTTAGTACTGATGCTTAGCTGAAATTAGAGTCCACATTTGTGTGTTTTGTAACTTATTTTCAAAATTGTACGAAAATAAATAGTATTTTACATGACTAGGGATAAGAAGATGAAAAGTAGAGTTCGTTGTTGATCCGAGGCGAATGGATTTTACATACTGAGGGCGTCGAAAGACGTGCTTCAAACATGAAGAGTACGGTTTTCGACGCATGTAGCTTATGTAAAGACATTTGGTCGTATATTTAGCAGCTACAAAATGCTACAACTAAGGCTTGTCTTCCTCTTACCAAAAAAGTACTCCATGTGAGAGACAAAATTGAATTTTTCAATTTTTGCTTTGTGTATTTGACAGCTCGCTCTCTCACAGATTCCTTTTGTTGAGTCAAAACCATACTTAAATCTATTTCTTAATGAAAGCTAACACATTAGTAGTTGTTATTGTAGTCGTACATTTTTTTTAAAAGGATTTACTCAAAGCCAACACATTTTGCTACAAAACGACGGTCTCACTGTTTCCAGAAAGGACGCGGATACAAAGTTTTCTTCGAAACTTTTGCACACAAATTTAGGCTACAATATAGCGTTCTGTTGATTGGTCTGAATCTATTTATCTGAATCTATTAGTCTATTCAATGTTTAATTTCAAAGAGCTTTTTACCAACATTATTTACTGAAAAGAAATAATCACTCGAATGTGACATGCTTTAGTATGTATACGTAAATGAATAATATTGAGATGGAATAGTTGAGATCTTATACATATACAAGTCACACTTCCCATAAATTAGTTCTAGTCGTTTCATAAGAATTCGTGCTTGAATCCATTTCTAAAGGATTGGAAAACGTTCAGAAATAATTTCATTAACTAGAAACGAAAAACTTCTGACAAATTTTATATATAAGTACCTTAACGCTCTGTACTTACCTCTTTCTTTCAATAGAAGTACTCCGCTCAATTAATTCTATAAGATATATGCTCTTACGTGCCTATTGTATTAGACGGAAAATTTTCACTTTACACTTCCACTTCAATCCAACTAAATTTTAACTTTGTATTAAATCCCTTTTTCAATGCAATCGAGAAAAAGGAAAATCAACGCAAAAAATTGCAAATTGTTTCTCTCATGTTCACTCACATTAAATATAGTTCTTTGTTACATACACTACAATTAAATTCGCTTTGATCTAACACAGTGTTTGAGTTTGAAAAGCTAAAGAAAACCGCACTTCTTTTTATCAAAGTATAATTCTTTCTAAATGTTTGATGTGTGCAACACTACTTTGCAACTACATGTTTATCATGTCTTCATGAACATGTTGTAAGGTATATCATTCGAGATGCAACTATATTTCAAATTCAGCAATGTAGATGATAAAACGGAATCACCTACTTTGATGGTTGGCTGGATTTTACTGTATGTACGTTCATTGTTATGAAAGACTTTTGCATACAAAACACCTTTGTGCACACACTTTTTTGGTATGATGTGATGAATAGTGCTCTGTTATTGTTGTCCAACCATGTTTGCCTCACTGTAAACAAAGGAAAATGGTTTTTCGTTCAATGGAAATTAATCAGAAAGTAAAACACATCAAGAACAACAATTTAACATTCACTTTGGAGTTCTACATGAGGTGCATTTGATTGTTAAAAGGAATATTGAATTTACAGTTAGCGACCGAGCGTTCAACGGAAAAGTCGAAAAAAACGAGTCTTCGTATGAAGCCGAAGTCAATAGCCACGCGAAAAATTGACTTTTGATTTTTACTCCTTTACGCTTCGCGCTGGCCGCAAACTTTCGCTCTTGTTGAAATTTTCTATTGTCTCCCCCTGGTAAACAATAGTTATTGGTGTACCTGTTTTGGACGATTGATTTTAGGCAATTTCGCGGAAAGTACCTTTAATCAACCGTCCCAAACAGGTAAGTTTTCATACAAAGAGCCGAAAACCTGCGAAAATTTGAAAAATTCCCTCATTTACCCGAAGATCACATCATCACTTATGTTCTAGCCGTTTACATACATGAACACTTCTGTACTGTGCTTTAACACGTTGACTTTGACTTATGATTTTTAGAATTTTATTTGGAGGTATTCCTCGACCCCCTTAGCACTTTCCGGCGTGCGTAAAGTGCCTGCTCGAGCATTATCCCCTACGTGTTAAAGTGATAGGTCGTTGAAAATAAAATAAAATTTCGATCACTCATCAAATTTTGCTTTCAGAATTCAGATAAACGAAATTTTAGTACGAGACCAATATCTCTATACCAGAGGCGAAAGATCAATATTTATTATCGGTCAAAAACGGTCTCTAACGTCCGTCGTTTTCAAAGTTCTCCACACAAAATGTAAACAAACGGCAGCTGTTAGGGACCCTTTTTGACAGATAAAAAATGTTGATCTTTTGCCTGGTATATAGCCTTTGACGAGACTAGCTAGCTTCCAGTTCTTCTGGTGGCTTTTTGTTGACTTGGTTGAAAAGAAATACTTAATTCTATTCTGGCATGTTGCCCTTTCAACTTTTGTATTTATTCTCTTTCTCAATTACTTTTCTTTCCCAAATCAGTGAATAGATGCCTCACTTCGATTTGTCGATTTCACAAATATTTTTACATCCTGTTTGAGATCTAACACTTTTTGTTCGGTTAGAATAATTTGAATTATAGGCGCCTTAACCTTTAGAACCCTCCGAATATAACGATTATGCTTTTGAACTGATATATTTTCGTTTATTTCAAGATCACGGCCACGACAATGAAATATAATCAATATTTCAAGTGCATGTCTACCATTTAGGACATCTTATTAGTAATTTAACTGTGAATTTGTTATTAATTAATGGAGAGGAACAACAAAAGATAAGAAAGTTATGTAATGACAAAAAAGGTAAAGTCTTACCAAATAGTTGCAATTAGAAGGTGTTTCACAGAATGCGATATAAACTACTGGAGTTAAATACCCTTTTCAGACAAATCGTCTCAAATTTAAACTTTAGGTATCGTTTGGTGCTGCGTTTGTTTTTTTATTTCCATCGAAAAAAAGTGTACTAAACAAAACATGAAAATATGTAATTCAAAAGTACACGAAGGTATCGATTACAAGATTACACAATATACATACAGTTACGCATGAAGCCAACAACAAAGCCAGACCCTATCATCGGTATAACATATAATTCGTTGAAGGTACCGTACTAAAAAAAGAAAGAAAAAATAGAGGTGTGTGGCTGGTAGCATGGTAGTTACCTCAATAATCTACTGTATTTATACGAGCTATTGATAAAAGTTTGTAGGCATTTCGAGTTTAGGTTTCGTTTCATTTATATAAGCCGCGCTATATGAAAGTATCGTATAGTCGGAACTCTTGACATGACATTTGCTAGGTCAAGCAGATTGAAATCATATAATACACACGGTGCGTTTACACATTATTGAGTGTATCATTTTCATGGTATAATGAAATCTAAGTGGTCAAATCGAATTAGCTGCGTATATGTGTGGATGGATGTAATACAGATCGTATTACGTTATCAATTGTTTCGGTTTCATGAATTAATCACCACGAAATGGTATACTTTCAGCTAGTCCAGCTACTTTATGCGTATTTATGTTGTCTGGAAATCGAATAAAAAAAAAGTTTTTTGCAAAACAAACGCCTACACCGAATCACTAAGGTTCCACGGCAAGGCAAACACCATCGTTTTCTATTAAACTTTTAACTGTTAATTCAAAGAAGTTAGAAAGTTTGTCGATGGACATGGCCTAATTGTGTTGAGAGGATTTCTTCGGCAGCATATTTAATAAAGTATACCAGTAATAACATGTAAGCTCTGCAGATATTTCCAGGTTTTATAAAATTTGCTAAATTTTCTTCTCCTTCTTTTTTTTTCATATGTGCGGTGTGATTAACCCTATTTCCTCCACCCAAGCGAGGTCATGAGAGAATACAGTTTTGTTAACGCTTCGTATCATGACAGTTCGTAGGAGAAAATGTCTAATGACGTATAATGATATTTTCTCTCCCGAACTGTCAACTTTGTTTTTATGAAGAACCCTTGGAAGAAGATAGGAAAGACCGAGGTCAGGGCGCGCTCCGCTCTGGCAGCAAAACTTCGCTCTTGTCCGAATTTACTAGTTCTTTCCATCGATAAGACAATAACTACATTAAAAAGTAAATGACGTAAATTAAGGCATGTTTCTAATCTTATCAAAACTAGATCTAAACAATTTGTAAAACTTGAGGGCTCAGAATGTTACAGGAGTGATTCTCGAAGATCATGAGGTGCTATTACTTTTAAGGTAACATAAATATGTCTTGCGAAAATTCTTGTTAATAAAGAATGAAAGACCAACTGATGGATAAGCATCAATGTCCAGCCAAGGTTCGCCATCACATATTATAGTACACTAAGTCCTTGGTTGGAGACTGTGGTTTTGCCTAGAGGGAGGTTCGTAGTCCGAGCCGAAGCAAGGTATTTTACTTGCGAAGTCTTGCGAAGAGTGCTGCAAGTAATAGTTATTTACGTATCGAAAGAGTTACGTATTAAATTTTATCAATGAAAGTATAAACTAGGTATGGTCTGTTCATACAAACCGGAGGACATACAAAGTTTGACAATCGACCATACCTTGTGTTGACGTTCATTGAATTATCGCATACGGTGTGTGTGTGTGTATTGTGCGCTATATACACGACGTACATAAGAGTAAACTTTACCCTAGAGAGCTAAAGGTTTTGCAAGCAAAATTATGTCACTAGAAAAAGAGATTGCGATAAAATACCTCACTGATATAAGGCTGTATACGAGAGACTCGTACTAAGACTCGCGCAAGCTTTCGTTTTTAAGGCCTGCGGGTAAATAATGCAGCAGTCCTGGGAAGAAATAAGCGATGTAAGAAGAAATAAAAAAAAATTGTCGGTTTTTGATGATTTTTCGATTATCATAAAGATACGAGTTAAAGTTACCCCAAAAGTCGGCTATTTCTTCCCAGAATTGCTGCATTATTAACGCCAGCAATACTAAGAACAATTTGGAACCGTTTTTGCATAAATTCTGTGAAAAATTAAAACAATATGGTTTTTCTCGTACCATTTTCTACACACTAGAAGGTCATGGAATCTGCAACCCGGTGAATCTTCGTCGAGTCTATATTCGTTTGAAAGCTCTTGAAATTCCCTTTAAAATGAGCTACGACACTACTATATTCCTTTCCAGTCACATATTTTAGAAAGCTTTAAATCCAAAAAAAAATCAGAAAAAGTCATGGTCGGGAGCACTTTTTGTAATTGTTTAACGGTGACTCAAATTTTTTTTAAATTGTAAAGTATGCCAAATTGACACCACGGTCTCTACGATTAATTATCATATACCCTTAAGATATATTTTTCCACACAGCCGGCAGAAACAAAATACTTTCGTCAAAACGCTACACCCTATTATATACAGCCTTATAGCAGTAATGTACTATTATATGCCGCCTACTGGGGGACGAAAGTTGAAAAATGTAAGCCCAAGGGCCGAAAGTGACACGAAAAGCTTGGGCTTACATATCTGTCTCTTTCGGCCTGTGGGTTTACATTTTTTTCTTTCGTCCAGCAGTAGGAAGCATATAAAAGTATTTTCAAATTAATTTGGAAATTCTGCTGAAAACTTGAATATTTATATATTTATTCAATTTGATGAAATCTCACCGCCTCATGTAAAAATGGAACACAGGGAACAAATGGATTTGGCCATGTACATATTTATTTAAGATATGTGTAAGAAGAAAAATCTTCGACATACTTTTTATCCATATCATACTGCGTAACAGTCTCTTCTAATCATTATCAAAAGAAAGAACATCTGCCTGCAACTACAACATTCACTTGACACAGAAAGAACAAACGAACGTAGCGTATAGCATGTGTGTATTCACAAATCCACTCCCCTGTGAGACATAGTTTCAAATAAAAGTCAACGAGTGCAGAGATAGCGTTTCAAGGAGTAAAAGATAATGGAACATCAAAGAATTCGTTGGGTAAATGGTTATTTCAAATAAAATTTCGTTCTCATGTTAGCTTTTTAGTTATTACAGCAATGGAATGTGTGCACAGCCTGGATGTAAGTGCAGAATTTGCATTTTGATTATATCATTTTCCAGTTGGAAAATTAGCATGCTGAGCAAACGCTTATGAACTAAAGTCTTGTCATTTGAAGAAAAAATAAATTACTTTGCGTCACTAACAATCGGTTAATAATTTGGCACAACTTATATCAAATACGTGTACGAAAACCATAATGGTTGCGTTGAAAAAGAAGAAAGAATCGTACATCCATCTACAGAGATCGAAAACAAATCTGAGAAAATCAAATCTGAAACGTTTCAAGGTTTCCAACGATTCATCGCCGTTGAAATTTCAAGCCCCCCTTTCGTTAGTAGTGGATTCGTTAGCTGGTGGTGAAGTGAGGAAAATCTTTAAGAATGACCTATACCGAAATAAAAGCAGCATTTCGATGGATCTATCAAATGATTCGGAAGAAAGTGAGTATATATTCCCGATCCAGTAGTGGCAATAGAGCTTTTTGATTGAATATGGTAATGATACCGTTGACCTACTGGAGAAGTAGTTAGTGAATTCACATTATTGTTGTTCATTGCGCGTAATATGCTCCTGCAACGAGACTTTGAGAACCCACGTGAAAATGATTTATTTAATTCGAACTTAAAACTTTGAGTTTACCTCGGGAACAAAGTTGGAAATTGCATTTGAGTGGAGAAAATAGGGTTACTCACGCCGCATGTATGAGAAAGGTTTCTATATATATCCGGTGTGATTAGCTTCATTTTCTCCACTCAAAAGGCCATTAGAAAATGATGTTTGGTACGTTCGAGAGAGAAATGTCTACTTTCTCCCATCTTGTTTTGACAAGGCATTTTCTTCCCCGAGTTGTCAACTGTGTTTTAGTTTTGAAAAATGGTGTAACGAATCGATTTTTTTTTGTTCCGTGGAGAAAGACTGTTCATCACAAGGTTCATCACACTGTTAATTTAAAACGTTGGGTTCACCTCAGGAAGAAAATAAAAAAATTCCAAATCGAGCTCTTGTTGATATTACCTCTTTTGTTCACTCGGATAACTATTGAGCACGTGTTTTTTCGGTATATTAAGTGTCCACTCCACTCAACACTCAACAAAAAGTGAGAGTGCAAACTGTCAAATAAACAAAGAAAAAATTGAAAAAATTCAATTTTGTCTCTCACACGGAGTAATTTTTTGGTAAGAGGAAACTAAGCATTAGTGTCAAATATTAGTACCGTTTCGTCTGTATATTCGTTTATAAATATAGAGCAAGGATGTGGCTAATGTATATATATCTAAGGACACCACCCTGTTCTTATTTGGATATTTCGTCAGTCGAAATACGAAAAGTTTTCTATTCATTACTGGAGACTAAATTCATTACTAAGTAAATTCTAAATGTACATCAAGTGCAGCACAATTTTTATTTTTGTTTATACAGAAATAAGGTCATTGAAAAGCTCTTTGTAAATAACAGCAAAATACTTTTTTCTTCTAAGACATCTGGAATAAACCAAGAGATTTGATCAAAGACGTCCACTGCACAAGCAACCGAATGAATCCATTGTGGAAAGTACAAATATCGAAGAAATATTATCCACAGAGAAACTTTCTTTGAATGAAAGGAAAATGTAGAAAAAAATTCTAAAAATAAATTGAAGTCAACAACAAGTCTCAATTCTGGTTTTTCTTTCATTAATCCATTAAGTTTCCATTGAAAGAAATTTTATACCACAGTTGGTCGAACGGTATTCAAAAGAAAATGAATTGAACATCAGTTTACGAAAAAAGTACGCCCGAGTCCCGAGTGTACTCGTGTACTCCTCAAATTAATCTTGGACTTTTTTAATGCTCATTTTAGCAGCAAAAGAACTGCTATCGACAAATAAGTATTTCAATGTAATGTAACAACAACACGACTTGTAAAGCTGCCCCATGTCCGTTAAGCTTTCGTCCACACCTCATCCAACACTCCACATTTTCAGATAATATGTTATAGTTATTGTTTACAGAGGGGAGAAAATGGGAAATTCCTATAAGAGCGATGTTTGCGACCAGAGCGAAGCTAGCCGTTTTTCGAATTGACAGTTCTAATGAGAAAAGTTCTATTTTCTTCCCACTGTAGATAAGGTGCTGCACTTTCCAAATTAGAAATGTCATTCGACCAGTCGTCAAGAAAACGCAATTTTCTTATTGCCTATTGAGGGGAGAAAATATGGCAAAACACAACGCTAACATGAAATAGTACATTGCGTTACAAGGGAGTTACTTTCCGAGTGACGTATATAGTTTTTCATGCTTCGGGGCCGAAAATGAGGGCAATTTTTCGAATTTTCTCGGGTTTCCGGCCCTCTGCATGAAAACTCACATGTGCACCTGTTTGGGACGGTTGATTTAAGGCACTTTCGCTTGTAAGCCTCACTTCGTTCGGCCTACAATCCGCGAAATTGCCTAAAATCAATCGTCCAAAACAGGTACACAAATGACTATTACATGCTTGCTAAGCAGGGCGAAAGTAAGAAATGTCAAATTCATTACATTTCTTACTTTCGCCCTGCTTAGCAAGCATGTAATAGTATATTTCAACATACCACAATACACACAAGGTGTGTATGGATACGAGGGCGAAGCCCGAGTGAAATACACACCGCGTGTGTATTGTGGTATTTTGAAAGATATTTTTCTGTAATAGTGAGAGTGTGTTGGTGCTTTCCTTCCCAACCGTTACTTTCCCGCTCGACCGTTTACTTTCCCGCTCGACCGATTCATATCATACCTCACCAATACACTCTCACGTATACAGAAAAATTCTTTTGATATGCATACCAAAAAGGAAAAAAAAGTGAAAATCAAAGGGACGAAACAAATCAAAACCAGAAACGCGTATCATACATACATCCACCCCACATCACACATTTCATTTCCCAATTCTAACTTCCAAACGGAATCATATCAAGTTAACATTGAATAGCTAAAGTAGCATAACGGTTCTATAAATAAGCTTACAATTATCAGAAGGATATTCTGGAAGTCTGAAAAAGAAAGTTTTTCCGTCTTCTCTTCATACAATAGTATATGCCGGTGGGATTATGCTAAATAATGCGGAAAAATTATATTGGAAAAAAATCAAATAAAATAAAAAGTTTGCCGGTGTTTTTTTGTGTGTTTTCCAATTGACTTTTATTTATGTGTACGTGGTGAGATTGTAAAAAAATATACTGAATTCCACGAGGAATTTAAAATCGAAAGGTGAGTTGTGCTTCTGCTATTGAACGTTTATATCTGTTCCTTATTTTGCACACCTATCGTTTGTTGGACGTTTTTCATCGAAACTTTTTTCCCTTGTTCGATTCGATAGAATCTGGTACGTATCGGGTAGCAGTTAGTGTATGTTAGTCATGTGTGGTTCGTAAATCAATTGTCATCAACTAAATCGGAGCAACTGATGTTAGTATTTAGCGAATTTTAGGTAAAAATGTAAATGAATAAATGAACAAAATGTAATCATATCAACAGTTTCACCGTCGCATCTACTACTTCATATGATGTAAGTATTTTTCAAGAGATTGATTTCAAATCCTTTAATTACATTTCTCTGAGCATGCTCATTGCTATTATAAGACCGCGTCAGCCAAAGCTTGTCATTTCTTTCTGAAGTTGTGGGTTTTGTTTCTTCGCTGTTCATGTAAATGTTGAGCTTTTCTTGGATCTAGCGGCGTTGTATTGACGAAAGAAAACGAGGATGAAGAGGTGAATAAACCTCGAAATATTGCGAAAATCCTCGTTTTCTTTCGTCAATACAACGCTGCTAGATCCAAGAAAAGCTCAACACAACATTTATTTCTGAAGAACATAGTTATGGATAACAGAACGATAGCCTTCCGTAACAGGTAGACATCTTTTCATCCGGAATTCCCATACAGCGCAAAGCTGAAACCTCACCTGACGAGGTCAATTTAACTTTATTTTCACTTTCTTTTTCTTCAATTTATCTGATTTATTGGTTACACGACAAGGAACTACGTGTGCGGTGAACGTGGCGAACCACTGGTGATACTTAATTCTAAACTTTGTTTTATCGCATTTACTTAACATTGTTTCCCAATGTAATTGTTTACGTTTCGATTCGGGGTCTACTATATTATTTACACAAAAAATTCGACTGTTTTTACGGATCAACGGATAAATATTTTTGAAATGGATACAAAGTTCGAATTTGTTTCTTTTTCATCATTAGTTGGTAATATTTAGAGAGAAATTGCATTGCATTAAAGCATTGGAGTATCTGCTTTACCGAAATGGTTGTTATTTCACTGCTTCAAATACGACCATTTGTGCACCGAATCATATATGAATGAATGGAATGAATCTTTGAGCTACTTAAAGTTTCGGTAAACGAATAGAATTACGTTCTGTGATATTCGTAGATGGAGCTAGTAGCAGCGAAGCGATCCTTTTTGTTATATTTCTTTTGCTGCAAATAAAAAACCAAATCGCTTTCAACAGAAGTTCGTCAATTTAATTAAAATTAATGACCAACGGCATAAATATACAAATTTCAATCAGTTAAAGCAAACAATGATGACTCGTAGTCAAGCATTCGGTCCCAGTTTAAATTGTATATACTAGAAGTGAAGGAGAATCTATTCAGAAATTGATGAAAAGTTGTCGGAAAAAAATAAATTAAAAAGAAGATGGTATTTGGATTGGGATAGATGCAGTAATGCATTATTTATGATTGAGAAATGCTACCGGTATGTCTCACGATACTAGGTCCCACGTTTTGGGTGGATCAGGTCTCTTGACTAACTGATTTTCTCAATCAATTTTCTCGATTGCTCAACGCACTTCAAGCATGAGTGGTTCTCTAAACAGAGTACTGAAACTGGACAGTGTATCGAACCATTTTTGGCACTATATATGCACTGTACCCTATTTGACAGCTGTCATAAAAAGTACTTTAGCTTGTGCATTGGATTCACACCGCAAGTCCGATGCAAATTCAAAATAAAACGCACAACTAAATCAAAGGGAGTTGTATTTGTTCAACTTGTTTTTTTATGATATAAGACTGCGTGAATTGTTACAAAAATATCATAAAAGTGACTTGCTTTGTCATAAACTGCGCATTTTGTAAATTTTATTCAGAACACATTTTTAGAATAAACAAAGCGAACTTACATTTTCTAACGATTGTAAGTAATGTTGTCTGCTGTAAAAGACGTAGAAAAGATTACTTGCTTATGACCTGAATAAAAATGAAACTCGTGTGGATTAGGGCCCTCGCTTCGCTCTGACTGCAAAGTTCACACTCATTTAATATTTTTTCATACAAACAACTACCACGAAATCCCGCAAAAAATTCTTTTAGAAATATTGGAACATTTTTTCATCAAAAATAGTACTCTATTCGGCAGCTGTCACTCCAAGCACTTTCGCTTGAAGTACGTTAGTGACAAACATTTTAAAGTGTTAATCATTCGTAAGACCCATGACTTTCAGTCAATGGATCAATTGTACTGAAAACTATCTGCTGTTATAACTCCAGTCTTGTCACATAATTTTTCAATGACATTTACTCTTTGGGTTGATTAAAAATACAGTTGATTCATTAAGTAACAACTACACGACAAAGCAAGTAGTATTTCAGTAAAAGCTTTGCAAACATTACATCAAATTTTAAAAGAATTGCTAACACAGCGAACTAATGTTTTCAATTTGCGAACATTTGCCGGCGATGTTATAAAATAGTTTGATTCTGTGTTATTAATTTCAAACTCGCTTAGTGTTCGCTTATAACTTCGACATTCTATCAGATGTAATTAAAATGTAAATTCGTGTAACTTTAGAGAATCTTGAAATTAAGTTTTTAAATAGTTCGCTTCTCATAACACTGGTAATTCAATCGACTAACTGAGCTAACTGAAATGTTACAGCAATAGAAATTCATATTGAAATTCGAACAATTGGCAACAATGAGTAAAATCAAACTTAAATATTTACCACATTTCAATCAGAGAATAATCCCAAACATTCTTCATCTGCACTAAATTCAATAATTGCACAAAGTGTTATACCGAAAAATGTAAATTAATTACAACAAAATTACACTCGAAACAATCAAAGTACCAACACAACACAAACTTTAAAATCCACTCTTATATCTCCTTGCATATACAGTTACAGTATATTCTATTACCGTCCTTCACATAATCGGTTTCTCCATAAAAATCCCCTGTATAAAGTTCTTTTTTAAAAACAAAACCCGAGCCGGCACACGATTTATAGATATATAATAAAGCGTAAATACGACCACCCTAATTTTACTAAATATTTCAAACAAACGAAAACACCGACCAACCGATCCAGCACATAAAATTCAAATGTTTAACAATCATCAAACCCCCTTATAAAATCGAGATAATAATATCAACGACGAATAAATTCCGAACAGAGCGGCTTACCGGTTCAATTGCACGAGTCACACTGAATTGCGAGGGTGAAATGAAAGTTTCAACTACCCTAACTCGCTGGCACACGATATATGAAGATTTGAATTTTTTTTTTAAAATATATTTCTGAATGAAGGGGGATAAGGTTGCGCATACATGTATACAACATCATATACAAAATATTCTTCATTTATTGTGTATTTGTTTGGTGTTGAATTTTATTCTTGTCTGTCAATGTGTGTCATTACATTGTTACAATCATTTTCCGTGTTACGCAAAGTAATGTTTGGTTTCAATATAGAGTTTCTGGTTACTGTTCGGAATCAACACATCTGTAGATATCACATGGCTTGATAAAGCGCACACGCCAAAACCACGTACAGTTTACACACTTGTAACAGTGTACCCCATCAATGACGACGCGACGGTAGTATTATACACACTGCAGCAGCCCCTATATATGAGTATTGTTCGCTAATTTTTGTTTGTAGTGTGTGCATCATACTGGAATTTGAATATAGAAGGAATAAGATTGCTTATTGTTACTGAAAAAAGATATAATCGAGGAAAATTATCTACATTGCATTCAGCAGTCAATGTATTTATTTGTGTTGGTGTGTGAGGATGAAAATCGTTCCAGTTCAATTATTATTTAGGGATGAGTGTGATGCGTTTGGATCTTGTTGGGAGGTTTTGGTAATGAATTCGATGCGTTCAAATTTATTTTTGACTAGGTACAGGACGCGGTACGACAAAGTAGGTGCGAAGTCGTTAAACGGAGTAAGACCGGTGAGGTGGAAAATATTTTTTTTTGAGTAATTTGACAATGTCTTAAATGCTGTCGTAATTTGTTTGCAAACGCCTATTTAAATTGACAATCACTCTAGCGTTACGTACACGTTACCGTTGCTAAAAAAAAGGTTTACGTTCCGTTAGCAAAACCGCTAATTGAACAAGAATTTTGTATAATTTTTCCTCTTTCACAATTTCCATTTTATAATTTATTTCTCATCTAAAAGCATTTGTTTGTCGTTTCCCCTTGAACATACAAACATTCTTTGCCGTAACATGCTTTTGCTGAAATTGTTTTAAATGGGTTACAGACTTTTTTTTAGCATCAATCGTACTGTGAGGCCAAAATTCACCCAAAAACGAGATGAACGCGCATTTTTATTATGTGGAGAAAATTGATGGGTGCACTTGTTTGGTATGGAATGTTGGCACAGTTATGTTATGCTCTTGGTACAGATTCCACAATACGTTTATGTGAAACAAGAACAGGAAGCGAATATAGTGTTCTTTTGTTGATAACATCGTAAAGCAATAGTAGATTACATTAGATGCTGCGAAAGTAAATCATTGTATAAGGTACAGTGAACGTTGGACGTCAGTAAAACGTAGATACGAATTTACTTCAGCTGGTCCACTCATGCACACAAAAGTGCCTATGTGGGTGAAATAGTTACTAGAGTGGACCAGCTGAAGCAAATGCATGTCTAAATTTCACTGACGTTTACTGGTAGCAGTTTTGCGATGAAAGCAAAGTGTGTTTGTGAGCAATAGACTTCGGTAACTGGAGAATTGTAGAGAGCGAGATATTCAATTACACTTTGGAAAGCAAGTTGCTCAAAAACACATGAATGAGTCTACGAGTATCGCAACTAATTTCGGAATTAATGATTAACGTATTGTCTGCCCAAACATCAGCAAGGAATTCTCGTAAAAATGACCCGAAAATATTTTTCATTAATTTTTCATTTTCGCAGTGGCCAAACTGCCATGTAATGGTCAATTTTCGCTTGGGGCAGGTCATAAAAAAAAAGTTTTATCTGACACACTTTGTGATATGTTAAACACAAACAGCTAAGTGCACTGTTTTCATATTTACACGAGTTATGAAGTTTGATTTTATCGTCGTCATTATTTTATTTTGAATGGTTGAGGCCCGATGGAATTGCAATGTACGAGTGTTTGACTCAAATATCGAGTCGATGTGTCTCAAAAGGTCTCCAACTTTTGTTGTAGGTTCATCAGATTTACGAAAATCATTGTCCAAATCAAAAATAAATGCTAATTCTATTCGATGCATAAATTTATCTGTTACATTTTATTACGAACGACACTTGGCGACACTTTTCCTTTTGATTTGCATACCATCGGGCCCCTTGTGTATTAAATAGACAATCTAAACATCGCTGTGAATTATGCATCTTTTGGCTGAACATTTATTTCATACTTAAGATTATAACGAAATTGATCGATTTATATAGAATGCCGTAGAATAACTTGAAAATTGCATACCACTAGAGAGTATAATTGAAGAAAGTGGGGAGGTTTCAAGTTTTATGAATCGGAAAGGTGTTTTCAATGGGTGTCTGACAACCAAGTGGCTCTAAAGCTAGTTATCTTAAATGACTATCGCTTACTAATAATATTTTAGATCAAAACATTGGGGAGAGCGGTGTGACAGTGTGTTTTATATTAACCGAAAGATGAAGCATAAATGGGAGGGTAAGGGACCTAATGATAAGAGGGATACCGCGAAATGATATCGTTCTAGATGTGTTTAATGTTTATTGGTGGACTTAACCTGGCATAATGATGACTTGATCATCTGTTGCATATCTTGCAATGACATAATAGTGGGCCTTTCTATTTCCCACTATTATGTCATTGATATCTTGTATCTATAGAAGAATCGTCATGTGTGACTTTAGAAGGTTAGTGCAAAGCGTAACTTCTTTTCGGTTTTTTGGTGGCTCATTACAAACTGCCACGAGTTAGCAAGTAAATTGAACTTTCATT
The DNA here is from genome assembly GCF_014529535.1 of Bradysia coprophila. Lineage (NCBI taxonomy): Eukaryota > Metazoa > Arthropoda > Insecta > Diptera > Sciaridae > Bradysia > Bradysia coprophila. The sequence goes on from NC_050735.1 coordinate 8,490,449, forward strand.
TTCATTTAAGATTCGCTAGTGGTTTCCATGCTAAATGATAAAGTGTTATAAGAGCATTATGTCAGTACTAAGGCGTAGAACAGATCCATTTCAGGTAGCGTTTAATTGAGTCAAATGATTCGTTGAAAAAAAAAACAATTGTGACTATTTCCCATGACCTGTAATAGACCTGTTTCAAGCCTTAACTGTCGCCATCGCCTGATCCAAAAACAAATGGATATGCAAGTTAGACTGGACGCTGTGATATTTTTTAATGTTTCGATTACTTGTCTATGGACTGGTATAACTCAAACACCCGCATGGTCTGAGCCATTTCATTCAGGCAACCTTAGTTAATCATCAAAATTGAAAATCGAATATCTCAAAATCGATCGAAGAGAAAAACAATTCTTAGTCCGCTTTCCATATATTGCAAATTAATAAATTTTGAAATAAACTTTCCTCTAAAATCCAAGGTAAAATCACATTTTCATGCCTGGTGAAAGTTCAAGATCTACTGGATCTTAAAAGACAAAGAAAGAAGAGAACAAGTCGGAATAATTCATTAAAAACAGCTGCGAGAATCAATATTCGGAAGGAAATATGTTAAACGACGCGTCGGTAATATATATCTGCAGTGGCGAGACATGTAATGGGATACTTCAAAATTAATAATCGAAGAAAGCAACCTCATAGAACTCATTGTATTTTAGTCCCTGATGAAGGAAACCAATACTCTCTCTAGCAAGGAAACTTCGGTTTGGTGCCGTCAAAATATCACCTGTTGACTAATTTCTGAGGCGTTGCATTTTTACCACCTAAACCAAAGTATAGGTTGCTAGTAGGCATGTTATTCGTTCGATTGATAAAATATCGATTATTTCCTTAGAATCGATTGTCGGTATTTTCAAAAAGTCAGTATCAATCGAATGTTTTATCGATAATCGAAAAATATCTACTGATAATCGATAAATATTGACAGATAATCGGTAAATATCGTCTGATAGTCAGTAAATATCGACTGATAATCAGTAAATATCGTCTGACAATTAGATTATCCCTAGTTGCTAGAGAGTGTATTGAGGAAACGATTTGTTCCATCGGAAAAATAAAATAATTTTCAAAACAAAACCACGTCATTCAATTATTACTAGGCCCCACCTCTTGGGTGGGTCAGGTCCCTTGACTGTTTTTTTTCTTCTACAATTCCAGTCTTAGTTTTCTAACCATTTTAAAATGAGGTGGTGTTTTTGAGATCACAAAATTAAAGTCACACGAAAAGGTGATGTCTCTTTTATTAAGAAAACATCAGTCATCACATGCTTCATTTTACTTATATTTATTTAATTTCCTGAAGAAACAAAAAGAGCTGAGTTGAAGGTCCAGCGAGCGATGTCTTACTCATAATATGAGTCTCCTATATAGTCTACTAAAAGCGCTGAACAGGTGGCGCATTTCTTGCCTACCTCTTGAAAAAAAATAACTCATGTGAATTACGGCCCTCGCTTCGCTCTGGCAAAATTCACACTAGTGCAAACACTTTAGGAACGAAAAAATTTCTTTTAAGAACACGATTTCACGCAAAAATTGTCGTATATCGCAGATTCCCAATCCAATAAAGTCCAATGTTCGAATTTAACCACATGAATTACGATACTGGTCGAAAACACTTAATATTTTCAGATCTGCGATTTTTGAAGCCTCTGAGAATTACTCGAGTTATCGTGTTATCAAGCAAGCAAGATTGTTCTAGACTTCTAGATTGTTCAACCAGACATCCAGATTCACTTACTCGTCGAATATTTATTTTTTTACAATTATAATCCAACCTTACTACTCCAATATTATCCATCTACAAACTTAAAATCGGGTAGAAATTACTGAAGTTATCACGATAACAAGGAAACGCGTCTGAGTATAATTTCTCCCATATCTTGTAACAACGATCACAAAATTATATTCACATGAAAAATCAATGTCTCTTTTATTTAGAAAACAGCAGCCATCACATGCTTCATTTTACTCAAATTTAATTTAATTTTCTGCAGAAAAAAAAGAGCCTACCTCTTGAAAAAATATAACTCGTTCAAACATTTTAGGAACGAAAAAAATTCTTTTAAGGCCCGTCATTGGGAAATGACAGGACAGTTTCCCGAAAATGTATGGAAAATTTTATCACAAAAATTCACCGAAAAAATTCAAAGAAACTCACCTCTTATGCTTTCCATTGTATTGGGGCATAGTCTCTTTAGGTCGCCAAGGCATATTTGAACACTAAAACACTTTTTACTCGATGAAAAAACAAAATTTTTTTTTTTCTTTTCTCGCGACAAAAACACATAAAATATTTCGACACAATTGTGACACTCCGCTAAGTACTATAAGTACTAAGTACTAAGTACTAAGTAATTATAAGTACTAGAATGAATGTTTGCTGTGTTCACTTCGGCGGTAAAATATTTTCATTCAAAAAAGTGTCCGATATTTTAATTGAAAGAGGTGGCATAATTAGACTTCGCGAAGTCTTCTTAGCTTACTAAAGAGAAACGAACATTTATTTACGCTCAGTTCAGTCTTACGAGAGGCTAAATTTTTAATAAATGCTCCCACTCGTTGAAATAATGTCCGCTGAGCTCTCGTAAAGCTTTAAAAAATGGTCGATGAGCATTATTAAATGTATACGCTACCCTTTGTCAATTGTTTCATGATTTTTATAATATGTCCGACACTTTTTTGAATGAAGATATTTTACCGCCGAAGTGAACACATCAAACATTCATTGCAGTACTTAGCGGAGTGTCACAGTTGTGTCGAAATATTTTCTGTGCTTTTGTTGCGACAAAACAAAAAAAAACTTTTTGTTTTTGCATCGAGTAAAAAGTGTTTAGTGTTCAAATTGGCCTTGGCGACCTAAAGAAACTATGCCCGAATACAATGGAAAGTATCAGAGGTGAGCTTCTTTGAATTTTTTCGGTGAATTTTTGTGATAAATTTTTGCATACATTTTCGGGAAACTGTCCTGTCATTTCCCAATGACGGGCCTTTTAAGAATACGGATTTCACGCACAAATTGTCGTATATCCCAGATTACTAGTCCAATTAAATTCCAATGTTCGAGTTTAACCACATGAATTATGCTACTGGTCGAAATTGATTTTTGAAGCCTCTGAGAATTACTCGAACTATCGTTTTCTCAAGCAAGCAAGCAAAAACTCTTTTGGGAAGTACTTCTTAATAGTTAGACCAGAAATCCAGAATTTCACAACTAGTCAGATAAGAAATTTTTCTGGAAATCCGTTGCAAAAATGTCGTGGTATAACAAGTTATGTTTACAATTACTCCAAACTCACTACTTCAATATCATTCTCTGTCAATTAAAACAAAAAAATTGAAAATCGGGTAAAAATTACTCAAGTTATCGCGTGGTAACAAGAGAAAGCGTCTGTGTAGAATTTCTCCCATCTCGTTGTTCGAACATTATCCATCTGCAAACTCAGCCTCAAGAGTTTCAATCTTCGTCGATTTAGACAAAATCTTTGAAAATCGGATAAGAATTATGGAAGCTATCGCGGTAACAAGTAAAAAATTCTCTTAAGAATTACTCCCATCTCATTACCCCAATATTGCCCATCTACGAACTTAACCTCATGATTTTCATTCTCCGTCGATTAAAACCAAAATTTTGAAAATCGGTAAAGAATTACTCGAGTTATCGAGTCCACAAAGAAAAGCGTCTGTGTAGAATTTCTCCCATCTCGTTGTTCTAACATTATCCATCTGCAAACTCAACCTCAAGAATTTCAATCTTCGTCGAATAATACAAAAAATTTGAAAATCTGATAGGAATTAGGGAAGTTATCGCGGTAACAAGGAATAAAATTCTCTTAAGAATTACTCCCATCTCATTACCCCAATATTGCCCATCTACGAACTTAGCCTCATGATTTTCATTCTCCGTCGATTAAAACCAAAATTTTGCAAATCGGTAAAGAGTTACTTGAGTTATCGAGTCCACAAGTGTACGGACGTTTTCTGTATTTAACGTTTTTTGCCAATGTAGAATATTTTCAAAATATCAAAGTGAACTTAGCGTTACGGACATTTAAGGGTATTTTCTTTCATAAGACCCTGACTTTCAGTCAAGGGAATAATGAATAAAGGATTTGTGTTTTATAAATGGGAACCTAATTGTATGCTCATAATGAAGGAAAACGAAAAAAAAAATCGAAAAACTTTTTTGGTGATTTGCCATATAATAGTTCTCAGTCATACAGTAAAGTGCTCGGTGAAATCATACAAATACCACAGCAGAAAAAAGACAAAAAAATATATTTTTTTAAATGTGTTTTGTTGATCATGTCTATACTTGCCGAGTGGCAAGACACCATTCATCAAGTATGTTCTGATTTATCAAAGTGATAATGAATAAGATGAAAATATTTAGTCAAGATTATAATCAATCTTATGTAAATATATGTACAGCGACTGCTACATCTCGACAATATAAATTATTGTTTAAACTTCAGCAGCCCACCAAAGAAAAAATGGCATAATGTTTCTTCATAAAAGCAAAGATTATTCGCCAAATTTTAACCAAATGCTAAAGTTAATCAAAATATTCTCTTTTACAAAAAGCCGTTCTTACCACCATGCAAAACAAACAACAAAAGAAAACAAATCCAAAAGTTCAATGTTCCACGTCAATTTAATGGAGAGCTCACTGCCTAAGGCTGAGACTCTATGTAAGCTAGAACCTCAGGAAGAAAATGAAAATAGTGTTATGTAAAGTAAGTGAGTGTTCAAAACTCAACCCGCAGATAGATTTGAGTCAATTGACTCCGACTGGATTAAATCGGTTCAAGCACGGCAGAGTAAAGCCAGACGTGAGGGCTTGATTTGACTAAGGACCTGAATTATCCAATATCCTTGCATCTATCTGTATCATTCTCATACAATGTATTAGGTCCCTCATTTGACATTTCAAAAGTGAACCGCTCGTGTCGTGGTTCAAGTCAAGCGAAGTTGAGTGAACCCCATTCGCACGGCTTAACAGTAAAAGTTGAGAGAGGCAGCTCCTTATACATCAAAGATGGCATAGCTCGCTCAGCTTACCACTGGCACAGTAACATATTTACGTAATGAAACAACACACCTCAAGTCAATAGTTGTACTCTTAATAATATGGTACATTGACAGTTTGTCACAACTGTCAAACACTGTAAAAACCATTCCATCAACGCACTTCAAGCATGATTGGTACTCTAAATAGAGTAGTGAAACTGGACAGTGTATTATACAAACGTAAAACACTGTAAAAACATTTTCAAGTAAAACAGAATACTTTCTGCAACTGACCACCATGCTTGATGTGCGTTGATTTCATACAAAAAAGTACTCTACTTGGCAGCTGTCGACTATGATCACTATGGCTTAGAGTGCGTTGAATGAAATGAATAAAACAGAAACATAATCAGTGAAAGTAGTAGTAGTAACCAGAAATTCTTCCGTTGTTGAGCCAGATTTTACAATGACATCAACGAACTTCAAGCGTGAGTGGTTCCCTAAATAGAGTACTGAAACTGAACAGTGTATCATACAAATTTTAACAGTGTTAAAAAATGTGGAAAAACTTTTCATACAAAAGTGTACTTTATTTGACAGATGTCAATCGAATCACTTTTGCTTGAAGTGCGTTGATGACATACAAGCCTTTGCTATGCTGAATAAATATACTTTATTGGTGTTTCCGAAGCAGAAACTTTGCTATAAGCAGGACATATAAGCAATATTGACACGAAAACTCGTTTCCAAAGCTTTCTTTCCATTAGCAAAATACACATCCAAAGTTGCACTACACTGGCGGTACGTACGCGTAAAACGGCGGCCTCTTCCGTTTTTATTTGAATTAGTAATGCCCCATTTCCCTTACTGTTAACGGCAAAAAATATACACTTTTCGCCAAAAAGTTCTCTGAAGTGAAATATCATCATATTCCTTGAGTGGAGAGAAAGGGGTATGATTCCGTTGAATTATCGAGACATGTATAAGGGGTATCAGGCGATGCCATAATATATCTAGTCTCCCTAAAGTTAACAAAACTTAACTGTAAATATGTCGAAAGTAAATTGCTTTTGTCTGTTATGGAGCAATTTTTTGTGTGCCATATCGCTGTCTCTCTCGGTTACCACATAATATTATTAATAACGATACGACTGAGACAGTGAGCCACTTAACTACATAATAAAATTGAGGCTGGGCTGCGATGATAATCAACATTTTAACCGTAATGCCGGCAACACCACAACAAAAAAAAATATAGAAAATAACACCTTTATCATAACTCAACAATTATCTTTTTAGCCCATTTTGTTGTTTTATTTGGAAAAGTATAATATATTTTGGTGTTTTTCTTATTTAACTAGCTTCTTTGTTTTCCTTATGGCATATATATCCGCAAGAATTTTGCTGTCGAAAAAAAGGCGCAATAAGGAAAACAAATGAGTTTCAGGTGAATATAAATTGAAAAACTTTTACCGTTGTTTCACGACGTTTTCTTTTTTGAAATATAAATGACGGTGTATGTGCGAACGTGTGTGTGCTCCAGCGTTTAGATAAGAATATGAAAATCGAAGCAAATATTTTCTTTATTTTTTCCTTGACTGTTGTTGTGTTATACATAAATTAATTGTTCGCAGTGTATGGAAATAATAAATGACTTTATAAAGGGGAGCGATAGGCGAGACAGAAGCCCCGGTTCGGTGATGTTGCTTTGGGTATTACACTGTTGGTATTATACTATACATATACCTGGAATTTAATGTAAAATATACCCTTCGTCTATACGGTTATATCGGTATTGTGGGGTGCGCAATATGTAGACAGTCTAGTGAAAAATGTATTGTTCTCGCTTTAAGGGACTGATATATTGGAGATTTTTCAAGTTTTGATGCTGGTTGTTATTATTTTCAATAATTATAAAAAGGCACAGCTTGAGCTCGTTATTGAAACAAGAAATATTCCCCGTTTTAATTGCATCAACTTTGCTGAATGCTTTTCAGTTCTATTCAAACGAATGGTTGAGGCGGTATTGTATTTGAATTTCGGCGAGCTTGAATTTATCAACAACAATACCTAAAAGTCTATGACGGATTTATCCTATCGTTGATTCTCTTTGAACTAAATTGACTGAATAGGCATATTTTCCACTCGTGCAGCGATTTTATTTTGCTGCTGCACAAATTAAAACGTTCGAATAGATTAGCCGGCTGAAACAGAAAATCAATAAAATGTGTACCGTGGTGGTGTTGCGAGATATTTAGGTTCTGTGAAATACGCATCGAAGAACAACGATGGCTAAACATTGTTCAACTAAATGACGCATGTTCATAATACACAACAATTATTAGATTTAATCAGAATTAGAATCACAGCTTACTACGGGAACAGTGATAACATTCAGCTATAATGAAAAGGTCTCATAAGGACAACAATAATCCACGAGAGTGGTAAAAGATGGACATATAGCTCCTAATCGTCAATTAGTTGTTAAGGCAGATTATTACTTGAGAGTAAGCCATTCACGCCGTAAGTGTGCCTAAAATTTGAATTTTAAGTGAACGATTCGATGAAAAAGTGAACCGAAAAGTAAATTTCAACACTTCATTGTATGAAAATGATGCTACGTTAAAAAGACCTCCGCACTTTCCATTTTGAATTTCGACCGCACTTACGGCATGAATTCAAATTGCACTGTTTTCCAATAGATTCGAGTTGATGTCACAGGTCACATTTCTCACATTTCCATAAAATCTATAAACCAAAATAAGAAAACATAGCTAACGCCGACCCGTACGAAACACCTATTCGTATCAAAAGCCTTTAATGTGAAACTCTTCATTTCTCTTACTTCATTTTCTTCTCTGCTGAAAAACTATTCTCCCTTTAAAATCACTTACATTATCCACTCTTTGCCTTGTTATCATATACAACTAAATTGCCGGAGGCAATATAGACAGCCCCGTACGAAGACAAATTTCATAAATTCCTATTTAAACAGCTATATACCGCTATATTTAACTATATTTCACTATAAATAAACATTTCACAGATAAATATATGCTATTATATAGCTCTATATGCCTGTATATAGCTCAATATAGCAGTATATATAGGTATATATAGATGTCCGTATATGTAATCCCTGAAACCCCACACACATAACAAATTATTTCCATGTTAACAGAAACTCTCTAAGTATCATTTTTCCCAAGATATTTCTATTTTACTAAAATCCAATATGGCCGCCGGCAGCCATTTTATTAGGAGACCGGAAATAGTACCGACGCTTTACATTCGTTAATACCTTTCAAAAAAAAAAAATTCATGAAATTCGGTCAAAATTTACTCGAGATATTGTCAAAATACACCACGTTCACTGTACTTCCGAGTAGCCAGATAAGAGCTCACTCCAAGAGACCTAGCTCACGCTCCGGAGAACATAATTTCATTAAAAAAAAATCCCTGATTGGTACGGTCAATACCTATCTAATAAAGCTAAAACAGACGAAATATGTTCAAATGTGGCCGACCTACAAGCAAAAACTGCTTGCCGCCCTTGCCTGTTCCACACCAAGGGGTCTAACTCACGAGTCGGTCATCCGATTTCCATAAACTTTTTTTTTTGTCGATCGGTATTGTAAATACCTTTTATTTGACGTATCACTTACAAGTTTAACGTTACAATGTCCGGAGATATCTTCGAAAAACCGTAAAGCACTTATTGGGCCACACCTCGGGAGGGGTCGATCCACAATCACTCATCTTCGAACTTAGCCTGTCTTTTGACGGACATTTTTTTTTTTTCGCGGATTTGGCATCTCTAGACAACCACAATAGGTTTCCCCTTACTCAGGGAGTCCAATTCGACGTGTTACAAACGTATGCGTAAACCTATAAGACCCCAGTACTTCGTACGGGTCTAAAAAGATTCCCGAAAAATCAGTCATAACTTCATTGGCATGAGCGTTAAAACTTAAAACTCATTTACTACCTACCCTATGTGAAAGTTGACCGTTACATAGCAAATGTAATTTTACTCGTTTGGTTGCTGCCCTTCTTGTCATAGGCTCGGGCTGAACCCACTTGGCATAATGAAAAGTTCCAAACAAGGACGTAATCTACTATTCCATAAGTCCATCAAATTAATATTAATGAAGCTTTCAACATACCTGATTGTTTACCTTTCTTCGGGCGATAATAAAGTTAAATTTTCCAAGTTTGTTAGCACAATGCTGCTCTTTCAAATCCACTTAATTTTTCGATATCTTGCACTTCTCATAAAAGTTTTATAATTAATTATTGAGCTTTGTTTGATACACTGTTTATGTAATACTAGTGGAATATCTCCGGCTTCGCTGGGGATAAATATCACGCATCAATAAGACTTTTACGCGTCAAAAATAAAATTTTACCCAAAATGTAATGTCACGCATCAAAAATTTTCACGCATTACAGTAATTTTTCCCTGTTTAAGGAATTCACGCGTCAAATGACGCATGAAAATGAAACTTTTTTTTCGCAAGTTTTTCGTTTTCTCCGTTTCATCAGTAGTTGGTAGTAGTTTTCCATATGCACTGAGAAAAATGAATACGTCTGACACGTATAAAGTGTGGTAAGGAAATTATACGCCAGATACGTATGCGTGCTAACGTACGACACGTATTGTATAAAATACGAGTGACTATGTATGGAAATACGTGTCGTGTGTAAGTACGCATACGTGACTGGTGTAGAACTTCCATACCATACTTTAGACGTGTCAGACGTAATCTTTTTTCTCAGTGTGAGCTGCTATAGAGAGACAATCAAACATTAAATTTTATATTTGATGATGGTATACACACCCCATCCTCATTCATAGTTGGGTTGGTATTTAACACATTTTCTGGTTTCCAAACGCTATAATGGTGCAATGTGGAGCGTCAAAAACATGTGTCGAAAGACTAAACATTTTAAAATTTCTGACGAGATTTCTTCGGATTTTTTTCCACTTTCATGCCGGATATTGAATTTCTAAAAATTTCAATATTGCTTGTTTTCTGACTCCCTATTACCCACTTCACTCTATCCATTAGCTACCAGATTAAATAAGAAACTTATACATAGTTCAATTTGTACAAACTCTATTTACAATAAACTGAACGGAAAATGCAAAAAGCTTTTTCTTTATATACATACCAACCGCATTTTCGTTGGATTATAAAATGTGCATTTTACGTACAATACGTTATGATGAACATTTCGGAATAATCATTTGAATAGAGCTCCGATTATAATGCAACAAGGAAACGTCTAGTGGTGATGAAACTTTCATAAAGACACCTTTTGTGCATCGTATTTGAGCTTATGTCGGCTTAAAAGGTTACTACATACCCATACCATGATGAATGAAATGATTTCTAGGTATTTTGGGATAATATACGAGAATAAAATCATTACTAACAGTTTAGAGACTAAATGAAATGGCCGTGCATGTAGCGGACAAGCTAGCGGGATATAAAAGTATTCGAAGGCTTCAGCTCATTATTTCACTGATATAGTAAACCATTCACCATTCTTGCACTGAAATGAACCGCACGTTTAATTTTCCTAAATAATAAGCATTATTCACTGCGTACCACTTGTAGCTTTTATTTTATTTTAATTTTAGAATAGTTGCAAAAAGTTGTTATGATCTTTCAGGACTAGTCTTCAAAGTTGGAGACCGAAGTTAAGTTGGAGTTAAACCGAATTGAACAAATTAGGTAATGCTGGTGAATTAACTATGCAACACTGTTACATTATAACCTTTTTTGCAATAAACAAAAATTTGTGGTTTTTATCGAAAAACATGAATTTTTTACCGCACTAAAAATCAGTTATAAAGGTAGCGCTGAGATGAGTTTTTAATTTATTAAAATGAAAGCAAAATAAAATGATCGAGTCTGGTTTTTGACATTTGAATTTTGAATTTCAATTGTCAAAAACCAGACTCGAACATTTTATTTTGCTTTTACCTTATTATAAGTTATTGGTTTGCCATGGGAAAAAATAGGAAATTCGAACATTTTCTCGAGTTGGAATTTCCTATTTCTTCTCGAGGTGAACACAAAATTTTTCATCCATGGGCTCCATGCGTCACATCAGTTTGTTTCACCATTTTCAAAACCAAAACTACGTGACACTTGCAAATAGAAAAAATCAAATTGAATGGTAAGATCAAAATGTCATGACTCACCTCACTTGCAAATGTGCTGGACCAAGACTAAGAATTGTGCTGGACTAAGAGTTGCAAGTAGTCAGGGGGCGGATGCCATTGACGAAATAAATAAATAAATTATAAAGTTCATTATGACTTATTATTTTGCAAACGATCTAGTAAGCTATTCTCAAAATGCAACTAGAAACTGTAAACTGATTGACACGGACAGTGTTACCAATCAGCCCACTCACTTTAAGTCACTCAAAAGAGTAACATATAAAAGAAATTATAAACTGATGTCGTGTCAAGTGTTTCCAATCAATCACACATAATTCATAACACCGTGCATTGCAATGTGAAACTATGTCCAAGGTCTTTAATTTGTGCTAGGTGAAGTCCTTTTTCACCAAGCGATCAGCAGCCTTCCAATTGAAATATCTTGAAATTGTCAATAACGTGCGGCAACGTGTAACAAACAAAAATCAAAACCCACCAGAAACCGGTGGCGATCCACTTGTCAACGGACAATACATAAACAAATTCCTTAATCTATTATAAGTAGCATTCCAGAGCTTCTTATATGGAAGTTTGACTTATAATTTCAAACTTACGTCATTTGCGCAAAGTTTTCTAAACCATTATGTGTTCAGGCATTTAAACGAAAAATGTGAAATTCGACCCATCCTCATACCTAATGGAAAATGAGAGACAATCCTTTTACATTCGAGAAAATCTCATATGTTGATGGTATGAATTAAATCTGAGACCAATCGATATTTCTGTAAATTGAAATTTTGCGTTCTCATTGCTGTATGTAGAATTTGCACATACGATTTTCCTCCTCACCCACCCACTCTTTTTTGAATGGTATGTCACTTTTACCAGACTGTGCAGTTGTGTACCGAGAATCGAATAATTTGTATCATTTATACAAATTCACTTAATAAATTTGATAAAATTTGAATTGAATCCAATCAAATTAGTGCTACAAAAGCAACAGATAGGAAAAACCGAGATATATTTTCCACCTAAAATGACTGAAATCTGCATTGAATCGGAAATCAATCAAACATGAGTTCATATATTTAGTATCCTATTTTTATGTTCTACGTATATATAGACATAGAACAGCTCCCAGCATTGACATTCGTGTGTCGGACGACAAAAAATCGGTGTCTTTGACGGCTTCTAGGAATTTCGCGCCGCGTCATTCACAATAATTAACAAAATGACACATTTTATATAAGGAAAATGTCACTTTGTGGGTTATTGTGAATGACACGGCACGAAATTCCTCAACACCGTCTTTGACTCACACATAGAAAGCATTTGGTCTAAAAAACGCAAAGTCGATTCTGATATCGTCAGCTTAAAAATATATTTTTTGTTGATGCTAGGAGCAATGCCATGATGTAGGATACAGTTTACGATAAAATTGGATGTATCATTATCGATCATTTTTGAGTTTCCGAAGCGAAAATATGATTTTGCTGTAGCGTTTGTGATGCAATCAAACAAGTACAAACTGAATAATATTCCAATTATTCAAATGGAAATTCATTTTGTGTATATATTTCACAGCGAATGGCAATTATGATGTGTATTGGAAACATAATGGAAATAGTAAAGGGCAAACAATCGTATATGTGATGCTTACACAGTCGCTTTGGTCTGATACCAATTAACGAAAATTGTAGCCATGAAATTTAAATCGACGAATAATTTCAAGCCAATCAAATGATTTAATAATGAAAAAATAAATTCAGTTTTTTCCAGAGAATTTGTTTCGGAAAATAAAAATGAAATCGAAAAGTGGAGTTGCAGAAATGGACAACAAAATTGCAGAAAAATATCGTTCCCATAAAGTATAGCCATAAACGTTTGGTATTAATCAAAATACAGAAAAAAAAACTTTTACATTTTTTATGCTTCCATAAGATGTTCAATTTCTGAACCCTTTTTTTTCTGCCATTCCCCATCATAAACAAAATAAACGGACGCACCATTAAATTTATTATTTTAGGTGTTGCAATAAAGAAAAGACACACACAAAAACGAAAACAAACCGAGCATATAGTCTTTAGTTTACAACACCATCATATCCTTTCAAGTTTTCTCCGTTTTTTTTTAAAACATTCATTTCGATAACGCCGTACACACATAAGATGTTCACAATTTTCTTTTAATATACTCGTTCCGTATAATACAAAGTGTGTATAATGTCCTAATGCTGTAACGGATGTACTATTATAGACGAAGACAAGATATTCTTCTATTTTTTTCTTCGTCTTTTTCTTCCTATGTCGCATAAGTTTCATGATAAGTATTTTCGCAACGGAAAAATGGGAAAATTTAAGCACAAAGCGCTTTCATATTACAGTGTGCGATGAAATTTAAGAGCAAATAAACAGGTCCCAAAGGATACGACTTTGGGTATCTTATTTTGGTACTTTTGTCGTCTGCTAGAAGTAATTACATTGCATATCTTCGCCGGCAATTTTTGTTTGTATGTTTGCTAATCATGCAACAGCAATAATTGTAAATTGGTTTGCTAATTGAGACATTTTTTTAATTCACTTTTGATCAGAGACGAAGTATTTGCTTAAATTTTCCAGTATTTTCCTAATTTTCAAAAAGAAAAATTTTTCTGTAAAAGTTCGAAAAATGTAGTAAAATTTGGGAAAATGTGTGAAAATTTAGGAAAATGTGGGAAAATGTTTCATTAAAATTAGTACCTGGAACTTGACCTGTTCCCTTGATCTGAAACTGAAATACGTACCACAATCCCAGATATACCTGAAATTCAGGTGAGGTAAAAATTTTCTATTAAGGTTCAGTCGAGGGTGAAGATCTAATAAGAGTGGAACTATAATCAAATCACTCGGCTGACGAGTTCAACAAATTTATTAGTGCCTAGAATCTACACGAAAAGCAAAATTCAAACGTGAATTTACAGGAGCTATTTTTCGGCTGGTGTTTGTAATCACTCATGTAGGTGGAGCGTTGGACTCACACGCCAAGGGTTACGGGTTCGATCCCCGGGGTATTGGCTGCTTGTAATTCTAATGACATTTCATTACGGTACTCTCGTGATCAATAGCTTCATTTATGATCTAAGAATGGAAGTACACATTTTAAGTCTACACCGACAATACATGTCATTCGTCATAATATGACTACGAGCTCTATCAACGCACTCCAAGCGTGAGTGGTACTTTAAATATAGTACTGAAACGGGACAGTGTATCAAACAAAGTTTGGCATTGTAAAAAAATCTGGAAAATTTCATACAAAACAGATGTCTATTTGACAGCTGTCACTAGAAGCACTTCTGCTTGGCTCTATCTATGATTTTCGGATGGAAGCACCAGATTTTCAATTCAAAATATATTTAACATTTTTGTTAGAATTAAGAACTACCGAGGGAAAAACCACTCTATTTTTTGACTAACATGATTAACATGATTAACATGATTAAACAGTGATTAACCAGAGTGGTTTACCGCTCGGTACGCACAATAGGCCCGTTAGAGACCAATGTGCAGGGTCCGTCCCGCTCATATGATCCTAATCCTACTTGCAACAAAATGTGTAAGTAAAGGGTGACAGTGATGTTTCACTGGAGCTTTGTAAACGACGACGTATTAGATATAAATCTCTCGTAAACCTTTCGTTCTGAATGCACTCCTTTAATTAAATCTTAAGACGAACAAGATTAAAAGACTCTGACCATTAAGCCAAGGATTCATTGAAGGAAAAAAAATGTTTCAGGCTTTTCAGTAAACTCAATTAGGTGTACAGTACAACTGGCGATTTATACCTTTTGTCAAGTCCAATAAATTTTGAGTAAACATACAAATTTATACCTTACGTTCGTTGCATTCCATAAAACTTAATTAAACCAAATAATGGAGTTCTCCTAATATTATACCCATCTAATATACCGAATCCCTTTTTGGAATGTGTGGTCGCATGTACAATACATGTATAGAACATGTGAAGCCCTTAAATGTATCACGTGTGTAATGTATCCTTATAGTAGTCAGATCAATGAAAGCGAAATAATGACATCGTAAAACATCAACGACCAAAATTGTTTCGAAAGCACCCTCTAACTATACATTAAAAGTTCTGAAAATGTTATACCTCTGTTATTCGATGAAGTTGATCTGAGCTACAGGCGAATCGGAACATGGTATAGCAGTTAATCATCGCCACATTGTACTTTTTCCTCATACTATCGATGGTTGTAATAAGCTGCCAGATGAAATATTTCATTAAAAGTTATCCCTTCAGTGGAAAGTAAAAAGCTCCAATAAATTAATTAATGATTTTCAAATATGAGCACATTATCCACATTTTGTAATGCAAATAGCATGGTCTGATGTGTGAGTGATTTTGCGATTCACATCGTCAATTTAAGATAATATTTTCCTTTCCCATTAAACGGATTAGGATCAAACGTATATACATACGTGGAATTAAAGGCTTGAAATTCAACAGTTTGATTGTGCAAATTTCAATGTGCTTTTAGAAGTAAAATATTTGTTTTAACTTTCCGAAAATTTTCTGTATATCTTGTTGGTCTATGCAGTTAGGTTGTGACAGATTTCGTATATAATACACTGAGCGAAATTTCGTACGTGCTATGCGTATATCATTCGTGCCCCCTGTTAAAAATTGTGGTAAGGTAGTTATACAGCGGGCTGGAATATAATACGTGCGAGACGTATTTCGTTTTGACGGAGATTTAAAAATACGAATTTTATTGAATTCACTTACAACATATTAACAGTTGACAGTAGTTATTTGTACATTTTAGAAGTTATTGGTAACAAATATTTGAAATTAAAAATTGACTTCTTCGGGAATTGAATTGGGGACCTCTGGATCATGAAACAACGATCTTTCTAATGTTGCAGTACAGTATTGTTGGTTGACATTTCTTATTGTTGAAGCGTACTTTGAAAGCCATAAACGTGTGTGGTGTATAATAGTTACCCAGAGCACGTTATAACGACTTGATGGTAAGATGATTCTGAGATGATTACGAAATGAAACTAGGTACTTCATAAAAATTGAAAGGATTTTGTCAAGAATTTTTATAATTTATGAAAATAATTTTTATGTCGTTTATCCATCGATATAATATAGGGTAGATTGGTACACATGTAGAACGAAAATTCGGAAATATATCACACACACAACGACACAATTTTTTAATCACAACACAAAACACAACGAAGGGACATTAAAAGAGACATTCAAAAAGGAAGGGGACATTAGGATTTTGAAATATTTGTATGGCTTTCTTCCGCGCGCTTTCTCAGAACGTAAGTTACGTTACACATACATTCTTACTTTCTTTCCGCACAAACGTTCTTCGTGTGTACCAATCTACCCTATATTACATCGATGCGTTTATCTTTCTTCGTGTTACGAAATATCAATATGATGCAAACTCATTGTTTAGACAAACATCCACTGTATACGTTTAACATACGTGATGAGGGTCCCATTCGTAAGTTATTCACATTCCTCGTACATCACCACAATATGTAACACATGAATATTACCGAAATACGTAACTACGTTTTCAATATGTCTCACGTATAGAAAACAGTGTCAATGTAGCATATACGTCAGTGAAGTATATTACACCTCTCCGAGAAATTTTACACATACCCGGAGTTTTGTCTGAATTTTATTTTTCTGGGTGTAGGCAGAATAATTTGAATATATATCACGAAATATTAGAATTTGGTAAAGACACATAATATATACCTGGTATGTCGTTGAAAGTCGTATTTATATTCAGAAAAGAAAAAGCAGAGCAAAGATGTTCTACAAACAGGGCATATTTTAGGAAATTCCATAAAATTCACGAAAATTCACAAATTTTATTTGTTCGTGAATCAAAAGAATGATCATTCAAAATTGTTTGACTGGCTTACATATGGTCGAAAACAGCTAAAAATCCAGAAGTTGTTTTATATGTGGCCTTTTAAGTAAATAATTCAAAAAAATGACCAAAAAATTGAGGAATTTTAGAGAATTAATTCCCTTAAAATAGGCCCTGTCTGGAGATGATACAAATAAAAACCGACGCCTAACACAATCAGCACAAGAAATATTAATATCTGTCCAAAACCTGCAACTATCTAATATGGTCGTAGGCGATATAAAAATGGAATGAACGTGAAAATTTTTAATCGATTTTTTTCTTCAATTTGCAATCTTTTTTTACGTAATCTCTCGGTTTTTTTGTGGTTCGTTTGTTTTGAAAGTGTGTTTGCAGTTATTCCAATAATGTCTCTAGCAAACAAACTTCGTTTTAAAGCTGTCAAAATACCACATTATTTCTTTTGATTGTAGAATCATGCATTGTTGACTAATTTCTAATTTTACATGTAAAATGCAAAGGATGTGTGTTGCATTTTTACCACCTGAATCAAAGTAGTTAGGTTGATGAAGGGTGTAATGGTTTATGGTTATACACATCTGTTGTTCATGCTATGTACAGTGTGTCAGTACAGTATTATCATTTATTCACCTACACATAAGTGTGTGTTATTTCACAATAACCCGCAGAATGACATTTTCCTTATACAAAATGTGTCATTTTGTCGATTATATTGTGAATGACGCGAAATTCCTAGCAGCCGTTTCGATCAAATTTTTCATTGCTCAAATGTCACATTTACCGCTCAACAGATTCTCAATAGATCTCTTCCAAGTGCAGGTGCAATGTGCAGTTTACTGTCAAACGTCATCCACAAAGCCATAAACCTCAGCGCTTTTGCATTCAGTTTGTCAACAACATTGTTTAGTTATGTTGTCTGTCGATGACGATTGACATTTCGATGATGCACTTGGAAGAGACCTATGCTTCTGTTTTCAGCATTAAAGGCTTGTTGTCATCTTATCTGATTACATATCGAACAGCTGACCACTTACAACGTTGTCTATGATTGAGGTTAAACTCTCAGTTTGCTTTCTCGGTGACAATTTAACCAATAAAAGTCGCTTATCCATCCGATGGATTTTATCAATGAAAGTAAATTGATAGGTATGGCCAAACGTTCAAATTTGTTCTAGCCGGAGCACATACGGATTTGCATGGCGCCACCTCAAACGAACTCATTTCTAGTGCAAATTTCCACTAGAAATGAGTTCGTTTGAGGTGGCGCCATGCAAATCCGTATGTGCTCCGACTTGTATGGACTGGCCATACCTACTTATCTAATTTCATTGGATTTTATAAGATTGGCGTCGTCAGCGTTTTTTACCCTATAGTCAGGCCGAAACCTATGCTGTAAACTGACAGCTTGTGGGTGAGTAAACCGATAGATACACTAGATACTATTGTGAACAATACCATGAATTACCAGCTGATAGAAGACCAGCTGTTGCGAATTCTTCCCTCCAGTAAAATTTACAGAATGTAAGAGTTTCTCATTCGAAAAACCAACTTTACAAGTTCAAACGATTACCAAACATTCAACAATAATGATTAAAATCAGAGACGGTTCATCTCACCATCTTGTTACTGTACTGTTACCATTTTTCCTGGTCTACTAGCTCTTTGATGTGCAGCTGGTTTACCGTTGCTGCGAATTATAGTGATGGACAGAAGCATGTTGACTTAGTCGCCCGACAACAGGAATGTACTAGAAATATTGGCGTTATAGAAATGCAGACTTGATTGAATTCTAAGCAAATGATATTGAGACATTAATAACGGGCGATCCCAAACGAACGAAGTAATTGGATGCTAAAAATATTATACCAGTCTCTGGATATGTAGCAGTAGTTGGACATGGACACTTATTGTTCTTTCATCGAAAAACTTTTTTATGAGTGGAAGAGCCATAGGTGTCCGACTACTGGTAAATGACCGGAAACTGGTGCCACCAATAGTTGGTTTATTTGTTTTTGTTGTGATTGTCTAATTTTATTTAATTAGGCTAGACCAGACCATACAGTTACACTCGAGCGATGGCATGGTGGTGCTGCTACTTTTAAACATGCCTGGATACCGATTAGTATCAGCGCCACCATGCCCCTTCTAGAGTATAACTCTGTGGGCTAGACGTATGAACGTCGAAATACGAATCCTTGAGAGAGAAATAGATAAAAATGACTGAAGTTTTACTTTCTACACCCAGACCATGTTTTGCAGAAGATTGATACCCGAAAGCATATAAATAAAATAAAAGAATTCGCTCCAACATCCACACCGCCGAACAGAACAGCAAATATGATAGGGCCCATGACTTCATGTACTTCATACGGAACTAAAAACGATACTTTTAACAATGTAATGTTATATATCCGCAAATAAATACATCGCCTGACTGTTGTTGAACATTCAATTTTATAAAATTTACAATTCTAGCAGTCTAGACTAAACAATCGATTATGTTCCGATAAATTATTCTACTCGCTAAAACCAATATATGCGGAAAAAATCATTTCCATATTCAGATGTTATCGTGAACTTATCGCAAATAACAACTAGAACTGGGTATGCATTTTGACAAAAAATATATTTTTAATTGAAGATGTTGAGTTCATTCAATTATTATCCAATTTAAATAAACAAATTTATACAAAATACATTAGCACCAGGTACGTGCATGGCTTTGCACCAAAAAAATCGGCCAGTGTCAATCAACGACCATGCTAACCAGCTACATTGTTCGCATAACAATTGATTGGAACGCGTACTCATCGCGCATTATATAAAAGCTGCTGTTGATTCGATCAACACTATCAGTTCCAATTTGTTGAGCAAACAATTCAATTTGTCAAAATGAATAAATTTACGATTTTACTATTAACAATAACAATTTACGCTGTGACCGCTGAGCCGCTACGAAACGGACAACAACAATCGCAACGACAATTTGCCCGTCAAGAAGTCACTACTGAACAAGATGAAACTACCACTACAGATGATGTTCAATCAACGTCGATCCCATCAAATAATGGACCCTACACACCATCCGGTTGGAGGCCATCGGGACAGTTGTTAGTTCTACCAGCGAGACAACAACAGCCGCAACAGCAATATGGACCACCTCAACAATACGGACCTCCAACAACGGAATACGGTGCACCCGATGAAGATAATGTTTCGTCAACAGCTGAAGCAAGTGATTCCACCGACAGCAATGAAACAACCGATGAACCAGATTCGGAAAGTGTTGATGTCGAAGATGGACCATCTCAAGCGAATATCAATCAACAATCTCAACAGCAGCCAGGATATTTCGTTCGACTAGCCGACGGATCTCTGCAACAGGTTCTGTACGTTGCTCCTGCTGCTATCGGTGCCAAACTACAAGTCCAACCAGCACTTCAAGCTCAACCCGCTCAACCACTATTCATTCAACCATATTATGTTCCGCAAGCTGTGTCTTACACCTCTCACTATCAGAGCTGGTAAAGATCACGCAACGAAACGCCGAAAACGGAAACATTTTTATTTATTTATTTTACGATAATTTATTTTGCATTGGAAATAAAACCATCAGACTCACGACATTTGGTTTTTTCTAGCGGAGGTACTCAAGCTATTAACAAAGAACAACAACCTCACTTACAGTGATTCCTAGATCGGTATTCGATATTTAAAACTCTTCTCTTTTTCCATTCTATTGCCTCGTTTCGCTATTTCAAGCAAGATATCGTTGCCTGGTGTGGATATATAATGTCAACAGAGAAATAATCGAATTTTCAGTCGACGGATTTTAGTAAATTATTATGTTGCGTAGCAAATATTGGCCCGATAGAGAAGAGTTTAGAATATAGAAAACTCATGCCGTAATACCCCTTCTGTTTAGTGAAAATACCCAAAGACGGAGTTTTCTTCCACAAATAAAAAAAAAAGTTAAATTTAAAAACATAAGCTAACGCCGACCCGTACAAAACACCTATTCGATGCGGTACTTTCTGTTCCGATTCCTCTTAAGTTTCTTCTTAGTGTCGAAGCCCTGAAACAATAAAAAAATTTCTACGTACGACCGCAGTACATTTCGAGAGTCGTTGCACTTAGTTATGTTTAGATGAAACTCCGAAGATAATGTTATCGATGTAGTAGTGTAAGTGAGGTTGTCTGGTTATTGGTGGTCTTATCACAGAAGAGATATTGACAAACTCGCGTCTTCAAATCGATTGACAAAATAATTAGGCTCAGTCATTGCAGAGGCATTGTCCGCATTTCGCATACATCACAATGATTGTTAACAAGAAGTGGATTGTCGGTATCTCGGTCGTTTTGGTTCTTGTGTAAGTTCAGTTGTTCAGTAACGATAGCAAAGCTTTCTGTGTCGATTAATTCCGGTTTCTTTCATTTTACTCTATTAAAGTGTCATTTTGGGAGTCCTCTTGGGTGTCCTGCTACCCAGACACAATAACGTCAACAACGGAAATGTCGACAGCTATTTCGAGGAACTTCCAGAAACTTCCAAATGGTACGGCGACGAGGAGATTCGAATTCTTCGTCAATATTTGTCGTTCCCCACAATGCCTCCTGATATCGACTACGGTAAACACAGTTCCATGTAGGGCAGATGGCAGACACAGCGGAACATGAACCAAATTCTGTTTCAATTCCAGTGCCAACCGTTGAATTCCTAAAGCAACAAGCAGCGAGTCTCGATCTACCCCTATCGATGTATTATCCTGTAAACGAAGCGAATCCAGTCGTTGTCATGACGTGGGCAGGATCAGATCCCAGTCTTAAGTCAATCCTGTTGAATTCGCACACCGACGTCGTCCCAATATTCGAGGAATTTTGGACACATCGACCATTTGCTGCTGACATAGACGAAGAGGGAAGAATTTTCGCACGTGGTGCACAGGATACGAAATCGACTGGAATGTTGTATTTGGCAGCGATTCGAGCGTTGAAAAAGGAAGGCATTCAACAGCTGAAACGAACCTTCCACATTTCATTCGTACCCGATGAGGAAATGGGAGGATTCAACGGAATGGACAGTTTTGCTAAGTCCGCTGAGTTTGCGGGCTTGAATGTTGGCTATGCACTGGACGAATGTTCAGTATCGCCGACAAACGTACTAACAGTCATCAATGACGAGCGATCTACGTGGAGAATGGAATTCACATGCCACGGCGTAACAGGACACGGTTCAATTTTATTCGAAAATACAACCGGCGAGAAGATCGCGCATTTGATCAGCAGATTTATGGAGCGACGACAAGTCGAAATGGACAATATGAGGAATTCGAATGCTACGACGTACGCCAATGTAACGTCTATCAATTTGACTATGTTGAAAGGAGGCGTTCAAGGCAACGTGATACCACCAGAACTAAGCGTAACGTTCGACGTACGCTTGGCTGTTAACGCTGACCATGATCAGTTTCAAAGAGATGTAAGGGTTTGAGTTTGGATTTTTGTTGTAGCGTAGGACTGGAACGGACAAAGTTCACGTCATTACCACCCCTTCTTAGTACGTCTAGGTAAAAGCATAAAATAAAGCGGGTGCCAATGACATATACGTAGTGACCACTAAATGGTGGTTTTGGTTTTAGTTTGATGGGAATGAAGGCTAGATTGTTAATGAATTTCGGGTTTCAGATAGATCAGTGGATCGAAGAGGCTGGAGGAGATATTACCATAAACTATTTGATACACGATCCGAAAGTACCCAAGACGAGTGTTGACGAAACTAATCCCCTGTGGACTGTGCTGGAGAGTACGGCTAGGGAATTGTACTTATAATTTGAACAGTTTTTCCGTTTTGAAATTCTTTCAATTTTTTTCTATTTGACAGAGGATTGGAAATCGTTCCTGGTGTATCGACAGGCGCAACCGATATGAGATTTTTACGTAGGGTAAGATCACCTGCTATTCGTCGGCTCGCGGTTTTTCTGGGACCCTGCATTCACATGTGATTTCTTTCCAGCAAAACATTCCTGCGTTTGGATTCAATACAATGATGAATACGCCTCGGCTTCTTCACGATCATGACGAGTTTGTGTACGCTGACGTTTATCTGACCTCTATTGATACGTACAAACGAGTCATATCGAACTTGGGCGACATATAGCGCTGGATATTCATTTGTAATATTAGCCAACAGTTTGCATAGAAAATAAACATTTGAGACTCTGCATCGAATTCTATCAAAACTCTGGTATACCTGAAGTGATAATTTACTGTTTTACTGGCTGATAAACGTTATCACTAATCGGTCGAATCGGTCAGTTACAAGTAGTCTAATGAGTCAGTTAATCAACATCCAACACTTCAACAAACAGTTCGGTATCGGAATTTTTACTAAACGATAGAGACTTTCGTAGATGCAGTGCGATAGCAGAACTTCCAGAAATACCAAAATTTAAATAGCCTCAATACAGACAACACACACTCTACGGATAATAGCGGCAGAGTCGAAATTTTGCTTGATTTTTGCAAGTGGTTCCAGGTGGTTCCGGGTGGTACCTGTGGTCCAATCGAAAAGTGATGTATGGAAGGTGCCCCTTATTTTTGAAAATGTACAAGTCGTCCATAGATCATTTTGTCCAAAAACTTCAAATTTAACCGATATAATTTTGGGTCATTTTGACTCTGCCGCTATTATCCGTAGAGTGTGTGTTGTTCGTATTGAGGCTATTTAGTATTCACGATTCACGGTGTATGTGGACGGAGTGCAGTTCACATACCATTCGTTCTTGACGAAGAAATTAGTGACTGGTACGAAAGGGTTCGTTTATCAAATACGCTGTTTTTTTAGCATTAGGTGTCAGCTATGCATTGGACGCAGATTCAGAGTCTTTGTCAGGGTAGTTGTAGTGTGAAAATTCCTAACTTTCTTCCCTTGCATATACCCAGGTATGATAAGCAATAAAATGGAATAAATCGACCAAAATTCGGTTGGACCAAAAAGATCATGAACTGGAGACCACCTAAAACAAGATCTAGAGGTAGACCACCAGAGAGATGGAATAATGGTAAAAAGAGAATTGCAGGCGCAAATTGGCAACTAGTGGCAACGAATCGTTCGGAATGGAAGAGAATTGGGGAGGCCTACGTCCAACAGTGGTTAGAAAAAGAAGAAGAAGAATATGAGCAAGAAGTGGAGGCGCATCGGGTCTTTTCTGTCTATTAATTCCCTCTGTTGTTCTAATTGTGACGACACTGTAACGTTCACCTCTAACGTTTGATTGTTATGATTAGGAAATCTTATGGAAACCAGACAAAATTAACCTCAACGCAGGGAGCAGATTTTCTTACATTAATTTTGTTTACACGAAAAGTTTAAGAAAATGTTGTAAAATCTAGGAAAATTATTTCCAGAAAATAGTTCCCTGGACACTGTAGAACTAATTGACAGGTAAAAAACTCTGGGTGGAAGGAACCGAAATACAATGTACAAACAGTCATAAAATAAATGTGGCATCTGTGGACAACCACAATAGGTTCCCCTTACTCAGGGAGTCCAATTCGACGTTTTACAAACGCATGCGTATGCGTAAGCCTATAATGTTGAGACATCTAATCGTAGCATTCACATAAGTTCTAATCGAGTTAGTACGATCACGTTAGCACTTGTGAATAACTAAATTTTGTGTTTGTTCGGTTTGAATTTGTAGTTGAATAAAGTCTCACTTTTATAAAACTGCTGTTATTCCTCACCATAAATTGGAACTTCTAACAGGTTATGGGTCCAGGTCGGGAATAGGGCAGTGGAGAATACAAGTCGAATATTTAAGGATTAAGTAAAAATGGATTATGATTTGGAATGTGAAACAAAAGAAGGAAAGAACGTTGACGACGGGAATGAAAAATGGACCAAAGATTGGATTGCGATTTTACAATTGAAGAACAAACGAAAGAAAAGAAGAGAAGTAATCGAATTGAAAATTAAGGAGAAGAAAAGAAAAGAAAAGGAATAATCGGATAAAAATTATGGTAATGACCCTGGCAAATTTTAATGGACAGAAAAAATCGAAAAAAACATAGCTAACGCCGACCCGTACGAAACACCTATTCGTATCAAAAGCCTTTAATGTGAAACTCTTCATTTCTCTTACTTCATTTTCTTCTCTGCTGAAAAACTATTCTTCCTTTTAAATCACTTACATTATCCACTCTTTGCCTTGTTATCATATACAATTAAATTGCCGGAGGCAATATAGACAGCCCCGTACGAAGTCAAATTTCATAAATTCCTATTTAAACAGCTATATACCGCTATATTTACCTATATTTCACTGTAAATAAACATTTCACAGAGGAATATGCTATTATATAGCTCTATATGCCTGTATATAGCTCAATATAGCTGTATATAGGTATATATAGATGTCCATATATGGAATCCCTGAAACCCCTCACACTTAACACATTATTTCCATGTTAACAGAAACTCTATAAGTATCATTTTTCCCACTTTATATCACTTTTAATAAAATCCAACATGGCCGCCGGCAGCCATTTTGTCCGGAGACCGGAAATAGTACCGACGCTTTACATTCGTTAATACCTTTCAAACAAAAAAAAATTCATGAAATTCGGTCAAAATTTACTCGAGATATTGACAAAATACTCCACGTTCACTGTACTTCCGAGTAGCCAGATAAAAGCTCACTCCAAGAGACCTAGCTCACGCTCCGGAGAACATAATTTCATAAACTTTTTTTTCCCTGATTGGTACGGTCAATACCTATCTAATAAAGCTAAAACAGACGAAATATGTTCAAATGTGGCCGACCTACAAGCAAAAACTGCTTGCCGCCCTGTGCCTGTTCCACACCAAGGGGTCTAACTCACGAGTCGGTCATCCGATTTCCATAAACTTTTTTTTTGTCGATCGGTATTGTAAATACCTTTTATTTGACGTATCAGTTACAAGTGTAACGCTTGAATGTCCAGAGATATCTTCGAAAAACCGTAAAGCACTTATTGGGCCACAGCTCGGGAGGGGTCGATCCAAAATCACTCATCTTCGAACTTAGCCTGTCTTTTGACATTACCAAACGGGAAAAAAAAGAATTTTCAAAATCGGATGCGTTTTACTCAAGTTATCGTGCAGACAGACAGACGGACAGACGGACAGACAGACAGACGGACATTTTTTTTCGCGGATTTGGCATCTCTAGACAACCACAATAGGTTTCCCCTTACTCAGGGAGTCCAATTCGACGTGTTACAAACGTATGCGTAAACCTATAAGACCCCAGTACTTCGTACGGGTCTAAAAAGTTGGTGCCAAAATGTAGATCCTTCTTTCTGAGGGCCCAACTGCCAGAAGAGCATCTGGAACGGCTTGCAGCCCAAAAGTACTGGGTTCATTTATATGTGCAACGATAGTGGGTGAGGCCAGCTACAGCACCCCATACTCAGCTCCGTGGTACATTGAAGCTGCAGAAAAGGCGGACTCTCCGAACATTCACTATTTTTCTAGTCATAACTCTAGTGGATCAACTAGCACCAAGCGGTGCGTATACTCCACCTGTAGGTCTTTTCAAGGCCGACAATCTTACAACATTACAACAATTTAAAATAATTTTTTCTTGAGTTATTCCCGAAAAACTGTTTTCGGTACCCTCTGACATATCTTCACTTTTGAGCGCTTTTCAAAGAAAACAATTTTTTTAAAGAAAAATGGAAAGACACGTGTTTCCTAGAATTGAAAGACGAATCCAACGAGCTATCACTCATTAAAATCAGAGACCGCTTGTTTCCAAAGTTAAAAAAATCACCTGAAGATTTGGCGATATCACTCTTAACAACAACCGAAACTCAGCCCATTTCTGTGAATTTTTCCTTCCTCTAAATTTCTTGAAAATTTAAATTCGCAGAACGTTTAGAGAAAGTTCATAAATTCGAGACCTAATGGAAACAGAGCACAGCGGTAAATCTCAATAGTCAACGTATTTTTTCACCTTTTCCCTTTAGGCCAGGTGAAGTTGTTTGCAAAGCAATGCATCTTGTGATAGGAAACACCTTCACCTGGCCTTAAGAGTGATATCGTCAAAACTCGAACCAATTTGAAAACAAATGGTTCGGCGATCCGGGTAAGCTGTGGCTCGTTTGAATCGTCTTTCAATTCTAAGAAATAGATATCGCCTAAAACCACTTACAGTGGAGGTGTGACGCAAGTCCTGTTATCCACTTACAAAAGAACTGATATCGGTGTAGGTGATGCTTAGAGGTTCGACACGCAAAAAGATATGCGTCACAAATGGCAGCTGATGTGGAAAGCACGCGAAAGTTTGATCAACAAAAATTTTACCCGAAAAATTTTAGAAAGAAAATTCTAACAAAAAAATTGCGTCAACAAGTTGCATCAGCTGTCATTTGTGACACATATCATTTTGCGAATCTGTAAGCGTCACCTACACCGATATCAGTTCTTTTATAAGTAGATAACAGGACCTGCGTCACACCTCCACTATAAGTGGTTTTGGGCGATATCAGCTCTTTTGTAAGTTTTGAGTTTTTAGAATTTGGTCGCAGATAATAGACAATCATATTGTGCAGTTTCAACGAAAATATTCTTCTTACAAAAC
The DNA here is from genome assembly GCF_014529535.1 of Bradysia coprophila. Classification (NCBI taxonomy): domain Eukaryota; kingdom Metazoa; phylum Arthropoda; class Insecta; order Diptera; family Sciaridae; genus Bradysia; species Bradysia coprophila. The sequence goes on from NC_050735.1 coordinate 8,518,215, forward strand.
TGTATAACTTTCTCTTTGATCTCAAACCTTCCAGCTTTCATTTGACGAAAATCGAAAATTTGACGGAATTCTAAAATTTGACGAAAATCAAAAATTTGACGAAAATCAATAAGTTGATGAAAATCGAAAATTTGACCAAAAATAGAAAATTTGTCGAAATTCAAAAATTTAACGCACTTAAAACGCTCATAGCTCCAAGATAAGCGACTTTTTAGGGAAACCATGAAGCACGTATCGACTATAATCTAGAGGGATTCTTTTCAATTTCGACTGACCGAAATCGGCGCTATTTTTTCCGGGACTTTTTTTATATATGCCTAGTTAGGCCTTGGTGCCTAGGCCCCAAAACCAGTCTCAGATATTTTTGATCTTCCATACCTGGCTGGTTGTAAGTGGCCAAAAGTCGAAAAATGAGGTTTCGTAGTTCGGATTTCATTTCAGTAAGGTGGCGAGGACACGGGCGTGTATGGGTTCGTTGGAAAGCTGAGGTCAAGTACTCCTGGGGCAGATATTAACTTCATAAAATTTGCTGATAATCGGCCGAAAATATGACTTCTGGAAAATTTATCAGAATCGATGGAACCTCCGTGAACTTTGATGAGAGCTGTGACCTCTCTAATGCAATTATTTGATTAAATTATTACTTATTATGAACGTGGAGGGCCTCAGTTTTACAGTGATACGCATATTTACTAGTTTGGCGGAGTGAAACACACAGTTTTCATCTGTTACGTAGTCACGTACCAAACTACTAAATATGGATATCGGTGTAAAGCTGACTTTACTCCGAAATTATAAGCTTTTATAAAAATTCCTTCAAATTAGTTTCTTAGAATTACGTCCTTAACAAACCCTCAAAATTTCAACCAAATCCACCGTTAAATTAAAAAGAATCGTTGTAACAGAATAACAGAGTATCAAAGGTTGGTAAAATTCATCTATTTCAAAATGTATGAAAATCCATTTCTTCATACTAATTTCCAAGTTTTGAAATTTAATATCTCGGCCAAATCTTAACCTTATGAGGCTCGTATGGAAGCCCAGATTTCGAATAAAATAAGTGGGGTGTAGTAGGAGCGGAGTGGGAAAAGTCAAAAAATTGTGTATATATGTTCCTCACGGAAAAATTTTTTGTCACATTTTTCAGTGTGAACGGACTTGCGTCACGGTCACGGCCCTTCACTAACGTAAGGCCATGATGCTCAGTCCTACGGAAAAGACCCATATTTTTCAGTGTTTTCCACTTGTTTTTGATCTTCAAACAGGATGGATTGATGAAAATAAAATAAACGAAGTCAAAATTACATCTTCAGCACAAAATTGTCCTGAACCATTCGATCAATTGGCCTGCTCTTAGTAGGTGGAACCACCGTGGTAAAAAACAGGCACCTTATTGTTCCGTGTGACATATACTATTTGTCATTCGGGCTGACCAAAAAGTCACGTTCCGAACAAAACTTGAACATTTTGATGGTTCAGCCTCATCATACACTGCGACACATCACTCATTAATATTTACGTGAGTAAAGAGAGTAATAATCCAATCAATGTTACGCAAATGTAATTCAAAATTGCTTCAACATTTGATTTTCTTTTCGTGCAATAAATAACGAATTCCGTAATAGAATTGTCACAGCTGGGAACGAAAAGTGGCATCAGTGCTCAACTGGGAACGAAAACTGGCGTAACTTGGAACGGAAAGTGGCGTAACTTGGAAAGTAATAAAGTGAGAGAAATTGTGTTGTTTTGGGTCTCCGTCTGGTGAGAGAATGTGACGGTTTTGGTCGGCCTGAATAAAAAAAAGATTCCAGCCCACTATCTCAACCTGGCCCGTTAATAATTTTTTAAATTAAATTTCCCATTTTCTGCAAGTGGAGGTTACGTTAATTTATTTGCTGAACAGATTTGGAAAATTTTAAATAATGAGTTCGTCTGCTATTTCCTTCGCTCCATACAGCTTCTGTCATTAGACCATACCTTATGTACAGTTTCATTGTTTAATTCCCTTGACTGTAAGTCAAGTTCTTTTGCCGGAAAATACCCTAAAATGTTTGTATGAAAGGTTGTATGATATGTTATGAAAAACGGAATTGTTTGTCCCAATATTTTGCTTGTAAACACGATAACGGTGAAAGTCAGCTATCACTGTGCTAGTTGCCTATAGTCAGGGAAAGTCAGCTATCACGCATGATAGTTTTCTATAACGGTGATAGTCAGCTATCACGAGCAAAAGTAGCAGATTTCACGCCATGACATAAAATATTTATAAAATTTTATGAAAAACCAAACTCTGAATCGTCATTCATTCGTATGGAATGACACTAAAAAAAACAATCAAACAGAAAACTTTAAAACTCCAACGAGTGTGAGCGAAGCCAGAGCGAAGCGAGGGCCGTAATTCGCACGAGTCGTGTTTTATTTATGATTAAAAGTTTTGTGAATGTAGTAAGTACCGGGGGGCTTCCTTTTTGTACAGAAGTGCAAGGGAAGAACGTCTACCGTCCTATTTTATATTGTACCAAAATGAAAGAGTCCTCTAATCGTTCCACATTCGCATCATTTATTTTTGATTAGCGTTAGCAATATTTATTTATTTATTTATTAAACAGGGCATCTGTTCAATTGCTTAAACAGATATGCACGTAGGCCTCTTGTGGACCCATTGTGCCACCCATGTATCGTCATTATGCCAGAATACTACACTCCGTACTTTTCCCGGAATCTTCCCGAACTACATATGTAGCTTAGGACATCCTTGGGGTGTAGTGATTTAATAGTACCGATTCTAAGTGTAAAATTGCCAAGACATTTGTACCTGGACTGGATAAATGCTGGGCATTGGCATAGGTAGTGGTCGGCTGAATCAATGTGTGCTCCACATAGATCACATCCTGAGTCCAGTCGTTTTCCTATATTCGTAAGATGCTTGTTAAAATCAAAGTGACCCGTCATGACTCCTACATAAACTTTCAGCCTAGTTCTGCTAAGGTTAAGAAGAAACTTGGAGTGGTTCTTACGCAGTGTAACATTATTCTTCGATTGTTTGCATCCTTCTTGTTCATGCCAGTACTTAGTAGATTTCATGTATTTGTATCTGTTTATTTCGCGCTTAATAATTGATGGCGGAATTCCTATTAATGGTTCAGGGATAAGTTCGATAGCAGTTTGTGCCCCTTGTTTGGCCAGTTCATCTGCTTTTTCGTTACCTATAATGCCCGAGTGTCCTGGCACCCAAGTGATGTTAACTTGGTTATCAACCGAGATGTCATCTAGTGATTGCCAGCACTTCAGGGTCAGAGCCGAACTTATTTTGACTGATTTAAATGCTTTGATGGCTGCCTGACTGTCTGTGTAGATTGAAATCACTTCATTTACTGTTCTAAGCTTTAAGACTTCATGACAACATTTGAGTATACCCGCGATTTCAGCTAAATAAATGGAGCTATATTTACCTAGCGGAATGGACAATTCCACTCTCGGCGCTTCGCAGAAGACACCTGCTCCCGCTTGATCATTTATCAAAGAGCCATCTGTGTAAAATTGTATGCCATTTGTCAGTGGCAGTAGGCTATCCTTCCAGTGGGATCTTTCAGGTATATTTAGTGTGAATTTGCGTTCGAATTTGAACATTGGGTTAACGTAGTCCGTCTTCAAATGGATGACTGGAAGAAATTGCTTGGACCTGTACCAAATTGCTGAATGTCCAGCGTCTTTAAGTTTGATATTAGAGTCCCTTTTGAGTCTACTAAGCACTGAAAGTGCCTCTGTTTCTATCAGAATGTGCAGAGGAGTAAGTTCGAGAATTACTTCTAAAGCTGCAGTGGGAGCAGAGTGCCATGCTCCAGTTATAGCTTTGCATGCCAATCGTTGAAATTTATTGAGCTTATCTATGACATTTTTAAGGCAACACTTGTGGTTCCATAGAAAGGAACCGTAGAGTAGAATAGGTCTAACAACCGAAGTGTAGATCCAATAGAGTACTTTAGGAGAAAGGCCCCACGATTTGCCATATGCTTTCCTACATTGCCAAAGTGCTATGGTAGCCTTGTGAATGCGATAATCAATATTGGGTATCCAGCTTAATGAGCAGTCCAGAATGACCCCTAGGTATTTCACTTCGTCCACCAATGAGATCGGTATACCGTTAATGGTTGGTACTCTGATAGCTTCTATTTTTCTTATACTTTTCCGGAAGAGAATCATTTTAGTCTTACCAGGATTAACCTCGAGTTCATTTTCCAAGCACCACTTCGACACCTCGTTCAGAACTCCTTGAAGGATATCACAAAGAGTAGGTACGAACTTGCCTCTTAGGATCGTGGCTAAGTCATCGGAAAAACCTTCTGTTTGATATCCACGGCTATTAAGTGATTCAATTAGACCGTCAATTACCATGCACCATAAGAGAGGGGGGAGTACTCCACCTTGTGGACTGCCCTTGGTGACTACAATCGTTAGCTTTGTCTCACCGTAGCGAACAAAGACAATTCTGCTTTTTAGCATAAAAAAGATCCAATCTGTGATACCTGGATCAATACCGAATTTACGACAAGCGTTCACGATCGCGAGGTACGTGATATAGTTAAAAGCGCCAGCTATATCGATAAAACATCCCAGTGCGTATTCATTTGTAAGTAGCGCAGCTTCTACAGTAGTAAGTAGATTATGCAGTGCGTTTTCACAAGACTTGCCCAGCTGATAGGCATGTTGTTGCGGTTGTAATTTTTTTTATACTTAGTGGTCCGTCCCTAATATAACGATCAATGAGTTTTTCCAAAATTTTCAAGAAGAATGATGTCAGACTAATAGGCCTGAAGTTATTCGCTTTGGAGTAATCAATGTTACCTGGCTTAGGTGTGAATGCTACTCTGGTTCCCCTCCACCTCTTGGGAACATATTTTAGGTGGAGACAAGCGGAATAGATTTGTCGTAATCTGTTAACGAAAAGATGAATGGACTTTTGTATTAGAGCAGGAAAAATTCCATCTTCGCCTGGTGACTTGAACGGTGCAAATGTGTTTACTGCCCAAGTTAACCTGTCATTTGTAATTGTTTCTTGAATTAGTTTATCATTAGGAATGGCTGTTCCTAGAGGAACGTCCGGCAGAGGTTCTTCACCTTCGATGATTCTGCTGCCTGGGAAGTGCGAGGCTACAAGATGCCTGTACGTTTCGTCTAGAGTATCAGTATAATTACCTGATTGGAGTTGTAGAGATCCTACTAATTGGACTGGGTCCTTTGATAGAATTTTGAACATTTTGGCCGAGTCTCTAAGGTTATCAATAGCCGTACATTGTACTTTCCAGCCAACTCGTTCTTTCTTTTTCAGGGCCATTTTGTATTCTCGTTGAATCTTATAGAAATCGTCCCAGGTGACCTTGCTAAAAGGCGATTTTGCTGCGTTAAAGGCGCGACGAAGTTTTGACCTCAATGCTTTGTCTTCTGATGTATAATAAGGTAGTGAATGACCTGCTTTGTGTTTGTGAAGAGGACATGCATTTTCATATGAATCAACGATTTCAACGTGAACTTTTTCCACTTCTCTTTCTACATCGTCAGTACTAAGTAAAACTAGATTGGTAGGTTCCGGGCTAAGTTTACTCTGCAGAGTTTGAGTAAAAGTATTCCAGTTGGTCGCCGCTGGATTTCTGAAGAGAAGTGGTGGCTGCGTATCAAGATCTAGGTCAAACCGGATGCATTTGTGGTCCGAAGTTAGAATTTCGTCAGTGACTTTCCATCCCGTGATATACGAGAACAGGTCGGGCGACGATAATGTCACGTCTAGAACTTCTGATCTGTTTTTAATTACGAATGTTGGTTTACATCCTACATTATTGATCATTAAGTCTGAGGAAAGAATGAATTCCAGGAGACTTTTGCGTTAGCAATAAGATTATGAAACTGAATAATAGACAACTTGCACGAGTGGGAAGTTTGCGGGGAGAGCGGAGCGAGGGCCGTAATTCACACGAGTCCTTGTCTATTTATGATTTATTGTTGATTAAAAATCTGGCATCAAATTTACAAGAAAATAGAGAACAGAAAAAGTACTTTTCCAAAGAATTTGCACTCAAGCAAAGGTTTTTATATCAGTTATTTGTTATGTTTCGGAAGTGTAACAACGGAAAACAACGGAAATTGATTAAAAATATATTGAAAAAAATTATCAGTGAAGGGACCTGACCCGCCCAAACGGTGTGGCCTAGTTTAGTTCTTAAGTCGAAAACTGAGCAGTTTGAAACTTTTCGCGCTTTCGGTTTGACCAAAAATCGATTGCGCAACCCTATTACGTATACAAACTGTCGACTTGATTATTCATTGATTCATTCCAAGGTTCTGAAACTTGATTCATTCAACGTAATTTCACTCAAAGCATACCTACAAGGCTGTAATTTTGTTTTTTGTTTGGTTTTGTTACAAATTTACTGCGACTACACCGTCTAAAATGGACAACAAAATTAAGGAAAAGTTTAAGAAAGAGATACTTAACGAAAACATGATAAGGTAAGGAAATCAGACTTTGGACATTGAGAAACAAAAAAGTTGAGGTTGCGTCCACGTCCACAACTAAATTCGGAATTGTCTCTCCATACCAGCGATGCAGAGATATTTAAACATGTAAATGAGTTCTATGCGGCTTCAAAAGAAGTTTTTGATACAGTGGATGCAATTTTGGATGATTTGGACGGAGAATTTATAGAGGCAATGCTCGACCTGGAACGCGACATTGCACATGTCGATGTCGAAGATGAACCAGATACAATTGACCATGTCATGGATCTGCGTGCAAAGTTTTTTAAACCAACACCAAGAGAAGTGATAGACGCTCGTGTTGCGCCGATGATCGCCAATGCTCCTGAACCTACTATCACAGGTAACTTAATGAGTCACAATAAAAAATTAGTGAAATTATTATGAAATGTGTACATCTTAGATCTTCGCCCCGCACTACATTCCTTTCAAATGTAACGTAAATTTCAAATTGACTTAAAATTTTAATTTATTTAGTATAAATGCACTTAGGGCCGAGTGGCGAGCCGAGTAGCGGCCTCAGTACAAGGACCAAGTTTAAACTTTTTTCAACAACATTCTATTCGGTGTTCGATTACCTTTCAAATTTACTCAAGTTATATGCCATTTCCATCATTTATTTTACCGTAAATATCCCCAAAAGACCATAAAACACTTAGGCGGCCCTAGCTCACGAAGGGCCGACCCAAATATGCCCATCTTCGAAGTAAGCCTCAACTACTTGTCAGGTAAAAACGAGCCGTCAGAACAGTCGGAGCGTTTGCTGCGACTGAGCCCCGTACAAACCCGTACATCTATTGCGTACGTGACCCTAGTTCGTCCGTCGCCCTACTCTTACCGTAAGCCTACTGCGCCCGTAAACGTCGGTAAAGTAAAATTCTTATGAAATGTGTACGTCTTAAAAATTGCGCATAGCGCAATTACGCATAGCGCAAATGTAACACAAATTTCGAATTGACCTAAAATTAAGTAAGTATCATTTTCACCGATTTATATTGATTTTACAAAAATCCAAAATGGCGGCCGACGGCCATTTTGTTAGGAGGTGGAAAGTAGTACGGCTGCTTTACATTCGTTAGTACCTTCATAAACAGAATTTCATAAACTTTTTTTTCCCTGATTGGTACGGTCAATACCTATCTAATAAAGCAAAATCCATCTAAATACGTTCAAATTTGGCCAACCTTCAAGCAAAAACGGCTTGCCGCCCTGTACCTAGTTCACACCAAGGGGTCTAACTCACGAGTCGGTCATCCGATTTCCATAAACTTTTTTTTTGTCGATCGGTATTGTAAATACCTTTCATTTGACGTATCACTTACAAGTGTAGTGCTTAAATGTCTAGAGATATCGTCGAAAAAGCGTTAGGCACTTATTGGGCCCCAGCTCCGGAAGGGTCGACCCAAAATCGCCCATCTTCGAACTTAGCCTCACTATTTTGACTATCTTTGAGGAAAAAAAATATTTTGAAATCGGATTTGATTTACTCAAGATATCGACGTGACAGACGGACGGACAAAATTTTTATTGAACATAGGCAAACACTTTGCCCTTACCGTCTGCTTCGAATTCCATCAATTACACACGGCATCGTAATCCTATAAGCCCCTTCGTACTTCGTACGGGGCTAAAAATAAATTTGAAATCGGATTTGATTTGCCTAAGTCTACCTCTATGGTCAGAGCTTATCGTTTATTATTGCTGTCGTTGTCGATAACAGATGACAGTGGCCTCCAAAGAATGCAACAAGAAACCTTTTCAACGATAGAAACCAATTTTTACGTTTCTAATAATTTCAGAGAGAGAAGCTACAGAAGCCAACTATGACGACTTTTGGGGTGATTTTTTCGTTGGATTCGACCATGAGGAAGACAGTTCCAATCGCCGAGCTGCTACCGACGTCGTTCAATCGCGAGAAGACAATGCTCTTGAAAACACCGCTGTTGACTATGTTCATCCTATTGAGGGCGATGGTCCAGTAACTTCACCTTCTTTTTCGAATATTGCTACATCAACGTGCATTGTTCATGCTAGTTCCGTTGACGGGATTGACTGTAATGCTTCAGTTGAAAACATGACCACAGTTGAACAGATTGATGCTGTTGAGGGCGATGGTCCAGTACCTTCACCTTCATTTTCGAATATTGCTACATCAACGCGCATTGTTCATGCTAGTTCCGTTGACGTGATTGACAGTAATGCTTCAGTTGAAAACATGACCACAGTTGAACAGATTGATGCTGTTGAGGGCGATGGTCCAGTACCTTCACCTTCTTTTTCGAATATTGCTACATCAACGTGCATTGTTCATGCTAGTTCCGTTGACGTGATTGACAGTAATGCTTCAGTTGAAAACATGACCACAGTTGAACAGATTGATGCTGTTGAGGGCGATGGTCCAGTACCTTCACCTTCTTTTTCGAATATTGCTACATCAACGTGCATTGTTCATGCTAGTTCCGTTGACGTGATTGACAGTAATGCTTCAGTTGAAAACATGACCACAGTTGAACAGATTGATGCTGTTGAGGGCGATGGTCCAGTAACTTCACCTTCTTTTTTGAATATTGCTACATCAACTTGCATCGATCGTGCTAGTTCCGTTGACGGGATTGACAGTAATTCCCCAGTTGAAAGCACGAACGCGGTTCCTGTAACCGCTGCTCCTGTTTTGGATCCGATAGATTCTAATCCGATTGACCGCACACGTCAGAGTGACCACATGACAGGTCACGTAGGACGAACAGATGATGATTCAGATGTTTTCCTTAATCGAGGTACAATTTTTCCATTTCATTAGAATTGTAAATCGTCATATGCGCCCACAATCACTTCACAGTTCGCCGTCAACGCGTTATAACCGCAATTACCGTGGCCACACCGGATTATAATGCTGAGGTAAGTTCTAATAATTCTAATGTAATAGATAGACTATTGACCTTAGAAGAAGAAGAAATCATTTAATACCAAAACAATATAAATACAGCTGCTGCCCTCATATTGAAGGTTGCTTTCTTACACAGCGTATCTATCTATCGCAAGACATTCTTCATTACATGCTAACATTGCGTTGTTTCGAAATGACATTAAATGATATTTTTGGTGCAGTAAGTGTAGTGAAATCTTAGATTTAAAGTAGAAACTAACGCTCACAACGCTGCTTCCGAACGAAACGCTTTTTCCTCACATAACATGACTAACAAAAGAGTTTTGCTGCCAAGCTCAAATGATCAAATTATTTTCCTTTAGTTAATTACAAATCTTGTACTTCTCTTTACCATGCATTCTATTACATAAAGGACCATATTACCCCCAGCTTGTCCTTATTTTTATTGTCGTTATCGATAACAGTTTTCTTCTAAAATATAGTCTGACATTGGGCTTCGACTATATACAGGTCGACATATTCCAGTTGTTGTACCAATTCGTACCGGACCAGTTCCTGGTGTTCACGCTCCTGATGAACACGCTCCTGATGAACACGCTCCCGATGAACACATTCGTGATGAACACGCTCCTGATGAACACGCTCCCGATGAACACATTCGTGATGAACACGCTCCTGATGAACACACTCCCGATGAACACATTCGTGATGAACACGATCGCGATATAAACGTTTCAGATGAACACATTTGTGGTGAACACGTTCCTGATGAACGCATTCGTGATATACACGTTCTTAATGAACACGTTACTGTTGGATCAGTTCCTGGTGGATCGGTTACTGGTGGATCATTTCCTGATGGATCGGTTACTGATGTATCAGCTACAGATGGATCAGCTCCTGATGGTCTAGCTCCAAATAGATCAGCTCTTGGTGAATCAATTTGTGATGTACATGTGTCTGATGTACTCATTCCAGCAGCAGCAGAACCAGAAGTCTTCCAGTATTATGGTATGTACTCGCTTTTAAGAAATTGGATTTATTCATGTAACACTGGATGCAATGATCTTAGACGTTCTTGGGTTTTCTATGATAACACATCTAAGTTTATTTCGTCAATCTACGTTGCGCTATTATTCCGATATTTTGACTAATCTATAATCTAAGCAAATACCAATCTGACGTTCACTTCTAATACGGCGTAATTTTTCACTCATTACAGATTTTTCAGATCCTACTCCAGTAAATGCTGTTCAATCATCACCCGAAAACCAAGAATTCGATGAGGTATTTGATAGCAATCCCAATCATTAATATCACAAATGTGTCAATTTCTCCTACAAATAGATACTCGAAGCACAAAGACTTATTCGCGACATTCTGAACCAGGTACCTACTTCACAATTGTTCTTGCGGGCGACAACCGGCCATTCAAGCATAGCATTTAGCACGTTCTCCAGTAAATATCCCGTTTCGTCCGCATCACGTATTGTCGTTTAATTTTTTTCATTTTTTAACAGATTTGTGGAGCCTCGAAATACTTACTGTGGATTTAGACGAGGAAGACGATGAACGTATGACGGTGTCACTAGTAAGTGGTTAATTTTAAATCCAAGAAGAAATATTTGTGTTCGAAACACAATGATTTTTGTATTTTGGTTTTGTTTATGTAATTTTTAATAAAAACCAGATTTTCGCAATTCCGGTCCATAATCATCACCTTTCCATGCATCCATTTAATGTCGTTTTGAAGGTATTTATTTCACAGTGCGTTTTTGACTTTTTTTTCGCACTTGGGCTTTTTCACCTTTTTTCGCACGCTACAGAGCTTAGTACCTTTAAGAAAGGCTAAATTTTATAAATAAACATAGCTAACGCCGACCCGTACGAAACACCTATTCGTATCAAAAGCCTTTAATGTGAAACTCTTCATTTCTCTTACTTCATTTTCTTCTCTGCTGAAAAACTATTCTCCCTTTAAAATCACTTACATTATCCACTCTTTGCCTTGTTATCATATACAACTAAATTGCCGGAGGCAATATAGACAGCCCCGTACGAAGACAAATTTCATAAATTCCTATTTAAACAGCTATATACCGCTATATTTAACTATATTTCACTATAAATAAACATTTCACAGATAAATATGCTATTATATAGCTCTATATGCCTGTATATAGCTCAATATAGCTGTATATAGGTATATATAGATGTCCGTATATGGAATCCCTGAAACCCCACACACATAACAAATTATTTCCATGTTAACAGAAACTCTCTAAGTACCATTTTTCCCAAGATATATCACTTTTATTAAAATCCAATATGGCCGCCGGCAGCCATTTTTTTAGGAGACCGGAAATAGTACCGACGCTTTACATTCGTTAATACCTTTCAAACAAAAAAAAAATCATGAAATTCGGTCAAAATTTACTCGAGATATTGTCAAAATACACCACGTTCACTGTACGGCCGAGTAGCCAGATAAGAGCTCACTCCAAAAGACCTAGCTCACGCTCCGGAGAACATAATTTCATAAAATAATAATAATTTTCCCTGATTGGTACGGTCAATACCTATCTAATAAAGCTAAAACAGACGAAATATGTTCAAATGTGGCCGACCTACAAGCAAAAACTGCTTGCCGCCCTGTGCCTGTTCCACACCAAGGGGTCTAACTCACGAGTCGGTCATCCGATTTCCATAAACTTTTTTTCTGTCGATCGGTATTGTAAATACCTTTTATTTGACGTATCACTTACAAGTTTAACGTTTAAATGTCCGGAGATATCTTCGAAAAACCGTAAAGCACTTATTGGGCCACAGCTCGGGAGGGGTCGATCCAAAATCACTCATCTTCGAACTTAGCCTGTCTTTTGACATTACCAAACGGGAAAAAAAAGAATTTTCAAAATCGGATGCGTTTTACTCAAGTTATCGTGCAGACAGACAGACGGACAGACGGACATTTTTTTTTCGCGGATTTGGCATCTCTAGACAACCACAATAGGTTTCCCCTTACTCAGGGAGTCCAATTCGACGTGTTACAAACGTATGCGTAAACCTATAAGACCCCAGTACTTCGTACGGGTCTAAAAATTGACGGCAATGACCCTGGCAAAGTTTAATGGACGAAAGAAAAGAACAGAAAAGAAAAGAAAAGCACAGAAAAGTCTGGAAAAGAAAAGGACAGAAAAGAACAGCAAAGTCTGGAAAAGAAAAGGACAGAAAAAAGAAAATGAAAGAGAATGAAATTGAAGAAGAAGACGATGACGATAAGCAGAAGGAGATGATAGACAGAAGAAGACCTAAATCTAGAAGGTAACCAAATTTCAGGCGACAAAGAGAAGAAGAAGAAGACTACGAAGGAACATGACTACGAATTACGAGAAAATTTGAAACAGAGTTTGAGAAGGAAGAACAAGAAAACTTGAGTTAGATGTTAATCGATTTTGTCGTTATACAGGATGATGACGAACTACTTTTGCGTACTGTGTTTCTTTAAATTATATTTTGAGTGGTAGAATTTATACGAATGAGAAGAAGTGTTGAGACATCTAATCGTAGCATCTAATCGAGTTAGTACGATCACGTTAGCACTTGTGAATAACTAAATTTTGTGTTTGTTCGGTTTGAATTTGTAGTTGAATAAAGTCTCACTTTTATAAAACTGCTGTTATTCCTCACCATAAATTGGAACTTCTAACATATAAGACCCCAGGTCCTAACATGTTTGGGTCATATCTACGGTTAATATCAAAATACGTTTCCCGAAGGCTATTTCATGTGTTAACTGTTGTGATGACACAAATAAACAATGAACTCTTGCGAAGTTGTGTGTCTTATGGTAAAATGGATGTTAAAACTAATGAAGTAACTTAACTGTATCACACATCATGCGTTACCAAACATATGAAGTAATAGATTCAATGGTTTGTAACGATGGTATGCTTGCAGCATGTGTAAAATTCAAGAGGCAATTCAAATCGTCCTTTTCAGCATGCAACAAAACGTTGGAGCACCTAAAGTATTATGGCTGCATGAAAGACCTTTCTCACCAGTCTATGCATAGAGATGAACAGAGTCGTGTAATACCGTTAAAAATTCAAATCAAATTGCTGGAAACATAAACTTTTATTGTCTGACTTATTTAATTTCCTGTTAATATCGTATGATATCCGAGACGGAAAGATGCCATGGAAAAAGATTGTTAAACACAAGAAGAAAACTAATTTTGAGTCAAAATGAAACGCTGTGAAAACAGCAAAAAAATAAAAACGATTGCAGAAGTGGCATAGACTCAAGCAATTTTGTATGTTACTCGTGAGATATATACACGAATGGTGGATTGTTATTTGTTGTAAAATGTTTTCCGATCAGAAAAAGGATTTGGTCGTTATACCATCGTAATAAATCTGTATTGACGGAGATATTGTAGACCTTGGGCTATAATTTTCCACATAAAATCGGAAGAGCTATTTTCGATACCCGACCTAATTACCCAACAATCCCTCGGAACGTACGAGTATGATTATTATTCAATTAATAAGGACTGGTTGAATTGTTTACAAGAAACTTGCATAAACCCGAGAGGAGCGAGCAAAAAAAAACATTTAAAAAGTATTAAATTTTCGACACAGTTTTATTCTTAACGCGAGAGAGGATTATAAATTTGTTTGATTGTTGAAGGCAGTAAATTCGTTCGAATGGAAAATGTTTTCTTTGATATTATATTGTTATTGTTCCCAAAGATTTTAATTAAGTTTTCTCCAGCAATATTATTTTAAAGAAAATATTTTCATCGAAAACATTCTGCTTGCTTTACAACCAACGGATAGAAATAGGAGAAAGGAAAAAAATTACCGAGAATGTCTATGTCGTTATGAACGACGTCTTGTCATTACGCGTAACTCCGCTTCTCACGTTTTTAAGCCAGAATTTCTGATTCATTCTGACAGGGAAATTCTCTTTAATTATTTCACAAAAATGTCAGAGAAACAGTTCGTCGAAACTATTGAACGTTTCATGTGGTTATTATTTTATTGCGCTCGGCATGTTGTCAAGTTAATTTGTTGTTAAATTCTCAAACATTCTTAAAAATTCCTTTTTTTTTGTAAAACAATATGATACGAAGTTAGTTGGTGGACTCGAAGAAACGAACATATGTATTTCGATAAGCGATCTTAGGAGTAAATATAGCCCAAGAGATAACCAACTCGGATAATTGACTACACACACTCTCAAAGGAGTTGTTGGAGTATCTGGTTAATAGTTGTAATTGATGGAAATTCGAGAAATCGATGGATACAAGGAATTGACTGGAAATACGTGAAATTGTAAGGAATAACATGTTCATGTCAAAGCGCCCAAAAAACGTTTCAAAATAATCTGTTCATTTAAAATGGAATGAAATGATAACGGAAAATATCGTGAACTTCTTTCGAACATTCGTGGAATTATAGAAAGCAACTGGAATTGTAGGAATTGAAGGACCTATCCGGCAAGTAGATGTGTTAATCCGGTAAATAAAGTAATAAAAGGAATTAGAAGCAATTAAAAGAAATTAGGAATTGATTTGCCATCATTTTAGCCAGTCGGTTTCCCCTCGATATAGTCATAATCCTTTGTAATATTTAAGAATTTTAAGAATTTAATTCCCTTCAAATAGGCCTCACAGGTCAGGGCCTATTTCATGGAGATAAATTCCAGCAAACTCCAAACACAAAAACATAGAAAAAAAATAAGAATTTAACGAAAACACCGGAGGCACTTCGATCTACTGTTATTTTAGAGAAAAAGATAAAACGTGACGGAAAAATTCGGGAATTTTCTGGAATTTAATTTCCCTAGAGTGAGCCTTGTAATAGGTTCACACAGCAAGTGTGACAGGTTTACCCATTTTCCGGAGAGATTTGGAGCTGAAAAAATTGACGGCTTGATCTTCCCGCCTTCTTGGCAATGTATACCTAATAAATAAAAATCTCAAATACCCTAAAACCCTTACATGTATGTATATAGGATCAGGCAAAACTGTAGCCTAATAAAACATCCGACTTTTCTCAACGCAAACGAATCAAATTTTATTCAAATCTTTCTTCACCTACGGTTCGCCTCAAACGGATTAACAATTCTCGTCTCTCTATGCAACTGTTCATCATGACAAAAGGATGGATCGAATGGATCATTGACCTGTACTGATTACTCACTGTAAGTGGTTCAGGGGGTCAAAAAAAATTTACTAAGAATTTTAAAAATGATGTCAGTAGCAAGGAGTTTGTTCGCAAGGGCCTACTCTCGACCCGTAAAATATTTTTACAAATTCTAAGAGACACGGAGACTCTATTTTTGCCCCCTGGACCATACAAACACTTTTTCAACCTTTGTATTGCTTCGATATCCCATTCTCACCGGAAAGCGGATATACCTCACAGTCACTCCGTTTTGTCTCCGTTTAGCACGCCGTTCAGTGCAATAACAAACGTTTCTGATGCGAATAACGTAAAAGTTACGAAGAACCTGAGGAAAATTTTGAGGAATATGTCTCGTGTATGCCGGATCCTTTTCTACTTGATTTGGATATCACAGCAAAGAAAGAAATGATTCAAGTCAAAACATAACTCGCTCAAAATCCTACGTCTATAAAGATCTTAATTACCTGCCTAACTTACCTCTTTCTTCAAATTGAAATTAATAAAACGGAAACTTTTTGATTAACAATTAAAAGTTTGTTGTGCGCTAGGCTCGGTGTTGAATCCAACCACACAAGATTATTAACCGAAACACGATGATAAACAAAAAGCTCTACCAATGAAGCTCCGTGCTACGTTAACGTAATGGATTCAAGTTTATAGAATATGTACGAAACGAAGTGTAATAATGTGCAACATTTCATTTGTATCATTAAAGTTTCATGTTTCCTTCATGTCGAGTTTCGTAAATAACTCATTTAAACGTGTATATAAGACATAGTCATAAACTGAATAATGGAATGGTGGATATATTCATTAATTAGTTTCTTGTCTCACGTTTAGCGCCGAAAGTAACACTGAGGAGGAGAAGTTTAGCTTCTTTTCCGACAGAGTCTAACAAAATTTAGCTACGGAGACAGACATCTATTTCGATGTATTTTCAGAGGTCCCCGCATGTTCTCGGCCAAATTTATTATATTTCCTTTTTCGATTAGCTTGAAATTAAAGCCAACGCCATAAAATAGAAAGAGAGTAAATAATCTCTGTTAAACAGTGACGGTAAGCATACCGCGATAGAATCAGCCAAATCTAATTTTTTTAGTGAAAGTGTCACAGATTGTTTGATCCAAAATCTTTTACTTCATTTGTTTCAACATAAATTTTGAACGTTATCGTATCGCTTATTTTTGTCGTCATTGCCTATTCTGTTGTCTTTAATGTCTGTTGTAATGTGAAACGGTAATGTTTCCCTACATTTGAATTGAACTTCTTGGGACTGAAATCTAATTTAGGAAATCCCAAAATTTCTGAATCTTGTAGCGCTGTGCTAGTCTAGAATCTATACATTGAGCTATTGAACTCTTAATACCGCCAGAACGTCCAATGTTTAATCTAAAATCACGCCGTGAAATATTATTTTTCGATTCCGGGAATTAATTTGTTTTTATCTGCTAGTGCGAAAGTTATGGAAGAAATGCATGGACGAATCCAGACCATATGAGCTTCCAATTAAATCTGACTTGAACAACTTGAACAACCCTCGGATGTGCCTTATATCACGATCAAACTTTTGGAGCGACACCGAATTACAAATTTCAGATTTTGATGAAAATGAACCGTGGCAGATGTGCTGGAACGACAGCCCTACTTTCACGAATAAGTTCCTCATCCAGAACCCACATCAAAAACTAGAGGGCTTTAATCTGCAGTGAAAGGAGTGGAAAATGTTAAATCGGTTCCGTTCGGGCCACGGCTGCTCGGCTGATCAAATGTATAATTCCCTGTACTGCGACTGCGATCATGACATCTTCCAGACAATGGATCTTATTCTAAACGAATGCCTTTTTCATCAATTCAGAGGCGGACTCCAAAGTCTTAATGAAGCAACGAGTGAAGCAATAAATCGGTGAAGTGAATTAGACATTGACGTTTGAAAACAGTGTTTTTAGAGTAGTGATTGCAGCTATCAGCTGTTAATTGATTGAAACTAAAAGTTTCAAAAAGACTTGTTAAAGAAATTGATGTGAACCAGACGATCAATATATAGTGCGAAAAACAGATAGGTAATGGCTTCATTACGTTTCAGTTTTTAGGAAGGTAAAGTGATTTTTCGCACACGCAGATAATAGTACATTACTTCTTGTGTGAAATTTTCCGATCGAGGTGTAGCCGAGGTCGGTAAACACATAAGAAGGACCATTTCCAACATTTTCCCCAATGCCCAAGGAAGGTTTTTTATTCAAACACGTGAGGTAAAGTTTTGGCTCCGTGAAATAAAGTTAACTTTACTTTAAGTTTTAATCAATAAAAAAAAATCCTCACGTTTTTCAATAAAATATAGTACCTAGCTACAAGCTTCCCACTGGCCAAAATAAAAATTTGGAAGCAAGTAGGTAATGGACTATTTCGTAACAATCTTTTCATCTTTTTCACCAGTTGGAATAACAATTTTCTTCGCTTTTTTGGCTCTCTTATGCCTTATGCCCATAAGCTTCGACTGGCTCCAACTAATTTAGACTAGCATGGTATTACCTAAGCATTGACAAATAAATTGTTTTGAAAAGTTATGCAATCGGATCGAACACACCAAGTCTTTCTTCAATTTTCTTTCGTTTAATAAATATACTTTTGGATAAAACTAATAAGAGAGTAATAAAAAATGAATGGTTGACCTTGACCACAATGAATTAGTGGTTATGGTCATGACTGGCATTTAAAATTGAATGGCATTATGGACATGATTGTATATTACGACATGTTTAATATTAGTATAGTCATTCGTCGAACTTTTTTTTTTTTTGATAAATATTTATTATGCTGTGCACGTATCTGTAGTTGAATGGAATATACGCGTTGAAGTTGTATATATACCAGTCGCTTAGGTGGGTTTTATTTTTTGGTCTATTTTTTAACTTTATCTAACCGTTTGCTTTAATCGGAGATCCTGAATATGGAAATACTTATAATTCAGGGATTATATCAAAGCGGTCCACGAAAGAAACGAAGCAAATTACACAATTACACACAATTACATGTCGTACTGCTAGCAACAAGCTTTGGGAAACTCTTATTTTGAAAAGTGTTTTTTTTTTACCCGAGCCGAGGACTGTTAGAGACGGCTGTCATCGGTTATCGACAATGACAGTAATAATAAACGACAAGCTCTGACTATGAGGTCTTATTATAGCTAAAGGCATTTTCAAACCAAATGAAGTAAAAGATTTCTGAAATTAATCTATGAAAATCTTCGATCAAATGAAGTAATAGATCAGACATTAAAACTGTTAATTTGCTTGCCGTCTGTGACAGGATATCCATTCAGCCCTTATTTTAAGGAATTAAAATCCAGAAAATCAAATTCCCCAAAATAGACCCAGATGCAACTACACAAGTCAAAATAACAAATAGAACTTCGCTAGTGTCACAAAATGTCATACAATTAATTACAACTTTCCGTGAGGTGCTGACGGTGCCTGTGTTAACAACTTTCCGGATGGAGCAGCTTTACTGCACACTCTGTCCAGTTTCAGTACCGAATCTTCAACATTATTAGATTTCCATCACAATGTTTCAAATGAATCGACTCAATTGGTGTTGATGGTTGTTAGGTGAAGAGAACACCGTTTACATAATATTTAATGAAAGAGGATGTACTTGCAAACTGAAATATCTGATCGATTTGTGGTCATATACGTATAATTACAACAAAATACGAACACCACGTTATCGCTTAGAAATGTAGAGATGTGTTGTTTGAACAAGAGTTTAGCTTCTTGAACGATCCAATGGTGAGTGTAGGAAACACTCAAAACAAAATTATAGTGTTCAATCAATTTGCGAACAAAGTTATACTAACCAGCCACCATAGGCCACACATTCTAAGGGTATATTCAAGAATGCAATAGAAATGTTTATGTTCCATTCGGAGACTAGAGGCGAGCAATGTACGAGTTATATGCTGCGTTTTTCGTTAAAAGAGGCAATGGAAGTTTTACTTCCTGTCATTTTGTTGAGAAATAATTATTTCTCAACTCAGTGACGAGAACTAGGACTTTCGTCGGGGTTTTGGAGAAAAACGTTGTATGCAAGGTGATAAATGTGTGTATTACATGATGTGTATTATCACATTCGGCCTAAATTGCCTGAAAAAAGCATTTATCGCTCGATGGCATGGCATAAGTAACTATTTAGATTAGATTAGATTACATGGGATGAGACAAATCTCTGCATCTAAGCCTCCATTGGGCCTGTTGTGCGTGCCCCTTTTTTCGTCTAGTTGGACCTACTGATTAAAGTGAAATCCGAACAACTGTCAAACGCAAGTCTTATTATCCTTACGTCGTTATGTTTATGTGACAACACAGATGGCACTGTAAGTTACAATTGTCTATATGCATGACATGTGATATCGTTATGATTTCTTATTCTTTTTTTATGACTTTATTACGGTCGAAAGAGCCTATAGATTGTGGAAATTGTTATCGTCACTACCGCAAAAATCAGCGATGACACTGCCTTCAAGTCGGTCTTTTAAGAAACGAAATTTAAAAATCAAAATCATTTGTTGGGAAATTAAATTTTCGATCACATTGCCCATGAAAATATTGTTCGATGAAGTGACAGAAGTGACCGACTTGACGACAGCGGCAATCATTGAGAGTCCTGTGAAATAGTGCTCAAATCCATAATCTATTGGCATTGCTCTAGCAGTAACTAATCACACTTTGATTAGGAAAAACCGTATGAGCAAGTTTACTCCGGGAATCGAACCCGGGACCCATACGTTATGAATCCAATGCTCTACCGATTGAGCTACCTGGACTATCCAAGTGACTATTTACTCACTGCCCCCAGCTTCGCATCTCCACATCAAACTGGTTGTTTTTAATTGTGACTGGCTGTGAATGTGAAATTACTGAGCGAGCTCACTATCGCGCCCATTGTGCTCACTATTGTAATTACACTCTTGCGAACAGGGTACACTAATCATTTTAAGTTCTAGACTAAACATTGTTTTAGTCGCGAGTTACACTACTGAAGTTTAGCACTTCAATCTTGTAATCTTGCTGTTACTTTCTTGTGTTATGAAAACCTTTAATTTTAGACATCAGGCGAATTTACACTCAGTTTAACATGTCACTAACATTTAAAGCAGCACCTCTTCTGCCAAAATAAACGTAAAACCAAACTGTTAGGAATCTTTTTCATGAAAAAAATTTATTTTTCTTTAATTTACACCTTTTCAATAAATTCTCTATCTTCATTGAAGTCCCCAAAATAGTAAACTCTACTGCAACTCCTGCTTGTGCTTCATTATCTCGGACACATATTACTTTTTCCACCATCTATCGACAGCAACGTACCGGTAATGAAACGTGCCGCATCACTAGCCAAAAACACGATACCTTCGGCCACTTCATCAACCTGACCGACTCTACCCAATGAATGGGACGTCTTGCATTCTTCTAGATAACTTTGATATGCATCCGCATTCACTCCCATATTCGAATGGAAATTGGTCATGATCACGCCCGGATTAACGGAATTCACTCGGACACCTTTCGGGCCCAGTTCCAACGAAATGCATTTGGTGAATTGATCCAAAGCAGCTTTGGACACACAATATGCCAAGAAGTATGGAAACGATCGGATGCCAGCAACGCTGGATACGTTAACAACATTCCCTTTGGATTCGATTAGATGTGGTACGGCTAAGGCTGTTAGATGATAAACACTACGAACATTTGTGTTCATTACTTTGTCGAAATTATCTAAATTCATTCGTGAAATGGATGAGGGAGCACCAATTCCTGCCACATTCACCAGCACGTCCAATCGACCGTAATGGGCAATTGTTTTTTCTATGATCTCTTTGGTCTGTACATTAATATCCGCAATTATTGTCAATGGCTTTTTTCCACTCTTGTCAATGCACTGTTGAGCAACCTCTTCCAACCGATCGACATTTCGACCGACCAATGCTAGTTTTGCGTTTAATTTTGCGAAATGCCCGGACGTACATGCTCCAATGCCGGAGCTCGCGCCTGTGATCAGAACGACTTTGTCGGTAAAAGTCATAATGAAAGAGCCGTTTTAGCTTATTGCACAAAAATTGTTTTACCGAAAGTTTTAATGTTCGTTGATCGAAGATCCAAACAACACTAAAGAGGCCAAATATTAAGAGGAGGTTGATAGAGAAATATTAATCTCTTACGTAAGGAACTTATTTGGCTGTTCCAAATGAATACAATTTTTTTGGCTGTTGCATGTTTGGTCTTTTTTTTAAACGACTTTTTATAGTTAGGTTTTATTCAAACGAGTATCTCTATACATCTATTTAAATTGTATTTCATATATGTGTCTGAAAGCCCACTCGATTGTTAAAAAGAGAGTTTTGTAGTAAAATTGAATTTTTGATAGTTATGTATGGCTCGTGGACCAGCTTTTATTAAACATGTTATATTCACATAATGCTTCTTTATTTGAAAACAAAAATCGATTTAAAAAACTATAGGATCAATGAATACATATGATATGAGCACTATTCGTTTTCACGCCTGCACTTTTATACTCATGTTAATTACTAAACTAAAAAAAAACATTTACACTGCAAGCATATCATCACCAAATTCATAATCATTAATCTGTTACTCAACGCACTTCAAGCAAAAGTGCTATAAATGACAGCTGCCAAATAGAGTACTATTTTGTATGAAATTCTTTTTACAGTGTAAAATTTTGTATGGAACACTGTCAAGTTTCAGTACCCTATTTAGAGTACCACTTTTGCTTGAAGTGCGTTGTGTTACTTCAATTGTTTGATACAAAATCTATTACTTCGTTTATGCTACACGTTTTGTTATATCGTTTCTGAGTGGTAAAGAAGAAATATTTGAAATGCCGATTAATGTTTATCGTAAGATACAAGATACAAGTTAGACAACATACGAAAATGAATTCACCTGAAAGTTTGGATCCATAATTTCTCTGATCCGTTGAGGGTCTGCATTACCTTCAGTGTTTATATACTTTGTCTCTAACGGAGTACTTTTTGTTGAGTGTAATGGACACTTAAGTATCTTAACCCGTTTTCAGAACCTAGATTTTTTATTTCGGGGATTTTTTTTTAGTTCACGTACTTTTTACTAGTACTAGTACTTTGTTCACGTACAAGAATAATAAAGCGATGATTACGTAAGGTAAATAAGTTACATAAATCACATATGTAGCAGGAAGCACATTATATTGGACTATACCGAACAATTTACATCTTATCCGCTGAACGACTTACGAACCCAAAACTGTCTTCGTGTTACATTTTTAATGAACATACACTCGAATGAATATGAGAAAGAAATGGATTAATTGTCAACCGTATGAAATTGATAAACGATATGTTGTCACATTCGTTAAGCTTTGCCAGGTAAACTCAATTCATTTTGTTTCAAAATAAATTTTCTTAGTGTGCTGAAGAGACAGGCTGATACTTTATATTCATCGTCTATATGTGACATCCAACCCAAATTATATGGGTGTACACAAAGCGAGTTCGGTATAATATTTCGAAGCCAAACACACTGTTCCAATTTGACAAAACGTATTAGATAAATCTTTTGATTTCCATCACAAATTGAATCTAATACAAAGTGAATTAGAATCAATAATTAATTCGCTTATGTCTCAGGGAAAATGCTGTTATCATGCCATTAGCATAAACGCTTTTACGTGGTGTTTTTAGCGTAATCGTATATTGTATATACCATCAAACAAAGACGGTAACGTAACCATACTTGATGTACCGCAACACGTTATTCATCTAAATAATGTAAAGTGAATTCAAGATATTTTCTATCATTAATTGCATTTCACTTTGAACGATGTTCGCCGTAATAAATCAAGGTTAGGTAACTTGTGTAAAACATATTTTCTTGTTGAATGTGGATGGGAGATGGGTCATGGGTGAGCATAAGTAAATCGATTAAAATTCACACCTTTCTGTCTCTCTCTATCTCTCTTTTGTTTGAACATATTTTATGTGCTTCATCGTACATTTAGCTAAAACAAATTTTCAAATCTCATAAATCTCTTTCACCGTTATCCTAGAAAATATTCCAAACATTCAAAACAAATTTATCCCAGCCTTTACCACAACAAAATGTCGTGCATTTGTGTCTAATTTAATAATTTATACCTAAATCCCAATGAAAATTGCTTGATCTAATTTTCACTTGGAAAGCCGAGAAAGGAGCAGGTCGTATAAATGTACCTTAGCTTTGAGACAATCAAACCACTAAATAAAATTTTATACTTTATGTAGTTATATGTCAATTTGCAACTTTGCAATGAAAATAAAACCGGATCGATCTTGCAGAGAGATTGAGAGCTTAAAAGGAATTTAGACAATTTTCCATACAGAAACAATAACAAGCATTTGAGACACGCGGTAAGTGCACTTAAGTTGAAATGCAAAGAGGAAATTTTCCTTATTTTTACACTTTGTGTGTAAATCAAGCGTAAAACATAAAGTTGCATGATTGACAAAGCAAAATTGTAAATTTACTAAAAACCTCTTTACTTGGAAATATTATAATCAAAAGTTCCAACTAAAAGTAGAGTTCAAAGAGTTTACTACTTTGACTTATCAATTCAAATATTCGCGGAATAAATTGACAAAGTGGAAATGAAAAGGCTGTTAACCAAAGCTGAAAGGTGTTAGTAATTAAGCGTAGTACACAGTAGATTGTGAAAATTGTTATCGTCACTATCGCAAAAATCAGCGATGGCACTGCTTTCGAGTCGGTCTTTTAAGATACGGAATTTAAAAATCTGACTCATTTGTTAGGAAATTAAATTTTCGATCACATTGTCCATGAAAATATTCTTCGATGAAGTGACAGAAGTGACCTACTTGCCGACAGCTTCAATCATAGAGAGCCCTGTGAAACAGTGCTCAAATCCACAATCTGTTCGTGAGATTTTACCCTATCATGGGCGCTTGTCTATCTGTCTGTTCCACAAATTTGTTGGAAGTTTTGGTAGTTGTGTTAGTCGGCAGTTGATATAGTTGCGAACTGGATTGACATTCAAAATTGCAAAGTCAGCATCAGCAAATCAACACCAGGCAAATAATAATTAGCTGCTATCTGATAACTGATAGCTCACAGTTAATATTGCAATTCGAAAATTTGGTAGTTGGTAGCTGGCTACCAAGTTTATAATTGACTATCAATCTCCGTTTTTGGTGAAGAGATGTTTACTATTCGAGAACTACGCACCGACTGACGCAATTATTCTATCTGCTTGCCTATTAATAGCTAGAATTTTTGACTACCAAACTGGTAGTTAACTACCATGCTGAAAAGAATTATTGATCATTTAGTGATATTCGGCATTTAAAGAACATGAATATTAAATTTTATTTTAAGTTGGACCGATTTATAATTAGTTGGCAGAAAATTAATTCAATATGTTGTCCGTTCTCAAGTACTAAGAAAGGGACTCGTCAAAATACGAGAGGGAAACAACCAAGTTATATAAACATACTGAAGGTAACTCAAACTCTCAGTGAATAGGAAGAAATACTCAAAGTAAATAAACACTGAAGGTAATGCAGACCCTCAACGGATCAGAGAAATTATGGATCCAAACTTTCAGGTGAATTCATTTTCGTATGTTGTCTAACTTAGACTTGTGCAACATAACGCCGCTAAATCGCTCCAGATTCACCACTAGATGCAACTTGACGCAAACGAATTCAATACGTGTGTAACATGACGGAGCTAAAATTCACCTGAAAGTTTGGATCCTTGTGTAACTGCGGATTTGCATTACCTTCAGTGTTTATATACTTTGGAAATACGGACCCCAAGTATCGGGTGAATATAAGATTTGTTATGTTGCAACCATGACGTTTAACATAATAATGTTGTTGGAACTGCGTTGTTTAATCAGTATTGAGTTTTGCATGTGCTACAACATAACAAAGTGAATTACATTTGTGTCGAACATTATACAAATTATATACACCCGAAAGTGGGCGTCCGTGTGTTCTTGCGGATTTGCGTTACTTTCAATATGTTTATTTACCTTGGAAACAACAACGGAAAATCCTGTCGCATTCACATGTCATTCTCCATTCATTCGGTCATATTTTTCCTCAGTTCGACCATATTTCCCCTTCATTCGGTCATATTTTCCCCCCATTCGCCCATATTTTCCCTTATTTTCCCCCATGTACACCAAGAACTTTTCGTGGCGAGACCGAAAATACCTCTAAAAAACCATGGGCTCACAGTCCGAGTTTTTTCAACTGGATAATATTACATTCCAACGTTATACATCGCTAAGACATTCAAGTTCTTTGTTGTATCCATGCTCTTCCATTTAATATAGCTTAAAAAATTCAATGAGATATTGTCTCATGTACCACTTTCAGTCATCCCGTCGCTCCTCTACAACGAACGATGAAATATCTGCTTTGATAACTTCAATCCTTTTGTTCGGCATGTACTCCTTGTTAACCACTATATTATAAAAATGCACCATTGTGAAAAGTGATATCAATAGGCAATGTATAAAGCCTTCAATTCTTCAATATTTCAATTTTTTTTCCTCATCTTTTAGTTGAACGTATAATATTCATAAATCAACAACGTTGAAAGACTATAAGATGTAGTATATTACGCTTATGTACACACTGCAGTCTTAAATAGTACTCCGCGCAACGCTTCTTTGTATTACTATTATGAATGCCAACATCATACCATTGTTCAACAAATCCGCTACAGTTTTTTTGTTCGATTGTTTTACATGCGTACAAAAGGAAAGTAAAATCTAAAGATAATGAATTATTGGACGGGTTGAATGGGACATTCATTCAAAGCAGCTTGTGGTGCCGAAATCGTGCATATATATGTGTAGCACATTGTGTACTGGATGATCTTCTGAGTTCATTGTAGCCAGCAGTGTATATAAGGAATAGCGTTCAGTAAGAATAGACGCATCGCATAAGAGATGAGTTCTGGATCTCGTAATAATATGTAAATGAGTGCGTTTGAATCTGTTTTTAAAATCGTTATGTACTCAGCTGTGACATTAGACCATACCTGACCTAGTAGATTATATTCATTGTAGAGTTTGACCTAATCGTATGTAACATAATTGGTCAAGTAAGTAAGTCATGATTGCACGAGTAAGTATACGAGAATATACGAAATCACCCATTCAAACAAGTGCATTTTCTTACTTAGCCAAGTATGTAACCACATTGACACAAGGCTGTATACTTTGGGGAGGTCTATTTACTTTCATTGAGGTCACGCAGATACAAATACGCGGGTTACACACCACAGTTGATGATAAAATGGCCGATTTCATACAAAAATTCACCTACTCCGATGATTCTCGTCGTCTTGATGATGTGGTGAATTTTTTTACATGTAAAATCATCAGAAGTGGTGTGTTCCCGCGTATCTAATAAAATGGTGGTCTGCGTGACCTCCTCAAAGTATACAGCCTTGCATTGACAAACAAACATTGAATTTGTGCCGTAACCTTGTTACGTAGTCTAAACCCCCTGTTTAAGCTGGTAAAAATTTAGATCTTTCATCCACAAAGGGCAAGAGATGTAAGAGAACCAATTGTATTTGAGAAACACCATAATATACCTATTTCAATCGAACTGTAAAAAATTTGAAATTTCCACCGAAATGTATCGTTCTTGAAATGCAACGGCGGCACTGGCGCGGCGAAATATGACATTATTTTTGACATATTTGTTTTGACATGATTTGACATTTAGCAAAACGTATACAGACAGCCTCGAACTGAGACTTTACAATCTAACGAAAAAAGGCCAATAATGTCGGAATATGAAGCCGTTCGTCGGGGTAAATTAGTTCTCAAAGGAGAGCCATCCAAGTAAGTGTTGAGTAAATAAAATCCAATTTCGATTTTAACGTGCGTGGAATTTCTTGTAGGACCAAAAAACGTAAACACAAGAAGGAGAAAAGTGACAAACCAAAAAAACGAACTGTAGATGAAGATGCATTAAAGCACGGCGGCTGGTGGAAAGCAACAAAATTCGAAGACATTACTGGTTCTGTTGCAATAGAATACGGCAAAAATTCGTACATAACAGCCCTCGACAATGGCTTGTTTTCACTGGGCGCTCCACACAACGAAAATGACGGCCCATCACCCGAGGAGATTTTCACGGCATTCCCCATCAACGATGCACGCGTGGCCTTTAAGTCTGGCTACGGTAAATATTTGAAAGTGGAAAAAGACGGAATGGTGACGGGCAGATCGGATGCAGTGAGTCTGTTGGAACAATTTGAGCCAGTGTTTCAGGACGGTAAACTAGCACTACAGGCGGGAAATGGTTGTTTCATGAGCGTTGATCCGGAGGATGATGCAGTGGTTGCGCTGAGGAAAGTTGCCGGCGAAGCCGAAGTGGTGACAATTCGTGCTTGTGCCGTGCGTGAATTAAATTCCGACGATGACGTTCCGACGGAGGAGAAAGGGAACTTGGATCAGGTTGAAATAAACTACGTGTGAGTATTCAATGCCGGTTGTCACTTGTAAAATGTTTCAAATATTCGTCAAAGAAAGATTCTCAGGCTCTGAAAGAATAGGTTGAGAAACGCCATGTAAACTTTCAGTACACAGAAAATCTCTTCCAAGTTGGTGGAGGCACCACTGTAGATACTTAACTCGGAGGTGGCTCAACCTGTTCATTTAGAAAGTAGCACGAGCTGGTTATCCAGACTTATTTGTCACTTTCATTGACTCGTTATATTCCCAGTCCGATCAGGTCTAGGTCGACCGGATTTAGTTCACGTTTACCGAAACCTACTCTTAACCTGAACCCGAATAAAAAATTTGAGGTTCAACGTGAATCAGGCTTTCCCATTTCAGGTTTAGGTCCACCTGAATCTGAAGTTACCGGAACTGAAATGAAAATTTCCTGACCAGTTTTGTTCAGGCTAAATCTGAAACTGGTCTGATTAGAGCCGTGAAGCATCGTCAAGATTTCTTTTGGAGATTTTTGTTGGCTTTTCTTTACATTCTGGCGATTCTTTTTGGTGATTTAACAAATCAACAAAAAATGATGAATTGCCAAGATTGCTAGAGTGTTCAGAAAGGCCAAGAAAAATCGCCAAAGTATGAAGAAATACGAGTTGACTTCATGGAAATGGTCTGATTTAATTCAGGTTTTTCCGTTTCGGGTTCTGGTCAGGATATAACTGATCTGTTCTGAGCTGATAACCTTTACAGTAACAATACAAATGCACAACTGATCAGCTTACTAATTACGTTTCTTCAATTTCTACAGGAAAAAATTCCAAAAATTCCAAGACAAGAAAATGAGGATCAGCAAAGAAGACAAGTCAGCGCTGGAAAAGGCCAAAAATGACGGCATCCTGCACGAGACACTACTGGATCGCCGAAGTAAAATGAAAGCCGATCGATATTGTAAGTGAATTCCTCTGTTCTGTGGGTCATTTTGAATAAAAAAAGAAACGGTGCCGAACCGATATGTAACTACCAAAATAGCTCTTTAATTCCGTGTCTTCTGTATAAAATCTTCCGTGGAAGTATAATTTTGTACAAAAAAATGATTTTAAATAATGAAAAAAAAATACTCGAAGCGAATCTCTCACAACTTTGTCTGTCTACGGTTAAAATTCGAAGGTACTTACACACTGATCGTAAGCCGCGAATTGACGAAAATTTTCACCTTAAGTAGTCCTGGATTCACCTCTGACCACCTGTCAATGTACACGAACAATTTTAGCATGTCATTTAAAACTCCACTACCCAACATTGAGACTTACGTTAAGTTCCGCTCTCTAAATCGATTTTTCACTTTCTGCTTTATCGTCGAAATCCCATTGGCACTGTGCAATCCACGACCGGTTATTACGAAAATGTACTTGTACGTTTGCGGTTGGGTCTTCAGTTTGTTGATATGCTTATCCAAAAATATGTCAAGGCACTCGGCGGCTTCATTCACATGCAAATAATGCAGGTCCAGCATGTCTATAAACCGAATAAGAAAAGAACATCACAAACCGTAATTCGGATTCGGATGGTGGCAGCAGTTCGCGATCTTACCCGGATTCTTTTGTGTCAAATTATGCACTTCCATGATACAATTGGCTGCTTTGTGGTTGTACGCGTCGATTTTGGTTTTATGCAAATTGGCCACCTGTGAGTAGTACAGAGCGACCGATGTGTTGCCTCGCTGGATGGCCTCTTTGGCTTTGTTGTAACACTCAGCCTTCAGTTGAGTGTGACGCATGGCTAGATTTCTGGTGTCTTCAAACTCTTTCAGTGCATACCGTTTCGCCTCATCTGGCCCGAGTTTTCGATTTTCCAGCGATGTCTGTCGCCTTGACCTGTAGATCTGGCGATGGGAATGCGATAAAAATTAAGTTCAACATCAACATGGGAACCCATTCCCAGATACTTACCGTCATTTCCACCTCATTCTGAACTTCTTCCAACAACTGACGGCCTTCTATCGCTATTTTATCTGCTGATTTACCGCTTAACGTGTCTTTCAGCACATCAACCGTTTCGCTGAATTTATTGTTGTGGGCCGCCAGCACTTCGACCAATGTATCTCGGTCAATATCCGGGAAAATGTTGCAGAGTTTATCGTGTGTCATCTGCAAGGCCAGATCCTGTGGCGTTTTGCTTTTCCACTCGTCCATTTCTGTTCTGTACGCGGCCAACGCATATTCCATTTCCATTATATCTTTCAGGTCGCTCGGTGGTTTCGTATGCTTATGTAAACCGGGATAGTTTTGCTGCGACTGCAATTGTTTCGCAAATTCAGCATCTTCTTTGATTGACTTTTGACGTTGTTCTTCCAGCTGATTGAACATCGATTCCATCCATAACGCATACAACTGTTGTGCCAACGATTTCGGCATAAACACATTTGCTTTTAAGTTCTCCAGCGCATCACGCTGATAAGCTTCAACGCCAAATACTGAATCCAACTGGCACACCAGATCCATTCCCAGATTTATTTCCAGCAGTTCATCGTCCTTCTCATTCGAATCGGTGTCAACGACATCCACGGCACAGGCACTTTCCTCAGTATTAGTGTCGGTATTAGTGGTCGAATCGACAATACCTGCTGCTGGTGACATGACATGACCGCGACGAAGATTTCGAATCTTTCTGGTGTGATTGGAGTAATGTTCGTCGCCAATTTGGAAACTCTCTTCGATCATTCGTTTTGCAGCCAACTGTTCTTCAGTGTTGATGGCAACGCGATTCGGTCTCGGTCGCTGGTATGTTGAAGCAAAGCTCAGTTCATCGGGTATGCTTGCAGAAGGCACATTTGTTTGATCGGTATTGATAGTTTTGCTATTCGAACCGTCACAGTCACATTCAAAATCATTTCTGGTGCCACAGACATTGCCGTCCCCATTATGATATTCATCCACCCGTGTTTCATCCTTTAACAGAATATCCATCGTCCAGTCACCGTCACCCTCACACTTTTCAAACAAATCCCACAGAACATCCAATGAAACCGACGGATAAATTGACCGAATTTGTGCAAACGAATCGTTTTCGTTTTTACAGTTCTTACGATGCTTGTGCAGCATCGTCTCTTTGGGCTCTTCTTCGGTCGGTGACTTGTTGCTCTCGATGGCATTTTCGTTACTTTCTTTGAGTAAAGTAAACAAATTGGAATGCAGTTCGTTCGTGACTGTTGCTGATCGGCTGTCGGTCGATCTTTGTTTAGCATTTCGTTGCTGTTTCGGCGGTGACACACGGCCCGTCTGAGTGGCGTTGCTTTTCCAAAATTCAACTCGTTCAACGTCAAATTTAGTCCACTCAGTAGCCGCATTGACATTGCGGAAAGCTTCTTCGACAGACTCGTATTGCACAAGATCTGGTACCTGACCAGGCGCATCGAAATTGTTTCTCTTTGTTAAATGTCGGACGGAAGTTCGTTGCGATTTTGGTGTGAACTGATGGATTGTGTTATTCAGCTGCGTTGATGTGGAGTTCATCGGTGGAAATTGGCGATACTGTGGCATGGGCATTGCATAGTTTAGTCCAAAACTTTCCATCACAGATGAAACGGTCGTTGGTTCGTAACCGTTCAGCATTCTTTCAATACTTTCTTTGGGCACACCGTGTGAATTTTTCATCGCAAGTTTACCGGGCGACTGTGACCAGCTGTTTTTCGCTTCCGCAATATGAACCACGTATCCGCATCGCACGGCAATGTCAAAGTAAGACTTCATTTCCCACACTTTCATATTTGTGTTGTCAATGATGATCGGACTCCAACCCCTGCAAGCGTAGTAATTGACTCGTTTACGGTTGTTGTCGTGCACTTCGCCGAGTCGATGCGACGAGAAATTATAGTTGCCACGGTCATCATAGAAATAATCGTCCGAGCTGAAGATATGATTGCAATAATCGTCGCATGTCGTTGCATCGATAATTTCCTTCGATAAATACGATTTTCCCGATCCAGGAGCCCCGCGCATAATGACCATAACTTTGATTCCTTTCAGGATCTGTTTGGAAATTTCGTGCAGCTCTGGCCGATCATGAAATATGGCTTTGGGTTTCGGACGAATAGGTAGGCCTGCTACATCAGTAGTGTCGGAAAAATTGTTGAATTTTCGATTTGTTTTTTTGATAGCTCCGGCGTAAGTGAATGGCTGACTGTCCAGTTGCACTTTTCCGTCTTCAACGTCAATGTTACTAACACCTTCTTCTAAGTCAATCAAATTCTCACTGTCCCCGACAGTGTTTTGAGTTTCTTCCGATTCTACCACCATGTCAGCGTCACTTTCGATTTTGGTTCTGTTTCCACTCTTTGCCTGCGCCTGCATTTTTGTTAGACTTATCATACAATCATCCACTGGAAAAGAAAGAGCAATTAAACAATGGAACATCAATCGGTCGATCAGAGCTTACAATTCCAATTGCATTTGGTGCACACATTGAAAATGACGTCGGATTGTATCTCATCGCCAAAGTTGTATGTTAGCAATGCGAATACCCCGTCATTGGAGACGTTATTGTTGTTTTCCATGGTTTAACTTTTGTTTCTTTATTGTGGTGCGAACATTGACAGCTCCTTGGGCCCATTAATTTGTGTTGCGATGAATCGTTTTTCTATTTCGTAATGAAAACTCAAGTATTATGCGATAATGAACTAAATGGATACTGTTAAAATTGGAGACAGAGAATCCAGACACATCTAAACAGACGTGTATCTTTTGTTGATAACAACTGGCGGGGAAAAAAGAAGTGACATTGAACAAAAAATGTTTTCATTTTGGTTTTTCTAAAGTTGGCTAGCCTGGACGTCATTATGCAGCCGCTGCCACCATATCCATTAAGAAACGGGATCAGCGGGATGTAGTAACGATGCCAGAGAAATAATAATGTATCGTATTGGTTGCGAGGCAGTAAACTTGGGGAGGTCACGCAGGTCGCAATTTTATTAGATACGCGGGGACTCACCACTTCTGATGATTTTACATGTAAAAAAAATTCACCACATCATCAAGGCGACGAGAATCATCACAAGAGGTGAATTTTTGTATGGAATCGGCCATTTTGTCATCAACTGTGGTGTGTTACCCGCGTATCTGTATTTGCGTGACCTTTCCAAAGTTTACAGCCTTGAGAAAGACTCCATCATAGCAGCTGGGAAGCCCTGACTAGCTGCAGGCAATTGAAGGTATTTTTAGTGGAACACCAAGACACGCGATTCTAAACTATCAACTTCACAAGATAGTAATCGTTAACGACCCAATTTGTATAGGTGAGGTTGTGGTCTACAAGGCTGTATACTTTGGGGAGGTGACGCAGATCGCCATTTTATTAGATACGCGGGAACACACCTTTTCCATACAAACAAATTCACCAAAATTGAATTTGTATGGCGTGGTGAATTTTTTGTATGAAACGTGGTGTGTAACCCGCGTATCTGCATCTGCGTGACCTCCCCAAAGTATACAGCCTTGGTGGTCTAGACATGTGCGCTGCCACTTTCATAGAGCGAGGCATTTAGGGGATAACTACTGAAGAGCAATTGGAAATAAACCTATAGCTAGCTTTTCTTTCATTAAAGAAAGCAATTAACAAAGGTTAATTTATCAAACCATAATCATAATTAACGCTTTTGCGAACGAGTCCACGATAATTTTTTGGTTATGTGTCAAATGTCAAATGTTTGGTAACTGTCAAATGATGAAATCGCGTTCGGCCAGTCCAAATTCGTGTTTACAATTACTTGGAACAAACCTATTGCTTTTTCAATTTAGCTTTCAGTATTTGTATTGTAAAGTTTTTGCATGTGCACGAGCTCCTCAATACAACCAAACAAAACCTAGCACTGAACCAAGTACGTATGCGAGTACTTTATTTCCGAGGGGCATTCTCAAGGCAGTATTGCAAAAATTTCTCTTGTAAATAGATTTTTGTCAAATAGCGATTTCCTCCCAAGTTGTCAATTTTATCCAGTTGACTTAAAAAAATTAAAACTTTGAGGTTAGCTGAATGAAAATGGTAATTTATTTGACATCTGAAATGACATTGACAATGATCTACTAAATTTGTACCGTTCGTACACAAAACGCTCAGTTTTCTAGCTTCTTGATCAACTCATTCTTAATCTGTTCCTGTTCTTTCAGAAACGAAAATTCAATAGATTAAGGAATTTATTTATGTATTGTCCGTTGACAAGCGGATCGCCACCAGTTCTTGGTGGGTTTAGATTTTTGTTTGTTACACGTTGCCACGCGTTGTTGACAATTTCAAGATATTTTAATTGAGAGGTTACGCTGATCGCTTGGTGGAAAAAGGGCTTCTTGCACAAATTCACGCCGTAAGTGTGCCTAAAATTTAAATTTTAAGTGAACGATTAGATGAAAAAGTGAACGGAAAAATACATTTCAACGCTTCCCTGTATGAAAATGACGCTACGTTGAAAAGACCTCCGCACTCTTCATTTTGAATTTCGACCGCACTTACGGCGTGAATTGAAGACCTTGTACATATGTTTGACATTGAAATGTGGGCAACAAAGAGAAACAAAATTTCAAAACCAACCGAAACCCAGTGCTTCCACCTACATACAAAACACATACCGAACACGCCAATCTTAATCTACCACTTTAAATACAATAAACGAAAATAAAACGTAGGTAGCATTTCTACCATTTCTACGTATAAGTCATGTTAAAGTGCTGAGACGTAACCGACGTAACGTTGCGTATGTTTAACGTGTTAAAACTCTGAAACTTCAAATTCATGTAAACGGCGTTGGCTGTCAACGGCAACTCAATTTCATTCAAGCTGATCTGAGAGGCTAGCTCTTTTGGCATTGAATATTTTGTGTGGTAGAGTCTAACAAAAAAAATTATTTCATTGAATTTGTGGTTGTCCAACAAACATAATTGAATTTTTGCTAATTTCAATTAGTTATTTCCATAGCTAGCTTCCGAAAAATAAAATTCGTTGTCCGTTCCCCGATTCGGGTAAGCGAATTTAAACAAATTATTGTCGTGAATTTTGATCGGATTATATGTCAATGGTGTTCCTTAAAGGCACATCCTTAATTGAAAGTGAATCTTTTGCTTGGTTTTTTTGCATTATTCTGCGTCCATGAGCGTTCAATTTACAATTCAATTGATGGGGACTGTAAATCCTTT
Source organism: Bradysia coprophila (assembly GCF_014529535.1). Lineage (NCBI taxonomy): Eukaryota > Metazoa > Arthropoda > Insecta > Diptera > Sciaridae > Bradysia > Bradysia coprophila. The sequence goes on from NC_050735.1 coordinate 8,553,533, forward strand.
TCATTTACATAACCTCAATTCTGTGGACAGTTGTTTCCGTCAGATTTCACTACAAATTTTTATTACGTTTCCTATGTGCGTTTCGGTGCTCCGTTGATTTTCAATGTGAGCTTTGGAGTCATCAGATATAATCTGATTTCCGAAGAATTTTCTTCTGATGAAAGAAAAAATTGACAGACATCAGTTGCTCAACATCGATCAATTAAGTCTGTTGGTTGGCTAGAGTATGGCACCTAGTGCGAGTCGAATTAATTGCGCAACGTCTATTTTACCTCCTCCAAATCATTATTTACTCCATTTGCTTTCACCATTCCCATTCCTAAATCAAATGTCTTAAAGAACTTCATCGCTGCCGCTGACTAAAAATCTTTGTTTATGTTCTTTTAGGTGTCAATGTTCCAATAAATCGAACCAATTTTTGCAAACAAAAAGCAATTCCAATCAATTGGATCAATCAACTGCGGTCATGCCCCGTGGTACTAAACGGACAGTACGTACCGCGGCTCCAGAGACAGACATGACAAATGAATGGGGTGGGAAACGGCAAAAACAGAATCAACCAAGGTAAATAGTATTTTTTGCAATAAGATTTGAATGATTCTTTGTCGACAACCCTTTCATTTGGTTGCCACATCGATTCTCTCTCAGACTGAGTTCACAATCGTCCGTTTTGCTCTCCGTTTACGTGACGTTTCTATTGTTTAGATGACTTTTGTATTGTTTTAATTCCAACCTTCAAGGAAACGGCTGGAAAAAGGAAGGAAGACGGCTGGAAAACGGACGACTGTGCGGCCACTTTTAGTGCAATGAAAATAATTTGTTTTTACGGGTGCTTCGGTTCATAGATTATTCCGGAAGTGTTTCTTTCTTCTCTGTTTCTTTCGTTTGGATGGTAGTGTCAGATCAGTCAACACTAATAAGCTCACAAAATTTCTAAATTGAAGTTGAATTAAAAGTTGATTTCGTATGATTGATATGAGTCAACGAGAAAATATACCCACCAGACAGACTCAATTGCAAATTTCAATAATTTGAACTTTGATTGAATTTGCTTCCATTACGAGGTATATTAGGACCAAAAATGTGTATTTTTGATCCAGGCACACCAGGAAAAGTCAAATTCCGAACAACAATTGACACAACTGGGACGAAAAACGGCGAGGAAAATGTGTTCAAAACTGTTTTTGTTTTGGATCTCTGTCAGGTGAGAGAATATGACGTTTTTGGTCCGCCTGAACTATAAATTGTTACTCAGTCGAACTATACTGAAAGCGATATTAACTTTGACGATCCAAAGGCGAGGACAAGACGAATTTTCGGTGGCTATTAGGTTCGAAGAATTCATCTCCTCCAACTAACTCGTATTCCACTGTATTGTGTAGCAGATATTTGAGCAAAACTTGAATGTTTAACTAATCCACGCAGTTTCTAATCGAGTTTTTCGGTGATTAACCCAGTGGTTAATCATATCGCGTACACCCTCGATTTGATGAAAATGCCTTTTTAAATGTGTTGGTGATTATTGTGAAATACAGAAACTTTCAGTGACTAAGTGACGCAAAGTATTATACTTGAAGGAAGAATGGTAAATTCGTGTGAATGGCTCGATATACCTTGATACTGAATCCCATCAATTCTTAGATGGGATTCAGTATCCGTTGCGCGTTGGGTCAACCTGATTTTAAAGTTTTTCCTTCAAGAATCTGGTTACGTACTTAGTGTGCAAGGTATTTACTCTTGAAACGAAAAGCGACGTCATTTCGAAATTTTGACCAAATTACTCGTATATCTGTCTTGGACGAATAATTTTAAGCAACTCCTCTGGTTGCATCCTGAGCAGAGTAAGAAAAATTCTGAAATGCACCCACATTCATCACAAAGCACGTGAATAAAGTTTTTTCCACCAATCCACTCTATTACGGGTTCTAGAGATTCAGTAGTTACTAACGTGCTATGCACGCCGTGCTTTCATAATTCATGCACTTTTTTCGACGCTCCCGACGCCCGGTAACTTACGTATAAAAAGATGAAAAGCAGAGTTTTCGTGTGAACTATGTTTATTCGAGGCGGGGCCGAGGTCAATAAACTCTGGAAAACGAGACTTTTCATTTTTATTTCGAGTTTTGTTTGAAGACAAGTACGGTTTTCGACGCATGTCCACTACAAACTCAGAATAAAAGCGAAAAGTCACGTATTCGTGTGTTTATTAACCTCTGATGCGCCTCGGATCAACAAATTTCACACTAAAACTTGACATTTCATCTTTTTAACCGTTATTATGTAAAAAAAACATTATTGTCTTCTTCGCCTAAATTTCACTGAATTCTTAATATCTAAAATACAAAGAATGCAGTGAACGTCGATTTCTTTCCGTAATTTTCATTTATGGATAAAAGATCTTGAATTTCAGCACTTGTTTCATATTACACTACTTAAAATTGATTAGTAGTGATTGATAGTACCAGTCAGAAATGGTTATTTGTTTACCGACAATAGCGAAGTTTTGTGGCCAGAGCGGAGCGAGCTGATATTTCCTTTTTTCGTCCAGAGTTGAAAGAACCGTTCTTCATATGTTCGTGGTATGATTAACCGTAGAGAGCAAAAAGTTTTAAATTTCATTTCGATGGTGCTTGCTACGCTCTGGCCACAATTACCAGAGAAATTTAAATTACCTTTTTTCCCGAGGTCAACACAGCGCTTTTTACAACAAAGGGTCCCGCAGTTTCACTTGTGGTGGGAAAATGACTATTGACTACTACACTACTCTCTGAAATATCATCAGACAAAGCGTCAACAAAACATCGTTTTCTCATTACCTTTTGTGTGGAGAAAATAGGGTTAAACCAACGCACTTCAAACTAAAATGATCATAGTCGACAGCTGTCAGATAGAACACTATTTTGTATGAAATGATTTTTTCAGTGTAGTGTGACACACTGTCAAGTTTCTGTACCCTATTTAGAGTGGCACTCATGCTTGAAGTGCGTTGGTCAATCACGTCGCTCATATAAAAAAAAAATTCAAATGCTTTGAGCTCGAGCCGAAGGTCTGCAAACGCAGGTATAAAACACCTAACATTTTACAGCCAGAAAGTATAAAACCAGTCTAAGGTTTAGTCAGTTAGTCGAAAGATTCAAGAATTTTTAAAAGATTTAATCAAAATCCTTTTCGACGTGAATAACCGTATTTTCTCCATTCAAATGTGGTGATAATATGACGTTTTTTGACGCTCTCTTGATAACAGTTCAGGTGAGAAAATTTTATATTTTCTCAACAATTGTTTATCCCATTGAGTCAACAAGATTTTTTAGGAACTGTTAGAATTTTGAGAGACTCTTTGAAAAAAGGTCTTGGTGTAACAGTTACTTCAAGCCGAAATACCTTTGCCCAATCCTACTAATGTCAAACGACAATAGCTTCTGATAAACATAGAATTTCAAACAGAATGCATCTCATCCATCAAGTGTTTTCCTCTCATTACACGATGACGAAAAAGAAAAACAACACAGTGAGAGCCAATGACTTTTCCCACACCTCTATAAATATATATATATAACCATTCGGCAATGGTCCCGAGAATAACAATTTCGAATTTTATTTTTAGATCGACATGATCACAAAATAAAAATTAATTTCGTAATTTCGTGCGAAGCACTGCGTGAACTCTACTTTTTCTTCTAGTATTTAATCAAATTTGTTCAGTCGCGTTATAGACCGTTTTCTTTTAGAGTGTCATTCGCGCGCGCAAGATAACAGCTTTGTGATAGTTTTTAAATAGTAAATGATCTGGATAATGCATATCAATCAAGCGAATTGAGGCCAAACAATTCAGAAAAAGGCGCTCGAGAGTATTCTGATTGTGTGAATTTGTTCAGCGTGCAATTCAAGCCACTGAAAATTTATAAATTTTGCCGTTGTAAACATTGATAAGATCAAATTCTATTTGTGTTGTATGGATGAAAACGAGTAAGTCCATTATCGAATTTTGAGAGTACGAATCATTGTACATAAACTGATGATGTTTCTTGTGCTGTTCTTGCATCATAACCCTGAATCTATTCGCTGTACGAGTATAATATTGTCATAATATAAGTTGTTTATCGCTCTGTGTTGCATTCGCAAGTGTATTTGTATTTACTATAGCGAAATAATGAGAATACTATCCGCTTCGACCTTGTTCAGGTGATTTTTTTTTAGTCTGTCTCATTGACTGTGTGGCACAGTCATTTCTCGGTTTATTTTGAAACGGTCAAATTTTATGATGTCGATCCACTAATACGTTCAACTCAACCATTTTTGAGTTGATTTTTTTTTGTGGATGTTTCAAAATTTAAACAGAAGTTCCGAGATTCAAATCGATGCCGCTAGTTCGTTATCGACTCACATCAAAGTCATCATTACGAGATACTTAAACTGTCAATCTGACGATATATTTGGCTTGCACTTTTGCTTGTATTGACAGATAAAATCATATTGACAGCAGCCGATGACGCCATTTATCAATCAGATGTTATACTATGACAGAAGCCAAAGACGATAGCATCAAAATCACTGTTTTGTAGAATATTATCAGACAAACTCGTGCTCTATCACTGAAAGGAACGCTAGTTTATGAGATCATCGATCATTAAGCGAAATTATAAACTTTAACAAACAAAACAAAATCGTCGTTCGTGAAAATGAAACTCAGTCAACTGGATCCGGAAGTATGGTTAGTAAAGGAAAACCGTTTTGAAAATCGATTAACTGGTGAGACGCTCCAGTGAAGCCCATCATCGACATATTTATTACAATGAAACGGATAATGCTGGTTGATGTGGCCCGAATCACTTTTCTGTCTCGTTCATTATTTCCGCAAAAAAAATCCCCTTCTCATCCTCAATAATTTTTCTGTGCTTTATTTCAGGCGTCAAAAAGATGATGGATTCAACAATAAACGATGCATGACTTGGTTCAGACGGTACACTACCCCAGACGATCCAGATACATTGGGTAGGTTGCATCTCGTTTTCAATTGGAATTATCCATTCTTATAACCACAAACGTTTTTACATTCAGGACCTGAAGGAATGGAGAAATTCTGTCAAGATATTGGCGTCGAACCGGAAAATGTTGTGATGTTAGTGTTAGCTTATAAGATGAACGCTCGACAAATGGGTTTCTTCACACAATCCGAATGGACGAAGGGCTTTACTGATTTACAGTGGTAAGTGATTGCGAAATTGGCGATATTTTGAAATGGATCCGGAAAATTAATTTTTCTTTTTCTATTCGTCCAGTGATAATGCGTCAAAAGTGCAGTCCAAGTTAGACCATTTGCGGAATTATTTAAATGATTTCAATACATTCAAAGGCATTTATCGATACGCTTATGACTTTGCTAGAGTAAGTAAATTCCACGTTTATGTTGTTCAGTACGGGGTGTTCCATTCCGGAATTAGTTCAAATTTCTACCACACGCCATTTTAAAAATTGCGAAAGTGAACACATTTTAATGGTGTCAACCTGCCGCATAAATGTGAACTGTATCCGAAATCGAACACCCTTTATAATGAAAATCGAATTTACAATTTGTCGAAATTAGCTTCCTCACTTCTCAAATTCTATTGTCTTTCGAGGAGGGTGATTGCTCATTTTGACACTTTCAGGTTTACTTCTTCACTTAAGGTTAATCCACACTTCACTCCGTTTACTCATCATTTTAAAACGCGAAGTGCACACGGGCGTAGCGAGATGAGAAAATGACTATTTTCTTGTCTGCGTTGCGAAAAAAAAACTGTTTGACTCAGCCCATTTTTCCTTGACCAGACTGGTCTAACAATGGGTGTTTCGAGTGAAGCAATTCGAATCTTCCTCTTCCACAAAAAGTACTCAATTGGATGCTTTGTGAATAACAATTTGAATCTCCCATTTGTACAAACCAGCCGTGAGAATTGGGTGTTTCGTCAGAAGCATCTTGAGTCTTCCTAACAATTAAATGTTTCCACAGAAGCTTCTTGAATCTTCCTTAAACTAGCTGGCCTAACAATTGGATGTTTCATCTAAAGCATAGCCTATTTTAGGAATTAGATTCCCGAAAATTCTTGAAATTCTCGAAAATTCCCGAAAATTCTCGAAATTCCCGAAAATTCTCTAAAATTCTCGAAAATTCCCGAAATTCTTAAAAATTGTTAAAACACTAGAAACTCGCTCCGTTTCGATTTATTGTTCTTCAAAGTGTGGCTCTATGGCGTGGCTTTACATATTTCAAGGGACAAAGAGCTATTTTTAAGATTTTTCGATTTTCCGATATTGGTGTCTTAACCTGTTATTTCAGAACCTTAATAGAACTGACGTGTATGAGGTAAAAGTAAAAATTTTAGCTCACAGTTCGTAGTTTTTACCAATGAATGTACATACTAGTTATGGGAGATTCTTCAAAATCTGTCGATTTATACTGAACGCACTCATTAGTTGAAATGTTTAGGTGTACATATTTCATCATAGATGCATCCCAACTTCATAAGACCCTATTTGGCCGAAAAGCACATTAAATTACCTGTCAAATGACACCCTGCACGACCATGTACGTTTTGTGTACCTCGAGAAATTTCAGTAAGAACAGTGTAAGTCTTCGGTTGAAAACTTCAACTGCACATATTTCAGTCTCGATGAATTTTAAACACAATAAGTCCCTATTTGGCTCAATAGTACGTGTGATTACCTTTCTAATGACACCCAAAACGACCCTGTACGGCTCGTGTAACTGGAGACATTTTTGTAAAAAAAGTGCAAGTTTTCGGTTTTTGATCACCTTTCACCAGCCAGACAAACTTCGAAGAATTTTTTGAAAGTGGTTTTTGCTTCTAGGGTCGAATACCTTTCTAGGCACAGATAAAAAAAGTCCACTGGAAAATGTGTCCGATTTCGGTTGGCTGTTTTTAAAAAGAATCCCTCTAATTCAATGTTCGAGCTTTTTATTTTTCACTTCTTGCTGCGCTGTGGCATTATTTTCAAGTGATCAGCTTTCTTTTTGTACATGATTTACGTTATTGAAAGTAATAGGATAGCGCAAACAAATGAAGATCAGCTCAGCCCTCAAAGTAAGGTCTGTAGTTCTAAATGTTTCATTTTAGACTTCACCATTCATGTTTCCTATCAAATGAAGATTGCAAGTTACTTGACAATGAAATTGAAATTTGGGAATAAAATTTTTGTTTTACGCGCCCTGACGAGATTTGAACCCCAGACCTCTTGCGTATGAAGCAAGCGTTCTACGTATCAAACCACAGGACTGAACGAAAATTTTATTTCCAAATTTCGATTTCATTGTCAAGTAACTTGCAATCTTCATGCATAATCAATTTTAATTTTTTTCACTTCCTAATGTAGATATCTTTTTTAGTTGCTTATTCTAGAATTGTTATCAGTATACTTAAATCGGAAATTAAAATCAACGAATTGTTGAGCGAAGGTATATTTTAATTGCAATGAAATTCTCGAAATTCCCGAAAATTCTCTAAAATTCCCGAAAGTTCTCGAAATTCCCGAAAATTCTCGAAATTCTCTAAAATTTCCGAAAATTCTTTAAGAAATTACCTAAAATAGGCTATGATCTAAAGCAATCTGAAGCAACAGAAGCAACTTCAATCTTCCTGCATATAAAAACTGGCATAACAATAGACTATGCCAATCATATTTAACCAATGATGCCATTTTAAAGGTCATCAATAGTGGTGACTTTATCACTATTTTATTTTACCGGAATCATGCACACATTCAAATAAAAGCATTTCCGCCAAAAAAATCATTTTTTAAATTAACGGACAAAAAAATTTCAGTTTTGTGGTGTCACTTACGACTATCTTCACAACAGACATGTCAAGAATTTTGTTTACCTGAATGGCAACATATTTTTGTATGTTTTCTTCACATTTTACCGACTGAATTAGCACGAAACGTATTGCAGGCAATTTCTAGGCACATAAAATTAAGGAATTGAACACTGAATGGCACAATTCACACCAAATTACTTTTAAAAATGAGATTTTCACAACACCCACAATGTTTGACCAAATTAATTTGTCTTTAAAATTATTTCGGAGAATTTTTCCTAAATTCTGTTTAAGACACTAGCATGAGCACACTCGGAACTATTTTCTGTGCGAAATTGAAACTGAATCACTTTGTTTTACGCGAAATACTACAAATTTTCGACACAAACTTGTTTGAGATTTAAAATTTACTGTCCCGATTTGACATTTCATCAAAACAAAATTCAGTGAATCAGTCAAAACTGGATGAACTGAGTGAACAATACTACTCATACTACTGTAATTGCAAAGTGGCAAACTTAAGACCTTATGTGGAATTTGGGTGGAAAATGGCGCAAATCACATATTTCAGGAATTTATAAAGTGAAAAATCTTTCCGGTTTCAAGTTTTTTCGTCAAAAGACGAGACACGGGTATCTTTATTTTCAATTTTTAGCTGCTTTATGTAAAAAAATTGAGAAAAAAAATCATTTTGGCGTAGTCTATTGGTTGTTTCGACAGAATCAATCTGAATCTTCCCTTGTACCAAGTGGCCTAAGAATTGGTTATTTCGAGTCGAATCTTTCGTCAGTAGTAACTTGAATCTTACTGTTTGTACATACTGGCCTTACAATTCAGTGTTTCGTCAGAACCAACTTGAATCTTCCTTGTACAAACTGGCCTAACAGTTGGTTGTGTCGAGTGAAGAATTTTGAAAATTCCTGACACAAAGCAGCACTGTACAAAGTGGCCTAACAATTGGATGTTTCATCCGAAGCAATATGAATCATCCCTTGTTCAAATTTGCATAACAATTGGTTGTTTCGACAGAAGCAATCTGAATCTTCCCTTGTACAAAGTGGCCTAAGAATTGGATCTTTCATCCGATGCAATCTTTTTTTTACTCCCTTGTGCAAGTTAGTCCAATAATTAGGCGTTTCGTCAGAAGCAACTTAAATCTTCCTCGTACAAACTGGCCTAACTATTTAGTCTTTCGTCAGAAGCAATTAGAATCTTTTAATTTGACCAAACAATTTGTTGTTTCGTCAGAAGCAATTGGAATCTCCTTTGCACAAACTGGCCTAACAATTCGGGGTTTCGACAGAAGCCAATTGAATCATTCTAGTACAAACTGGCCCGTCAATTGGGGGTTTTGTCAGAAACAATTTGAATCTCTTGTACTGGCCTAACAATTGGGTATTTCGACAGAATCACCTTGAATCTCACTCTTGTACAATTGGGTGTTTCGTCAGAAATAACTTGAATCTTACTCGTACGAACTGACCTAACAATGGGGTGTTTCGCGAGAAGTAAGTTGAACAAACTGGCCTAACAGTTGAGTTTGGGTATTTCGAAACAAGTAGTGCATAAAGACCTGTAACACACTAGATTTGTACCCAGGTCAAACATGGCCAAGTTTTTCTGTAAATCTCTCTCTCTCTCTCTCTCTTTCCACTGTAGTTGCGTAAACGGAGTAAAGTGAGGGATCAAGCTTTAGGGTTCGTCTTCTTCTCTAGCATCATGACCTAATTGACATTCTTTTTTCTGTTTACCCCAGGATAAGGATCAACGGAGTATGGATATTGAGACAGCCAAAGCAATGCTACAGTTGCTGCTTGGTAAAGATTGGCCATTATATCCGCAATTTGCACAATTCCTAGAGAGTTCAAAGTATAAAGTAATAAACAAAGATCAGTGGTGTAATATTTTGGAGTTTTCTCGTACCATCAACGTAGATCTCTCAAATTATGATATCGATGGGGCTTGTAAGTGTTTTGGGGTTTTGTTTCTGGAAAATTTAATTTTACTAAAATTCGAAATTTGGTTCCAGGGCCAGTTTTATTGGACGAATTTGTTGAATGGTTAAGACAAATGCGTGGACAATGACGCGGTCATTGAAATGTCGACAACAAACAGGATAAAACGAAGAAGTATATAATCATAACGGCATCCAACAAAAACACATTAAACACACACACACAAAAATCAAATGAAAAAATCTCTTTCACACTTTCATCGTCAACTTGAATTTATTTATAAAACAAAACCGAAGAAAAAACTCAACTCAAAATCACCAAATCCTTAATTCATAAATGCAAACGTTTCATTAGTATTCAAGCCTGTGTAAATATTAACAAATTTATCGTTTAATTTTTGATACAATTTGTAGAACAATATGAATAGATTCAGTTGAAATTATTGTCAGTCAGAAACACAACAAAAATGAAGATCAAACCAATAATAAATTAACAAATCGAAGTGTACATCGTGTCCACAAGGAGAACCTTTATCGTTTCGTCAAAAGAAAACCATTTTTGTTAAATTATTTTTTTTGTTGTTGTTGCTTAAGTATGCTTTACAAACAAGAAGGCAAACGACCATCATTATGTTCAATTAGGTAACAATATTTTGTTTTGTATTCGGATTCGGAGCAAATTGTTTCGTATTTTCGTCAAATAATAAAACTTAGCTTTATGTTTCGTGAAATTAAACGATTTCGATTCTATGAAAAACCAAACGGGTCACATGCGACTATTTTTAGGATTCCATTTTCCCAGCCCAACCAAATTTTCCAAATTCCAAATTTCCAAATTTTTTAGAAAATCTAGGAAAATGTGGGAAACATTTGAACAATCATGGTCCCTGGATTTCTGTGTCACGCTTATCAATCAGACACATTTTCAGTTTGTCGTCATCATCAGCTAGATTCGGAAGTCGATGGAGGAGTCAACACAAAATTTTGCTGGCCTCCGCCTTTGCCACAGGTGTCGTAAGCTGTTCTTTCGGAACCTTATATCATAAGATCAAATGAAAATTCTGCTCCCGAAGTCATTTCGACATCTCCAGGAATTGAATCATTTAGTTCATTACTGATCTTAAAAGAATGCAGGCCGGAGCGTTAATAGCGATCACTGTCGATAACAGATTGTAGCAGCGAGGTATTTAGCTATTCGATGACTGACCTTCTAAACTGTCGTTGATATTCCAATATATTGAGAAGATGGTTCAATTGAGTCATAGAGTTAACGGTGACAAAGTTCAATTGAGTCACAGAGTTCGATTGAATGACTAAGTTCAATCGAATGACAGAATGAAATTGAGTCCCAGAGTTCAATTGAGTGACAAAGGTCCAAACTGATATTTTCGAAGAAAAGGAACCAAGTTTCGATAGGACGGAGTCTACCTTTCGTAGAAAGTTCTTTGTTAGTTTAATAGATAGACCGCCTCAGGTCTTTAGTACAAATTGTATTTTCTGAAGTTCAGATATTTGAACTTCGTCATGACAGAGTCTTTTTAGCTATAAATAAAGGACTGCTGTACCTCCACTTCCACTTTCACCATCCTGTGAGTTAGTAATAGAATCAGTCCTTGTGGTTAAATAACTTAAATTTTCAAATTTTCCGATTTGGCTGAGCACACTGAACCACCTATGCAAGTTCGTCATGTAAATGGTATAAAATCTTACCAAATTCACATCCTATCCGCCGCATCCTGACTGACTATTCCAACGCAAACTCTCGGTTAATGAGATGGTAAACTGGTCGCCCTACCTCTTTCTAAAAAGATTAACAGAAAAAAACTCCTAAATTCCATGACTGCCCTGCTAATTGAACTTTGAATTTGAGTCTGACATATTGGGTAATCCAGTCCAGTGAGAGGTGTATTTCAGTCTAGCTTCGGTCAACCACACATTTTATCGGAATGACTTCGTCGAGTGACGGTTGCTCACAGATGACCCTGGCTGGGTAAAGCTCAAAACACACAGAGCATCGAAACCTTGTTTCGACCAAAATTTTCTTTGTTCGTTAATGCTTAACGAAACCATCACAAAGGGAATTTTGATCGAAATACTTTTTCGGTTCCTTGTGCGTTTTGAGCTTAAGTCGTTTTAATCAAAAATTGTTCAAAATACGACACATAAAGCTGCATTGCCGGTGAACTGCTCCCAAGTGAAATAAGCGGCTCTTTTTGCTCCGAATCACATTTACTGAGATTATGATCTACCATCCAATGGTAGCACACAGCACACAAATCACATCGATATTGTTTAGTTAAGTGGGAGAGAGAGAGAGAGAGAGAGAAATGAAAAAAAGAGAAGAAGAAAAAAATGAACGAAAAAATGAAACCAAATTCAAGAAATTATTTCCATGTCTCGGGGTAGCTGATTAAGTCAGAAACAAAAGAAAAATGTAATAAACGAAAGAACATGTGGAAAATTTGGAGTTTGTTTTTTACTCTTTATTGGTCTAAAAATGTTTTGAACTTTTCCTTACACATAAAATACTTAAAGCTAACAGTCACACAAATAATTAAAAAAAAAAATCACAAAAAACACAATTGAAATGGCATACGTTTAGACAGTAACGGTATTCCAGCACAAGTGCAACCAATCTCCCTTTCTGTCCGTGTTAATATCTTCGGTGCATTCGTCCCATCCGTACTTCTGACGATCACCAAGAATGTACTTAGCTTTCGGACTTCTCAAAAGACCAACTCTCTTGATTCTGGTGTGAGACATGTCTTTCAGCATCTTCAAGTACCGGTACTCTCCGCCACTTCCTGCTGCCAAGTCCCTGTAAGCTTCATTCTTACTGCTCTGTTTCACAAATTGAATATTCGTCACGGCCTTATCCTGTGGTTCAATGAGAAAATTTTCCCCGTCAAAAAAAAAATTTGAAATTTTACAAATTCAACCTTGACCATAACACTCACCGTATTGCTGGTCCATACCGGTACTAGCCACACATATTTGCCGCCGAATCCCTTGTTTATATCAGGACTGCCGCCCGTACTCTCCGTAATCAAATTCTGTGGTCTATCGACACTTTGCTCCGTATACACCACTTGAATGTCCCTGATCAATGGAATTTGCTTAACGCGGCAGGTGATGAAAACTTTGTCTTGCGGCAGTTTTCCGTCGGTCGAAATGGTACTGGTTGCATATGTGACGCCGGGACCCTTGTAGACCAATCTGAACATTTCACCAATCGAATTAGCGCCAACGGTGAATTCTCTCGTTAATTCCTCCGTCACTTGAGTTTCAGATTTCCGTTCGACCGTAGACTGATAAGAAGTCGTCAATTCCGTGTCCAGTGAACCCTTAACGGACGCAGTTATAATCTCGAACACACCACCGACGTCTAAACTCAAACTGGATTTAATGGAAGAGTCGACAATCGATTTCTTTAGATCGGAATAGCTGGTGGTGACTGATTTCGTAATTTTACGCGTCTCCTTGTATGGATTGTTCTGGCCACGATTGTCGATGTAGTAGATTCTCTCCCAGTAATATTGACCTTCCACAGTTATTTCGATGGGTTTACTGTTCGAGAGCAAAGAATATAATTTCGACTTAGTTGAAAGTTCCGTAATTTAGGTATAAAGGAAAAAATAATAATTACAAAACGTCTGTAGCATAAGTGGCCGGTACTTTTATGTCGTCAACGCCTCGAGCATGAATGTTATGTTCGCTATAGACGGACAAAATGGCATGAATCCATGAAAAATTTCTTACATTTTTTTACAAATTACCTGGGTGTTTCATCGTAGGACTTTGCTTCAGTATGGTGAACGAAAGTCGTCGACGCTAGAACAAGTGCACACAACCACAACTTCATTTTATCTACAAATTAATAGAAAAGGCGATTCAGAAAAACTATCGAAACCGGTAATTTCATTGTCTTTTGGCGGGATTAAAGGCGCCGAAAACACACGAGCATTGTATCGCTGAGATAGACAATTATGCTGCGTTTTAGGCCAACTTTGCACGTTTTCCATCGATATTCACCACATGTTAAACAATGGAAAATTCGTCATAACTGTGGGTTCCATCGACGTAAAATTGCTCGTGAGTTTTCGGCCTGAGCGATTCATGTTGGTTAAATCTTATCGTTTCATTAGAAATCCTTAGAGCGGAAAATACAGGAGCAATTTTGAATTGATGGGATCGACAATTATGCCGCGTTTTCCATTGTATTTCGATATTCACCGCAGGCTAAACAATGGAAAACGTATAATTGTTGAACTCATCAACGCATAAATGTTCGTGTGCTTTCGGCCTAACGGAGTTCTCAACCGATGGGTAAAATTTCGTTGCGATTCTTCTAAATCTTATCTAAGCCGAAAATGAGCAATTTTGAATTGATTGGATCGACAATTATGTTACGTGTTACGTTGCAATCACTAAAGAAAAACGCAAAAATTCTCGTGTGTTTCTGGCCTCAGCAAATTGATCGATGATTTTTTCGAGAAAAAATTTCATGCTGGCACGGTAGACGTTAAGCCGAACACACAGCTAAACACAGTATAATAGTCGATCCCATCAACTCAAATTGCTAGTATGTTGTCGGCCTTAGACATTTTTTCCACTGTTATCTCGATAACTGATCGTAACGGTAAAAAATGTGCTCACAAAATACTTCGATCTCGGCCTCAATGTTTCGCATTTTTTAAAGGGATAGCCAAGAATTTTTTCCCGTTTTCCGTTCGGAATAGCAAAAACCCATGAAGCAAAGTATCGATGAAATGTGGTTCTTACCTCCAGGAAACAATTTCGAAATTTAAAAGTCTACAATTTATTGACGACCGCACTCACTACTATCTCATTTAATTTCAAATCAATTTTTACATTCAATGGACAAAAACGATCACTTGAAAAATAAATTCGAAGAACAAATTATTCTCGTCGGATTTTAATAAAATAATTAGGAACGTCCTTACTGTGCAACAGTGCAGAGTTAAGTGAAGCCTACAACGTTCGGATGAAAGTTAACTAAAACTCAATGTACTCACAAAGTCTTTTCAATTGTACTTTAGAAGTGCAAGTTATGGTCAATTGAGTATTGCCAGATGAATTTTTGTGGTTCATTTATTTTCCTGTAGGGGCTGTTGTTGACTCTTTCAATCACAGTGGTGCTAGCGGCTATTTATTTAAATTTTTGTCACATCAGTCTCAGGTCTCCACAATGTGGCGCTGTAAAAAATATGTAGTTTTTGTATTTTATTTACCTAGTGTTTGACTCAAAATCTTGTACTTCACTTGTTTAAATGTTAACATTTAATAACATACCAGGTGTTGCCTTGTTCGAGCTGTTGCTCATTTATTTAGTTGCAGTCGATAACAGCTGTTTTATGCTAACTAATTCAAGTGAATCCTTTTACGCTCTAATGTAAAGCGATTCAGATGTTACTCTTTTCCTAATGGAAATTTCTTCAGGTACATTCAACATCAAAGGTTAATCAGTGCGGATTAATTTTAAACCCAATTTAGACCCTATTTGCCCCGAAAGCACACAAAATTACCTTCCTAATGACATCCCACACAACCTTTTATGTTTCATGAACCTGATATGTTCCACACGAAAATTCGGCTTTTTGATCACTCCTCACAAGCGTAGAGTATTGTTTTTTTTTTTAAATAAGCTTTGGCTTCTAGGAACCGATACCTTTTACTGGAATATACATCTTGTTTCAACTGGTTTCAGGTTCCGTATAGAAAGACCGGAGTTAGAAATACGTCTTGATCCAAGGAGAGTGTCTCACTCTATGAATAGCAGTAATTTAAAAAATGAAGAATAGCGTGAATAGTGTCAGGCTGTGTTTCATTCAGTTTTGCTGTGAACCAGATTCAACTAACCTTTTTTTCCGCACCAGCATACTAAAACTATATCTAAGGTCACAACTTCTCCACTTCATAAACTTGAATTTTTGAAAATTCGGCTGGGCCGTTTCTAAGAACCAGCAGCTGTGTCGTCCTCGGCTGGTAGAGTAGCGATTAATTCTGACTTATATTAAGATCGGTAGCGGGACTAATTCTAAGACTTTTCATTTTAAAAAAAATCACCTTGGAACATCTGGTTGGGCAGCTGTAGCCCCAAGTAGTCGAAAAAAAAAACGATTTTCAATGAGCGATATCTTCGAAAGGAAGCAACCGTTGAAGTTTCGGATTGTTGATATGGATAGAGGGTTACAAGCACGATCCACCACAAGTAACTGATTTTTAGCCCCGTACGAAGTACGAAGGGGCTTATAGGATTACGATGCCGTGTGTAATTGATGGAATTCGAAGCAGACGGTAAGGGCAAAGTGTTTGCCTATGTTCATAGATAACGAATCCACAATAAAAATTTTGTCTGTCCGTCTGTCCGTCTGTCACGTCGATATCTTGAGTAAATCAAATCCGATTTCAAAAAAAAAAAAATTCCCTGAAAGATAGTCAAAATAGTGAGGCTAAGTTCGAAGATGGGCGATTTTGGGTCGACGCTTCCGGAGCTGGGGCCCAATAAGTGCCTAACTGTTTTTCGACGATATCTCCAGACATTTAAACACTACACTTGTAAGGGATACGTCAAATGAAAGGTATTTACAATACCGGTCGACAAAAAAAAGTTTATGAAAATTGGATGACCGACTCATGAGTTAGACCCCTTGGTGTGAACTAGGTACAGGGCGGCAAGCCGTTTTTGCTTGTAGATTGGCCAAATTTGAACGTATTTAGATGGATTTTGCTTTATTAGATAGGTATTGACTGTACCAATCAGGGAAAAAAAAGTTTATGAAATTCGATTCACCAGAGCGTGAGCTAGGGCTCTTGGAGTGAGCTTATATGTGGCTACTCGGCCGCACAGTGAATGTGGTGTTTTTCGTTAATATCTCGAGTAAATTTTGACCGAATTTCATGATTTTTTTTTGTTTGAAAGGTACTAACGAATGTAAAGCAGCCGTACTACTTTCCACGTCCTAACAAAATGGCCGTCGGCCGCCATTTTGGATTTTTGTAAAATCAATATAAATCGGTGAAAATGATACTTACAAAGTCACTGATTAGTGGGAAGTGAGTGGTTACGTGTGTGGGGTGTTTCAAGGATCCCAAATATGGATATCTATATATAAATATATACAGCTATATTGAGCTTTCTAACGGTATAGATGGTTATTTTGAGCTATATACTAGCATATTTATCAGTAAATTGTTTATTTATAGGTTAATTGTTGAAAAAATTTAAGTTTGGGTCCTAGGAGGACTGAGATAATTTTAGGTCAATTCGAAATTTATGTTACATTTGAAAGGAACGTCGTACGGGGCTTCGTAATTGCGCTATGCGCAATTTTTAAGACGTTCACATTTCATAAGAATTTTACTTTAACGACGTTTACGGGAGCAGTAGGCTTACGGTAAGAGTAGGTCGACGGACGAACTAGGGTCACGTACGCAATAGATGTACGGGTTTGTACGGGGCTCAGTCGCAGCAAACGCTCCGACTGTTCTGACGGCTCGTTTAGATGTTGTCTTTTATGGGCAATTTTTGACCATCTTTTTTTCGCTACCGTCGGCGAACTTTGAGCACTGCTGGAACGCTTCCAACACATTTTTTTAAACAAAATATGTACAGTTGCTTAGTCCTACGCTTAAGATTTGTAACGATACCAAACATGGTAATCATCGGTAGCGACGCGTACCCTTTTTGAAAGATTTTTTTGTAGCGAGATCGCTCTACGACGAAATTTACAAACGAAACTAAAATTTCAAAGTTGTAACTCAGCTACTTCGTGTCCTTCGTCCTTGAATGAGTGGACAATAAATACTAAATTTTTGTATAAAACCAACTTTTTTTGTTGCAAAATGTTTGTAACTCCCTTAAAACTGCGCGAAGCAAGTGTCCTACTCCTGATCCAAAAGTTTAAACAGCGTGTGAAGGTTGTGAAGGTTAGAGTCTCTTTCTCTTGCAAAAGTAATAAGAAAACTAAAAAATTGAATTAATGAGATTTCCTGCTGTAAAACACTTTACCGAGTTCCATTATTTCATAAAAAAATCGTTATTTCTCGAGAGGAAATCAGTTCCGGCTCCCTTAGTCGAGTCTTTATGTGTCTTGTTTGGTATCAATCGAAAGGTATGGATGTCATCTTTATGAAACAATTGAAAAAAAATAGCTCGGACCTATTAGCTAAAAAAAATACTGGGAATACCGGACCGAATCGAAATTTCCTTAAAGTTCGTCGAAAACGGGATTCCAATCATATAGCAAAGGTTCGAATATGGTGTCTAAGGTACCGTTGTAAAGGTTTGAGTCTCTACTTCTTAAATATGTGTTTATAAAACCAAAAAAATACATTAACGAGCTTTTCTAGTAGAAAACATTTCACAAAGGGCCATTTTGGACTCATTTTTTTAAAGATAAATCAACTTTTCTCGAGAAGGCCCGGGCAAAATATTTTAAATTTTGGAAAAAATAATCGTTAGGATCACCCCAATCATTTTAACAAGAAAACCCCATGTTTAAGAACTTTTCGAAAAAAAAGTTGTTCAACTGAACCGTGAAGAATGTCAAAATTTACCATCTGCAGATGACAATTGTTTATGTTAACTTTCAAAACCCGTTCAATCGAAAGTGTACATCTGTCTTGCGAAGGAATCAGTGGAAACAACTAAGTATGGCTAGACCACGCTAGTCTCTGACTGCTACTGAATCCCGAGATCGAAACAGCTTCTTTACCTCAAAGTACTTCACTTCACCCTGGGAAAGGGAAAAGCAAAATGGCTTTGTTCGTTTCAATTTTCTGACTTTTTATCGTTTTATTTGTAGGTTTTCCAGCTGGGAGGTACGTAGACTAATGCGCTTTGGGTGAGTTCTATTATTGCATTTAGTCCGTTGCCAAATCGCAACGTAAAAAATAAAGGCAATAAAGGTCCCCTTTTCGCATCAAGAGAACATTAGGTTCGTTTAACGCGTATGAGTATAAGTGTCGTGCATCATATAAATCTGCATATATGTAATGATGGCGAAGGACTATACGTGAATGAACACAACACAAGTTTTCTATTTACAAATCCAATTTTTATAATAATTCTAGTGCAAATACGGCACGATAATATAACTTAAAAAAAAAAAGACAAATCGGATTCGACATACAACAATTACCCTTTCTGATTTCGACACTTAAAAATTGCATACAAAAATAAAGAAATTTGATTTTCCATTGTCTTTACGCTGCGCCGAAGCCAATTCATTCAATGAATTGGTAAACTTTCATGGACATATGTTCGGCCACCGCCTTCAACGAAATCGGTAACCGCATGATCTGTTCCCTGTAAAATCCATTTAGTTGTTAACAGTCCTTCAACGCCAACGGGTCCTCTGTGAATGAAAAACCCCGAGATTAGATTCGAAAAACGTCACCGCAAAAGAGTGTGGCATTATACCTAGCATGAATGCGAGCTGTCGAAATGCCAACCTCTGCACCCAAACCGAAGCGATAGCCATCATTGAATCTGGAGCTGGCATTATGGAAGACACATGCACTGTCCACCGCCTGAATGAAATGTTTGGCCACATTTTCTGAAATGAAATTATTGAGTTGAAATCACCCCCACTGACAATCTATGACCGCACACAAACCATTCTCGGTGACCACAACATCGGTGTGACTGCTGCCATACTTGTGAATGTGGTCGATGGCTGAATCCAGATTCTTAACAATTTCAATTGTAGCTTCCAACGATCCGTACTCATGCTTCAGACTTTTCGCCGGCGGTGGTCCGAAAGTTAGATTTTGACTTAAGGCCGGTCCGGCGTACACCTTAACCCCTTCACGTTTCATTAAGTTGCAAACATCAGCGAAAAATGGTCCTTCCATAAGGTCCTCATGAATCAGCAATGTTTCCATAGCATTACAAGCGGATGGATAATCACACTTGGAATCGCGAATAATTTTCAATGCTTTCGTCAGATCAGCTTCTTTGTCGACATAGACGTGACAGATGCCTTCGGCATGTCCTAAGACCGGAATGTGTTGAGATTGTTCTTGTATCGAGCGCACCAATTCGGAAGAACCGCGCGGTATGATCAGGTCAATATGTTTGTCCATTGAAATGAGATCGCTGATCTCCTCACGCGTCGAAACGAGCGATATTGCCTTTTCGGCGCCAACACTTGCCAGCGACTCCTGGACCAATTCAATGAGTGCCTTATTGCTGTTAGATGCTTCCTTGCCGCCCTTGAGCAGTAAACCGTTCGCCGATGCCATTGCCAATGATGCGACTTGAGGTAGAGAATCCGGACGAGATTCAAAGATAACCAACAGCACTCCGATGGGAACAGTGACTTGGGTTAATTGAAGATTGTCTGCTAATTTAGTTCGACGCAAGACTCGGCCCACATTCTGTAAACAAATGAGAGAAGAGATGCGATTACAAATGGTTCTCTTTGCGTTGTGCTGGTCTTATGCACTGTAATCTTTACGAAACGTAATTGCATGTATAACATCCACGTTGCACATTCAATAAAAGTTTTCAGACAACACTTTGAAAGATTCGCAACTTCAACTGTACCCATCAGAGCAATTCAACATTATACCTCAAATTTGCCACAAAGTTAACTGCTTGGCTGCATGGCAGTTAAGTTTTGTTCTCGAAACTGAAACAACACACAAAGCTAGTTTGCATCTGTTTGCTGGTCCGGGCGAATAACAACTAATTCCTTATCATTTATGTAACGAAAATTACGACCAACAAAACAGTTGTACGAATAGACTGGAAACAGCAGAACAACTGGTTGCTATTTACGTGAGATTACCAATCATGACTAATGTTTGAAGACAAACAACTAACCCAAACTTTGCACCGTAAATCATTGCTGCTGATTTAGTGTCTAACCCGTTATAGGAATGAGTGGTTAGTGGTTTATTGTTGTAGAAAAACTTTCCTACCTTTCGTGGCCCATACAGCTAACACATACGGAACGGAGTTTAATTTATTTCAGAAATGATTTCTACCATCCAAAACGACGACTGTGCGGCAATTTTTTACAAACGGGCCAACGAAACCACAACAACCTGGTAAATCGTTTGCAGTCAAAATTTTACATTAAATCACCTGAGAGAGTAAAGCGGCAAATATATTTGTTATACGCTAGACAGTTTTAAAACTTTTATACCCGCGGTTGGTTCACTCTAAAGTGGATATGGGTTGATATCCGAAAAGCGTGAAGTATAAAAACGAAGAGCTGTTCGCTGGTGAATATAACTGTAACGGACTGAATGATTTAAAATGCAGCATTTTTAGACATAATGCAGAAGAGAAATTATTCGCACGAGAAATATAAGTTGGACGATTTCTTTTCGTCGGAATGAAAATCATTTGATTTAAAGGACAGAAAACAATTTCATGAAAGACTTTGCTGGGAAACTGTTTTCTTCAAAACTTCTTCAAAAACGATTAATTCATGTCTGCCCGTTCCTTGTTGGTATCTCATGATCATGCCTGCGCGTTAGCAAACGCAAGTCCGTTTAGAAGAACACATTTCAAATCCAGAAAGCAAACATTTCCAATTAGCGAGTTATAAGAACAATGAAATTTGATATATTTAGCTGCATACCCGTTATAGGCTGACGAGGCTTTTTCTTCTGAAGAATCCGACAATTTCACTTGACATGGGCAGACTATCGGAAACGAAGA
The DNA here is from genome assembly GCF_014529535.1 of Bradysia coprophila. Classification (NCBI taxonomy): domain Eukaryota; kingdom Metazoa; phylum Arthropoda; class Insecta; order Diptera; family Sciaridae; genus Bradysia; species Bradysia coprophila. The sequence continues at coordinate 8,574,999 of NC_050735.1, forward strand.
TAAAATTTAATTTTTCTTATAATTCGCTGATAAGACATGTCCCCTTTCTGCATTTACACTCAAAAAAGTGAATTATTCGATGTACATTGTACGTGTGAAACAAACATTTTACTTCTGATACGTACTCTGTACATCTAACGCGTAGAAATTTACGTGTAACATATGAAATTGATCGATTTAAGTGCGTCAAATATCGTTATTTCAGGGATTTCTTGTATTCAAATGAGAAAGAATGGCGAAAAGGATTTCCTCATCTAATGCTCCCACTTGTAGAATTATAAAATTTTACAGTTTTTGTCGGGCTACCGTCTGTCTGGACTTTCTGCATTATTTAGGTGGTAGTTGGTTGGTACCTATAATTCCATCGCTTCACCTACTGGTTCCTTCCCGAACTTTCGGGATTATTGTGGTAGTAGCTTGGTTCCTCCACAGCAGTTGGCTCAAACGGTAGCGTAATTGCTGTGAAAGAACCAACCCACTACCACTAAAATATTACCGAAATTCCATGAAGGAACCCAAAAAAATCTGAATAATCCTAATGTTCTAGAATTGGAAAGATGGTGGAGTGATGGAATTATGGGAACCAACCTACTACCACCTTAATAATCACAGCAGTTGACTCTAGTTTCTTCAACTAAAGTGATATATTGGAAGATCTTTCAGTGACTATGAAGTTATTTTGAGATGGGCCGATATACTACTTCGAACACAAAAGTTTGGAATTTCACTCGAACCTTCTGGAAACGATTAAAGAAACAAAGCAATTACGGTACGTAATTTACGAACGATTCACTACTGACATTATGCATACGAAATACGTTTAGCAAACAATTATTGTTGTGCCGTAAAAGTAATCTTTTTTCATTAAGTTTCAAAGAAACAAAACTCCAATCTCTTCATCAAATTAACGACTTTGAGATTTTGTCATAAACGCCTTTTCGAAATGAATGGCAACAATGCATGCTACAACAACTGGAAGACTGTAATCTTAAGTTAAGAAGCTTTTGTGAGGATCAACATAAAATTATTCGAATCAACAGAGCACGCTTCAATGTGAACAATATGTATACATCACCTCCATTGTATATAGGAAGTTGTTGACATTATCAAGAGATTATAACAACAATTAATGTCACATTAACATTTCCTCCATATCAAATTAAATCTCATTCTTCCCACGCAAAATTTATTCGCCAGCACGAAAATGGCTGATATTTACCTGATGACTGGAATCAGCGATTTGTTTCAGTCCCAGTGATAAACTTTTCAATTTCGATGATGTGAGGGACAATCGGGATAGCAGCGGTTTGGCTAATCCGGCTTTCGTTCCGTCGGCTATGTCCTTCGCGTTTGCTTCGAGTATTTGAGCTTGTTTTGTAATTAATAGGTCAGCCAATGTGTGCACGCTTGCGGCACGTTCCTCAGGTGTTAGCGATTGGAGAATTCGACTACCCACTCGTGCTGTAAATGAATTTGATATTAAAATTTATGAAAATTGTTTTCCGTATAAAACTTTGTCGATACACGTTTCAGACGTAACCTAACATTAGCTAATGTGTTTGTGGAATACTACTCTGCCAGCAGAAGATTTACAGAACGTACATTGTTAAGAGAACATTCACAAGTTACTTTTCTGGGTATTTGAAAATCTGTAGGGCGCTAAAATCGGGGAACCGCTCTCACTAACGCGTGCGTACATTTGACAGAACGACTTGCTCCCGATCGCTAAAATATATTTGAAAATTCTGAAAAAGAATAAGGGCCCTTGATTTTAGCCCTACGAACCATTTAAACACATTTACAGCTAAATTTCAGACAATCCTAAAGTAATATGCGTGAACATGCAACTTACAGTTTAATCTATAAAACTCTGAAGAATTGTGCAGGCATATTATGAGAATCTACTACGTCATTTGTTAACTGACGCATATGTTATTCGCAACATGTCTAAAATCCTTTACCTTTTAGATGCGGCAATGGTAACCAAACATTATCTTTAAATCTGTTACTTCAACTGTGTATCTCCAATGACATTTCATGCAAAATCTATCACTTCAATATTATCAAACATTTGGCTGTACGTATAAAAGGACCTTAGATAAAGGTCGTCGCACGTCGCTCATTGTCAATATAAGATGACTAACCATTTCTATTAGGCTCCAATACTGATTTTATTTGAATCGAATCAATAGACATGATGTTTCTCGAAAGTTTTAGGATCGCTGGATATAAGACATCATTCGTTGCTCTTCTTGAAATGTATTTACGAACAACCCCCCAACGCGAAACTTTACGGAATGTGATATTATATTTCACGAGCCATCAACTAGTGCAGTGACGACTTCATATTTGTGTGCTTATTTTGTGGTGGGAACATAAATGTGTGCTCAATGAACACTACATTGGAAGTAGACGAGTGCATCCATGCATAGATTCCACTCGTAAAACGGTTCACTTATTTCTCATTAAAATTTTGATTGTTTCGAGGAACGCAGATTGCGAAAGGAAACATTCATAAATTAATAACGTAAAAGTTTTGTGTGACGTGTATTACTACTAATACCTGTGATGTGGTAATGTCTTCCTGTTTAGAGAATCGGAAAAGTATTTTGCTAACACACAACTTAACTATTCATAACTAATGTGCAGTGCATACAATGTGTTACTTAAAGTGGCATGCCCACGACTACCAATGAATTTGCAGATGTGCATCATAAATTTTATTAACTAAATGATTTCACCGACCGATTTCACGGTTCAACTTTGCATTTTACGGAAGGGAAAACTTTTCCTTCAACATTAAATATTCATTACGCACGAATCCCAGCTACAAATCAAATCACATAAAACATATACATTCATGTCTGCCAACAAACCACTTACCATTTTCCGCTAGAGTATCCACTGGCGTTGGTCCACCGGCAGCACTCTCAGTGAAAAATGTTCCAACTTTTCTTCCACCAATTATGGTTTTAATAGCTTTTTCTTGAGTGCCATTACATATAACAACATTAACACCACGGTCCAATGCCCAAGTAGCCGCACTTACTTTTGCATCCATTCCACCAGTGCCAACCTGTTGATTAAAATGATACATTTTCTTATTTGATTTTAAACTCTTCACATAATTTTCTTATATTTACTTGCTATGCTCGCTTATGCTATGAAAGGGAAAAGGCAAGGTGTTGGTTTTTACGACTGTGAGAGGTTTTATTTTAGCATGAGTTCATCGAAATGTGTACGGTAGAGTGGTCCAAAAAAAACTATGGGATTGGGACTGACCAAGGCCTTTTAGGAAGGTCACAAGGTCATTGAAGGTGAGATTCTACCAAAATTGATCGAGATTGCTCCTTTTGACATTTGGTGGGCTCATCAACCGAACGGAAGAACAATGTTTGTATTTCAATTTCGGTACATTTTTACCTCTGAAGGCCTTGGATGTGACTGGATCGATTTGGGGCTTCAAACTTAATAATAATTTTTCTGTACAAATCTAGTGACGATTGTGACAATTAAATTTCCCAGGCACTCAGCGAATGCGAGAATTTTAAACAGAACATGACTGACTTGAGGCCTGTTGTGATTTTCCATTGAAACATACATTCGTCAGGTTGCGACAACCTTTCAGAAACGGCTAGCCATCTTTTATCGACAACAATGACGAAAGAAAGAGATGAACTCAGTGCACCAATTCTCGTGAATTTAAACATCCGTAACTTGACAGTTCTCAATCTAATGCTCAGAGTCCACTCTACACATACGAATCATAACTTTTAAGATGTCAAATGTCAAGTTACGAATTCTTTAATTCATGAGAATCGGCGTCTTTGGCGACGTCAAGTTCAAGTTCAACTGTCAAGTTACAAATTCTTAAAGTTACGAACGTATGAGAATTGAGGCCTTGGGTGAGCTCTTGTAAACACCAATACGCTTGCCGTTAACTCATTAAAGCTATGCTGTATAACCCTGTAACAACCCTTAAACAAATATTATTCCGGCCTTAACAGTCATTATTGTAAATACGAGAATGCATGGTTCTAAATAAATTACTCCGTTGCATTCCGTTGCAACGAAGGAAAAATGTAATTGACTTACGAGGAAAAAACTTAATTTGTGTGTTGCGGTTGTACAAATCTAAAAATTTTCTCATTAAAAAAACCATTTTCACAGTATTTCCATATTAACTCTTAATTCAAGGAAGCTGATATTCACTATATTTTTCTGACACAAAATTAATAGTTCGGATATGATTTCAATGGATGTCAACACTTTAAATTTCATTTAACGGAAGTCTGGAATCTGTTTTTGTTGCACACCGAAGAATATTTGTTTTCAATAAATATCATGATTGAAATTGGCACGAATCTAAAGCCTTCTTGCGACTTACCATTTCTTAAACTCGCGCAGAATGTTGATGTAGTTATCGAATCTACTACTTGATTTGATATAAGTATTTTGGACGGATTGAAGTCAAATTTGTCACTACATTTACTACATCAGCTTTAGCTGTATGTTTAATAAGGCTGGGAACAGGCTTGGGTTGACCTGTTCTGTTTTAGTTCAGATAATGGAGAATGACCGGAATCTGAATTTAGGATTGCAGGTTCAACACGAACTTGACCGGAAGCTGAATTTTTTATTTCGGGCTCAAACCCAAAGTGACCTGTAATGGTTCGACCCTAATTTTCGCTTTCGGGTTTGACCCAAATCTGACCTGGATTCGAAATTTTTGGTATCAAAATTTTGTTACTCCGAAAAATTTCAGATTCAGGTCAAACTCGAAAGTCAAAATTCAGGTTCAGATCAAATTCGAGTTGTAGCCGAAATCTCAAATTCAGGTCAAGTTCGGGTTAAACCTGAAATTTTAGATTCGGTCCGAATTAACCGAATCCGATTCCGTTCCGAGCATTCATTAAGTTGGCGTTTCATACAACGGCAGAAATGGGAGAGAAAAATGGGCAACCCATGTGGGTTAAATTTATACGGATCACGATTATTGTTGACATAAAAGATGATCAGCCACATCAAAAAGTGCGAAATTCAAATTACAAATGACTCACCTTAGATTTTGTCCCGAATTGAATTAAATTGCGATCCGTCGATGTGTAAGTGTGTATTAATCGAGCGCCATCTTCCCACGGCGGTTTGTTGTAGATTCCATCCACATCCGACATCAGAATCAATAGATCAGCCTGGATATTAGCGGCTAACATTGCCGATAAACTGTCATTGTCTTTAATTGCTATACCCTGCAATAGAAATGTTGTGGTATTTTTTTTACGTGAAATTGCGATCGTTACAAATTGTTCGTCGATGTCCATCAGTGGCCATGGTGTCGATGTCGACTTATTAAAATGGGGAATTTAATTGAAATTCAATTGAATGTTTTATGATGACAAAAAAGTTTTTGGATATGTACAAACTCATGAAAATGTATATGATAACAGCATAATGAGTTATTAATCAAAACAAATGTGTGTGGTCGCTGGGTATGTTTACATTCTGCTAAAATATTAATGTTTTAAATACACTCTGCTTTGAACACAGCACACAAAAACCATTCTCTGTGCTATAAACGATAAGCGATATGTGTTTTACAACACATCCTTTCCTTCCTAAATTTTATTCCAACATGAACACAACAAAGGTAATTAAGCGCATTATGTATTTCGACTGTGGCGTATGATACACGAGTTAATATTTCAATTTTATTTATCGATTTTAGCAGACACATACTAAAATGTTTCTGAAGTTATTAGAGTACATAGCACAATAACTTGTAAAATTTTGGTGTATTTGAATGAGTTTATAAGTTGGTGCTTTTACCTTTCGAATTGTGTTCAAGTATTTCTACAAGAATATTGATTTGAGACTGGTTCTTTACAGCTATTCTTCGAAAGATTTGAAAGAATAATAAAAATTTCATCACCACCTCATTTCTTCGAAACTTGTGGCCGGAGAGCGCTTGAACGTGTTCCGATGATGTGTTCCTCGCGGACCACATGGATGTTTTGTAATTTTCAAGTAAAAAATCGATTCGATCACTGTTCTCCGTTTAGCGTTAACTAACTTGCAATGTTATCCATGTCGTCAAGGGACAGCCACAAGAACTACTTTTGTTAGTTTACGAGCAATTAACAGCACTTGAGAGTCTGTAACATTACTCTTACACCCATCGGAGGTTTTGGTTGTAGCCGAGTGCGGCGAACTTAGTAGAATGTAGAATTCGCCTCGAAACGCCCAGATGTATGCTTTTCAGAAAAACACCGATGGATGCGTCTTAAGAAAAATGGATGCTTTGTTGAAAAGTCTATACCACGGTGGGGCTGAACGAACTTTAAATAAACATGTCGACTTCCATCTGGGTTCTTTTCATAGCTGAGTTAGGGGAGGCGCGTACTATCCAACGGCACATGTTGCAGGCGCAACCGCTGAGCCGTTTCTGAGAACTAGGAATATCGTCGCCTGGCTCCGCGGAAGTTGCTGGACCAGCGTTTGAAACTGTAATCGGTAGAGGGACAAATTCTAAGAACAACCATGTAAAAATTATTGATCACGGTCATTTGGTCGCAGAGCAATATAAGCTGAAAGTCGAAAATTCCACCTCTTCAAGAGTGATGCCTCCTCGACGAAGCTCCCGATCCAGCATTTTAATAGCGTTTCTAGACTAGGGTAATGTGCTCTTTCGAATAACAATAATAAAAATTTGAAATTGGTCTCTTTTGGTACATTTTTAGAAAAGTCACTTTTTGCTACCCTCGGTGAACTTTGGCTACTCCCATACCTTGCCGGTTAAAATATTTCAACACAATATACCTTGTTAAAGTTAGCCTGAAGTCTAAGCTTTCCAATGATACCGAATAGAGGTGTGCGCCGATCTTAAAATAGTCGGCGGCGGTGCGCCGACTGGTAAGGGATCGGCGGCGGCGCGCCGGAAGAAATTTATAGTCGGCGGCGGTGCGCCGATCGGCGCGCCGATAAATTTACAAAAAATCTAAACTTTCGAAAATAATGCAAAAACATTTGAAAAAGCGTGCGCAATCATTTTTCCGAACACTGAAATCTTACTATCTTGTAATCTGAAGTATCAACCACTTATACAAGGGGAATCAACTGAGGCGTATCTCACCTTTTATATTGTGTACAATGTACAATCACCTATTATTTTGAAAACATCTAATTTAATGAATCCAAGAATGATTAATGAGTTTGCGTAAATGACATGTAAGCTATAAGTCAAATTATAATTTGGAAATTTTAAGTCACATCTTCATACCAGATGTTCTGCAGGCTTCTTATTTCCAACTTATAATTTATGTCATTTACGCAAACTCACTACTACTATCTTTCGATTTATGCAATAACCGTTCCCGTTGCCTTTAGTCCATCTTCGATGAAGGAGTGAGATCGTAGTAGAAGGTTTTCGCAAATAAGAGATTTAGATAAACTTAAATTTATAAGTAATAAGTGCATAGACTACGCCAAAATGATTTTTTTTCCCAAATTTTTTAAATAAAGCAGCTAAAAATTGAAAATAAAGATACCCGTGTCTCGTCTTTTTGACGAAAAAACTTGAAACCGGAAAGATTTTCCACTTTATAAATTCCTAAAACACGTGATTTGCGCCATTTTCCACCCAAATTCCACATAAGGTCTTAAGTTTGCCACTTTACAATTACAGTAGTTTTGACTGATTCACTGAATTTTGTTCTCCTTCTTCTTCCTCTTATATGCACAGAAAATAGAGTAACGTACCCAAGAGTTCACGTTAAGTGAGGATACAGAAAAGACAAATGCTGTTTCGACCTCGGGTATCGATGGCGGTCTCGGGCCAGCGTGATCTGACCATCCTCAGTAGTATCCATCGATACCCTTCCCAAGACAGCAGCAAACTTTTTCTTTGGACTAGTATTTATATGGCGACCATATAAAAGACGAGCTATAGGTAGACCACCAGAGAGATGGACAAACGGAATTAAGAATATTGCAGGTACAAACTGGCAGCAAATGGCAATGGATAGCAGTGGATAGAAACAGGCTGAAAAAGAAGAAGAAGAAGTATTTAAAAATATGCATCATGTCCGGAGCGATAGCGGAGGACTTGACGCAGTCTAACTTCCAAAAAAAGAACGAAGAAAATTTTTTGAGACGCGGCAACTATATATAGGCGAGAATTTAAGTTTCTTTCCTTTGGCCTGTATCACCACAAATCCTATTCTATCTTATTCGCGCTTCAAATACGAGCAAAACGAGCTATCACTCGACTATGTAACTTTAAAATTGCCGGAGATACATCGTTTTGAAGTTGGTCATTTTGATAGAAAATGCACCAAATTAACGTTTTCCAAACAATCAAAATCTTTCAACTTACTCTGTATGTTTCTATCTGTCTATCTGTCTATCTGTCTATCTGTCTATCTGTCTATCTGTCTATCTGTCTATCTGTCTATCTATCGACGGTCGATCTCGGAAACTAGTCAGCCAATCTCCATGAAATTTTGCAGGAACCTCGGGGTGGGCATAAAAATGAAAATGTGATACGCCACTACCCCAGGAAAAACCAGAATTTTGTTTTATTGGCCTCGAAGTGGTTTCTGCGTGTGGTTTTCGAGGGTCGGGAACGCGTTTTCAGCTGTAGCTCAGCTGTATTGAAACCTGCAGGGGCGTGTGACCCATCAAATGAAAGGTATTCGCCACACGAATCGAACAAAAAAATAATTAGAAAAATTGGTGCAGATTTGGTTGAGCTAGAGTGGTCAGAGTGACCAAATTTTGAGCTACTCGAGCGTAGGATGAAAGGACTAATATTTTTTGGCTTATGAGAGATAGAGATTTACTTTCTTCGGCAAAGTCTCAGAGTTTTACGAGTAGAACACATTGGCATATGTGAAAAATGTCGAAAGTTGGAAATGGGAAATGTTTTTAGAGGTATTTCTTGAATGGTGGCAGATAGAGAGTTACTTTCTTCGGCAAAGTCTCAGAGTTTTACGAGTAGAAAAGAAGGGCATTTGCGAAAAATGTCGAAAGTTGGAAATGGGTGGGTCAATTGGGGTTTTGGAGATATTTCTTGAATGGTGGCAGATAGAGAATTACTTTCTTCGTCAAATTTTCGAATTTCGTCAAATTTTCGATTTTCGTTAAATTTCGTCAAATTTTCGAATTTCGTCAAATTTTTAAATTTCGTCAAATTTTCGAATTTCGTCAAATTTTCGATTTTCGTCAAATTTTCAATTTTCGTCAAATTTTCGAATTTCGTCAAATTTTTGAATTTCGTCAAATTTTCGAATTTCGTCAAATTTTCGAATTTCGTCAAATTTTCAATTTTCGTCAAATTTTCGAATTTCGTCAAATTTTCGAATTTCGTCAAATTTCGTCAAATTTTCGAATTTCGTCAAATTTTCGAATTACGTCAAATTTTCGAATTTCGTCAAATTTCGTCAAATTTTCGAATTTCGTCAAATTTTCGAATTTCGTCAAATTTTGGAATTTCGTCAAATTTTCGAATTTCGTCAAATTTTCGAATTTCGTCAAATTTTGGAATTTCGTCAAATTTTCGATTTTCGTAAAATTTTTGAATTAAAACTGTAAACTTATAAAAAGCAGTGTTGATTACACTTCTAAAACGACTGATATCCCAACAACAATCTCTTCGAGAAAAGTGTGACGCAGTCTTTGAAATACAATTTCTAAAATGAATGATATCGCTAGAGTTGACGCTTTCAGCTTCGTTACGCAAAAATTAAATTTTACACCCAATTAGTTCAAACAAGCTGGCTTAGTTTTTCTCATCATCTGCCAAATAATTTTTACCAAAAAAAAATTTGACTGGAAACAACCAAAATTTTACCAAAAAAATCTGCGTCGCATGCGGCAGATAAATTTTCTTGCTGGTCTGTTCCTGAACATTTGCCACTTTGCGACGCAGATTTTTTTGGTAAAATGTAACCTTAAACAAACAAACACAAAATGTTACAACACAACAACCCAAATACCATCGAAGCTTACAATCAAGGTCCATTATGATGCACTAAAAAGTTGGCAAATATAGCATATGTTTGGTTAGTCCACAATGGCCAAAAGCTACACAAATATCAGAATCAAAATATTGATCGCGCCAGAATAATTGTGACAAACCGAACGGTGTATCAACAAAATTTGACAGTTCACAAATCACAGCTGTTCCGAATACTCAGTGCTTCCGAAAATTAGTCGTCGGTGATGTTAGTGCTGCCAGTTTCGAATAGTCATTTTTGTGTGATGTAATTATGCGCAAATAATGTAAGACGTGAGAATCAAATTATACACCTTTCCTTAGCCAATACTGTGTAAGTGAAATATTTCTTTTATTCCCAAGAATTAACAACACTCTAGTTGATTCGAAAAAAATAACCTGAAAAATGTTCGAAACTCGCAACACTGCACAACCGAATCAGCTGAGTTCTTTCGAAGTTTGACACTAAGTCAATGTGCCGTTCTGAAATAATTTAGCCGCCGCCGATCCCTTACCAGTCGGCGCACCGCCGCCGACTATTTTAAAACCGGCACACACCTCTAATTTTCGTCAACTTCCGACTTAACTTCTAAAACGACTGATATCCCGGCAAAAACTCTTTCAGAGCAAAGTTGGACGCAGTCTACAGTCTATATGTGTGATAACTTCTAAAACAAGTGATATCGCTAGAGGTGACGCTGTCAGCGTCGTTACGCAAAATTGAATTTCACAGCCAATTAATTGAAATTAGCTGATCTAGTTTTCCAAACCATTCGCCAATTATTTTTTTTCAGAAAAAATTTTAACCAACAGAATTTTGGCTGAAAAATTTTCAACAAAAAATTCTGCGTCGCAAAGTGGCAGATGCTCACGGACAAACCTACGAGAACATTTAATCTGCCACATGCGACGCAGAATTTTTTGTTGAAAATTTTTCAGTCAAAATTCTGTTGGTTAAAATTTTTTCTGAAAAAAAATAATTGGCGAATGGTTTGGAAAACTAGATCAGCTAATTTCAATTAATTGGCTGTGAAATTCAATTTTGCGTAACGACGCTGACAGCGTCACCTCTAGCGATATCACTTGTTTTAGAAGTTATCACACATATAGACTGTAGACTGCGTCCAACTTTGCTCTGAAAGAGTTTTTGCCGGGATAAAACACTTGCCATCTACTGATAGAAATAGGATACGTTATAGAAAGCTACTTCGAAGATAACCCTATCGTAGCATCAGAAACAAAATCACCGTCGTACAGTGCAAGTAAGAAGAAAAACCCAAAGTTTCAACAAAAATTTTTTAACAAAAAACTCCTTTCTACGCATATAGAAACATAGCAGCATATAGAAACCTGACTTATAAATTAAGAGCGATAAACATTTGCTAAAACCTTGTACATGTACTCAGGCACACACTTTTGTATATATTTTTCAATTTAAGTTTATATTTATTGTCGCCCATTAAAATTTCTGAAAGCACTAAACGTATAAAATTTCGGCGCGACGAAAATACAATCGGCGGCGGCGGCGGCGTTAGCTATTATTTTTCGGCGGCGGCGCGCCGAAAATTTAGCAAAAAATCGGCGGCGCGCCGGCGTAAAATCGGCGGTGCACACCTCTAATACCGAATATGCCATGTATGATTCTCAGCAAGAACTATTTATGATAAAGATTTTGCATCGAGGTCGGGCTACTAGCAAATTTAGGAATGTGTAAGCTTTCAACAGAAAATAGATTTGGTGGCAGGTGTTTGACCTCTGAGAAAACAGAGCAGTTTATGAAACAAATACAACCAAAATTAATTGTTATTAAAAGCTAACACATTCGTGGTCGGTATTGAGGTCGTACATTTTTCAAAAAGGATTCTGATGAAAAGATATCATCAAAAATGAAATACGAGACACACAAATATAGGCTATAACTTTAGGTAAGTACCGGTGCCTCTTAAGGAAAGTAGTCAATGTTCAATGATTGTACATGATATAGAGATATTTCGAATGGATAAAAGTTCTAAAATATTTTTTTCACGTTAGGGTGCTATAGTGTAGACAAAGAAAACGAACTGACGGATGATCTAAGTACCCTAATTCCATTATAAACGTGTTCCATATCTTTCTTCTGTACCAATACGAAAACTCTTCTATTGGCACAGAAAAGTTTAGCTAAGCATCGATGCCTCTTAACAATTTAAGCAAATATTGTTGGATACTTCATCTGTACAAAATTCATAAAATAAACAAAACTTTACATCGTGTGCTGTACACCAGTACTCCATTATGCAGCGATGGAATCGTGATATGTTGATACCTAAGTTAATATGCTATTCAAAATGAGTTGTGTAGATTCACACACCATCCAAACGAATTGCATTGAGTTTATTTTAATTTTGTGTTAGCTATTGAACCACGGCGTGTTAAAACTATTAAAGTGCAGAATGACTGAAAGCTTGCTTTTGAAACCGGTCGAATAAAGCGGACTACGGTGGAATATGTGACATGAATACATTTTTCTTCGTTTGGGCAACAGTATCAGTGAGTGAACTATTTTTGGGGTTCAGTTCAGCGTCCTTTGTTGCACTTCTTTAAGATCTTCCATGATATAGCAGTCCATGCATAATATCTTCAGAAATCATTTTACTTGAAGAGTTTGAAAAACTTCAAGAAAGCACGATGTTGAACCCAAAAAAAGTAGGTCCAAGTCGTCGCGTTAGCTCCTTGCACACATCGAAATTCATGAATTCATGAAATTCATTCTACCCAAAAGGGAAATATTGGTCTCCTACAACTTTGACTTTTTTTTACTTAAAAATCATTTCTCTGACACTGTGATATGATTTTTCGTATTAGCTTCCTGCCCACCAACTGGAGGAATGGTTGTTTACGTTGTAATTAATTTCCTTTCCATTACATTCCCACAGCAATTATTAATAATTGAATTTTCATCAAAAATGCATTAGCGTTACAGTTTTAGCTCTTTGATTTCAATGTTACAATAAAATGCCAAAAACATTGTGCACCGAGTAATACCAGGAGGATGTTATTTATTATTCCTGCCTTCGATCGACTTTTTGAATGCAACGATAAACTGTGTTTTAGAGGCCGATAATTAGAAAATCTCATTATATTTATTCCCCTGAACTAACGTTCATACAATGACACGGTGATACGAACACAGAACATGCTGTTTTCTCGGAATGTGGTCCATTATAATGAGTTTAGTGAATGGCACACCGTATATGGTTCGGTCATGACACATTGACTTATGGAAAATATAACAGTAATTGTGCCTGCAATGAGTTTTATTTATTAATGGAGTACGCTGTGGTAGTGTTGAGTCGCTGGGATACATATGAATTCAGAAATTATTGTTCTGGATATATAAATTTAATGGCAATGTATGTATGTGAATAGGACAATGTTGAGCTATTATTTAACTGGTACATCGACGTCATTGCGATAAGATACATAAAGTGAGTTGTTTTCCGACATTTTCAGTTCGTTAGTTGCTACGAAATTAAATTTGTTATAACCGAGCAGCGACAAAATTTACGTTGAAAGCTCTGTGAATTTATGAACTTAAAACTTGTAGAACATAAGTTTAAGCTATGTCAATATTTGAATTGTAAAATATTATTTTTAAGTAAAAAAAAGAAAAATAGTTCCGACTATAACTTTACCGGCTTCTTAACATTTTTCATTAATTTCATTTCGTGTAGCTGGGATATTATATTCATACATTCAACTATGTCAAAGAAAACTTTTATTCTGGAATGCAGCCTAAATTTCTTCGCAAAATAATCTGTTTCGATGCAAGAAACTTTTTCGAATATTAAAATATTCTGAAACATACTCGACGATATATAGCCACTCATGCAAATTACACATTAAAACTGTGACCCAGCCTGGAAATATGTTTTCTTTTATTAAAATATGAATTGACGTTGATGTTTGTTCGCTGTGATGGAATTTAATAATTGAAGTTCACCAGTTAACTTGCAATAAAAGTGGACATTAAAATAGCACCGTTCTTGGCATGAACGCTAGTAAGTCAAATGTACGAAACGATCCTATTTTTGATACATGGAACGTACATGTACAATCCGGCAGGAAAATCAAAAATTTGTATTAATTTTTTTGATTCATTCGATTCGTTGACTTATTTTAAGACAAAAGTTGTTCAACGATATATGGAAAAAACGCATTTTTAGGTGGCTAAAAGTGAAATCAAAACTCACAACATTTTCTGTTTTAAAAAACGGCGAAACACTGTGTCAACAAAATGTATCGACTTTTTCTTAGTACGGCTATGTTATCGCTTTATATTCATGACATTTCAATTTGTATTTGTAAACGTGTATTGGTGTTAACAACTTACTGCCTGCTGACAGTCTGCTGACAGTCTCCTAGACAGCATTAACAAAAATGTCGATTCGTTTGGTTCGAGAGTGAGAAATAATTTAGAAATGAATTTATAAAAAAATTCGTTCGTTTTAAATTGTTTCTAATGATGCGAATATTTTTTATTTTGGTTGTAGAACCAAAATAAATTATTTAAAAAAAATCATTTTCCCGACGGATTGCATCTATTGTATGAGAGAAATGCAGCACCTATTTTCATTTCATCAACCTCTAAAATATTTTCGGTGGTAATGCTAGGAGCATATGAGAAAATTCATCCATGGAACCCAAATTTACTATTTTTTACCTGAATTTCCTGAAATCTAAGGATCAATAAAAGTTGAGGTAAGGCATGTCAGATTTCAGGTATTACCGGAAAAAATCCCAGATATACCAGCAATCTGATTTACCTGAAATTTCAGATTCTAGATTTTAGATCCTTAGATTTTAGGTGAATTCGGGTCAGGTCAGTTAAGCATCAGATATTTCCAGGTCGATCTGAATTTCGGAGCCAGATCAAGGGATACTTCACTGTTTCGAGTCATAGCGTTTCGACAAGCTGCGAAAAGAAATATTTCTTGTTTATGGCAAGACCTGACCTGACCCGAACCTGATATATCCAAACCTAGAAAGTTTAGCTGAAATTTTCATACAATTTTTTCGGTAAATCTGAAACCTGACCTATTAAATTTAAAGTGCGAATAATCGTTCCGTGCTTAACTCTGAGCTCGACACACATTTATTTCGAAAATTTATTATTCAACCGGCCGAATAGTTAATCAATCCACTGATTCTGTAATTTCTTCTAAATTTTTATTTTGAAGAGTGAGGTGGTCTGACCTGAAACAAAAGGGTTGTTTTCGGACATAGAAATAATTTTTTCTTTCCGGGAACTGAGTCTAAATTTGCCGGTAACCAAAAACGTAAAACGGTTTTCACGTTTCATATGTTTCCCAGTGGTTTGTTCAGTGAAGTGATTTACCGGTAACTAAATAGATCGAAAAAGCAGACGGAAGTTAGGAAGTGCCGGAGGAATCATCTGTCATCCCCAAAATTTAGGAACCATTGGAACACCTCACTCATGTCGAAGATAACCCAAAACCATCAAAAAATCCGATAGAAGTTAGGGAGTGCCAGATGAATCATCTGTCATTCCAAAATTTAGGAACAAACCTTGGAACACCTTACTTATATCGAAAATAACCCAAATCCATCGAAAAATCTGATGGAAGAGGGGAAGTGCCAGAGGAATCATCTGTCATTCCAAAATTTAGGAACCAACCTTGGAACACCTTACTTATATCGAAAATAACCCAAATCCATCGAAAAATCTGATGGAAGAGGGGAAGTGCCAGAGGAATCATCTGTCATTCCAAAATTTAGGAACCAACCTTGGAACACCGAACTTATATCAAAAATAACCCAAATCCATCAAAAAATCCGATAGAAGTTAGGGACTGCCAGAGGAATCATCTGTCATCCCAAAATTTAGGAACCAACCTTGGAACACCTCATTCATAACCCAAATCCATAAAAAAACGGATGGAAGTTAGGAAGTGCAGAGGAATCATTTGTAATCCCAAATTTTAGGAACCAACATAGTGGAAGTTAAAATGAAAAATCATATATTTGAATGTGTGCGTGACAGCTCCGTGTGCAGACAGTACTCGGGACTCTTAATGTCAAAAGCAAAGCAAAGTTGACGTTTTCGTGTTAGTGGTGTGTGTGTTATAATTTTTCAATGAATTTCAGTCATAATTCCGGTCATAATTCCTCTAGGTAGTCTACCTCTATGTACAACACACACGTATATCAAATTGGCTTTTATATGGAATTTGTATGGAGACTTTGGGGAGCTCCAGCTCCCAAGATATGGTTTCTCTCCAACTTTTGAAAATTCTCATGGGCCATTATTAGCCTATAACCAAAATTTCAGGAATATATAGAAACGTTTAGGAGTTGCTGGATTTCATTTCAGGCGATTTCATTTATCTGAAAAAACTAAATTTTGCTTATTTTCATTCAAAAACCAAAATTTTGAAATTCAATATCTCAGCCAAATCGAAACCTACTTTAAATTGTGATATCTCGTTGAACTGGTATGGATGCTTAGATTCCAAGTATCTAAGTTTGGAGTAAAGAGGGGAAGTCAAAAAGTTGCTGTAAATATGCACCACCGTCCCCATTTTTTTTTTAAATATCAGTAACGAGGTTACCAGGATAATCCATTTTTTCCTTACCCGGCTGTTTTCCTACTCATTAAAATACAAACTCTAAAACGCGTAATGCAATCTACGATAAATGAGTATTCAGTTGCCTAAAGTCATTATAAAAATCATCACAAGCGAAACATCTAAAATTCCAATACAACCAATGTGAATATTGCAAACAGAACATAGACATGAAGAAATTACCAAGCATGAAGTGTTTGAAAATGAATTTCAACTTTGTAGAATGTTACAATAACGATAATATGAATGTTGATCTGCACACACAAAATTTATGACTGATTTAGTCATGTCAGACTCTGAAGACTAAATCGTGAAGTTCGAACGAGGATAACGGGTAAATCGTTTTACTACTATTCTCAACAACTGCAGAAATATGGTGCAAAACTTAGTTTGACTTAATAAATGTTTGATAAAAATCAAAAAGTTTCTTGAACGATTGCTCTCTTATTATATATAGAGCCACCGTATACACATCGTATCGCCTAATCGTAAAATAAATACGTAAAATCCTTTCAAATTTATTACTTTCATTCTGCTGTAGGTGTGTATGCGATTTAACTCTCGGTCATTCCTTAACTTTCACAGAAAAACTTTTGGGAAAACTTTTAACTCGTTTTCTGTGTACTTCTATTAAAAGGCGAAACAACTTCCCTCATTCAGATAATAAAAATAAACTCAAAAGTGAACTCGAAAACAGCGTTTAAGTTTTACCGCATCAATCCGTTCGCTTTGAGGATTGAGAATTTGCAACTTGCGAGTTTCAGGGTACACCATCATGTTCCGATATTCATAGTGCAGAGGGTAATTTAAATATTAGTCTTGAAAATAGTCAGTGCGTTAGCTAAGACTGTGCAGAAACTTATAACGTCCCCAGGTGTGTACGAGCCTACAACTCGACAATTGCTGTCTTGAAGGAGAAAAGCATTATATTTCTTTGCTAGCCTGACTGCACCCAACACAGGTAAACGTCTTTTTGCTTCTTCAAATTTATGGGATTTTATTTTGGAGAAGATATGTCTGGTGTGCTGTATATAGAAAACTTTAGTGTGCACAATAAAAGCAAATAATTACTTGCAACAAAAGTTAACGTAATACGCTATGCAATGCACAGTATGCATTAGTTTGCTGTTAACTTTTTCGCTGTTGACTTTGACTAAATAAAATTTTATAATGTACCGTTGTGACCGTCACTCTATAAAACAAACAAAGGGCATGATAAACTTCTGATGATTTGCGTCCCTTCCACTTTTATACAAATTGTATTTCTTTTGCAGGGACAAACATTTTGTTTGCAAAACGCATTTCTTTTGTGAACTTCTACATAGTTAAGCCGCGAGATCATCGCCAACAAGTTTCTTGAAAGGAATTTTAGTTGTACCCGTTCACAGGCGGAAAGCAGTGTACTTATCGAATCTACTACTTCATCGGATCTAATTATTTTTCAGAGAATTCTTCCGGATGAAAATATATAATCCACAACGTCATCCTCATCCTCACTCCTCAAAATAAACTGGAATATAAGGAGCGAGGTCACTTTGGGTATTGCCGTTTGACTTCATAAGAAGTTCATCTGCAACACAAATTCTGCTATATAAGATGACATTAAGCTCCTAGACAGATGATAAATTACCCATGCACCTATAGCTGAGCGCTGAAATTGCCCAACAAAAATAGGTTACCTTCTTTGATCCACTGCCTGGTGTGGCTTCGTCATGTTCAATAAACATTGGCGGTGAAACTGCATCGTTTGTATTGATTATCGGCACAATGTTCAAGCTGTTGAGCATTTAATTTACATCATAAGGAAATTATTGTTCCATCAGTTAATTGTTTTATACCTGATGAGTTCCGACAACGTAGAAAACAGATTCTTCCGCGTATTTTCATTGTAGAAATCGGGTTTCGTCACTAATACCTAAAATTCGATTCAAAATAATTTCACGGACTGTCTCGATCGTTGCTTGTTCTGGTGAAACTCACTTGGGCAATTTTAACCCCATATTGTGCAAACATTGCATCGTATAAGGACATGAGACCGGATTGACCGACCGCTGCCGCTGCTCTTGGTTCCAAAATGGTTGCTGCATCCTTGAAACAATAAGATTATTAAATTAAGTTCTGTGTAAATATTTACTCCGAACTCCCACGTTGCTACAGAAAAGCAGTTCTGACAAATTGCACGTAACGAAATGTGCACCGTAAAAATAATATTTCCTTTCATAACAATTCTCTGGCGGGATTATGATAAAAGAAAATTGGGATTGATGTTTTCCCGCATCAAATTCTGTTTCAATTTTTTACGTACGACAAAATTAATTAAAAATTTGTCATAGTGGACGATGGATTGTTTTAAGGGTTTTAAGGTTATTCAATCACTGTCAATATTGGTAACTGCACTGAAAACACAGTTGGGTGGGTCGTACAGTCGAAGAAATTTAGTTTTCGAGTTTTCCAAAGGTATTAATCTTATTTAACCCACACTTTATCCCACAACAATGGAATCCACAAATTTAAATTTAGTTAACTCAGCGGTCGCAATGACGGCGCTGCAGTCACGATTTCAAAATGTGATATAGGGTGGATAAACTAAATTTTGGTTTTGGTTACATTTTCTCTTGGTTTTTAATTATTACATCAGGCTTCTAAATTAAGAGTACCTTTATGCAATATAAACCGTTTGAGTTTGAAAAAAGATGTTTTGTATCAGTGAACGATATAGGAAAGCGTTCAGTACGTCTCAACATACAAAAGAACGTAAAATATAATTGTACATTTAGCCACCCTACGTCCGTCATCGCTTCTATTGTCTTCCAAAAACATATTGTGTGCTTGTCATGATAATTATCAGACGTTTGTTTATTTATGTGTCTCATCTAAAATGCTGGCCAGCAAAATTTTGATCATTAAATTCAACGGCAAAATTGATCTAAATGTTAAAGTAATTGTGAATAATAGTGAAGTTAATGTGGTTTTGTTTTCTCTTCATAAAGGAATTTGCATCAGTTCGATGTAAAGTGCGGAGCACCATTGGAAAAAAAACTTGTCGCTGAAGAATGATCAAAAAGTTGCTGGACGCAATAGCTTCAACTAATGCTTTGCAGGATATAGAATCGAAATTAGAGAAACACCAAGAGCCGTCCATTTGAAATCTTCATCATCATCATTTCAACTAAAGGCTTTTTTTTAACGAAACGCAGATTCGGAACATTCTTTTTCGCCAAATTACAATTTGGCATAGGAAATCAATTCAACTCTTTGTATAAGTGGAGCTCATGATTGAGCTCAATCATGAAAACAGAATCTGGTCAGGAATAAGATAAGAATATGAATATATGACGAACTTCAAAGTTCCTGATTTATAATCCTGAGATGCCTGCTCATGCAATTATGCGATTTACGATTTCCAAAGAATTTTAATATCAACTTTTAGACAAAATAACAATTTCCAAGTCTGTTTTCTATTTGATTTATTTGATGTATTTCCGACCTCGTTCTAGGATAATAAAATTTTCTGTGGATTATTTGTAACTTCATGAAAATATTAAGATTGAAAACCTCAGAAACATTCACATAAAAATTATGCTTTCCTAACTAATGTTGAAATAGCCTTTTTGCACTCATTAGGAACTTAGGAAAATAACTACTGGTCGAGACGGTTTACTTGTAGTCCGAAATTATATTTTGGCTTCGTAGAACACAGATAAACACAAGAGAGAGGAATTATATGATATGCAGTACATACTGTCCCGCAATGAAAGTAGATAAGTAGGTATGGCCAGTCCATACAAGTCGGAGCACATACGGATTTGCATGGCGCCACCTCAAACTAACTCATTTCTAGTGGAAATTTGCACTAGAAATGAGTTTGTTTGAGGTGGCGCCATGCAAGTCCGTATGTGCTCCAGCTAGAACAAATTTGAACGTTTGGCCATACCTATCTATTTACTTTCATTGCTGTCCCGTACAATCTTTTTCTAAATAAAAGTTATAGTCAAATCGACAATATTGTATTATTTGGCGATTTGTCATATTTTGGAGTTTCTTCACACTTTGGCGATTTTTCTTGACAATTCATCATATTTAGTTGATTTGTTAAATCATCAAGAAAAGTCTCAGAAGTGTGAAGAAACGCCATAAAGACAAATTTTCAATTCTCTATGATCCTTGGAGTTTCTTTACTCTTTGGCGATATTTCTTGGTTTTTCTTCACATTATGGCGATTTTTCTTGTTGATTTAACAAATCAACCATAAGAGGTTCCGAGCCTACGCTGAAATTGTAGCCTACATTTGTGCGTTTCGAAATTTTTGATCGCTGATATCTTTTTACGAGAGCCCTTTTTGAAAAATGTACGACCACATTTTCGAGTAAAAATATGTCAGCTTTGAATAAAAAATAAAATTGTCTGTGAAAGTTCCATGTGCTTTGAGAAAAGTGTACCTTTGATGCAAATTTGGGGCATCGGTACAGTTTTCTCAAAGCAAATGGAACTTTCATAGACAATTTTATTTTTTATTCAAAGCTGACATATTTTTACTCGAAAATGTGGTCGTACATTTTTCAAAAAGGGCTCTCGTAAAAAGATATCAGCGATCAAAAATTTCGAAACGCAGAAATATAGGCTACAATTTCAGCGTAGGCTCGGAACCTCATAATGATGAATTGCCAAGAAAAATCGATAGTGTGAAGAGAAGAAGAGAAAAATCGCCAGAGTGTGAGGAAACGCCAAAGTGTAAAAATACGTTTTTGAAATGTCTCTTTATTATCTTTCGTAAAATGATAGTGTCCTCGGGATCTTTTGTTAAAGTATGAATTCCCTAGGATCGAAAAAGATGCCGTTACCTGACGTAAAATAAGAGTTTCCTTAGGATCGAACCAGGCAGCATTTCGTAACTTTTATAAAAGGATAGATTCACTAGCTTCGAACAAATAACGCCTTTTAGATAAATTTCGTAAAAGGATAAATTTCCAAGGATTTGTTTAATCACCACGAAGAATCGTTAAAGTGTGAAGAAACGCAACAAAGACAAATTTATCATTCTTTGTTTTTGCCGGCGTTTCTTCATCCCTTGCCAATTTTGTATTTTTGGCGATTCTTCATGGGAATCATGATTAATGACGGCTACGAGCTTTAGCGAAAACGAATGAGATGTTCCGATCCGAATCTGCGAGCGAACTTCCGTTTCGTTAAAAAAAAGCCTTTAGTTGAAATGATGATGATGAAGATTTCAAATGGACGGCTCTTGGTGTTTCTCTAATTTCGATTCTATATCCTGCAAAGCATTAGTTGAAGCTATTGCGTCCAGCAACTTTTTGATCATTCTTCAGCGACAAGTTTTTTTTCCAATGCTGCTCCGCACTTTACATCGAACTGATGCAAATTCCTTTATGAAGAGAAAACAAAACCACATTAACTTCACTATTATTCACAATTACTTTAACATTTAGATCAATTTTGCCGTTGAATTTAATGATCAAAATTTTGCTGGCCAGCATTTTAGATGAGACACATAAATAAACAAACGTCTGATAATTATCATGACAAGCACACAATATGTTTTTGAAGACAATAGAAGCGATGACGGACGTAGGGTGGCTAAATGTACAATTATATTTTACGTTCTTTTGTATGTTGAGACGTACTGAACGCTTTCCTATATCGTTCACTGATACAAAACATCTTTTTTCAAACTCAAACGGTTTATATTGCATAAAGGTACTCTTAATTTAGAAGCCTGATGTAATAATTAAAAACCAAGAGAAAATGTAACCAAAACCAAAATTTAGTTTATCCACCCTATATCACATTTTGAAATCGTGACTGCAGCGCCGTCATTGTGACCGTTGTGTTAACTAAATTTAAATTTGTGGATTCCATTGTTGTGGGATAAAGTGTGGGTTAAATAAGATTAATACCTTTGGAAAACCCGAAATCTAAATTTCCTCGACTGTATTTTCATTTTGTTTTTATTTTAAAAAGCCTGGCCCCAGGCGCCCCAGGCTGTACTTAGAATTAACCAAGGAATCCGAAACAACAACAAAAAAATCAAAAATTAATTTTTCCCTTGCCTCTAGGCTGATTTTGATTTTCGGGGTAGTAGCATGAAATTGCACACATTGTTGACTGATATCGCGGGCTATTGGTAACAGAAGGCATTACTGCTAACTGTAGTAAATGACTGAGGAGTGCAGCTATGAAATACCATAACAACGTTGTTGACCTTCGCCTTCACTCGGGCAGAGTAACTCTGTCAGTGTTCCCAACTAAGACTTTTCGACCAAAAATTTCAACTTTATTTGCAAATAAAATCGACAAAACATACCAAAATATATCGTGTAAGGTATGTCTGAACAGGTAATCTCATATAGAATCCATTGCAGAGAAGTTTGTTGAAAACGAGTTTAAAAGACTCACAGGAGCTCTGTTTTTGAAGCCCAATGTTGGCAATTTTTTGTTAAAATAAAAAAGTCAAATGAAAAAAAATGCGAATTAAAAGATTCTAAACTGGAGAAATTGATAGTTTTATGCCTATTCACGCCTAAATAACACTTTTCTGAACAAATAAACGTAAATTCGTCGATTTTTGTTTATTTGACTTTTTCACTCTAACGAAAAATTGCCAACTTTGTGCTTCAAAAACAGAGCTCCTGTGAGTTTTTTAAACTTGTTATCATCAAACTTCTCTGCAATGGATTCTCAACGAAATTACCTGATCAGACATACCTCACACGACATATTATCTCATGATTTGCTGAATTTTTTGCAAATTTTTGGTCTTAGTTGTGAACACTGACAGAGTTACTCTGCCCGAGTGAAGGCGTTGTTATGGTATTTCATAGCTGGACTCCTCAGTTAAGGATTAACTACAGTTATCAGTAATGCCTTCTAATACCAAATGCCTGAGATATCAGTCAACAATGTGTGCAATTTCATGCTACTACCCCGAAAATCAAACTCAGCCTCGAGGCAAGGAACAAATTAATTTTAGAATTTTTTTTGCTGTTTCGGATTCCTTGGTCAATTCTAAGTACAGCCTGGGGCCAGGCCTTTTAAAATAAAAACAAAATGAAAATACGACCCACACTCATACACAGCTTTGAAAAGAACCTTAACACTCAAATAATGTCAATTTCTGACCTACCTATTCTTTAAAACGATTTTTAACCGGGAAGCGAAGATGGTACATCCAAATTTATGCAGAAAACGTTACATGCATCAAGCTGTAAATTGTTTTTAGCCCCGTACGAAGTACTGGGGGCTTATAAGATTAATATGCCGTTTGTAACATGTTGAATTGGAAGCAGACGGTAAGGGCAAAGCATTTGTATATGTTCATAGATAACGAATCCGCAATAAAAAAAATGTCCGTCTGTCCGTCTGTCCGTCTGTCCGTGACCCCTCTAGCTTGAGTAAATCACAACCTTTTTTCAAAATTCTTTTTTTCCCCGATTGGTATCGACAAAAGTAAGGTCAAGTTCGAAAATGGGCATGGTAGGGTCGGCCCTTCCAGAGCTAGGGCCCTATAGGTGTTTTTCAGTCTTTCGACGATATCTACCGAAATACGCACGCAATAGCTGCTTGTGATATATCAAATGAAAGGTATTGACGAGTAGAACAAAGTTGCTGAACATCGTTTTTGGGTAAGATGCAACGTGGGCTTGTTGGGAGGGCTCAAAGGTCGTTACTCGGCCCTAAGTGTTTTTTGCACATAAATCGAGTAAATCTCATCCGATTTTGCTAGATTTAGTTTTTTATGGAAGGTAATTGAATACCGAAAAGAACGTGTCGAAAAAAGTTTCAAATTTGCGCCCTTGGACTAAGGCCGCTACTCGGCCCTAAGTATTTTTTGCACATAAATCGAGTAAATCTCATCCGATTTTGCTAGTTTTTGTTTCATTTGAGAGATAATTGAATGCCGAATAGAATGGTGGCGGAAAAAGTTTCAAATTAGGGCCCTTGGACTAAGGCCGCTACTCGGCCCTAAGTGTTTTTTGCACATAAATCGAGTAAATCTCATCCGACTTTGCTAGTTTTTGTTTCATTTGAGAGATAATTGAATGCCGAAAAGAATGATGGCGAAAAAAGTTTCAAATTTGGGCCCTTGGACTAAGGCCGCTACTCGGCCCTAAGTGTTTTTTGCACATAAATCGAGTAAATCTCATCCGATTTTGCTAGTTTTTGTTTCATTTGAGAGATAATTGAATGCCGAATAGAATGATGGCAAAAAAAGTTTCAAATTTGGTCCCTTGCACTAAGGCCGCTACTCGGCCCTAAGTGCTTTTTGCACATAAATCGAGTAAATCTCAACCGATTTTGCTAGTTTTTGTTTCATTTGAGAGGTAATTGAATACCCAATGGAAAGTTGGCAAAACATTTTGGGTTTCTAAAATAATGTCGTAAATTGTTGGTTTTATTTGAAAGGTACTTCGTACGGGCTTTCGTAATTGCGCTATGCGCAATTTTAAAAATGAACAGTTTCAGTAAATTTGACAATGCCCAACTTGACTTGCATTTTGGTAACAGACGCATTAGAGGGTTGTAGACGTATTAGGGTTCCGGGCTTATTAGGGCTACGGACGTATTATGGTTGCGGACGAAATAGGATTACGGGTTGTACGGGGCTAAGTCGCAGCAAACGCTCCGACTGTTCTGATGCCTTGTTTTTTTGTCACACGATATCAAACATAATATCACATCTAATGACAAAACCAACCGAAATTCTCAACTTGTTGAATAAATAACTTTTTCAAAACATATACCTATATGGAAATTTTGCGTAAAAGATGTGAAAATTGGGTATTGGTATTGATTGAACGATAGGTCGAAATTGAAAGTAGATTTGAAACGAAGGAGACATAAAAGATGCAATTAGGTAAAATCATAAACGTTCTTCTGCTACACATAAAACATCTGACAGCAAAAAGTAAATCTGGAGACGCACTTAACGGCGATAAATTTCAACCCAGATCACCAGCGAAAACTAAGGGACTGGTACACATGCGTGTAAATCAACCTAATTGAAGCAATCAAACTGCGAATGGAACTTCGAAACTCGTAAAGTGTATGGAACATACAATAAATTATTGTTACGAGAAAGTATAAACATTTCGGTAACATTAATCTCATGATCTCCCTCGTGTAAAATAAAAATTATTTTTTTTCCCCATTACTGACATGGGTTTACAAACTGTTATGATAACAACAACGCTGTACGCTGGACCGGACTATTTTATCGGTATCATTTATGGTTGCAACTTAACAAAAAATTTGAACCTGAATTAAACGGTAATTTACCTCACGGGTGTGATCCTTCGGTGATAGAGTTTCCCGCATCGATAGGGACATTAAAAGTTCTTGGGTTAGTTTTTGTTTACCGAACGCCACTGCTCCCGATGTAACAATTAAACACTCTCGACCCTCATGATGACATTCAGCTACCTGGAAATGTTTAAATGTTTGGTCTTAGTTTCAAGAATTGATTTATAAGTATGTTAGGTAAAGGGTTTTTGGTTAAATTATAATGTAAGCGATGTATACAGAATGTACAGTTCCGACTCTTTGTGGTAATTTAATTGAAACCTTTCCAATATAATACAAAGAAATTGAAAATGTTAGTTACGTCTATGTACGACTATCAATATTATATACTCAATAAATGCCCGTTTCTCTCTTTACACTGTATGCTGAGACTAGCACGGAGTACTAACGTCTTATAACTTTACAATAGGTAATTTTCAAAAAGCTTTCGATTTAGTCTTACTTGACATGAAAGGTAAGGCAAGAAGGAAGGTTAAATTTATTGTAAAATTGCCGTTTCAATTATAGCTACAGTGTAGCTGCTACACGGAATAGGTTTGTATTTGGAGCAGGTTTTAGTAATTTTACCTTTTTGGGTAATTTCTAGAGCGCTTCGTAACATATTGTTGTTGAGTGTTTAACAACTTTAATGTTTCTAAATTCGCTCCGATTTTTTGTTAAAGACTTTGTTGTATAACGTCAGAAATGTACAGGTCTAACAGCTGCTAGGAATTTCACGCACAGTAAAGTCGTAGCCATGGCCCAAAAAAAGTCTTAAATTAACCTGAAAGTCAAAAAAAGGTCACGGAAAGTACTGTAAAGCCACGAAAAATCCCGGAGAGTCATTAAAATTCTCGGAAATCACGGCCACTGACAGAAAGTCACTAAAGTTACAAAAAGTAGCGGAAAGTCAAGAAAAAGTCATAAAGTCATGAAAATTCGGTGATATCCACAGAATCCCGGGTCTGTTCAAAAAGTCACGGCGGTAAAAAAAAAAGTCATGGAAAGTCGAAGTCCTGGCCGCCGTTTTTCGAAGTAGTTTCCCTCGGGTATTTAAATTTTCTGTTCTTATAACATGAGCATGAATGAAATAGTAGTTTCTGAACTTGTTCGAAATTCATTCTTTGAAACCGAACTACCGAACCCCGAAGAACTCACAGATAACCTGTTCATCCCTTAAACGAATTGGTAAATAAATCCGGTAAATAATTGTTATTGATGGAAATACGAGAAATTGATGGAATTACAAGAAATAGAGCGGAATTGACTGGAAATACGTTAAATTTTAAGGGAATTCCAGTCAATTCCTTATAATTCCACCAATTTCACGTATTTACAGTCAATTCATGTCAATTCCTTATATCTCCATCAATTTCTCGTATTTCCATCAATTACAATTATTCACTGGAGTATCCGGGAAGTTTCAACATAGCTGTTGAAAATTTTAGTTTCGTATAGTCTCACCATTCCTTTTTCAAAACGCCTAAAGCGTTTCAAAATGATCTGTTCATTTCAAAGCGCACGTTCAACTTTGACTTTAGTCCCAAGTTGACAACTATATTTATAGTGAGTAACCAACTAATTCCACAGAAATGGAATTGAATAATAACGGAAAATATCGTGGAATTATTTCGAAAATTCGTGGAATTGTAGAAATTAATTGAAATTATTGGAATTGAAGGGCGAATCCGGCAAGTATAGGTGTTAATCCGGTTATTGAAGTAATGATAGTATGTTACGTCACTGTTTGTAAACATTTGTTTAGGATAGTGTGAGGTTTGCGGAACGAGCCGAAAGCGAGTGGAGTTATCACACGTGTCAAAACAAGTATTTACAAGCAGTAACGTAACACATTTTACATGCTAGCGTCCGGTAAGCACGTTTTCCCTGCCGGAGGCGGAGGCTGTGATGAAAAGTACACTTTACCGTGCGCTGGCATGTAAAGGGAACTGAAAACAATTAAAAGGTTTTAGTAATTACCCCTCGCGTTCATCTCTATGTGAAAGCTCGAAGATTGGTCAAACTTTCTATATGTTGAGTACACAAGACGCAAGAGAAATTAAACCGGGCCTTTAGGTCTGTCTATTGACATCAATTTTACTCTAAGCCTACATAATCGGATTTTCTGGTTGTCTCTAACCATATTGACTGTTTTCATAATTAAATTTCCGAAATGGTATTGGCTGCATATTATGGTGACACGATACACGAGAAAAAAAAAGTTGAACAAAAAATTGGCAAGCGGTGCACGTTTTGGAATAAAAAATTAAACTGAAATCTGGATCATATCCTTCGTGTTTTTAATGGTGAAGACATGTGCATGCTTATCATGCATATGACTGCCTTCACAAACAAAATAAATATTAAAAAAACAGCCACTTGTGCCTTTTTCTCGAAAGTACGGTATACTATGTATACTTTATGTATAATATATACCTACTGCGACGTTGAAACCTGCTAACAGCATATTGCTTTACTACAAAAACATCTATTTTTAAGCTGAAAAGTAAATGCAGACGCGAAGAGGCAGCGATAAACGAATTACACTGTGCTGTGATGCCGTGAATATCAAAATACTTATCTCAAATTCTCATACACCAGTTCTATCTTGCATTTTAATATTGGTATACTCACAGCACTTTTCATGCATCATCCACAGAAAAAATAGAATTGAAATTTGGAAAAATATTCTTCCGATTACCTGCTCAACGATTGATGCCAGTCTACCCAGTGCCAATCCATGGTTGTCTTCTCGTGTGATAACTGCACTACCCAGTTTTATGACAAGACGACGGGCATATTTTAACTGACTTCTATCCGAAAATGTTGGCTTTTCTCCTTCGAGGACGTCTTTTTTATCGTTGATATTACTCTGAAACGAATGCAAAAAAAAAATTGTTGTTAAAAACAGAGTTTATATTATATGTCGCTCTGTGGAGAGATAATCGTATTATTCGGTTTTTGTTTTCCAATTACGCTTGGAATTTGATTGCACCGTATCGTAGGTGGTTCGGTGTTATCTGTTTTTGTTAAACTTTTTTTTTATTGAACCTCATCAATTCGTCTTCAATTGAAAAGAAAATGTTTTTGAATTTCGATCGACAATCGTTATTTTCTTACTTTAGAGAAATTTCCTTTTCTTTAATGTATGGATTACACTGCACTTCCTTGCTTTCGGTTTACGTAACAAAGATCAAATATTTACTTTTTATTGAAGTCTCGTATGACTGAAGATTGCTTATGCATATTGCTTTCTATATGGTTGTGGTTGAGTATGGTTTTCATTATTAAGGATGTTACAATAAAATCAACAGAATAAAATCAACATCTATCCAATAATCCAACAGACATCCTGTTGTAGCGATTTGACATTGTATCGAAACTTTTTTAATTATTATGTGCTAGGAGGGGTAATGAGATCTCTAACGCTCGTTCGTGTTATGTACAGAAGTGTAGCGATCGAGTGTAGCCCTACTACCACATATGTGATTTTATCGTTCCGCAATGGTCATGGGTTCACTCCTCGTCAATTTTTTTTTTTTTGATTTTTTTAAACCAAATATTCACGTAGACTTGCAGAATCCCTACAAACTAATTTTATTTTCAATCGAAACAATATCTGTTTCGATGTATGACTCAACAAAACACACGACACGAAATTTGTGTATGGTCCGTATAGTCGCGGATCCGTATACCGAGAGAATTATTTATTATTTTTACATTTATGTGTTTTCTGGAGCCGAAGGCGCGGCCAGGGACGCCGACTTGTGTTTGGTAGTAGTGGTGCTCATATAACAAGCGAATCTGGGAGTAGTGGTGCTCTTTCAAGTAAAACTGGAAAGATGTAGTGGTGCTCATCATTCGAGTAGTGGTGCCCGAGCCTCGCTTGTCCTTAGAAGTCGGCGCCCCTGGGCGCGGCAGCACACATATACATAAGTATTGAGTGGTACTCCATGTGAAGAACAAAGTTTTACACGTGTCAAGATGAATACAAAAGAGATATAAACCACAGAAAGAGAGAGAGAGAGAGAGATGCAGCTCCTCATTCATATCCATTGAAAAGGAAAAGGTCATTTTCACACAACTAGCCAAATAGAATCGATCGTACAAGACAAATACATAAAAAACTATTTCTGCCAGGAAATGTTTCCCAACTAAAAAACGATGATTTCGCATAGCTGTCGCCGCGTGATTTCGTATGTTTTTGTAAAATGACGTTTACATTTTACATTGGATGCTGCGAAAGTAATTCATTAAATGAGGTAACAATTTTGAATTAAAATCAAACTCACAAGAGCGTTTTTTTGCAATAAGTCTCGGTAAATGACTTTTCGAGAAGTTTAGAGTTACCAAGGCCAGTTGGTGAAAAACACAAGTAACGTTGGGCGCATCTCAAAGTTCAGGAGTAATGAAGTACGTAGCAGCACCCAATGCATTCTCGTTTACTACCTGCCCCATGATTGATTTCCACATAGGAAAATGACAAAAACAAATGTACCGAAAATAGTTCACATGTAATGGATCTTTTTCGCAAGGCACAAGTTGCTATGTAATGGTCAATTTTCGCATGGGGCAGGTATGAAAACATATACGTAGATCAGCAGACAACATAGAGAGTAGAGAGCAGGGCATGTTGTAAGGACTTAAACATCCTACTAAACTCAACTTAATTAAGGTTTTTACTTGGTGCGTAAAGAAAGTCATTTCACTCAATCGTACGTACGAAATTGAAGAAACAATTTGGAATACATGTGGAACAGATAAAATGAAAGAAACAAACGAAACCCACAC
Source organism: Bradysia coprophila (assembly GCF_014529535.1). Classification (NCBI taxonomy): domain Eukaryota; kingdom Metazoa; phylum Arthropoda; class Insecta; order Diptera; family Sciaridae; genus Bradysia; species Bradysia coprophila. The sequence continues at coordinate 8,605,704 of NC_050735.1, forward strand.
AAATTTGAAACTTATGAAGTGATTATTTACAGGCGCCTGTGAACAGCCGAACTATTATAAAGATACTATGTACAGGCACCGTCGGATATCATTTCCTTTATACAGACACAGAGTGCTACTCTCCGGCAAGATTGTCGGCGAGTTTTTGAAACAGTTTAGTTTCGCAGGCGCCTGCAAATAGCATGTTTATATTAGTTTTGGTATTTGAAGGGGAAGTTGCTTGCGAATAGCATCTACCATTAGACATCAAACGAACTGATAAAGTATGGTAACGAACATAGGTATTTTGAGGTGCAATGTTAGGAGAATTATTAGGAATCTAATTCCCATAAAATAGGACCACTAAAGAGACAAATATTGTTACGAAAAATTAAAAAAGCAAAAGAGTGTATCAATAAAAACTCCTTAACAATTTCACGGTAGATTACAGATACCGTTCCATCTGTCCAATTACACTCAAAATAGACGAATTACAGTCGAGAGTCATATAAATTTTCCTAATCTCCATGTACTCGGGTACAAATCGACAAAAATAATCTGCAGCCGAAAACAACCGTATGTTATGGAAAAATTTCTGTTATCAAATTACCTAAAAGTGTTTTTGTATCATTATTGTTCGTAATTGAAAAAAAAATTGTTGTCCAAAAACTAATTGAAATGAGGAAAGCTCCAAAGTTCATTGAACGAGCCAGTTGTATATTTTGTTCAGTAGATTTAGTGACAAAATATAAAATTCGCCGATAACAAAATACAGATGGCAAGGCTATATCTATTATTATCGTCAAAATGACGAATTTAGACTAGAGATTATGCGACCCATTTCAGTTTTATTAGCAGCATATCTCTTATCTTTCTGTACAACGTTTGTCAAAATTTTCCAAACCTTGTGTGGAAGAAAAAAAAAACAAAAACTCGGAACATTGATTCGAATTTATGGACATTTTAAAGACAAATTATTTATATTTTAGTGTCGGAATATTATATGAGTTAACACACCTTGTCACAACGTTGAAGAATTTGGCACGGTGTATTAAACTGTCGTAAAAGGTAAAATGGATGACTACAGTTTCATACCATGAATTCAGAGGTGTAAGAATTTCACACTCCTTCAAACCTTTTGTATTGCATTCCCTATAAAGTATTCACTATACCGAGTTTCAGAGTCAGTTCCGACGAGTCTACCAATGGTACGTACATCTTTTAAGAGATAAAATAACGTTCTGCGAATGTAACCTTGAAAAATTATTAAATAACTTTGATAATAATACTCATCAAAAATATAACTTTTCTGCTGAAACTATTTCAAGATTACATTATGGATATAATGAATGGGACTGCGTAACAATAGTTTTAGGTTGCTCAGAAGTTTAATAATAAAAATTCCGTAGCCACGTTGTTGATGATGAGACAACAAATAGCCAAGACATTTGTATGTAAATGTTCAAGAATTCAAAAGAAATTTATTTCAAGAAATTGAATTGAACCGATTCAGTATTGTGCTCATTATCAAGGCTGAAACGTAGTTAAATTGTATCAGTCCGTCAAGCATTTCTATATGGCTGAGAAGATCGCATAATAACTTTTTACCAAGTGCAGAAGTCAGTGAAAAATTCAACTGAGATTCGTGTTTTAGTAAAGCTTTTACGACTCTCAGCATCACTCTCTTCAACAAGCACTTTATACAAGGAAGCATCACTCTCCTCTACAAACACTTTGTAAAAGGAAGCGTCACTCTCTTCAACAATCACTTTATATAAGGAAGCATCACTCTATTCTACAAAACACTTTGTAAAAGGAAGCATCACTCTCTTCTACAACCACTTTGTAAAAGGAAGCATAACTCTCTTCTACAACCACTTTGTATAAGGAAGCATAACTCTCCTCTTCAAACACTTTGTAAAAGGAAGCATCACTACCCTCCAGAGCGTAGCGAGTGCTAAAATTCACCTGAGAAAACGCAATTTCCAACTTTTTTCCTTAGTTGAAGACAAGGTTTTTAAAACAAAGGTTTCCGAAGTTTCAACGGAAGAGAGAAAATGACTATTTTCTCGCCTGCATTGTGAAAAGAGCTTTGTGCATCCGACAACTGAAATACGACATATTTTGCCATGATTTTTCGTTGAGAAATGTCAGTTTTTCCCGAACGCTATATCGTGCGGGAAAAAATTCATTTCTTTACGATTTATAGTGCATGAAAGGAATTACATGTAGTGCGGGTCCATAGCATAAAATTAGTGCAAATTATAGTAGAATTGTGTGATTTGGACAAGTGATTAATGTTGAAACGTAGATTTTAAAAACAATTACTAGCCCTTATTGGGTGGTGGGTTCTATTTGTAAATTTTCAGAAGAGTTTCATGCCATTAATTTTAGCGAGTAGAAGTGACCCGTAACCCCTAATGCGTCAAAAGTTAATCACATTTTGGTTTCAATATGGAGTGTTTGGTATCTTTGTAAAGCTGGGATCTGCAGCTTTATGATGATGTTAACTACTTTCTGTTAATGCCGAGTACCAGAGTTACAGGGTTGGTCGAAGTTCACAAAAGGTGTCAATTTTGCATAATACACACAGATGTGCTACCATAAACCAGTTCCAAAATTTAAAAACTATCTTTTTTCCTATGTTTTAGTTCTTTCTAGCAGTTTTAACAGATAATCTGCTTAAAAAAATAAAAAAAAGTTTTTTTGACCAAAAAAATTTCATTCAAAATGGATCAAATTTAACACGAAAATGGCAGCTGGCCGCTACGTTTGGAAAAATCTAAGAGTGGTCTCTTCGGGAAAGTGGTGGCAAATTAAATACAAAACAATACTCGAAAAAGAAATTTTCATTTTCAGAACAAAATTTTGAAAATATTTAAATTTAACCTTCAAATTAAAAACTACACCTGAAGAAAAATTGGAAAATCTGTGGAAAATCAGAAAAATTTGGAAAATTTTAGGATCCTGAAAAAAAGCTTGAACTTTCCTCCTTCATTTGAGCTATATAATATCACTACGGTAGATGAAGAAATCAGTTCACAATAATTCATTAAAGTTGCCTCTGCACAGAAAACTTTGAAAAGGGGTGGAGGGGTTAAGGATGGATTTTTTAAGGGCTAGTAATTGTTTTTAAAATCTACGTTTCAATATTAATACTGGTCTAAAGCACACCATTCTACTATAATTTGCACTATTTTTATGTCTTTACAAAGACATGGACCCGTAATGAATTTTTCCATGAAAATACGATTGATCAAATTTTTTATGGTGAATGTGAAGTGTGTATGTTCTCAAGTAAATTGATGTGTTTTGCCTATTTCAGTTGTCCGATGCACAAAACGTTGTTCTTACCTCGACAGGAAATGGATTCGTCATTTCCTGCCTTGGTATGAAAAATACTATTTCAGTTTTGTGAGAAAGTGCGAAAAGTCAAATAAAGAGTAATCACACTTTGTGCGATTAGTCAAATATAGCCTATTCGTATTCAAAAAAAAAACTAATAGCACTTTGTGCTAACCTTTTCGTTGCAAAAAAAAATCATTGGGACTGAAAAAAGCGGTCAACTTACAGTGGGTCATTATCGACATCGCTGCCAACATCACAATATGCGATATTGTAGTTACCAATCACAAAAAGTCATTTTACGCAGGCCCGGACTGGATAATTGGTCGTCGCCCGAAGTACCGCTGGCTATTTAGGCCGCTCAAAATTACAAAAAATAAATTTTGCGAACTTCCTAACTGTATTGCCCAAGCGGTCCAGATTTTACGAAAAAAAAAACTTTATTATACGATTTCGACATCATAGATCAAAACTCGGTTTCGGCTCACGCTGTCAATCTCACATCCTGTGCGTGAAAGACCACCATTTAATCACAGAAACTAATTTTCGATCACGTCAAAAATATACCAACACTTAATTACGACGTTCACATTCATTTGCTTATAAACAAATAAATATTATTTGATAATTCATCAATTCACGCCTTTACATCATTCAGCCATCATGCACTATCGCGTTATTACATGTGACCACAGAGTGGCATCAATTAATTTGTTTATATTTCATGCTGTGTTTACTGCTCAATTACATTCTTGGGTAACCGATAAGGATTTGTACACAATTTATCAATGGTTGTGTGGAGCTTCATTTGGTATATCTATTATTATCATCGTAATTTCAATTGACCAACATCGGATATTGAACATTGACACAACTATCATAAGTCGGTAGTGTTATGCCTATTGTTGGCTAACTGATATAGATTGACATCAAGGTCTGAAACAGGTCTAGTCTGTTTATCATGTTGAAGTGAGGGGGGAAGCAATTGACAGAAAGTTGTTCCACCAATTACCCTTTCAAATCGAAAGACGTTCAGGGGAATGTTCATCTTATTTTCTTGTATAATATGACCCACATTCGAAGCTTGTATCACCATTTAACCAAGGTACTAACCCCTCGTGGTAAGACGTTTCGATGTCAAATGTATTTATAGCTTTCGAAATCGGTCTGTATATGTGACGTACATAATTAATTGTGGTCCTGTTTTCTATATAATAATATCAGCACCGATGTATTTCACAATGCAAGCGTAAGGTTTAATCTTATTCATGCGATATTTCCGATCTACTTAATTATGAAGAGTTTTTATGATTTTGATTTGTATGTAAAGACCTCATCAATTTAAGTGTTTTAGTATACTCTTGACATTTTGATTGTTTACCTGATGTGCTTTACTTACAGGTAGATGTAAATGCTTGGAAAATTCCACAATTTTTATCAGATTCGAAACCTTTAACACGGTTTAGCGAAAATTAATTATCATTATTATTAACGTGGCTATGCAAATTATGTCTCTTGCTTCCATCGCATCGATTATTATAGTGCAACACACCTAAATTAAATACCTTGTGAAATTGACTTGCTCCACATGAAAATGAACACGAACGTTTGCATAATATATGATGCAGCGAATCGATATCCCATAGGAAATGAAAAGAATAAATTAAAAATTGGGAGGAAATGTCATCCAACGGCTTTAATCACTCTTGGGTTTTTCTGTTGTGTTCCGAGGAACGGAATTTCGTCAATTTTGTAAGTGAACAACATATTTGTTCCATTATTTTAGATAGAATCGATTCCGTAGATAGCAAAAGGAAAATCAACAAATTATGAAGTGTATTGACTTAATCCTTTTCGTACCGAAAAAGAGGTCTTTCTAACGCTACGTTAAAAGGCTCTATCGGGGCATCTACTAATCTGAACATTTACCTGGTGCAAAATATCCCCTCTTAAAGTAGCAGATGCTATTTGCACTCGAGTGTAAATAGTCAATATGAACACTATTTGCACCCGGGTGCAAATAGTCAATATGAACGCTATTTGCACTCAGGTGCAAATAGTCAATGAACTCAGGAGCAAGAAACGAAAGTCCTTCCTTACACAGTTTGTAGAAAAATAGTTTCAGTTGTAACAAACCAAACTCCTTCCTTACAAAGTTTGTAGAAGGATGAATTCAGTAGGAACAAACGAAAGTCCTCCGTTATACAGTTTCTAGAAACTTTTTTACCGGCTGTGCCATAATTGTGAGCAATATTTTTTGTCGCATTTAAAATAAATTTTTTAGAAAAAGTTTCTAGAAGGATGAATTCAGTAGCAACAGACGAAAGTCCTTCCTTACACAGTTTGTAGAAGCTATAGAATTCAGATAATTCAGATTTTAGATAATATAATTCGCACAGCTTGCGAACAATGATTTTATAATTATTTCCGATAGTTTTAAAAAGTTGGGTGCAAATAGCGTTAATATCGACTATTTGCACCCGGGTGCAAATAGTGTACATATTCACTATTAACACCCGGGTGTTTCGTTTTTAAAATTGGAAAAAGAGTGTTCGTGCTAGGAGCAGTGTTAAAGACTGAAAGAATTAGAAGAAATATAACTAGTCCATTCTCAAGTTATGCTTTCTAATTTGGAAACGCGGTGCCTACTGACATTTCATCAGCCTTCCAATACTTTCTATGTTCATCATGCTAGAAGCAGTGCTGTGGAAAGATCGAAAATAAATAGTAGATTATTCGTCTTCGGCTCATGCAATAACTCCCCAAGTGTCTAAATTAACATATGGACAGAGGTGAATACGCTTTTTAGGACCAGGACTGTTTCAGCATATTAATCAAGCTCTAATAGTACTTTACTGCTATAAGGCTGTATATAAGAGACGTGTACGTATACGAGAGCTTGCGTGAGTAGTAGTACAAGCCTCTTATATACAGCCTTATATCATTGAGGTATTTTATCGCAGGAGGCAAACAGCTCAAAATCTAGTGATGTAATTTTGCTTGGAAAATGTTAGCCCTCTCGGGTAAATTTGGTAACTCTTATATACGTCGTTTATATAGGGCACAATGCACACACACCGTATGCGATAAAAATATATCCGATGGTACCAGGTCCACTTTCAAAACAATTTGCCTGCGAAGCCTTTTGGTGCAACTATTCGGAAATTTTTATAGACACAATGTAGCCTGACCCGAAGTAAAGGGCTGTACTCATCCGAATAAAAAGAGCCAGGTATTAAACAGACTTACGAATGTCAAAGGATAAATAAACATTGACAAAATGACGGAAAATTTGACTCTATTCAGCTCTCTATTCGACCTATAGGTCGGTCAAAATTGCATTATTAGAGAAAGCATTGTCTAATCGGTATGATCTCAATCTATTAAATTACCAACACACATCATCTTTTGTTCGGACATGTAACGTAGTTTATCAAGAAAGAAAATCTTTTAACGACCACCGACACGGCAGCGGATTTTTTTCATATAAATATCATAAATTCGAAGCAAATCTTGTTAAACGCAAAAATGACTCGCTCACAATTCATCACAGCCGTTAAATACTTAACATTATTGTTTGTTGCTGTTCCGATGCCGGTGCATTCAGTGATGTATCAAATTGTGTTTGATCCTGCCAAATTTATGATTCCGTGCAAAGACACTAAAAATGACATCAACGAATTTTTCGATCTTACAAAATTAAACATTTCATTGGCCAGCGAAAGTACGATGAAGGTCACTGGAACCCTAGCTGCATACGAGGATTATGGCGCTGATACCCCTTTATCGGTATAGCTAAAATTAACATTTCAGTAGTGTTTGTTCTTCACATGAACCGAAAAAAAAACTTTCTTTTCGAGATTTATTGCCGTTTTAACTGTATTTGCAAATAAATTTTGCAGGTTCATCAGTCGGCGAAGCAAAAAGTAAGAGGTAGATGGGTAGATACACCCTACAGGAGTGTCATAAAGGATTTGTGTGCGGATTACTTTAAACCAGGCATGTGGTGGTATGAAAACGTTACAAAATATTTTGTTGGAGAAGAACGACAGTGTCCGCCAAAAAAAGGTGTAAGTATATAACGGAACGTTTGCTGTTCCAGCTGTTTCTGAACCTAATCTTACAGCTACCGTTACCGTTAAACACCACTGTGGAGTTGGTATTGAATATACCTCTGCGGCTACCGCCTGGGGAATACATATCTCATACGATTATGAAACATACTTTCAAAGAAGCGTGCTTCGAGTGTTACGTCGATTTATCGGAAGCCAAATAGAATCGTAGCTGGACATGGGAAGTGTGTGGTATAGAGACCTTCGACACCAAAAATATATTATTTCGTCAATGAGAAACGCAAGAACTTATTTCGGTAAACCTTTTTTCGGTAAACAATTTTTGAACTCTCGGTTTTATACTTTTCGTGGAGGATCTCATCAGCAGACAATCAATTCGTCAGAGACAATTCTACATTATTCACACTCTTTAACCAAAATTCTTATCGTCTTGCAATAATGATTCAAATAAAATCCACACACTCGTCTGACAACGATTTTTATTTTTACATTGAAGCGGGCCAATCTTAAACAAAACTCCTACTTAGAGATCACACAAAATATGGAATTTTTACTGGGACTAGAACATGATGTGGTGAGTGTGTAGAAAGAGGATATCAGCATTATCTGACAAACACGTCAGGCTAGTGGTAAAATTTACCAAAAAATTTTGCGTCGCAAAGTGGCAGATGCTCACGGACAAACCTACGAGAACTTTAATCTGCCACATGCGACGCAGATTTTTTTTGGTAAATTTTTTGTTGAAAATTTTTTCAGTCAAAATTCTGTTCGTTCAAATTTTTTCTGAAAAAATTGATTGTCGAATGGTTTGGAAAACTAGGCCAGCTAATTTCAATCAATTGGATATGAAATTCTATTTTGCGTAACGACGCTGACAGCGTCACCTCTAGCGATATCACTTGTTTTAGAAGTTATCAATCATTAGACTGTAGACTGCGTCCAACTTCGCTCTGAAAGAGTTTCTGCCGGGATTGGAATTATTAAGCCGCAGGCGCTCATGAAAGAACATATAATTTCGTTCCTAAGATATAATCATTTCAAAAAGGGTTTATTATGAATATAAAAAAAAAAACAGTTTAAAATAGATGGAAGCTTTGGATTATTATTAATTATCGCACCGCCCCTCAACTTCAATGCAAAAATATCAAATTAAGAAAGAAATAATTTGCGCTAAATCTGCTTTGCGCTTTATTATACATTTTTTTTAATGAAACGAAATGCATCCGTGTTGTTATAATAACAACACAGCATCATCCGTACGCTATAGTTTCGAACTGCAAATAGCTATTTTGCTAACTAGTTAGTAACAGGGGTTGTTTTCCACACTAGATATGAGATTCTCGACACGAGCGAAGCGAGTTCTGTAACACATCGTGTGTGCAAAGCCCCCGTTTAATAACATGTTAGCAACAACATTTTATCTATGGTAATGTCACAATCAACGCAAATTAACACAATTTTGGTCAATAGACTCGTTATTTTCATACAAAAACACGTCGTCAGCCAGAACTACACAGTACACATTCATGAAGCATACCGATTAAAACCGTTCGTAATAGATTTGCGCACGGACCAATCAATTTACAGCATAATGTTCAACATTCACTACAATGTGTAACATCTGCTACAATGGATCTATCAGTGTGTAAATTAACTCCATTTAGGTACTGAAACAACTGTATCAATTATGAATGTTTTAACATTGCAGTAGACAAATTTATATTTTCACAAATTGTAATATAGTGAATGGAATATCCGCGAAATGTTTTCAAAAGTGGACTTTTCCATGAAATCTTATACCATATTACAACAGACTATGACGGGTATCATGATAATAATTCTTCGCTACTCATTATAATAATGGGATTACATGAAGATGACGGATATAAAAAGTTTTCGTTCGAAAATACGAGTGCACTAGTGCAGATGAAGTACGATTTAAGATTGCAGATATGCTCAGGTAACTACTGGAAAAGAGCGTACACTTTTCCACTAATTTAATTTTCCATTTAATCGTATTTTGAGTAGGGAATGCAATCCCGTACCGATTTTTGAATCCCGGGATTCGGGATTGAGAAACTCAGTACCGGTACCAGCACCGGGATTTCCGGTACTGAAAAGATATGGATTAATTATCAGTAAAAGAAATTATTTTCATTTTATTCTCATTTTTTTAAGTTTTTTAATGGTACAGTTAAGTGTGCTTACTCACAGTGAAACACGTATCGAATTTATTTTGTTCTAAATATCAAATTTGACACTACGACAAAAGAAATTCGATACTTACGTCGCTGTGTGAAGGCCGGGTAACTTTAACTTATGTTTGCAACAGCGTAGATGTCACATTGTAAATTCAATTTTCTCTTTGGAAAAATGCTCACAATGCACTTAACGTATCATCGTTCAATCTTGAACGTATAAGTTGTGGGACTTGTTGTCGTCACAATCGCAAATTTTTGTGCTTTGTGATTTAAAAATTAATTGATTTGTTAGGTAATGTAAATTTTCAAGCACGCTGCCTTTGAAAATATAAATCGTGTGAAGTGACAGAAGACCGACTTTCCGACAGCGTCAATTAGTGGCAGTTTTGTGAAATATCGCCTAAATCCACAATATATTTTACTACGCAAGTAACGGCAAGCCGGAATTGCACGTTCAGATTCAACGCTAGTTGGTTTGATGAGCAGCAGACACTCACCAGAAAGATTTTAAACACTTCAAGCATGGATGATACTCTAAATAGAGTACTGAAACTGGACAGTGTATTATACAAACGTAGAACACTATAAAAATATTTCCGTGTAAAATAGAGTACTTTCTGCAGCCGACCACTATGATCATGCATGCGTGAAGTGCGTTGCTAGCCATCGTAGTTTTAAAAACGTCTTTTTCTGTGTTTGCAAATAATACGACATAAGAGAAAAACGTTAATTAATCCTATGTTTCAATGTTTATCTTATATTGCCATAGTAGTTTGAATCATACAAGTTGATCGATTTCAAAATTTTATAAAAAAAACACTGACAAAAAAGATTCAAACTCACCTGTTGCAGGTAACTTTGTCTCCAGGTAATATACAATAGCTGCCACAACTGTAGCGCCCCAAGCAAAAAATACAGCTGCGGCAGATAATGTAGATTACCTGTAGACAAAGTTACCTCCAACAGGTGAGTTTTTCGAAACTTTTTTGTCAGTGAAAACTGGATTTTAAATTTCGGTACTAATCTCGGGATTTTTTGATCAATACCGGGATTCGGGACTGGGATTTTCCGGTACTGGTACCGGGATTGGTACCGGGATTGCATTCCCTAATTTTGAGAGTGAGATCGTATCACTGTCATGTGGTGGAATGCTGGTAACATTGATTACTCTAGAATATTAGAGGATTCAAAGCATCATAACTTTCGAGTACTTATTACTGGTGTGCTTCTGTCACTTTATCTCTATAACTAGCAAGGATTTGTAACTATGAAGAACTGATTTACACTGATAGCTCCAATGAGTCAGAGTAGTCCAATCATAATATCGCGGCAATTGCTGTTAAAAAAACTGTTGATTTGTAAAGCGTTTGTCATGTGGATACTCGCTCATTGGTACATGGTTATGTGGTTAGGCTGGATCGTTTATATCGACTTGAAACCATATCCTAGTAGCCCTATTCGCAGATTGCAGAGGCTAATATAATTCACGCCGTAAGTGTGCCTAAAATTTGAATTTTAAGTGAACGATTCGATGAAAAAGTGAACTGAAAAGTACATTTCAACGCTTCATTGTATGAAAATGACGCTACGTTAGAAAGACCTCCGCACTTTTCATTTTGAATTTCGACCGCACTTACGGCGTGAATTGTGTCATTACTTTTTCGAATCCGAATACTTTTAAATACTGAACAGCCGAGCCGTTTGAAAGAAATTTCTCGCTATCTTAGTTCTTAGAAGGATCCTCCCATAAACCAGATAAACTTAATTAAAGCTATCTGTACTATATGTTATTTTCATCCATGCGGCACGAATAACCCTATTGATGACAGTTCAGGTGAGAAAATTTCTATTTCCTTTCACAACTTTTGTTAATCAACTGTCACTTTGTTTTGGTTTTCAAAAACGGTGTAACAATTTGTTGCGTTTTTTTTTCGTGAATAAAAACGGTTATTAGACAAGTAGGTTGGCCTGTAGAGGCACCACTTCTTTTTTCATAGTACTTCATTCTCTGCAGCTTATTTTCATGTGAACCAACTTCACATTTGTCATTACAGAACAAATGTCACCATATGAAGTTGGTTCACATGAAAATAAGCGCAGTGCCAGTAGTAATTTTATGACAGAATGTACTAAAATATGCGAAAACTCTATTACATTTCTTCTTAGTTTCTAAACATCATTCTCCTATTCATGCAAAGAAAAATTATGTGTATACCTTCCGCCTCGGGAAGAAATTCCAACTCAAACGAATTGCGACACTCGCTTCGCTCTGGCCGCAAACCTAGCTTTTGGTGGAAATTACTATTTTCTCTCTTGCGTATCAACAGTTATTTACGACACATACGATTGATTTGGGGACTGTTCACAAATAACGTCAAGCTATTATATCCGGAATTTTCGACTCTGTTCCGCAAAAAAAGGTTAAAATTGACCAAATTTTTTTTAAGAGCCGTCACGTTTTGTTGTAATGCAAAACGGATAGCTTTTATTAAGTTTCAGGGTTTACTGTAGAGGCTGCATTCTTCTAAGAGTACGATGGCCAGAAATTTCTATCAAACAGCTTATTCAAAAGTTGTTGGTTTCGAAAAAGTAATGATGCAGTAAGACTAGTCTCTGCCAGCTACGAATTCGGCTAGGAGTGGATTTTCAAGTTGGGAAAAATCGATCCACCCTTATATGGGTAGAAATCGCAAAATACTGACGACATATTTTCAATGTACAATGAATTGAAGTAAAATTCTCTCTTTGATTTAACCCTGCACTAAAAAAAAAACAAGTTTCATTCACGATCAATGTTTTCGTCGTGTTATCAGTACGCAAACATTTCAATGCCATCAACAATACTCGATGCAGCACTTCCCTACGTGATATTTATTACATTATTACAATCCCTCAAATCTCTAATCTTGTCGACGAGATAATAGTCTTGTTTTTACAGTTTGAAATACGGAAAATACTTGTTCTTGGTCAAGGTTATACATAATGTGCGTTTTCAGTCCCAATCCTTATCAGTTGCATATCTGAGTACAGTTTACGTATTACATTGCATGCGTTATGGGGCGAGCTAAGTGACGCGACGGAAGTATATTTAGAATTTCTTAAATCATTCTCAATCTTTCGGTCTTACCTTGAATAGACGCGTTTTAGTTTTAACGATATTTTGAATTAAATTATATTTGGCAGTCGATTCATTTACATCTAAAAATGTTTGTATTTCACTCACTTTTCCATTCGATACGGTTACATCCATCTTCGAAACGGATAAGATTCGGTTCAAACTTGTTTTCGTTCCAAATAAATACTATGTTTTGAATTGAGTTACACACACGCTAATGGCAATTAAATCGAAGATTATTTCGATGCAAAATCGTTGATGCAAATGAGTCCAAACCGACAAATCCATAGAACACATTCAAATTAGCGGAAATAACATCTCAACCATAAATCGAATCTACTTGTTACTTCTAGCGACTAACGAAACATATAGAACAATATTACGTTGATTGTCGGCTGGCCCACAGTCAATATTCTCTAACCGAAAAAAATTTGCTGTTCAATTCGATCTTTAGCTTCGGCTGTGAATATTACCGTTCATTAAATTTATTCCGATGGATTCTTTTGAAAAACAGCCTACCGAAATCGGACGCATTTTCCAGTGGACTTTCTTATATGTGCCTAGAAAGGTATTCGACCCGTATTCGACCCTTTCAAAAAGCCAAGAAGCCAAAACCACTTTCAAAGAAATTCTTCAAAGTTTGTGTGGCTGGTGAAAGGTGATCAAAAACCGAAAACTTGCATTTTTCCTACAAAAATTTCTCCAGTTACGCGATCCGTACAGGGTCGTGTGGGGTGTCATTAGAAAGGTAATCACATGTACTATTAAGCTGAATAGGGACTTATTGTGTTTAAAATTCATCGACACTGAAATATGTGCAGTTAAAGTTTTCAACCGAAGACTTACACTGTTCTTACTGAAATTTCTCGAGGTACACAAAACGTTCATGGTTGTGTGGGTAGTCATTTGACAGGTAATTTAATGTGCTTTTGGGCCAAATAGGGTCTTATGTGGTTTGGATGCATCTACGATGAAATAGAAGTTGGAATGTTTGGGTGTACATATTTCATCGCATATGCATTCAAACCCCATAAGTCCATATTTGGCCTAAAAACACATAAAATTACCTTTCTAATGACACTCACACGACCCTGTACGGCTCGTCTAACTGGAGAAATTTTTGTAAGAAAAGTGTAAGTTCTCGGTTTTTGATCACCTTTCACCAGCCACACAAACTTTGAAGAATTTTTTTAAAAATTGGTTTTGGCTTTTAGGGTCGAACTCCTTTCTAGGCACATATAAAAAAGTCCACTGGAAAATGTGTCCGACTTCGTTAGGCTGTTTTTCAAAAGAATCCCTCTTCCCAGAATGGGTTGTGATGGTGTTGTATTTGTATTCATATTGATTGAGCCAATAGGTAAATCTTTGATGTTCCTGAATTAACACAATTTTCACATAAATGCTTCAAATTACACGCCAATACCAAATTCAGCTTATACAATTCGATGGCTGTGAACAATTAGTATTTGGTTGGAGGATTTAGCTATTGTCTTCAGCAAGAATGCTTTAATGGTCAGTAGATATGCGTCAGTGAGTCATATTGCTGTGAAACGATGAATATAACAGTTATACAGTACATTATATATCATCCCCTCGATCTTATGAGTATATGTTGTGTAATAGTCATTTAGTTTACTATAGGCCAGCAAATAATTTGATATCTCTTATTACAATGAGTAAAAGTATCCGAGGGATTCAGCTCGCATCTGGATACGAGATATTAAATTACTTCCCTGGTACGGTAATCTACTATTATGTAACTAGGGAGGAAAGGTGAAAAGTCAAGGTGACGTGTGAAATTTTGTTGATCCGAGGTGAGGCCGAGGTCAGTAATCACACGTAAACATGACAATAGTGTAATAAGCTACTTTCGACTCTAGGGAAAACAAATGCACATAAAATCCTTTGCGAAGCTTCGAATAAAAGTGAAAAGTCGGCTTCGCCTCGGATAAACAAAGTTCACAAGAAAGTGAACTTTTCATCTTTTTATTGGAAATCTGCAAAAAAGTGTGCGTCATATATTATACACATCTAACTCTCGTATCGTTCAATATCGTCGTATTTTTTGGTGCAAAATTGTTGGGGAAACGAAGAAAGTAAAGCCTAATGTGTATCCGCCTTTAGGTCCAGATTTTACGATTTTCTTCTTTTTAAACTTCGTTGAACCCAGTTCCCATGTACATTGGATGATTGGTTCTCCTGAGCTCAGGGAACAGTTAAAACAAGTTTGTTGTTAAGTCAACAACGAAGTCTGAAAAGAAGAAAACCGTAAAAGCTGGACCCAATCCACCTAATCATACATAAAAAGCACTGGAACCTGTTGATCGTGAAAATTGCCAATCGCAATCCCTCATCATGTAATAACTATTGTTTACCGAACAATAACATAGGAAATTGCAACAAGAGTGAAATTTCGTAGCCCTTCGTCCCACTCGTCAAATTAAAAATTTTTCACATTACTCCTCATCCAGTAATTGTGGATGTCTTTCAATATTTTCTTTTCTATACAACGATGCATGTACCTGTATAGCCTAATAATTTGATGAAAAGTCGATCGCTTTACAAATCGAATAGTGAGCACTTATCGCAATTTATTGGGCGGTGAATAACGGTTTGGGTGAAATCACGTAATGTGATTGATATAAAAAAAATCCAAAAATTTGATTTATTTACAAAGTTTACGGCGCTGTAAATGTGGGAGTGTGTTCGTAGGAACAGGTTTTAATTTATGCAATTTTGTAATAAACGCTCGCGTAATAGGTATCGATCTCTAAGTAGTTTAACCGAACGAAATAGCAAAGTTCAGACGAAGGTTAAGTTTATATGTTTGTTGGTATGTTCTCTTGACATATAATTTATTTAAGACAATTACCGCGCTCTTATGCATATTTTATTGAGATTTTATGGGTTGCTGGTCTAGTCAATTCTAATTTGGTTGATCGTGGCATTGAATACCAAAATGATCATCGAATTGATGTAATAAACAACTTTTAAAAATCAATTTCTGTTGTGATGGTGATGTACCTTTTTGGCTCATTTTTATTTCATCGTCATTCAGTGTAGCGACGACAAAGTTGTGCCTTCTCAAACGGAAGAAAATGTTTTTGATTAAAGCGATATTGCATTTCGTTTTGTTCGTATTGTCATCCGTTGGAATTCATTACTATTTCGAGTTAAATGTGTGTGTTACACTTCTGACACTTATTCATTGCTACGCTGCTAGTTACTATGTATCGCTCTGGTTCATAAAATTCGCATTTCTCTTCCCGTGCACAAAAATAAAATCGGATAACAAATGTGTCCTCGTTACAGGTGAGTGTCGGGCAATTATATTGGTTTCTTTGCAGAATGGAAACATTTGCAGTGCTTAGTGATTAAAGAGAAATTTAATTACAGAGTTTAGTGTTTCAAGGCTTATTTGAAAACTAGTCTTACTGACCATGTGTAGACTCGGTGAGGGTTATTTTTTGCTCTCTAAGCCTTAAGTCACTTTGCGTTGATATCTATTAAAAACTTGAAATTTCATTTCCAGGATGTGACACTGGTTTTGGCCATCAGACAGCTCTTCTTCTGAACAAAAATGGATTCAAGGTATTTGCTGCCTGCATCGATTCGAACGGCGAGGGTGCTATCGCTCTCAGACACAAAGCTCATTATCCTGCCAAAATGATTGTAATCAGAATGGATGTCACCAGCGATAAAGATATAGAAGCAGCATACGAAACGGTCAAAAGTTCCATGGCAAATGGCGAACTTCTTTTTGGTTTAGTGAATAATGCGGGAATAGCCAAGGCCACAGAATTCGAATGGTGTGCTGACATACGTGATGGGAAGAAAGTGATTGAAGTGAATTTAATGGGAATGATCTATGTGACTCGAAGGTTTATTCCGTTGATACGACAGGCGAAAGGTAGAATTATCAATATTGAAAGTGTGTCTGCGTTTCTACCGACACCGTATAGTCCCTTCTATGGAACATCAAAGTATGGAGCGGCTGGATTTAGTGAAAATTTAAGAGTTTCCATGCACAAATTTGGAGTATCCGTGGTTTCGCTAATGCCGTTCTTCTACAAAACCCCAATATGTGATGCTAACCGGCTAGCAGACGAATTTGAAAGCAGCTACAAAACGTCGTCGGAAGAGGTGCGCAGGGCGTACGGGGAACAATATGTGAAAAATGCCCAAGCTGGAATGTCTTTAACGAAATACGCGTTCAAATCGCAAACGGTGCCGAAAGTAATTGCTTCAGCGTTAACTGTTTATGAACCGGACCCAAAATATATTGTCGCACCATTGCTAGTGCAACCAGGACTTCGGTTATTGTTGTGGCTACCGAAAGAAACACGAGACGCATATTTCCAATTAACAGCTTGGTTTACAGGAACACATAAAGCCTATCCGGATTGATTGAGAAAGTACATTCGATTGAACAATCTCTAATTTTATACTTGGATTAATTGTTACAATATTGTCAGACTAAAGAAACTCAATTTGAAGTCTTTTCTTACGCTAGCGAGTGTTACGATGTAAAATCCACGATAAAATCGATTCAGAATTAGTCGATTCAAAGTTTGTCTGTATTTTCCCCGTCCTGGTACTGAGTATGGCTCATTTATTTATAAACCGTTGTTAGCATTTTTACTCATTAGGTCAAAGTCAAAGATTAATATTGGATGATTTTCCGGTTAAGTAATGTCAATCAATCAATCAATTTGTGTTTTTATGTAAATAACATGTTTATTGCTAATATATACGCAAGACGACGACGCAAATGTAATTTGTTATGCTGACGAATTGTTATAAACCGGGTGTGTCGGCGACTCTCAAAAGACCTTTCCACTTTCCATTATAAACTAAACAATCTCCAGGGCCTAGCTACAAGAATTACAATTCTTGAAATTTCTTGAAAATCTTGAGGTTTATTGAAAATTCGTAAAAATTCATTTCGTGAATTTTCACAATCTACCAAGAATTTTCCAGAATTTAAATTCTCAAAAATAGGCCCTGTCCCAGAGCTTGTATGCATATCAGTTCTTCATTACGTTATCAAATACAAACTGGTGTCGAAATTCAATGCCTTAAATCATTTTTGTATGCATGACTAGCAAAAGCTGGCTTTGCTTCAACAGACATCGCTTCAGCCAGTGTCTGTTGTATTCCTAGTACGATCTACACATTTATTGCTTGGTCGTACACGCACACACACTCATAAAAAGAGAACACCCAGATAAACACCGAGCAAAAAATTGTTACAATGTTCGCCAGCTGAAGGAAAACCAGTTGTTGCTAGTTACGCATACCAAAATAGTTTAAGGACTGTAAGACTTTTGAATTTTGATCGAAAAATTCGTTTTCAGGTTTTTTTTCGATGCCACGATTTTTCCGACAAAATACCCAAACCGGTAAATTTACGAACCGCAGACCAAGTGTTGCTGTATTCTCTCGATTGTATCTCTTGTAAAGATTAAAACATTTTGTGTGCAACATTTTATCTTCATCAAAATTTGAAAAACCTTTCCATTGAAAATTAGATTAAAACTGTTTACCGAGACCGAAGAGATTAAATGTAATTTTGGTAAATAAATTTTGTTTGGTGAGTCAGAAGAAGTTTTATGATACAGACTGTAATTTGAAACGGGTGAATATACGATACGGATTTATAGTCGCCTGGTATCGTATCCTGGTCAATGTGAACAATCCTACCAGTTTTAGCCTCGACTGCTTCCTGTTATTCACAATGAACGTATGTAATAGGTGTGGTTAAATGTGGGCGGCCTTGAGCACATAGAAGTTCTGTAAATGCATTCATTTTCGTAGTAATTCGACATCATTTATGACAGATTGCGACAGACTTTAATGGGACAATAGCCTGCTCCTTTGAGCTATCTCTAAATAAACTCCAAATGTCTGTACTGAAATCATTTTTTTTAACACCAGGCTGACTTCTTTGCTTAAAATTTCAGAATGCAAGCAGGCAGACTGGTGTCAAATTGTTTAGAATTTGGATTTGATGCATTGTGCTCCTGCCGGCAAATTAACGTCTAGCCAAATTTTGACACCAGGTCGCATCTGGACTTTGTGTAATGAATATGCCCTTGTAGCAAACTGGAAGAAATGTTTTCAATTGTCAAACCCCGGCAGAGTAAAGTAAACCAGGCAGGAGTGCTTGTTTTGGATAGGGACCTGAATTTTCTGTAGCCTTATTTTTGCGAATAATTTTTTTTTTAATTAATGTCAGTGTTCATTTGAGTTCATTTTCATACAGCGCATTAGGTCCCTTATTTGACGTTTCAAAAATGAGCCGCTCCTGCATTATTTTACTCTGCCATGGTCAAACCAACAAAAAGCATATTTTTCAAGTAAAAATGAGTGTTACACTTCATTTAGCATATTGTTTCTTAGTTCATTTGAAAAGAATAGCAGTAAACTATCTTTATATGCGCGATTTGCACGTTATGTAGGTGACACTACTTTCTATGCTAGAAAAATTTGAATATCAGACATTAGTATGTTCAACTTCTGCTCACTACACAATCATGTCACCACTTTCTACGTTGACAAAATTTGAATATCGAACATAAGTACTTTCGATTTATTTCCGCTATGCGTCGTATCCTCTGTTGCAAATCACCAATAGATAATTCTGATAGAAAGATTTGTCAGCAAATCCAACAAAACAACGAAAAAATTGTTGGATTTTCTTACAAAAACCTGGCTGTCAGAATTATCTCTACAAAAAAATTGTAAAGATGACTTGCTTCCATTGTATGAGTTAAAACATACGATCTTAATCGGTAACTCGTATCACCAAAGCCTCTAAATTTGAAGCTTGTTAATTCAGCGTTAATGCTATGAGAAAAGGCTGAGAATAATACGGGTTACACATATGAGTATTCTCGTCACTCGTCTACACGATATTCCAATTATTTATATTTTTTCACTTTTGGCAATGCTTGACACTTTATCTGTCAAAATAGTATGAAATCCGGCAGTATCGTGTAGACAGCACTCACATTGTGTTGCACGGGCTTATGAGTGTTCATAGTCTTTACGATTATACAAAAATCCCATTGGAATTTTTGTGTAAAAGTATTTTCCATCAAATTTTGTTGAATTTCATTAGTTTTAACTTTTTAACTTAAAATGAGATGCATTTGCAATCAGTTATTACAACAATATCAAACATACATGGAATGTGCTATTAAAAACAAACTTTTCTTGAAAACGCATTGTTAGCTCTGAGTATAAGTTTTTGGATAAAAATGGTTAGAAAAGTAGATTGTATGACAATAGCATTACATAACACTACGACTACAAATTTCAGTAAATAAAGTTTGCAGCAAAAAAAAACAACGTCTTTTGTGCAGAATTTTCTCTTTTTATCAGACTTGTTTGTTGAAAACATAAACTTTATATGATGGGAAAATTTTTTCCGGTTCGTTAGGGACATATAAGAAGTTGGAGTCGCAACAAATTTCCATCTTCACATTGAGTCTGCTTAAACATTCCATTAACAAATTCAAACAGGAGAGGGATTACGACATCACTTCTCTTTTCTCTATTCAATCAAAACTCTACCGATAGAGAACTATTCACCATTTCACTGAAAGATGTCGCTGTAACAAAACCATTGTCAAGAGAAAAATAATTAATTTTTTGCTCGACGGATTTTAGTCAAATAAAATGCCATCGTGTCTCACATGATCTCAGGAACAGTAATCAGTTTTTCAATCGGCCCTATATCGGCTTGGTAGTTAATTGTTCAATTTCGGTAAAGCTTTGATTGAATTGAGAAAAGAGAACTTATGTCGTAATCCCTATCCCATAAAAATCTGAGTAACGAATTTAATGTTCATCTATAATGCACATACCCCATGTCCCAGAATGAATCTGGATCCATTTGAACTGAATGCAGCCCGAATTCCATTACTTGTCAGATAATTTGTACAGCCAGCTATTTTCAACGTATTCCATTGACACGGTAAACTATTTTTCGTATTATTGATACCGGTACGTAGTATTGGCAATATCATATTGAATAAATTGGACAATTTCGTTTTGGTAGTGTGACAAATTAATTTAAAAATTTTCGGATATTCTTAACAAAAGACCGGTCACAGGTTACACTCTAATCAAAATCACAGCACTGAACACAATAATAATTAAGAATTTCAGAGTTCAGTTTTATTTCCAATAGAAAAAAAATCACTTTAGCACAAAAAATGCGGACAAATTGCGAGATGTTC
Source organism: Bradysia coprophila (assembly GCF_014529535.1). NCBI lineage: Eukaryota > Metazoa > Arthropoda > Insecta > Diptera > Sciaridae > Bradysia > Bradysia coprophila. The sequence goes on from NC_050735.1 coordinate 8,626,663, forward strand.
CCGACGGAATGTCGAAAATGGAACTAAATTTGTAAAATCACTTTGTCCGACACCGAAACAAGCTGACTTTTTTTTGTATTTGTTACACCATACGTATCACTTATACACGAATAACTGAGCTCTAAAATGATAACGCGATTCACTGTTTCTTATCACTTTCGGGACTTTAGATTTCACTGAACATTACTCTCATTCTCTTCCAATGTGCATGGTGCTATACTACGTTGCTACAATCAATTATTACTTGAAATTATGAGTGTACTCAAAGCCAAACTTTACAAAATGGTATATTGCTAATTGTTTACAACACAGAGATACCGAGCCTTACACGTGGTAAAAGCGAGTCGCCAGTTGAGTATGTATACTGTCTCGAATTGTTTTGCAATTATGAATTGAACAATAGAAAACGGACCGGAGAAGAACTGATTCATTTGATAAACGTTGACAGAACGATAACACAATGAAAATGTTTTAAATACAAAGGTCAACCCAAATATGTACTGTTAAAGCCTAGTACACAGTTCGTGAGACCCTGTATAATGCAGATCTGTCAACATTAATCAATCATTTTGCATGGGACTATATTTCAAGCATTTGCCAGTCATTCTTCACGAACTGTGTACACATCTTAACAATAGATCATCTTCACGTTACGGTACTTTCAAACGTTATCTCAGATTAGTTTCGTTGTTTTTTATTTAACACAAATTTTTATGTCAAAAAAGAGCTGCCACTTGAGGACTAAATTTAAAATCCTGTGTAAAAAATAGAGCGAACAATTGGCGGCGGTTCAAAATCTCTCGTTCAAATGACATTATTTTTAACGTGGATGACATTTCAAACGGCCTTGAAGATGATCTATTGTGGAATTTGCGGACCGTTGAGAACGCTTTATTCAAATCCAATGTTCACAGTAGATTGTGGAAATTGTTATCACTAATTGGGTAAATCTGTAACAGCTGATACTGATTCCGAGACAACATACATCGATCGTTATTATCTCTTCTCTTTACTTACTTTCAAAATAGTAAAATATTCTTCCCTGCTGTATAAGAGCTTTCCCATTCAATTCCAATCTCAAATCGAATGGCAACAGATTACTTAACTGCGTTCAACAAAACTAACATCTTTTGAAATTTACATTACATCGAAAGTTTGAATCTGTAGACAGTGTTCGGCAAACAAAACGTTTCACACTCCACAGGTGGTGCAACATTATAATCGGATTTTGGGCGCTGAAAGGAAGTGGAAAACACTAACCCTCATGACACACAGAATGCGTATGTCACACAGACATAATCAATATCAGCATTAGTTGAGGCGGCAGTCAGTGGTATATTGATAGGCTTTTAATCTTTGCTCATAATTATGTACAGTTAATAGTGTCGTAAATATTTAATGACTCACCAATTACTTACAATTACTTAGTCACAATCATTTGTATTTAGTGGATGAATATCGATTGTTGTATATAATTGCTAAATAGAGAGACTATTGCTCGGAACGGGTCACGATCGGTCTGACTGGAGCCCGATCCTAGTTAGAAATTAGAATTTCTAGTTGGACTCGAATTGGACCTAAACCTAAATTTCGGTATTTGCAGTGTGTTTGGTGTTTGGTGCAGCGATGTGCACACTGAATGGCTCGTATAATGTCACCCAAATACGATAAATGTGTGTGCATGCATATGGCTAGCCTACATTATAGGCGAAATATCAATTAAGCACCTAATTTTCCTCAGGAGGTATTTGCATACTTCTGCGAACAAACAAAGAAACAAAGTTTACAGAAGCTGGTCATCCCTTTGCCACTGTCGAATTCCATTACCATCACCGTTTTTATCGACTTCAGCAATTCAACATAGAACTTCAACATAGTCGACGCTAATTTTCAGTTTCAGAATTTGTTGATTCTGATTTTCCCAAAATTTACACAAAAGCCAGCCTACCATCCTCTATGGCATCTGTTCTTCAAATCCAAAACACATAAAGTTGAACATCAAAACCACCGAAAAATACATAATTTAAAATGCTAATTGGCCTGTGTGTTTCCTACACATTTGAATTTAATGCCAAACAAATAATAATAAATAATAAACCTCATCCCTTTAAAATAAATGTTGTTTTAAGTGTGTTTAGCGTTCATTTCACATGTAGAGAGTTACAGATTCTGGTTAATTCGAGGAATCTAACCATGCATGGATCGCGCAATAAAATTTATTTCTAAAATTCAGCGCTGTATTTACATACGTATAGCAACTGTCCTTTGCTTTTCTCCATAACAAATAAATATTTTATGCAATTCGGTGGCGCAAATGGACTCGTGTATTTGCTTGTTCGAGCCAAATGCGACGCAAGACATCCATAAGTATGTAAAAATAATTCTCACCTCCTTTTAACATCGAAATATTCACCACGGCAACGATAGACTAGAAATACACAAGATATGTAGCTCCTTAGAATTGTTAAACATGCTGGAGCTAAAACATTGTTAAAAGAAAACTGTTTTTGAAAATAAACGATGCCGAAAGTAAACGCATCACAGATTTTTGTATACAACTACAAGGGCTATCAAAGACGCTACGGGTAATCTAGTATAATTCCTGAACTTAAACAGTCTGTTACCATAAAGTAGGTGGATTTTGACGCGAGTCCACCATATTATCATCAAACATGGCGTGTGCCACCCAATTCCTCAAGACAAACCAGGTTTTTTTTAACCCCGACTTCGACTTGAATCTTATACCTGGGTGCCATAGGATAACTTCAAAGGATACTTGTTGCTTAAATAACTAGCTCAGCTCACTGACAGTCTACACATCTAGTGCCTAAAAAGCATTCGGTGGCATAAATAACTAATATTCAAATTTGTTATTTTATTTGCGTTAATTCAACATTATTTATTTATGTTTGGGTTTTTGTTACGGATACCTACTCTTCCTTGTTGATTTATTTGTTTTAAACGGCTTCAAGACGCTAGGAAGCTAGGCTTACTACAGCCAATTTCGCATTCGTTTGCTAAAATCACGTCGTATATGAGGAGGATATAGACGATTTTGTACAAAACGAAGGATTTGTGTTGTGGGGTTGTAACCGAAATATGATAAACCACAAGTTCATAAAGTAAAATTAACTCAAATAAAGTTTTTACGTGCTTAGGAAACATCCGTTGACTTGTAGAGGCGTCAAATTTTGTTTAGTGCTTCATTCTTTGCACTCTTTTTTCTGCTGAAATAACTTCACTCTGGTAAATATCCATGAAATGTCTTAGCAGTAGTTCTGTGTGTGGACGAAATGTGCTAGAAACGTTAATACAATTGTTAAAAGTTTCCTATGTGCAGAATAAGAACCAGCTGAATATCACCAGCTGATCTACTAACACACACTACAGTAAGTGTGATAAACAATCAAAACACATTCTGAACAATTTGTTTACTTTGCGGCGGTTCGTTTACATCGTTCATCACTCACCTCTCGCATGTTCATCATTCACACATTCATTCGTATCTAGTCATCGACGGGATGTCTCGACGTGAGCATCTATTATACCAATTTACGCGATCAATAAATTTATTCAGCTATTGATTTAACCGATTGTTTCATTACGTTTCCCGCAACTTCAATCATATACGTGTCATGTGCGCGCATAGATGACGTTAACGTAGAAGTGCACAGTGTGTAGGTTGTCTTTGAATTGTTTACAATACAAAGTGTTTTTGTTTGTACATCAGCTATGGTGGTTATTCTGCACATAGGAAACTTTTAACAATTGTAGAGCTATAATAACATCCATTACATTTTAGCCATAAAATCTACCACAAAAAGAAGAGCAGAAAATTTTAAAGACGGTGTCCCGTGTGGTCTCAGGAAAGTTTCTCTCTTCATCACATGGAATCGATATGTTGGGCTTCACAAGCGAGTGTGAGATAAACATAGAAACGATGATTTTCAGAAAGAATTCATACCAAGTTTAATAGCTTTCAATGTGTTTTTCTGAGGTCGTTGAAATTAACAATGCCATTGAAGGATGGCAATAGTAATTTATGCAACATATTACGAAAAAAGGTAGTTTTCATCATTAAATGTCCGAATTTATACCGAATTTTAGCAATCTATTAATCTAACTCGGTAACTGTCCGAAACGTTCGACAACGCTGATTGTGCGGAAGTATAATATTACGAAAGTTGCTCTTGATAGATGCGCTTGTGCGCTTTCAATTAATCTAAAGTTTGCAATCCATTTTTACCTTTTTATTAATTCAAAATTTATTCTGTGTTAAACAATCAGTAAGGTGTTTCGTGCGTTGTTTTCATTAATTGGCAACGATTGCCTATGTAAGTTGCGATGATTACGGATGTTTTTTCTCAAGTAATTTCAATCGATGTTTCTTTTCATTGTTTAGACATCAAGTCAGGTGTTCAAGCTCGGTTTTCGAATTTGGAATTTGCTAATTCGTCCAGTACGAATAAGTAAGATTTTACTGTTCTTTGAGTTAGTCGTGGATGTTTACAATTTCTTTTCTTAATTCAAAGGATTCGAATGATTGAGTCGCACAGATGAAACACGTTTTACTGATTATTTTGGTTTGGTCTGAAAGTACTAAAAGTAAGAAGTTTGATGTAAAATAATGATTTTCTCTTTTGACCGGATCTTAAATTTAATTTACAGAATTTGAAGCTAACTATTTTCCTGTAAAATAAAACTCTGATAAACAAATTGAGTTCTTTGCTTTCAATCGTCGGACCAATCGCCGTAACACGGACAGTAACATCAGTTACTTTTCGTCACTAGTGCTTTTTTCACTGGCTTTACTTTTCATCACTACTTACGAAAAGTAAACTACTTTTCACCAGTGACAAAAAGTACACTCGCGGAATTTTGAAAACCGACACATTTTCTGTTTTGTGTTTTACTGGTTTTTCGTGAATTTTGCTTGAATTTTTATATGGAGAAATCAGAAACTTAAGTAAAACACAGAAACAGAAAATGTGTCGGTTTTCAAAATTCCGCGAGTGTAACTGGTGTTACCGAGAAGGATTTATAGATTGATAAAATTCGGAATAAATTGGTCATGAATGAATCAAATTTATTGAATTTGT